>NC_074675.1:19737071-20383946 GCF_029448725.1 Salvelinus fontinalis | reverse complement strand
CAGACGACATCCCTAGCCGCATCCTCAGAGCATGCGCAGACCAGTCTGCTGTCCCCACATGCGAACCAGTCTGCTGTCCCCACAAGTGAACTAAATGACTATCGCCCCGTAGCACTCACTTCTGTCATCATGAAGTGCTTTGAGAGACTAGTCAAGGATCAAATCACCTCCACCCTACCTGTCACCCTACTACAATTTGATTAGCGACCCAATAGGTCGCCAGAGAATGCAATCGCCATCACACTCAACACTGCCCTATCCCACCTGGACAAGAGGAATACCTATGGGAGAATGCTGTTCATCGACTACAGCTCAGCATTTAACACCATAGTACCCTCCAAACTCATCATTAAGCTCGAGAACCTGGGTCTCGACCCCGCCCTGTGCAACTGGGTCCTGGACTTCCTGGTAGTCCGCCCCCAGGTGGTGAAGGTAGGAAACAACATCTCCACTCCGCTGATCCTCAACACTGGGGCACCACAAGTGTGTGTTCTCAGCCCTCTCCTGTACTCCCTGTTCACCCACGACTGCGTGGCGAAGCATGCCTCCAACTGAATCATCAAGTTTGCAGACGACTCTACAGTGGTAGACTTGAATACCAACAGCAACGAGACAGCCTACAGGGAGGTGATGAGGGAACTTGGAGTGCGGTGTGAGGAAAATAACCTCTCACTCAAATGTCAGCAAAACAAGAGATGATTGTGGACTTCAGGAAACAGCAGAGGGAGCATCCCCCCTATCCACATCGACGGGACAGTAGTAGAGAAGGAGGACAGTTTTAAGTTCCTCAGGGTACACATCACAGATAAACTGAAATGGTCCACGCACACAGTCAGTGTGGTGAAGAAGGTGCAACAGCGCCTCTTCAACCTCAAGAGGCTGAAAAAAATTTGGCTTGTCACCCAAAACCCTGACAAACTTTTACAGATGCACAATCGAGAGCGTCCTGTCGGGCTGTATCACAGCCTGGTACGGCAACTGCATCGCCCACAACTGCATCACCCACAAACTACCTGCCCTCCCGGACACCTACAACACATGTCACCGGAAGGTAAAAAGATTATCAAGGACAATAACCACCCGAGCCACTACCTGTTCACCCCGCTTCCATCCAGAAGGCAAGGTCAGTACCGGTGCATCAAAGCTGGGACAGAGCAATAGAAGCTGTTTTTCAATCAAGGCCATCAGATTGTTAAACAGCCAGACATAGCACAGAGGCGGCCGCCACCCTACAGACTTAATATCATTGGCCACTTTAATAAATGGAGCAAAAGTCACTTTAATAATGCCATTTTAAGAATGTACATATTACTTATCTCACATTACTCATCTCATATGTACACTACTGTTCAAAAGTTTGGGGTCACAACAAATGTCTGTGTTTTTGAAAGAAAAGCACATATTTTTTGTCCATTAAAATATCAAATTGATCAGAAACACAGTGTAGACATTGTTAATGTTGTAAATGACTATTGTAGCTGGAAACAGACTTTTTATGGAATATCTACATAGGCGTAAAGAGGCCCATTATCAGCAACCATCACTCGTGTTCCAATGGCATGTTGTGTTAGCTAATTCAAGTTTATCATTTTAAAAGACTAATTGATCATTAGAAAACCCTTTTGCAATTATGTTAGCACAGCTGAAAACTGTTGTCCTGATTAAAGAAGAAATAAAACTGGCCTTTAGACTAGTTGAGTATCTGGAGCATCAGCGTTTGGGGCTTCGATTACAGGCTCAAAATGCACAGAAACAAAGAACATTCTTCTGAAACTCATCAGTCTATTCTTGTTCTGAGAAACGAAGGCTTTTCCATGCGAGAAATCGCCAAGAAACTGAAAATCTAGTACAACGCTGTGTACTACTCCCTTCACAGAACAGCGCAAACTGTGTCTAAACAGAATAGAAAGAGTGTGAGGCCCGGTGCACAACTGAGCAAGAGGACAAGTACTTTAGAGTGTCTCGTTTGAGAAACAGACGGCTCACAAGTCCTCAACTGGCAGCTTCATTAAATAGTTCCCGCAAAACACCAGTCTCAATGTCAACAGTAAAGAGGCGACTCCGGGATGCTGGCCTTCTAGGCAGAGTTGCAAAGAAAAAGCCATATCTCAGACTGGCCAATAAAAAGAAAAGACTAAGATGGGCAAAATAACACAGACACTGGACAGAGGAAGATAGGAAAAAAGTGGCATGCTCTGACGAATCTAAGTTGAGGTGTTTGGATCACAAAGTAGAACATGAAAAGATGCTAGAGGAGTGCTTGACGCCATCTGTCAAGCATGGTGGAGGCAATGTGATGTCTGGGGGTGCTTTGGTGCTGGTAAAGTGGGAGATTTGTACAGGGTAAAAGGGATCTTGAATAAGGAAGGCCATCACTCCATTTTGCAACGACATGCCATACCCTGTGGACGGTGCTTAATTGGAGCCTATTTCCTCTACAACAGGACAACAACTACAAACTACAAAATAACTATTTAGGGAAGAAGCAGTCGCAGTCAGCTGGTATTATTGTTAAGTTCATGTTTTAAGTATCCCTATATTTATGTTATTACGCGGCTATCACTCAGTCAAGAGTGCGCATGCGCAGGAAGTCTAGTCATTGATGGACCTAGCCTTGAGTGAAATGACTACCTTGTAGTGTGTTCATATAGTATAATAAACTTTGTTAAAATGGAACCTTGTCGTTGTGTCATTTCGAGTTAACATTCTGTCTATTATGGAGTGGTCAGAACAGTCACCGGATCTCAACCCTATTGAGCTGTTGTGGGAGCAGCTTGACCGTATGGTACGTAAGCAGTGCCCATCAAGCTAATCCAACTTGTGGGAGGTGCTTCAGGAAGCATGGGGTGAAATCTCTTCAGATTACCACAACAAATTGACAAGTAGAATGCCAAAGGTCTGCAAGGCTGTAATTCCTGCAAACGGAGGATTCTTTGACGAAAGCAAAGTTTGAAGGCCACTATTATTTCAATTCAAAATCATTATTTATAACCTTGTCAACGTTTTGACTATATTTCCTATTCATTTTGCAACTCATTTCATGTATGTTTTCATGGAAAACAAGGACATTTCTAAGTGAACCCAAACTTTTGAACGGTAGTGTATATACTGTATCCTTCACTATCTATTCTTTATTTTCTATTATATCTTAGCCGCTCTGTCACTGCTTATCCATATATTATATACTTATAAATATTCTCAACCCATTCCTTTAATAGATTGTGTGCATTAGGTTTTGTTGTGGAACTGTTAGATATTACCTGTTATATACTGCTGCACTGTCAGATCTAGAAGCATAAGCATTTCCCTTCAATCGCAATAACATCTGCTAACTATGTGTATGTGACCAATAAAATTTGATTTAAGGTGACTTAAGAAAAGCATTGTCATATTCTCATTTACCTGGCCTGTAGGCAGATGAGAGAACTGTTCCATATGTGTGTAATGTGTATCTTCATCATTACCTGGCCTGTAGGCATGCACGGGCCTTGTCCTCCCATCTCTCTGACACAGTGAGTATCTCCTGCAACTCAGCCATGGCCTTCTCCACAGCATGGTGTGGTGCCAGCCCCACCCCAGAGTCTATCAGCCGCTTCATCAGCTCCAGGGTCACCCGGTGGGGCTCTGCCAGCGTCACACGCACCTAATGATAACAAAATGTTTGAATAAAATATTTTTCCTCTCCCATAAAACATACATTTTAGACTGCTGAAGACAGCACAAACAAACTGAGGTAAAACATTACGCTAATGTACAATAATATCATCAGTCATCACCTCATCCAGCCAGCGGGCCTGCTGCAGCTCCTGTTTGAGCCTGGGAAGCTCAGGTAGTTCCACATCCAGACCTCCACCCAGGTCTAGCAGGGCCTGCAGCTTGGAGGAGTCAGGCAGCTCGTCAGCCAGGGCTACCTGGGCTCTCTCATGGAAGTCCTCCACGTTCTCTAGTAACTCCTGTGGAGGGAGGGAGAGAGGGATGAAGGGATGAGGGATATGGTGTTAAATACTAACAATCAAGAACTACTAATCAACTAATACTGGTTTGGGGACAGGTCAACTTCAGTATTATAATACAAATAGAGTAGGATGTCAGAGGAGGATAATTACTGTACATCTCTTAAGGGCCTGTGACTGTATTAGGTTTGGGACTTACTTTGACCTGTCGAGCCTGTCCGATGACACAGGGCAGTTTGAACAACTGCTCTACAAAGACTTTCAGCTCCTCCACTGTCAGCTTGTTACGAGTCCTGCTGCTCTCTGGATGCTGCCTGGTACTGGAATACAGAGACATATACTTTGAGTTGATTTATTACTCACAGGTAGAGGTATACATGTTAAATGGTGCTTTAGGTTATGTCCCAATTTGTTACCCTTCTCCTAAAGTGTGCACTAGCACACTCTCCCTCACAGATTATATGGTGTAAAAACAATAAAGGAGAATGCTGGCACCAATCCAATGCTTTTAATTTCATGGTGTGGAGTGTGCAAGTGCACAACTTGGGAGAAGGGTAGAGAACAGGGATATAAACTTTAGCGTGACATAACAGCAGTGTGTGTATCTGTACTCTACTGACCTGTGTCTCTGCTTGCGGCTGAGCAGTACCTGGGCCACAGAAGAGCAGGTTTCGGCCTCCTTCACCATCTCTCTGAGCCGACGGAACAGACTGTTCTCTGGATACTTCCTGTCCTCTGCATCCTCCAGAAGAACCTTCAACTCTATCAGGCCTGACAAAGGGAGATTGACAGAGACAGGAAAGAAAGACATGAGGCATGGGGTATCGTAGTACAATTGTTATAATATTGTGCAGAGTATTTCCACCTTTACAGTACAGATAGTCCTCCTACCTTTCTTATTCTTGTGGTCAGCAGCCAAGGCCTCAGTGACCCGCTTGACCCAGGTGTCATAGGACAGGGCTCTGGACTTCACCCCATACAGCATGGAGGGAAACTCCTCCAGATCATACCTGTAGCTGGAATACAAAGAGACAGAGGAGCGTCAGAATCTATTTAATATTGATTGCTATACGTGGTCAAATTTACCCATATTAACCCTATTCATTCATTAAAAAGCAACGTTCAATGGAGATTATAATTATTTTGGGTCAGTGAAACTACATCCAAGTCGTCACTGATGCATTGACAGGTAAAACAACTATCATTAAATCAGTGGGCTCTTATGGGGGCTTCTGAGAAGTACAGAGTTCATAACTCCTCTACTTCATTCAACCATCCATCCATTTATCCATTCCTTCTCAGGAGAGACACTTGTAACTCCCCAAATTAATTTATTCACTCACCGACCCCTCTCTGCTCAGTAGAGCTGCCCTCCCACCCCAACAACCACCCCTCTCCTTAGTAGAGCTGGGACGATAAGAACATTTGTATCGACACTGACCATAATGATGATGGCGCCGGAGAGGGCTGCCATCATATCGGCTCTAAACCAACCATGATATTTTTTTATTTTTTTTGCGTTGTTCGTAACTTGTTTTGTACATAATGTTGCTGTTACCGTCTCTTATGTACAAAAAGAGCTTCTGAACATCAGAACTGGAATTACGCAACTTAAATTGAACGAGGTGTTCTTCTTCAATGAGTCGGACGCGAGGGATATACTACAGACACCCGACCAGGCCCAGATCCACGTGATTCACTAGAAAAGGAAACTGAGCTTTCGCGGAAAGAGATCAGGTTCCCTTGTGAGGATCAGGCGACGAGTGGCTAATCTGCCCTTTCCTTCCATTCTGCTAGCTAACGTTCAATCGCTGGAAAATAAATGGGACGGACTGAAAGCATGTATATCATACCACCGGGACATAAAAACTGTAATATGTTAGGTTTCCCCGAATCGTGGCTGAACGACGACAATAAGAACATACAGCTGGCGGGATATACACTTCATCAGCAGGACAGAACAGCAGCCTCTGGTAAGACACGGGGCGGGGGCCTAAGCATATTTGTAAACAATAGCTGGTGCACGATATTTAAGAAAGTCTCAAGGTTTTACTCACCTGAGGTAGAGTATCTCATGATAAGCTGTAGACCACACTATCTGTATTTTTCGTAGCAGTCTACATACCACAGACCGATGTTGGCACTAAAACCTCACTCAATGAGCTATATACCGCCATAAGCAAACAGGAAAACGCGAGGCGGTGCTCCTATTGCTCGGGGATTTAAATGCAGGGAAACTTAAATCAGTTTCACTTCATTTATATCAGCATGTTAAATGTGCAACCAGACAGAAAATTAATTCTAGACCACCTTTACTCCACACACAGAGAAGCGTACAAAGCTCTCTCCTCCTGATTCCTGCTTACAAGCAAATATTTAAGCAGGAAGACTCGCTTTATAAAAAAGTGGTCCGATGAAAGAGATGCTAAACTACAGGACTGTTTTGCTAGTACAGACTGCAATATGTTCCGGGATTCTTCCGATGGCATTGATGAGTACATCACATCAGTCACTGGCTTTATCAATAAGTGCACAGTGACTGTACGTACATACCCCAACCAGAAGCCATGGATTACAGGCAACATTCGCACTGAGCTAAAGGGTAGAGCTGCCGCTTTCAAGGAGCGGGACTCTAACCCGGAAGCTTATAAGAAATCCCGCTATGCCCTCCGACAAACCATCCAACGGGCAAAGCAACAATACAGGACTAAGATCGAATCGTACTACACCGGCTCCGACGCTCGGCGGGTGTGGCAGGGCTTGCAAACTATTAGACTACAAAGGGAAGCACACCCGAGAGCTGCCCAGTGACATGAGCCTAACAGATGAGCTAAATAACTTCTATGCTCGCTTCGAGGCAAGTAACACTGAAACATGCATGAGAGCATCAGCAGTTCCGGACGACTGTGTGATCATGCTCTCCTGCAGCCGATGTGAGTAAGAACAGGTCAACATTAACAGGTCAACATTCAAAAGGCCGCTGGGCCAGACAGATTACCAGGACGTGTACTCCGAGCATGCACAGTATCCAGAGAAACCATCTGGCAAGTGTCTTCACTGACATTTTCAACCTCTCCATGTCTGAGTCTAATACTAACATGTCTCAAGCAGACCACCATAGTACTTGTGCCCAAGA
Organism: Salvelinus fontinalis; assembly: GCF_029448725.1. Taxonomy (NCBI): domain Eukaryota; kingdom Metazoa; phylum Chordata; class Actinopteri; order Salmoniformes; family Salmonidae; genus Salvelinus; species Salvelinus fontinalis. Next base: position 20,376,857 of record NC_074675.1, on the reverse strand, counting down.
ACACTAAGGTAACCTGCCTAAATGACTACCGACCCATAGCACTCACATCTGTAGCCATGAAATGCTGGTCATGGCTCACATCAACACCATTATCCCAGAAACCCTACACCCACTCCAATTTGCATTACTGCACCAACAGATCCACAGATGATGCAATCTCTATTGCACTCCACACTGCCATTTCCCACTTGGACAAAAGGAACGCCTATGCGAGAATGCTATTCGTTGACTACAGCTCAGCGTTCAACACCATAGTGCCCTCAAAGCTCATCACTAAGCTAAGGACCCTGGGACTAAACACATCCCTCTGCGACTGGATCCTGGACTTCCTGACGGGCTGCCCCCATGTGGTAAGGGTAGGTAACAACACATCCGCCACGCTGACCCTCAACACGGGGGCCCCTCAGCGGTGCGTGCTCAGCCCCCTCCTATACTCCCTGTTCTCTCATGACTGCACAGCCAGGCACAACTCCAACAACGTCATCATTAAGTTTGCTGATGACAAAAGTGGTAGGTCTGATCACCGACAACGACGAGACAGCCTATAGGGAGGTGGTCAGAGACCTGACCGTGTGGTGCAAGGATAACATCTCCCTCAACGTGATCAAGACAAAGTAGATGATTGTGGACTACAGGAAAAGGAGGACCGAGCACACCTCCTTTCTCATCAACGGGGCTGAAGTGGAGCAGGTAGAAAGCTTCAAGTTCTTTGGCGTCCACATCACCAACAAACTAACATGGTCCAAGCACAGTCGTGAACAGGGCACGACAAAACCTATTCCCCCTCAGGAGACTGAAAAGATTTGGCATGGGTCCTCAGATTCTCAAAAGGTTTTACAGCTGCACCATCGAGAGCATCCTGACGGGTTGTATCACTACCTGGTATGGCAACTGCTCGGCCTCCGACCGTAAGGCAATTGTAAATGAGAACTTGTTCTCAATTTGCCTAACTGGTTAAATAAAGGTGAAACAAATAAAAAAGGCACTACAGAGGGTTGCGCATACGGCCCAGGACATCAAGCTTCCTGCCATCCGGGACCTCTGTACCAGGCGGTGTCAGAGGAAGGCTCCAAAAATGGTCAAAGACTCCAGCCACCCTAGTCATAGACTGTTCTCTCTGCTACCAGAGCGCCAAATCTAGGTCCAAGAGGCTTCTAAACAGCTTCTACCCCATAAGAGTCCTGAACAGCTAATCAAATTGCTACCCAGACTATTTGCACCCCCCCCCCCCCACACGCTGCTGCTCCTATTTTCATCTATGCATAGCCACTTTAATAACGCTACCTACATGTACATAATTACCTCGAAACCGGTACCCCCGCACATTGACTCTGTAACGGTACCCCCTGTATATCGCCCTGCTATTGTTATTTACTGCAGCTCTAATTATTTGTTATTCTTACCTCTTACTTTTTTTGTTGTTGGTATTTTCTTAAAACTGCATGGTTGGTTAAGGGCTTGTAAATAAGCAATTCACTGTAAGGCCCACACCTGTTGTATTCACACATGTTACATATACAATTTTATTTGACAAATAGCCTATTTTAGATAAATGTGAAGTTTGAAATGAAATAAGTTTGTTAACATGGGTGATTGTTAATAGGACAATTGATAGCTACAACCATTAAACTAGTAGTAGTTTAAAGGATAATAAATAAAAAACTGGTGCACATTGTTATGAAGTTATTGTTCCATATGGACTTTTGTCCATATCACACAGCTGTAGTAATTTACCGCAGACACTTAATTCCCAGGGGACAGTCACAAAGCTCCTTGGCGTGGTGCAGACAGACGAGACGCTCTGGGCTGCAGGGACACGTCAGAGCTGACAGGAAACAGGTGGTCTTACACTTCTGACACTGCCGTTCGTCATCAGGGACCAGCTCAAACACCTCCTGCTCTGAGGACAGCACACCCTGCAGACACAGAGGGAAAATCTCAACCAGAAAACAATCCACTTCAACTAGACTGGAAGGACAAATGTGAAATTACATAATTAATTAACTTTTGGGGTGATAGGAAATAATTTGAAACATATCTTTGGGATTGTGCGACGTCAACATATTGTTAGATAGTGTATCATCATAATGTATTCCCAAGTAAACCCCGCTTGCATTACTTCACCCTCTCTGTCCTGGCCCTCCTGTCAAGTTTCCTAAAGTGACAAAAGGTTGTTTATATAGAAATCCCCCTGGGTCCTGTCCCTCACCATCTCCTGCAAGGCCTGTCTAAGCCGTGTCTCTTCCTCCATCATCTCTCCCATCTCTCTGAAGACTGCAGCAGCCAGCTCCACGTCCAGGCTCTCGGGGTCGGCAGCCATCTTGCACAGCAGCTCCTCGTGGGAGAAGACACAGTAGCGGTGGAGCCGCCGGTAGTGGGCCACACACTGACGACCCATCGGGAGCTGGAAGGGGATGGACACACAGAGACAGTCAAAAGTCTTTAATCGATTCCTTGGATCTTTTCTCCTCAAAACATCAAGGAGAAGCAAAGAAAGCAATGGAACGGGAATATCTAAGATGATTGATTCACCAAGACAGCAATGCGGACAGTAAGGGTATAAAATACTTTACGAAATGATTTTAAGCTCCCAACTAGGCTTGGGCGGTATACCGGGGCATTTGGAAATAGCCACGGGATGGTTTTCCAATACCGCCAATAGCGTTGAAACTATTTATTTGATGTTTTTTTTATGAATTTGAATATCTGTAGCTACTCAAGTAAATACCTGCAGTCAACTTGTGCAATATGTTTGGAGATAAAGATTGTGATCTTCCATTTCACCAGTAACCTAATTTTTCATTATGAAGCTTAACGGTAGTACCCAGTCACAGAACTACCGAGACCACAGCCTTGTGAGTCACTCACAGTTGTGCAGCACGCGCCAGGTGATCTAGTTACAGTATGGAATTCACAACTAAATGTTTTCCAGCTGGATATCTTATAACTAAGTAACTGTCTAAAATGCAGTAAATGCTCTGAAGTTCTGCATTTGGTTTGCTAATATAGTAGTTAGTTAGCTAAGTGGTTAGCTTCTTCCAAAATCAAGCATTCAGATAATCCCCTCCTGGATCCAAAGCCTTGCTGTCTAATATTTGTTTTGTGCATGCAGCATTTGAGTTACTTGTATAGTTCAGGTCAGAGACTATAAAATATTCGCAATGCGCTTGTTAGCATTCACTATGGGATTTTACATGTTCTTGTTAGCATTGTTAACCTTTAGATTACATATTATCAATTGGGGTATGAAGTTATGATAATCTTGATACCGCCCAAACCTACTCCCAATTTCAAAATTCCAATTCAACATTCTGGTAATATTTGTTTACACACAAACACTTGCTAAAACTTTAAACTCACCCAGTCTGCGGTACAGAAGTTGACAGCCTCAGCAAAGTTGTATCCCTGGTTGAAGCCACTGTGATAGGCTCTGGGAAAGGTCACCACAAACTCCCCCGCACACTGGTTGGTGCGGTAAACCTAAGTGGCACAAACACACACCAGTAAAAGACACGATGCAGAATTGGTCTCGTAAAAGCTGCGGTGGAAAAAGTACCCAATTGTCATACTTGAGTAAAAGTAAAGATGCCTTACTAGAAAATGACTGAAGTAAAAGTCACCCAGTAAAATACTACTTGAGTAAAAGTCTAAAAGTAAAAAAAATTCAAATTGCTTATATTAAGCAAACCATATGGCAGTTTTCTTGTTTTTAAAATTTATAGATAGCCAGGGGCACACTCCAACACTCGGAAATCATTTACAAAGTAAGCATGTGTTTAGTGAGTCCGTCAGATCAGAGGCAATAGGGTAGACCAGGGATGTTTTCTTGATAAGTTTGTGAACTGGACAATTTTCCTGTCCTGCTAAGCATTCAAAATGTAATGGGTACTTTTGGGTGTCAGGGAAAACGTCTGGCGAATGTAGTGAAGTAAAAGTTGTCTAAAATATAAACTGTAAAGCTCAGTATAGATATCACCAAAAAATACTCAAGTAGTACTTTAAAGTATTTTTACTTAAGTACTTCACACCACTGCGTAAAAGGGGCCAGTTCTGAGGCGGAGTTCTGATCGAGGGTCAGATCCCCACCCTTGTCCATATAAACTTATTCATTGTGATCCAACAGGCAAAACTGTTCCAAGATCAACACTCCTATGAAACAGTTGATACATACGGCTACTGATGGAAACACACACTACATACGGGCACTCCGTGCTCCATGAGGACGTTGGGATTCATGATGGTGACAAGCTGGTGCAACAGGTCAGGCTGAGAGTCAAACAGCTCTGGGGCCAGCTTTTTCATCACTGACTCCAGCTGCTCTGCCGCATGGGCCGGGACACCATACCACGTCTTAGGCTCCCCCCTGGAGAGACAGGCAGAGAGAGAGAAGACGGTTAACCAATCAGACGAATGAAGATGGGGAGTACAATTGTATCTACGACCAATTGCAATGTAATGGGAATTTTAATGTTGGTGCTTTTCTTATAACTCATTTCTGTGTTCTATTCTTGTGCTGTTCTATAAACCAATGTTTGTGTTCATGCAAGTGACTGTACAAATCCTCACTTATCAGTAATTTGGCAGTACGCTCAGACGTTGTTTTGAGAACGAACAAAAGATCTCAGTTTCAAGGTCTCAGCTCAGAGAGAAGCCTCGTGAGGTGTTGGTCTGTCAGATGTTATGAAACAGTATTGGTCAGTCACATGAATGAAACAAAACGGTAATGATTAATTAATTATGCTAAATCATGCAAATATAACTTGTCTGTGTATAGCCATATAGAAGAAAACTGCTGGGACAGCACCGGGGAGAGCTCCTGATTGACATGTGCACTATAGTGTATTGAGTTGGTTGGAACCTCTCCAGCGCGCTGACAATAAACAAAGATTCATTGACTTTCACTGACTTTTCCTGTGTAAGAATTTTTCCACAACAGCAACATTGTATACGGTTTACATTGTTTTGTACATGCATTTGTCTGCCTCTTCCCACTGAGGACTGTTAAAAATACATTTTATATGTGTCCTTTGAAAAAATAAATAAATGTATAGTATTACTAAATATTTGGGTAAGCGGTTGATTTAGGACAAGAAATTCATGTTTGTTACTTTACCAGTGCAGGAAGTTGATGGAGTAGCTCCAGTGGTCCTCGATGTGCCAGCAGAAGGAGGAGAAGCACATGCCCACATAGAGCCAGGGCACCTTCATGCCAGATATATCCACGTTTATGTGGGTAAGGACCGACTGCTCCAGGACTGGCATGTTGTTCAGGTTCCAGCCTGAATTGGCATACTCCTACAGAAGAACAAGACAGAGGTGATGGAAGTTACTTATTCATACTGGGGCTCTTTCTCAATTAATCTTTCCACGATTCCTTGTGTCCTCTCTCTATTCCAAAAAGGCATTAGAGGAGAAGGTCCAACTGAAGGAACAGATCTTCATCTCAAATGCGTTTTGAAAAGGTGGCGAAAGACTAACGAGAAAGAGTCGAGGTCCCAGTTGGTGCATTGTTACCTCTTCGTCTCCCAGTAGCCGTCTCTTGCCATCCCTGACGGGGAATCCGCTGCCCACCTCCTTAGAGCTGATGTCAGCTCCGTACTCCACAATGACATCCTCCTCGATGGAGCTCACCAGACGCCAGAACTCCTTCTCCACTAGCTCTGTAGGCACCATCTGGGGGTGCAGAGAAAGGAGAACACACATGCATTGTTTAGATGTGATTGCGCATTAGTGGGAGAGAAAGGTTAGGTGTACAACTTCAAACAGCATGAAGGACGAAAAAATAAAATAATAATAAATCACCCAAAGAAAGTGTGTTGACTACATCGGACTTGATTTTGAGATGGACCTAGCCAGAATATATGTATTCCAAAATAAATCGTTTTCTTTAGATTCTTGCATATTACTTAAGGTGACCGTTTGATTTTGATACGTACGTGCACGGGCATGTTGAAGTAGTCTGACTTGAAGTGGTCAGCCATCTCTCCAAAGCTCTGGAGGGTGTACTCCCTCACGGCTTGCTCAAAGCCAAACGCCTCCCGTGGCTTACTGCACTCCTGTAGGGTGAAACGGGGTGGGACAGCCAGTGAGAAAACATCATCCTATCCCATTGTCCTCAACAAGATTTATGTACAGTACCAGTCAAAAGTTGACACCTACTCATTCAAGGGTTTTATTTGTACTATTTTCTACAATGTAGAATAAGAGTGAAGACATAATTTCATAACATATGGAATCATGTAGAAACCCAAAAAATGTGTTTAACAAATCAAGACATATTTTATATATGAGATTCTTCAAAGTAGACACCACTTGCCTTGATAACTTTGCACACTCTTGGCATTCTCTCAACCAGCTTCACCTGGAATGCTTTTCCAACAGTCTCGAAGGAGTTCTCACATATGCTAAGCACTTATTGGCTGCATTTCCTTCACTCTGCGGTCTAACTCAATTGGGTTGAGGTCGGGTGATTGCGGAGGCCAGGTCATCTGATGCAGCACTCCATCACACTCCCTCTTGGTCAAATAGACCTTACACAGCCTGGAGGTGCGTTTGGTCATCGGCCTGTTGAAAACAAATGATAGTCCCACTAAGCACAAAGCAGATGGGATGGCATATTGCTGCAGAATGCTGTGGTAGCCATGCTGGTTAAATGGGGAACCTCACATGCGGAGATCATCCGCTAACCTACTCTGCGTCTGAAAGACACGGCGGTTGGAACCACAAATATCAAATTTGGACAGACCAAAAGGACAGATTTCCACCGGTCGATTGTCCATTGCTCGTATTTCTTGGCCCAAGCAAGTCTCTTCTTCTTCTTATTGGTGTCCTTTAGTAGTAGTTTCTTTGTAACAATTTGACCTTGAAGGCCTGATTCACGCAGCCTCCTCTGAACAGTTGATGTTGAGATGTGTCTGTTACTTGAACTCTGAAGTATTTATTTGGGCTGAATTTTCTGAGGCTGGTAACTAATGAACTTGTTCTCTGCAGCAGAGGCAAGTCTGGGTCTTCCTTTCCTGTGGCGGTCCTCGTGAGAGCCAGTTTCATCATAGTGCTTGGTTTTTGCAACTGCACTTGAAGTTCTTGACATTTTCCGTATTGACTGACCTCCATGTCTTAAAAGTAATGATGGACTGTCATTTCTCTTTGCTTATTTGAGCTGTTCTTGCCATAGTATGGACTTGGTCTTTTACCAAAAAGGGCTATGTTCTGTATACCACCCCTACCTTGTCACAACAACTGATTGGCTCAAACGCATTGAGGAAATCTCACAAATTAACAATTAACACCTGTTCATTGAAATGCATTCCAGGTGACTATCTCAATAAGCTGGGTGAGAGACCGCCAAGAGTGTGCAAAGCTGTCATCAAGGCAAAGGGTGGCTATTTGAAGAATCTCACATATGTTGATTTGTTTAACACTTTTTTGGTTACCTCATGATTCCATATGTGTTATTTCATAGTTGTGATGTCTTCACCATTACTCTACAATTTAGAAAATAGTAAAAATAAAGAAACCCTTGAATAAGTAGGTGTGTCAAAACTTGACTGGTTCTGTATATCATCACAGCTTAAACACTACAACCTATTCACACGGAGCCAAAATTATAACACCTGGTAGGCAGGTGTGAACTGTATGCACATGTTTTTTCTTGTTGTAATACTCCTTGTGATTTACTTTGTTGTATGTATTTATGCACTATATGTGATGATGTTGTGCTGTTTGAGATAAATTTTCCGAAAGCGACACAAAAAATAAACTATTATAATTCACAGCTTTTGCAAAAATCTTCCATTGATATAGAATACATGCATGACTAGCATGAAAATTCAAGTTAGCTGTCGTGGGTTTCTTAAGTGAGGAATCAGCTTCGGATTGGGTAGTGGCAGGGTCACCAGAGTTCCATACCTCAGCAACACACTTGGGGCATCGCCAGTCCCCCTTAGGGACATCCTGTAGGGGCGGAATCAGACAGAAGGTGTGGTAGCTGTCATCACAGCCGTCACACAGCAGGAGGCGGTCCTCCTCGTCGCCCCGCCCACACATCAGGCACATGTAGAGGTCAATCTGGGGGATCTAGAACAGGAAACACAAAATAATAATAAATCAAATAATTACATTCAAAAAGTCAAATGAAACTAAAAACATATTTTGAGCTGTTGTCCACTAGTGATTCATTTGTTTCTAAGCACTCTAGTGAGTGAGAACAGGACAACACAGACAGTGAAGAAAAGTTGAAATCAACTCAACTCATAGATTACAAAATAATCTAGATTTATTATAGAATATTAGACCGACACAAATGAGTAAGTTAACTGGTGATACTCACAAAGTTGACCTCCAGGGTTTCTTTGCGTGGTCGCATCTTAATGGCGAAGGCCTGGGCCTTCAGGTAACGCTGCTTCTTATTGAACCCATCATCTTCTCATGTAACACAAGAGAACAAATTTGCTCCAATACTGAGCTGAGGGAATTGACATTCCACAACTTGCATTTTCCACAAAAATACAGAAAGAACATTGCACACTAATTATGCTCCAAAACATTTAATGGGTATAGCAACCAACAATTGGGCACGCAGTGCCTTCTTCCGGGTTAAATGGCAAATGCTTGAACCATGTTATGTAGACAAACAGTGCAATTAGTTCAGCCAATGAACAGTGAGGAGAGTATCATTGTAATTAAGGTAATGAGGGACAAAAAAGTGGTTAAAAAACTAAAATTATACAGCATGTCAAGATGTAAATAATTGCCCCATGTATTCAACATCTTATGTCAACATGATTAGATAAAATGTAAAATCTTGGTCGACCGAGAGTAGTCTCTTCTTTCTTTCTTTTAAACATTGTACTTTTACATGTATAAACACACCCTGTGTTTGAATGAAATCCACATATGCACTGAGCTTATCTGGTGCTTTAAGCACTGTTGAAATAATTAAGATACACAAACAACTCAAGAGGGAACCTGATGGCCACGCTGTGTTAAAATCTCGCTCTCCCAGCAGGCACTACAGCACAGCAAGTGTTCATAGTGCTGTACACGCTGAAGCTGCAACATAAGTACAGCCAATTTTCTTTTTTTCTTACTTGTTTTGAGAAGTTCTGTTACCGAAATTGTTTAGGAAAACCATTCCCTCCCTATTCCATTAACCCTTTCTCTCTTTACGTGAGACTACCATAATCACATCAATAAATTGGTTATAACAAATTCCCAGCATTATAACAGCAAAATGGATGCGGAGGACGTGAAAAAGAAACTTGAGAACAGGGGAATGTTTACTGGTTGCTCAGGAGGGAAAGGGGAAGTCAGATGTGTGAAAGCCATTTGAATTAGTTGTGGAAACTACTGGAGATCAAGAAAAAGGAGGGTATAGGAGTAAGCGCTGCTTCAGTAGTGTATGCCAAACAGGTGCTGTTAGATTACAATATAATTGTTCTGCCCGTTTGGAACACTGTAAACATTAAATAAATTAGGTAATACCATAGTCTGCTACAAAACCTTTATTACAGCATAGCAAAGATTAAAAACAGACGAATTTGTGAAATTGCTTTACCCAACATTTTGCATTGCGTGAGGCTTGGTGCTCACATACATCAGAGTAGGATATTAAACAAACATTCAAACAGTCAACAAAAGCAGGATCTATCTTACTTCTGTAGGTAGATATATATATAAATATATGTATATATATACACTGCTCAAAAAACTAAAGGGAACACTTAAACAACACAATGTAACTCCAAGTTAGTCACACTTCTGTGAAATCAAACTGTCCACTTAGGAAGCAACACTGATTGACAATAAATTTCACATGCTGTTGTGCAAATGGAATAGACAAAAGGTGGAAATTAAAGGCAATTAGCAAGACACCCCCAAAAAAGGAATGGTTCTGCAGGTGGTGACCACAGACCACTTCTCAGTTCCTATGCTTCCTGGCTGATGTTTTGGTCACTTTTGAATGCTGGCGGTGCTTTCACTCTAGTGGTAGCATGAGACGGAGTCTACAACCCACACAAGTGGCTCAGGTAGTGCAGCTCATCCAGGATGGCACATCAATGCGAGCTGTGGCAAAAAGGTTTGCTGTGTCTGTCAGCGTAGTGTCCAGAGCATGGAGGCGCTACCAGGAGACAGGCCAGTACATCAGGAGACGTGGAGGAGGCCGTAGGAGGGCAACAACCCAGCAGCAGGACCGCTACCTCCGCCTTTGTGCAAGGAGGTGCACTGCCAGAGCCCTGCAAAATGACCTCCAGCAGGTCACAAATGTGCATGTGTCTGCTCAAATGGTCAGAAACAGACTCCATGAGGGTGGTATGAGGGCCCGACGTCCACAGGTGGGGGTTGTGCTTACAGCCCAACACCGTGCAGGACGTTTGGCATTTGCCAGAGAACACCAAGATTGGCAAATTCGCCACTGGCGCCCTGTGCTCTTCACAGATTAAAGCAGGTTCACACTGAGCACATGAGCACATGGGACAGATGTGACAGAGTCTGGAGACGCCGTGGAGAATGTTCTGCTGCCTGCAACATCCTCCAGCATGACCGGTTTGGCGGTGGGTCAGTCATGGTGTGGGGTGGCATTTCTTTGTGAGGCCGCACAGCCCTCCATGTGCTCACCAGAGGTAGCCTGACTGCCATTAGGTACCGAGATGAGATCCTCAGACCCCTTGTGGGACCATATGCTGGTGCGGTTGGCCCTGGGTTCCTCCTAATGCAAGACAATGCTAGACCTCATGTGGCTGGAGTGTGTCAGCAGTTCCTGCAAGAGGAAGGCATTGATGCTATGGACTGGCCCGCCCCGTTCCCCAGACCTGAATCCAATTGAGCACATCTGGGACATCATGTCTCGCTCCATCCACCAACGCCACTTTGCACCACAGACTGTCCAGGAGTTGGTGGATGCTTTAGTCCAGGTCTGGGACTACCTCATCAGGAGCATGCCCAGGCGTTGTAGGGAGGTCATACAGGCACGTGGAGGCCACACACACTACTGAGCCTCATTTTGACTTGTTTTAAGGACATTACATCAAAGTTGGATCAGCCTGTAGTGTGGTTTTCCACTTTAATTGAGTGTGACTCCAAATCCAGACCTCCATGGGTTGATAAATTTGATTTCCATTGATAATTTTTGTGTGATTTTGTTGTCAGCACATTCAACTATGTTAAGAAATAAGTATTTAATAAGAATATTTCATTCATTCAGATCTAGGATGTGTTATTTTAGTTCCCTTTGTTTTTTTGAGCAGTGTATATATATTTTTTTTTTTATTCGGCAAAATCGCCATCCAAAAACACCGATTTCTGATTGTTATGAAAACTTGAAAATCGGCCCTAATTAATCGTCCATTCCGATTAATTGGTCGACCTCTAGCCTGAATACATTCTAAATGCACTGTATATGGCATTATCTTTCATTATCTATATGGCATTATCTATCCAGATACTTTATATCTGGTTTAAGTTGTTTAAAAACAAAGTGTTAACATGCGAAAATGTATATACAAAAAAATATATATATATTTAAATGGAAAAAATATATATAGCTTGGACTTAGGCGTCCCGATAAACTGCTTAGAGTTTCTATCGTCGAAAAATCCATGAACACACTTGTCGTTGCAGCATCTCCTCTGGATAAGTGAAGTCAAATAAATACTAGCTAAGTTCCTTACCAGCCGGTACAATCTCTAAACCAACCATCTTGGGACCACTGCCAAAGATCTGCATGGTCTTGGGCTCTTTGTTTTCCCGCTAGGAGAGGAGACAAAAACATGATACAAAATCAGGGAACGTTCCTGGGATGAGTCCAAAATGTTACCCGTTTCCCTATATAGCGCCCTACTTTTGACCAGAGTATTATGCAGGCCCCAAAGTAGTGTACTATATAGGGAATAGGGTCTATTTCAGATGCAGAGTCCTGGAGAGATGTCCAGGAAACAGTTAGATCTTGTTGGAATGACAAACATCAACGACTGACCCCGTGAAGAGTTCTACTGACTGCAGCTGGGGAATCTAGGAAATGATGAAGGGGCAGAAGCTGGGTCGCTGTTCAATTTAAAAAGTAGCCAACAACAGCAATGTGATATTGGGCCTGGATAATCAATGAATCCATGGTGATACCTCTGTAGGCGTTATGTTCGTTGCTGTATATTGCATGTAATTTGGAAGTCTTTATGCCAAACTACACAAAACAATTGCCACACAGTAAGTTCTCTGGATTACCTCAAGCAGAGTTTCCGTTAACCTGTAATAGCAGGCTTCTGGCAGAAAAAAAATATATGTAAAGGCCGATAAATTTGCCCGCGCCAATTGTCCGGGAGAATAATAAAAAAATTAAATGCGAAATAATGCTCATCGATCTATAGGTTAATTCTCATACTGTTGTGGAATTAAAATTGGCACGTGTACAGTACATTCGTTATGCATCTTATCCATCACATGCGTACAGATTAGAGGTCGACCGATTAATCGGAATGGCCGATTATTTAGGGCCGATTTCAAGTTATCATAACAATCGGTAGTCGGCATTTTTGGACACCGATCATGGCCGATTACATTGCACTCCACGAGGAGACTGAGTGGCAGGCTAACTACCTGTTATGCGAGTGCAGCAAGGAGCCAAGGTAAGGTGCTAGCTAGTATTAAACGTATCTTATAAAAAACAATCAATCTTAACATAAATCACTAGTTAACTACACATGGTTGATGATATTACTAGTTTATCTAGCTTGTCCTGCGTTGCATATAATCGATGTGGTGCCTGTTAATGTATCATTGAATCATAGCCTACTTCGCCAAATGGGTGATTTAACAAGCGCATTCGCAAAAAAAAGCACTGTCATTGCACCAATGTGTACCTAACCATAAACATCAACGCCTTTCTTAAAATCAATACACAAGTATATATTTTTGAACCTGCATATTTAGTTAATATTGCCTGCTAACATGCATTTCTTTTAACCAGGGAAATTGTGTCACTTCTCTTGTGTTTTGTTCTGTGCAACAGAGTCAGGGTACATGCAGCAGTTTGGACTGCCTGGCTCGTTGCGAACTGTGTGAAGACTATTTCTTCCTAACAAAGACAGCCTACGTCGCCAAACGGGGGATGATTTAACAAAAGCGCATTTGCGAAAAAAGCACAATTGTTGTACGAATGTACCTAACCATAAACATCAAAGCCTTTCTTAAAAACAATACACAGAAGTATATTTTTTTTAAACCTGCATATTTAGCTAAAATAAATCCTGGTTAGCAGGCAATATTAAACTAGGTTAATTGTGTCACTTCTCTTGCGTTCATTGCACGCAGAGTCAGGGTATTTGCAACCGTTTGGGCCGCCTGGCTCGTTGCGAACTAATTTGCCAGAATTTTACGTAATTATGACATAACATTGAAGGTTGTGCAATGTAACAGGAATATTTAGACTTACGGATGCCACCCGTTAGATAAAATACGGAACAGTTCTGTATTTCACTGAAAGAATAAACGTTTTGCTTTCGAGATGATAGTTTCCGGATTCGACCATATTAATGACCTAAGGCTCATATTTCTGTGTGTTATTATATTATAATTAAGTCTATGATTTGATAAAGCAGTCTGACTGAGCGGTGGTTGGCAGCAGCAGGCTCGTAAGCATTCATTCAAACAGCACTTTACTGCGTTTGCCAGCAACATTGCGCTGTTTATGACTTCAAGCATATCAACTCCCGAGATTAGGCTGGCAACACTAAAGTACCTATTAGAACATCCAATAGTCAAAGGTATATGAAATACAAAATGGTATAGAGAGAAATAGTCCTATAATAACTACAACCTAAAACTTCTTACCTGGGAATATTGAAGACTCATGTTAAAAGGAACCACCAGATTTCATATGTTCTAATGAACTTAAACATTAGCTTTTTTACATGGCACATATTGCACTTTTACTTTCTTCCCCAAAACTTTGTTTTTGCATTATTTAAACCAAATTGAACATGTTTCATTATATATTTGAGACTAAATTGATTTTATTGATGTATTATATTAAGTTAAAATAAGTGTTCATTCAGTATTGTTGTAATTGTTATTATTACAAATATATATATAAAAATCGTCCGATTAATCGGTATCAGCTTTTTTTGGTCCTCCTTTTTTTTTTTTTACATTTAAAAAGAAAAGGTCCCTGACGTTTCGCACAATTCTTGCTTCTTCAGAGAAAAGTATCGGTATCGGTATCGTTGAAAAATCATAATTGGTCAACCTCTAGTAGATAGAGCCTTTGAGAGGAAAATCTGTCAAGAGGGTACGAGAGCTGCTGCTACAGCATCTCAAACAGCAAATGCATAGGCAATGGAAGGCAGGTTTTATTAGCGTGTCACACACAACTTTGCAATAAGCTGGAGGCAGTATACATTTTGAAAAAATATACTTAATTGTTTGAAACCTGAATGTTTTAATACGAGGCATGTCTTACCATGCTTCAAAGTAGCCTAGCCAAAAATTTGACCATATCCATGAATGCAATTATTTTATAATCAACTTTCTTTCATTGTCCAGTAGCCAAAGGCCACTCACATGTGCCCTTTTGACAGCAGTGTTTTCTCGCCAATTGCATTAACTATTGAACGAACAGTCGCACAGAGTCATCTGCCTTGTGCAACATTTTCTGACCTGTTGCATCAGACCAATTGCTTTTTAAAGTTTCCTATGTAGCCTAGACCAACTGGTTCAATCATCCCACATCTGACCCAAAGTCAGATTGGAAATAAGCTATTTCTTTCTCAACAAGCTGATCAATAAAATAGGTAAACTTTTCTTCTATGCGGGATAGCAGATTGCTCCTATTCTATTGGTCATCGTGTCGAAAAAGAAATAGGCTAGTAATTTTGCTATTCATTACTCGTCTTGTTGGCAGAGGAAAAGTAAATGTGGATAGTTATTCTAACATCTTCAAAGTGCACATCAGAATTCGGCAAGAAGGACCGCACATTGTTGCATCCTAGACTTTCATGTTCCGTTAATATGAAGTACAACAATCCAAACGTGATTTCTGTCATTCTGAGCACCGTGGGTTAACATCCTAATCAGGGTACGCACCCATTACATATGGGTCCGGTAAATTTCTCAAATGTCCGTCGAAATTTGTAAATCATGCAGCGCCTTGTGTCACCATTGCAGATTTTAGAGAAACAATAAATGTCGGTACATATAAATGTCTTATATGGGCTGAATGCTCAACTTTGTGTTAATATAACTGCACTATCCAATTTGAAGTAGCTATTACTGCGAAAAAATGCCATGCTATTGTTTGAGCGCTCCTAACAACAAAACAAATATTTTCACTTGCGATAGGTTTGATAAATTCACCTCTGAAGGTGAAACGTGTACTTAAATCAGAGAAAGATTTCAGAATGTATCATCCAAAGGGTCCCAGAAATAACATGAAGTGTCATTTTGTTAGATAAAATCATTTTTCATATCCTGAAATCATATCCTACTACACCATCGGATTTACAACCAGAGTGATGGCTAGACGTGGGACCTTTCTGTTGCATTTCAAAGATTGTAGGGGAGAAAAAAAGTTGTTTTTTTCTTTGTATTTTCTTCTACCAGATCTATTGTGTTATATTCTCCTACATTCAATTCACATTTCCACAAACTTCAAAGTGTTCCCTTTCAAATGGTACCAAGAATATGCATATCCTTGCTTCAGGGCCCAAGCTACAGGCAGTTAGATTTGGGTATGGCATTTTAGGTGAAAATTTGAATAAAAAGGGGACCATCCCTAAGAAGTTTTAAAATGCTGCTGGTCAAATGCGCCACAGTTAGCAGCATATATAAGTACAACCCCCAACCTAACTTTCTACAGCACTTGTGATAAGAAATAGTCTGTTCTGAATTACACAAGAGGAAAAGCTAATGTCATTACAGTAACCATGTGACCCCATGAAAAAAATGACCTCCACAGGAAGATGAGCAGATTTGCCAAGAAGAAAGGTCTCTGTTGATGTTATGGGCAGACACAGTACACGCAAGGCTAAGGCTCTCTGTCTATTGAGAATGTAGCTAATGCATCCAGAGCCAGCAAACAGGCTGCAAAGGCCCTCTTACTAATGAGAATCTATCTCCATCAATTGCATTTCCAGTGCATTAAGTCCAAACAAGTAAGGTAAAAAAAAAGGGTAAAAATGCAGATAATTTTTTGTAAATCACAATGTGAAATCAAAATGAAAACTGATAAAATAAAATATAAAAACAAAAACAGTCTCCAGTGATCACCTCATCACCGACCTCGGACTTCAGGCGGCGGGAGCGTCGCTCAGTGAGCGGGCAGTCCTTGTTCTGAGTCCCGTCACTCAGGCTGTCCCTCTCTTCATCCTCCTCCTCCTCTTCCCCCATGCCCTCGTCCTGCACCTCTCCGTCATCTCCCTCCTCGTACAGATGGTGGATACCCTGAGGGGGAGAGAGAGGGTAGGGAGCAGAGTTAAAAATCAGCAAGAGGAAGGGGAAGGCCTACTTACCACCACGTTGTTTTGAAGTGGGTAAGGTAGGTGTTACTGTGGCAGATGTAAGGTGTTGGTTGATAGATTCTTGGAAAGTGGTTGAATAGAGCAGGGAGTAGTAACATTTCAAATCAAATTGTATTTGTCACATGCGCCGAATGGGGTATATAGGTCCTGGATGGCAGGAAGCTTGGCCCCAGTGATGTACTGGGCCGTTCGCACCACCCTCTGTAGTGCCTTGCGGTCGGAGGACAAGCAGTTGCAATACCATGCAGTGATGAAACCCGTCAGGATGTTCTCGATGGTACAGCTGTAGAACCTTTTGAGGATCTGAGGACCCATGCCAAATCTTTTTAGTCTCCTGAAGGGGAATAGGTTTTGTCGTGCCCTCTTCACGACTGAATTGGTGTGCTTGGGCCATGTTAGTTTGTTGGTGATGTGGATGCTAAGGAACTTGAAGCTGCTCGGTCCTCCTTTTCCTGTTGTCCACAATCATGTCCTTTGTCTTTATCATGTTGAGGGAGAGGTTGCTGTCCTGGCACCACAAGGTGTCGTCGTTTGTTGGTGATCAGGCCTACCACTTGTGTCATCGGCAAACTTAATGGTGTTGGAGTCATGCCTGGCCATACAGTCATGAGTGAACAGGGAGTACAGGAGGGGACTGGGCACAAACCCCTGAGGGCCCCCCCCCCCCTCGTGTTGATGATCAGCGTGACGGATGTGTTGTTTCCTACCCTTCCCACCTGGGGGCAGCCCTCCAGGAAGTCCAGTTGCAGAGGGAGGTGTTTAGTCCAAGGGTATTTAGCTTAGTGATGAGCTTCGAGGGCACAGATGTAGTCAATGAATAGAATTCTCACATAGGTGTTCCTTTTGTACAGGTGTGAAAGGGCAGTGTGGAGTGCAATAGAGATTGCATCATCTGTGCATCTGTTTGGGCATTATGCAAATTGGGGTGGGTCTAGGGTTTCTGGGATAATGGTGTTGTGAGCCATGACCAGCCTTTCAAAGCACTTCATGGCTACAGATGTGAGTGATGCGGGTTGGTATTCATTTAGGCAGGTTACCTTTGTGTTCTTGGGCACAGGGACTATGGTGGTCTGCTTGAAACATGTTGGTATTAGACTCAGACAGGGAAGGGATGAAAATGTAAGTGAACACACTTGCCAGTCGGTGAGCGCATTCTCAAGCTACACGTCTTGGTAATCCGTCTGGCCCTGCGGCCTTGTGAAAGTTGACCTGTATAAAAGGTCTTACATCGGCTATGGAGTGAGATCACACAATCGTCGGAACAGCTGATTCTCTCATGCAAATTTCAGTGTAACTTACCTCAAAGCGAGCATAGAAGTAATTTATCTAATCTGGTAGGCTCATATCATTGGGCAGCTCTTGGCTGTGCTTCCCTTTGTAGTCTAACAGTTTGCAAGCCCTGCCACATCCGACGAGTGTCGGAGCCGGTGTAGTACGATTTGATCTTAGTCCTGTATTGACGCTTTGCCTGTTCATCGGAGGGCATAGCAGGATTTCTTATAAGCTTCCGGGTTAGAGTCCTATTCCTTGAAAGCGGCAGCTCAGTGCAGATGTTGCCTGTAATCCATGGCTTCTGGTTGGGGTACGTACAGTCACGGTGGGGACGACGTCCTCAATGCACTTATTGATAAAGCCAGTGACTGATGTGGTGTACTCCTCAATGCCTGCAGGAAGAATCCCGGAACTCATTCCAGTCTGTGCTAGCAAAACAGTCCTGTAGCTTAGCATCTGCTTCATCTGACCACCTTTTTATATTTATTGACCGAGTCACTCGTACTTCCTGCTTTAGTTTTTGCTTGTAAGCAGGAGGATAGAATTATGGTCAGATTGCCAAATGGAGAGCTTTGTAAGCATATGTGTGTGTGGAGTAACGGTGGTCTAGAATTTCTTCCCCCCCCCCCTCTGGTTGGAAAATTAACCTCTGGGGTAGGGGGCAGAATTTTGACGTCCGGATGAAAAGCGTGCCCAAAGTAAACTGCCTGAAAGTAAACTGCCTGTTACTCAGGCCCGGAAGCTAAGAAATGCACATAATTTGTAGATTTGGATGGAAAACACTTTAAAGTTTCTAAAACTGTTAAAGTAATGTCTGTGAGTATAACAGAACTGATATGGCAGGCAAAACCGAGGACAAACCACCCCCCCGAAAAGAAAATTCATCTTACCACTTTTTTCAATGGCTATTACTTTAATTATAAGGCCAAGTCCTCCCAGATTGCAGTTCCTAGGGCTTCCACTAGATGTCAAGTCTTTAGAAAGAGTTTCAGGCTGGGTTTTGGAAAAGTGACCAAGAAATTGTAGTTTTTCTCGGTGGCTCCCATTTTGGCTGAAGTGTTTCCAAGTGCGTGGAAGAAAGCGCGTCCTCTGGTATTTTTCTCTGGTAAAGACAATAACGTTTCTCAGTCTTAAATTTTATTGTTTATTTGCGTATTAGGATACCTAAGGATTTATTATAAACATTGTTTGACTTGTTTGGAAAAGTTTATTATTAATGTTTGGGATTCATTTTGTATGCATTTAGATGGAGGGAAAATGGGTGGATTATTGACTTAAAAGTGCGCCAGCTAAACTGAGTTTTTATGGACATAAAGGACATTATCGAAAAAAAGGACCATTTGTGATGTTTCTGGGACATTTTGGAGTGCCAACAGAAGAAGATCAAAAGGTAAGGCTTTTTTATACCGCTATTTCTGACTTTTGTGTCGCACCTGCCTGGTTGAAATATGATGTTCATGTGTTTGTATGCGAGGCGCTGTCCTCAGATAATCGCATGGTTTGCATTCACCGTAAAGCCTTTTTGAAATCTGACACGGCGGCTGGATTAACAAGAAGTTAACTTCTTGCGACTATAGGGGGTGCTGTTTCAAATTAGCATAATTGTCTCTACAGATGAAACGGCTTCCTACTCAATTCTTGATCGTACAATATGCATATTATTGTTATTATTGGATAGAAAACACTATCTAGTTTCTATAGCCGTTTGAATTATGTCTCTGAGTGGAACAGAACTTTCTACAGCGAAATCCATGAAAGGTTTTGCGAAGGTCTGAGAGCGAAGCTCTGATCTCAGTTCAGTTTAAAGGGGTGTGTATATCCTATGGAACGACACGAACTGCACCCGCCTTCCCCTGGATGTCAGTAACCAATGAGAAGTGGAATGGGCTTCCTGCGTAGCTCTCAGAGGTTATAAAACACCAAGGAGTGAGGTACGCCATCTTTTCGACGTTGAACTTTACGCAGAGAGAGACCCCGGGAAGCCATTTTCGAACGCTTAGTAATGAACTTTAGATGTATCAGTCTGTAATTTAATTTGATATAGGTGTTAGCTTCGTTATGATGTTTCTATTTGAAACCGAGTTATATCAGATTATGCGAGTATATTGCTATTTTTCGGAATTTCCTCAGTATTGCGTAATGAGGATTTGGACACGTTAGCTAATGTTAGCAATTGTTAGCTGCTATATCAGAAGTTGAATGCAACGTTTTACAACCAAGCAACGATTCTTTTGGACAAAAGTACCACTTGGCCAAGATTCCGATGGAAGATCGTCGAAAAGTAAGAGCTATTTATGATGTTATTCCATTTTTATGTGGAAAAATGTAAACTCAATAACGGTAAATAGTGACGCCGTTATTGCGGCACTAGTCTGTCTGTAACGCACACTGTATGTCTAGTAACGTTAATTTTAAAAATCTAACTTAGCGGTTGCATTAATAACTAATGCATCTTTCATTTCATGGCCAAGCTGTATTTTTTTTGTCAAGTTTATGAATAGTTTTCGATAAAAATAGTTGTAATATCATGATGCTGCCGGGCAGATTGCTTGAGTAGTTGGACAGTATTTCCATTGTGTAAGCACGATTTGTGCCGCTAAATATGCACATTTTCGATCAAACTGTATATGTATGTTGTAATGTGATGTTACAGGAGTGTCATCTGAAGAATTCTGAGAAGGTTGGTGAAAAAATTAATATATTTTGGCGATGTTTACATTATCGCTCTCTTTGGCTAGAATCAATGCTCTGGTAACGTTTGCATATGTGGTATGCTAATATAACGATTTATTGTGTTTTCGCTGTAAGACACTTAGAAAATCTGAAATATTATCTGTATTCACAGGATCTGTGTCTTTCGATTAGTGTATGCTGTGTATTTTTACGAAATGTTTGATGATTAGTAAGTAGGTAAACACGTTGCTCTATGTAGTTATTCTAGTCCATTTGTGACAGTGGGTGCAATTGTAACCTATGACATCTACCTGAAATATGCACATTTTTCTAACAAAACCTATCCTATACCATAAATATGTTATCAGACTGTCATCTGAGGAGGTTTTTTCTTGGTTAGTGGCTATCAATATCTTAGTTTAGCCGAATTGGTGATAGCTACTGGTGTTGAGAGAAAATGGTAGACAAGAAAAATTGTGATTTTTGCTAACGTGTTTAGCTAATAGATTTACATATTGTGTCTTTCCTGTAAAACATTTAAAAAATCTGAAATGGTGGCTTTATTCACAGGATCTGTATCTTTCATTAGGTGTCTTGGACTTGTGATTTAATGATATTTAGATGCTACTATTTAATTGTGACGCTATGCTAGCGATGCTAATCAGTGTGGGGGGGGGTGGGGGGTGCTCCCGGACCCGGGGTAGGTGCTAGGTAGAGGTTAACCTTTATTATGTTCAAGAATGTTAACTTCTCTGGGATATTTGGGACGCTAACGTCCCACCTGGCCAAAAGCCAGCAAAAACGCAGAGCGCCAAATTCAAATATATTACCATAAAAATCAAACTTTCATTAAATCACACATGAAAGATACCAAATTAAAGCTACACTTGTTGTGAATCCAGCCAACATGTCTGATTTCAAAAAGGATTTACAGTGAAAGCACACCAAACGATTATGTTAGGTCAGTTCATAGCCACAGAAAAACAGCCATTTTTCCAGCCAACGAGAGGAGTAACAAAAAGCAGAAATAGAGATAAAATTAATCACTAACCTTTGATGATTTTCATCATATGACACTCATAGGACTTCATGTTACACAATACATGTATGTTTTGTTCGGTAAAGTTCACATTTATATCCAAAAATCTGAGTTTAGGCGGGACGCTACTGTCTCACTTGGCCAAAAGCCAGAGAAAATGCAGAGCGCCATATTCAAATAAATTACTATAAAAATCAAACTTTCATTAAAGCTACACTGGTTGTGAATCCAGCCAAACTGTCAGATTTCAAATAGGCTTTTCGGCAAAAGCAAGCGATGCTATTATCTGATGATAGCACCATTGTAAACAAAGAGAGAGAAGCATATTTCAACCATGAAGGCGCGACACAAAACCCAGAAATAAAAATATAATTCATGCCTTACCTTTGACGAGCTTCTGTTGTTGGCACTCCAATATGTCCCATAAACATCACAAATGGTCCTTTTGTTCGATTAATTCCGTCGATATACACTGCTCAAAAAAATAAAAGGGAACACTTAAACAACACAATGTAACTCCAAGTTAATCACACTTCTGTGAAATCAAACTGTCCACTTAGGAAGCAACACTGATTGAAAATAAATTTCTCATGCTGTTGTGCAAATGGAATAGACAACAGGTGGAATTTAAAGGCAATTAGCAAGACACCCCCAAAAAAGGACTGGTTCTGCAGGTGGTGACCACAGACCACTTCTCAGTTCCTATGCTTCCTGGCTGATGTTTTGGTCACTTTTGAATGCTGGCGGTGCTTTCACTCTAGTGGTAGCATGAGACGGAGTCACACAAGTGGCTCAGGTAGTGCAGCTCATCCAGGATGGCACATCAATGCAAGCTGTGGCAAGAAGGTTTGCTGTCTGTCAGCGTAGTGTCCAGAGCATGGAGGCACTACCAGGAGACAGGCCAGTACATCAGGAGACGTGGAGGAGGCCGTAGGAGGGCAACAACCCAGCAGCAGGACCGCTACCTCCGCCTTTGAGCAGGAGGAGCACTGCCAGATCCCCTGCAAAATGACCTCCAGCAGGCCACAAATGTGCATGTGTCTGCTCAAACGGTCAGAAACAGACTCCATGAGGGTGGTATGAGGGCACGACATCCACAGGTGGGGGTTGTGCTTACAGCCCAACACCGTGCAGGACGTTTGGCATTTGCCAGAGAATTGGCAAATTCGCCACTGGCGCCCTGTGCTCGTCACAGATTAAAGCAGGTTCACACTGAGCACGTGACAGAGTCTGGAGACGCCGTGGAGAACGTTCTGCTGCCTGCAACATCCTCCAGCATGACCGGTTTGGTGGTGGGTCAGTCATGGTGTGGGGTAGCATTTCTTTGGGGGGGCCGCACAGCCCTCCATGTGCTCGCCAGAGGTAGCCTGACTGCCATTAGGTACCGAGATGAGATCCTCAGACCCCTTGTGAGACCATATGCTGGTGCGGTTGGCCCTGGGTTCCTCCTAATGCAAGACAATGCTAGACCTCATGTGGCTGGAGTGTCAGCAGTTCCTGCAAGAGGAAGGCATTGATGCTATGGACTGGACCGTTCCCCAGACCCGAATCCAATTGAGCACATCATGCCTCGCTCCATCCACCAACGCCACGTTGCACCACAGACTGTCCAGGAGTTGGCGGATGCTTTAGTCCAGGTGGAGATGCCTCAGGAGACCATCCACCACCTCATCAGGAGCATGCCCGGCGTTGTAGGAGGTCAGACAGGCACGTGGAGGCCACACACACTACTGAGCCTCATTTTGACTTGTTTTAAGGACATTACATCAAAGTTGGAGCAGCCTGTAGTGTGGTTTTCCACTTTAATTTTGAGTGTGACTCCAAAACCAGATCTCCATGGGTTGATAAATTTGATTTCCATTGATTTCCATTGATAATTTTTGTGAGATTTTGTTGTCAGCACATTCAACTATGTAAAGAAAAAAGTATTTAATAAGAATATTTCATTCATTCAGATCTAGGATGTGTTATTTTAGTATTCCATTTATTTTTTTGAGCAGTGTATATCCAAAATGTCCATTTATTTGGCGCGTTTGATCCAGGAAAACACCGGTTCCAACTTGTGAAACGTGACTACAAAATCTCTCAAAAGTTACCTGTAAACTTTGCCAAAACATATCAAACTACTTTTGCAATACAACTTTAGGTATTTTTATACGTAAATATTCGATGAAATTGAAGACGGGATGATCTGTGTTCAATACAGGATTAAAATAAGCTGTAGCTAGCTTCCTGGTCATGCGCCTCTAACAAACAGTACACAACAAGTGACCCTGATTCAAAATGGCCGTACTTCTTCATTACACAAAGGAAAAACCCTCAACTAATTTCTGAAGACTGTTGACATCCAGTGGAAGCGATAGGAACTGCAAGAAAATCAATTAGAAATCTGTATTCCAAATGAAAATGTATTGAAAAGAGAGTGACCTCAAATTAAATCTGAATGGTTTGTCCTCGGGGTTTCGCCTGCTAAATAAGTTCTGTTATACTCACAGGCATGATTCAAACAGTTTTAGAAACTTAAGAGTTTATCCGAATCTACTAACAATATGCATATCTTATCTTCTGGGGATGAGTAGCTGGCAGTTGAATTTGGTTTTCCTTTTCATCCAAACGTGAAAATGCTGCCCCCTATCCTAGAGAAGTTAAATATTTGAATTTTGGAATTTCGCGTGCTGCAATTGCACTGGATGTTGGCCAGGTGAGACACTACCATCCCACCTACACTAGAAAGGTTAAAAGAACAACCACGTTAGATAATTTGTTTTGTGAGATTAAAGATGTTATAAATGGAAACATTGTAACTTTAAGAGCTTCCACAATGTTTGTCAGAGTTAAATCTAAATGTTGTATAACTTATATGATTAAATATGAAACAATTTGTGAGAAGACGAAATGTGATTTCAGCTTTCGAAATGAGATAATTGTTTTTCAAATAAAGTTTTTCCAGTCAGTAACCATGCCCACGTGAGTACAGATATTACGCCAAAAGGATGGAACGCCCCTTTTGCCAGAGTGCTTATAAAGGACTCCTAAAGAATTAACATGCCGGGTTGCTGCCGGTGTGGAAAGTGGTCCCTGAATAATTAAGCATTGAGACCAGAAATCGTGGAGTGGTGGCTACACGTTCAAATGGTTGCAATTTAAATATAGACCAAGCAGGCAGACGGTGTTGAGCCGGACGTCAAGAATGGTTACTCTACCAGACCAGAAAATGGTCAGACCCTCTGAAACTCGACAAGTGAAGAAAGATGAAGACTATACCAAACATTCTCAGTCTGCAGCTGGATAATGTAAAGGAGTCTAGAACTTTTACCAAAGACACAAGGAAGATCTCAGCAGACAACCATTGTGTACCTTTGATGTCGAACGACTCCCAATAGATGGGACAGGGCACTTTCAAGAGAGAGAGACGACAAAGACATAAATTGCAATTATTTTCAAATGAGTGGTTGTTAGGGTGCTAAATATCCATAATTACAATGAGCATATTTTCCACATGTATGTATAATGGGTTCCCTCCGTCTCTCCCGCGCTTTCTTTCCCCATCCCTTTCATTGTGTAACAAGCTGTCATATCGGGTTAGTCCACTAGGGACTATTCATTGCATTATGTGAGTAATCAACATAAACACACACACACACACACGATATATTATATGCAATTCTGTGTGATTAAATTAGTAAATAAATAAGCCAATTTGTGTATCGCTGAATCACATTTAGACTAGGGTTCGTGCAGATTTGAAGTCAACAACATTCAGAATGAGACTGATGAGGTAATAATAATTCATGGATAACAATATATTCTTGAGATATTCGAGAAACGTTAACTCATTAACATGTCTAGGACTGAGGTTCCGCTAGCGGAAACCCTCGCCAACAGCCAATGAAATTGCAGGGCGCCAAATTCAATCAACAGAAATCTCATAATTCAATTTTCTCAAACATACAAGTATTAGACACCATTTTAAAGATACAATTCTCATTAATCCAACCACCGTGTCCGATTTCAAAAAAGCTTTTCGGCGAAAGCAGAACATATCATTATGTTAGGTCAGCAACTAGTCACAGAAAGCATACAGCGATTTTCCAACCAAAGAGAGGAGTCACAAAAAGCAGAAATATTGATAAAATTCATCACTAACCTTTGATATTCTTCATCAGATGACACTCCCGGGACAACATGTTACTCAATACATGTATGTTTTGTTCGATGAAGTTCATATTTATATCCAAATACCTCAGTTTACATTTGGCTTTGCCTCCAAAACATCCAGTGAATTTGCACAGAGCCACATCCAATCACAGAAATACTCATAATAAACATTAATAAAAGATACAAGTGTTATTCACAGATTTAAAGATATACTTCTCCTTAATGCAACCGCTGCGTCAGATTTTTATTTTTTTTACGGAAAAAGCTAACCATGCAATAATCTGAGTACGGCGCTCAGAGACCAACACAACCCAAGAAGATATCCGCCATGTTGGAGTCAACAGAAGTCAGAAATAGCATTATAAATATTCACTTACCTTTGATGATATTCATCAGAATGCCCTCCCAGGAATCCCAGTTCCACAATAAATGTTTGATTTGTTCCATAAAGTCCATAATTTATGTCAGAATTCCTCCTTGTTGTTCACCTGTTCAGTACACAATCTAAACTCACGACACACGGGCAGGTCCAGGCAAAAGTTCAGACGAAAAGTCATATTACAGTCCGTAGAAACATGTCAAATGAAGTATAAAATCAATCTTTAGGATGTTTTTAACATAAATCTTCAATAATGTTCCAACCGGAGAATTCCTTTGTCTGTAGAAAAGCTATGGAACAGAGATCGCTCTCACGTGGATGAGCGTCACGAGCTCAAAGTATTCTGCCAGACCTCTGACTCATTCCCCTCTCATTCGGCCCCACTTCACAGTAGAAGCATCAGACAAGGTTCTAAAGACTGTTGACATCTAGTGGAAGCCTTAGGAAGTGCAACATGACCCATATCCCACTATCTTCAATTGGGAATGAGTTGAATACCTACAAACCTCAGATTTCCCACTTCCTGGTTGGATTTTGCTCAGGTTTTTGCCTGCCATATGAGTTCTGTTATACTCACAGACATCATTCAAACAGTTTTAGAAACTTCAGAGTGTTTTCTATCCAAAACTAATAATAATATGCATATATTAGCAACTGGGACTGAGTAGCAGGCAGTTTACTCTGAGCACGCTTTTCATCCAAACGTGAAAATGCTGCCCCCTACCCATAACAAGTTAAACAAACTTTCTGTGGGGCCCGAAGATTGCTAATGAGTTAATTGTTACATGATTAATTTAATCACGTAATAATTAAACATAGTTACTTGATTTGATAAAATAACCGTCATCACATTAAAGATAGTCACGTCACGACACCATACTGGGTGGCAACGTTCTTATCCCTTGTTTGGTAGCTAACCAACTAGGCTAACTTAGTCACGTCAAAAACAACAGTAGCTACATTTGCATAAGCTGTTTTCTGGTGACATTTATTTGGATACATCCATAACAATGAGCTAATGAGGCGCGATTTTGCCAGGCAAAAAAAATTGCTCTCCCGTCAGGACACTGTCTAGGAGCTAGCCAAAAACATAGCTAACACAATCACTTCATACACTGAGGCTGTTAGCAGTTGGTGTTATTCTTCAATAACAGACCCCAGAGCAAATCAGGGGGAGAAAAATATATTTATTCAAAGAGAACAAATCATAGTTGTTATGCTGGAAAGTAGATGGTAGAAGTTCATTCTTCCCTGTCCTCAGTGTTTTCTCAACTGAACAAAGAGACAGGATGTAGTTTAAAACCCAAACCTAGCCTGTGGTTGACCAATTAGAAATCCTTGCAGTAAAATTGGGCAAATAGCCAAATATCTATTTTCAGGCTCAATGTATAGACAATTCGGACCAATGAGAACTTACCACATATAGCTTTGAATCCTGTTCTGAAATTTCTCCCACAACTACAATAGGCCTATGGGTAATGTGTTGAACATAGTCGTCATTTAGTCCTCTGCATTGTGTATTTATCATTGAATATTCTTACACTGTAAAGACTGCAAAGTAGCGGCACTTCGTTTTACCTATTGGCATTTCTTTGTATATATCCACAAAATTTATCCCAGCTGATTCAAGATGTCGACTGACTAAGAAATGCTACCTGCCTGTCCGTCTCGTCTTGACTCCTACAAGTTAATTACTATAGACAGCTGGAGATCGAATTTGAATATTGAAACAATGTTGCAAATGTCGGAGACAGACAGCAAGGTTTATACTAATCTCTGCTGTTGAAAAATAAATGTTAGTCTAAAAGAAATGAATGGTAACCGGTGGTAACTTGTGGAATAGACACCGGCTGGAACGAGCATTTAATCAATCAGCATTAGACCCACCCGTTGTATAATTCCCTATAACGCACGGTATATCTGCACGGTAGCATTCAATGGCTATAGTTCATTCTTACATGTTCTGTGTTTGAGCTAAATTTGAAAGCAAAATTCTAACTAAAAACATATTTTCATAATAGCAAGCTAGGACAGATGGTTTGGTTAGGTAAACTAGCAAGTCTGTTTGGTTACCAAGGCAACTACTGTAGCTATCTAGTAAATGTGCTAGCTATTAAAGCAGTAAAGGTGTTCAATTATAACCATGCAACTCCGTGGAAGGTTAGTTCCATTCCACTAGCACGTTGTGGAACACAACTTCCACGTAGTTCATTATTTTCCATAGAACGCATAGCCCCTCATTAATTATCCCTTACATGTTGTGATACAGAATCAGAAGAGGCTGGTGAGAGGAGCTATAGGAGGATGGGCTCATTGTAATGGCTGGATTGATTCTGTCCTAGCCATTACAATGAGCCCGTCCTCCTATAGCTCTTCCCACCAGTCTCCTCTGTACAGAACACTGTTACAAATGTGAATGTAGCATGGCAAAGCACAAAAGGAAAGTACTACATGACAGGGTATTGACATGAGTTGTAAGAATGTAGAAGTGTGAATACATAGCACAAACCTATGATTATCCACACCTAACATTTGCCAATAGAGGGCTGATGCAATGTACTACCTCTATTGACATCACAAAAACCTTTCTCACTCCAGAGCCTACATGTTCTTGTGTGCATGTGTCAACCAATAGCACTTACAGTGAGCGTGGCTCCAGACTGGAAGAGCTCATAGGGGTAGAGGATCCTCTCGAAGTGGGACCGCAGCAGAGAGCCCATACCTTTCCCTGGGGGGAAACCCATCCTGCTGCCCACCTTGGACCATCTCTTCTCCTTACACACTGTCTCAAAGCCTCCCTCGGAGGAGACAATCTGAAATACAATGTTTTTTAGTGAGATGGTTATGGTTGACTCGCACACAAAAAGCATATTTTCAAAATACTAAGGAGACATTCAAATGTACACCAGCACTTAGCACCTCTGCTGTCCTAAAACAAAATCCAAAACAAACGCTACTTACGCCTAAGATATAAATAAATCATAGCATACTTATACAAACACACCACACTGCATGTTTCTAAAAACAGTATACTGTTCAGGTGAATGGTCTGACTCCGGTCTTACCTTGCTGAGCTGGTACAGATCGAGGATCTTCCTCTCCACATGAGGGAAGCGCAGCCTGGACCCCTGCAGCTCCCAGAACTTGGCAATCTGATCCAGGAAGTTGAGCTTGACTCGAGTGAGGGCCTGAAAGCAATGGGAGAGGTGAGGGAACGGTACAAACACATGAAAGTCAATTCAAGTGAAAAATCTGGCATGCTCAACTCTAAACAGGAATATAAAGAGGTGCCTTGGAGAAATCAAAGTAAAGACAGCCTAAAAAAGCCAGTGACTGATATCCGTTAAACTCTTAATGTAGGCTAAGTTACAACTTTTCTGACCCTAAAAACCCTTCCTAAAGTAGACCTACCACCCATTCAGGCCAGTGCTGTTAACTCAGTCATTGTATTCAAGAGTGCTGCCCCCAAAATGTGACGGCAGCTGCAGTCAATGCACATAAGGACTGCACTGTCAAGCCACACCATCATATAGGTTACCTAACATGTTTATCCATAGACTACCAAAACATAATAAAATAACATACATACATCAGTGAATGACTCATTCAAATAACTCATTCAAATAACTAGCTTATTTGACTACTAACTTAGGCAATAACTATTTTTATTTATTTTTATTTAACTAGGCAAGTCAGTTAAGAACAAATTCTTATTTACAATCAAATCAAATTTTATTTGTCACATACACATGGTTAGCAGATGTTAATGCGAGTGTAGCGAAATGCTTGTGCTTCTAGTTCCGACAATGCAGTAATAACCAACAAGTAATCTAACCTAACAATTCCACAACTACTACCTTATACACACACGTGTAAAGGGATAAAGAATATGTACACTAAGATATATGAATGAGTGATGGTACAGAACGGCATAGGCAAGATACAGTAGATGGTATAGAGTACAGTATATACATATGAGATGAGTAATGTAGGGTATGTAAACATAAAGTGGCATAGTTTAAAGTGGCTAGTGATACATGTATTACATAAAGATGGCAAGATGTAGTAGATGATATACAGTACAGTATAGTACAGTATATACATATACATATGAGATGAGTAATGTAGGGTATGTAAACATTATATTAAGTGGCATTGTGTAACGGCAGTCTAAGACGTCCTCCTCCTCAGACGAGGAGAGGCGAGAAGGATCTGAGGACCAATGTGCACCGTGGTAATTTTCCATGATTTAATTAACACAAAACAAGACACTATACAAAATGACAAAACAAACTAACCGTCACAGCTGGTGCAGACAAAACACAAAGACAGGAAACAACCACCCACAATCCCCAACACAAAACAAGCCACCTATATATGATTCTCAATCAGGGACAACGATTGACAGCTGTCTCTGATTGAGAACCATATTAGGCTGAACACAGAAACAGACGAACTAGACACACAACATAGAATTCCCACCCAGCTCACGTCCTGACCAACACTAAACAAGCAAAACACATAAGAACTCTGGTCAGGACGTTACACATTGTTTAAAGTGGCTAGTGGTACATGTTTACATAATTTCCATCAATTCCCATTATTAAAGTGGCTGGAGTTGAGTCAGTATGTTGGCAGCGGCCGCTAAATGTTAGTGGTGGCTGTTTAACAGTCTGATGGCCTTGAGATAGAAGCTGTTTTTCATTCTCTCGGACAGCCTATTTAGGCCTATACCTTATAACGACTACATACAGGGTACCTAACTGCATTTCCAACATAGCCTTCAGTGTTGTAACTACGTACAGTATACTTACCTCCAATTCATTGAGTCTCTGGACTCTGGGAGTGAAGCGGAAGTTGCGTACGTCGCAGGCAAAAGGAGGTGTCCAGTCCTAAAAGACAGAAGAGAACAATGGAAACCAAATGAACAACTTTGGTTCAGATTTTCATACAACTAAGTAATGTGTAAGTAAAAGCAACAAAAATAGAAAATACTTGTCAAAATATACATTACATAATACTATTCAAATCCCCTTTTTACATAAATAATATAGGGATGTGTGGATACAGATTGGGAAAGCATCAGCCCAGGAAATTGGATGTAAAAAAATATATATATTTCTAAAATGTTTAAAACCACCCAACAATACCAGAATACTGGATATGACTTAAATAATAATTGAAGTCCCTGTAGTCTAATTGCTTTAAAATGGGCACAGACTTATCCCCAAACGACAAATAATACTGGAGTACAGTGCAATAAAACAAAACCTCCCAGAAGCAACTGTCAAGTTTAAGTGTGGGTGCAAAATTGACCAAATTAAGAGGGTTAGCCTAATCACCCAAATGTTCTGTGTGGGAAATGGGAATAAGAGAGAAAAAGGCCAATATTAGACATACATTTGATTTGCACAAGGCCAAATAATAAAACATGAAAAGTTGAGCATTTGGGTACTAATTTCACTTCCTGATACTGTAGGCCTATCCCAAAACATAAAAAATATATATATATATATATATATATATATATATATATATATTACTCTTCACAGCTACATACATGGATATTGCTCATATTGTAGTCATGATGTAGCAAAGACTTTGAAATCTCGGCCATCAAATGAAAAGTAACGAGGAATTGGTATATCAAATTGTTAATAGTTCAAAAAAATGTATCTAGACATCTAATTCGTGGGACGTTACTTGATATCCCGAAAGTAACAGTTGCAATCTGTTCAGAAAACACACCAAAAAAAAGAGTCCGACGGGAGTCTGGAATAGAGGCCGCTGTTTTAAATGACGGCTTTACTTGAACTGTTTGGCTAAATATAAACATCCAAAATCATTGTTCAAATAAACTGAGAAACAGACAAGAAATTTTACTCATTTTGACCTACTCGACTAAAAATGTGCGTGGGCTAGGCCGAAAATACCATAAATAGATGACAACAAGGGCACAAACCAATGCAGGAGTAAATCTTAAAATGGAAGCAATGTGTTATATTCCAAAAGCAGAAACAGTGAGGTTACCTCGGGCGGTCGAATTTTGCAGATGCCAGCTCTCTCTGCAATAGGTCGAATCTTGTTTATAAATCCTAGTGGATCCGAAAAATCTTCCCAACTCGGTTCAAAAACTGGGCACTCGGGAGGGGGTACGAATTCAGCAAAATCAGACATGATGAAATCACAACTTATACTTTCTTTAAAAGACAATAGTACTTGTGTTTAAAATGTATTGTGTTGACATCTGTGAGTGACATCAGTCCATGATTCGGTTATCTTTCAATTAGCACACATATTGTTGCTTCGGGAACTTCTCCTTCATGTTCATGATTGTTTTAGTTTCAAGAAAAATCATTTCAATGAAGACAATTTCTTGATATGCCAACAGCTGGGCGACATGACAATATTGTTGAGTTGACGTCTCAAAGACAAAAATGTAAAAGATCAAAAATACATTTCCAGTCCTATTCCATTTTAAGGAAATTGCTGGGCCAAGCCGGGCGGCGTCCACCCCTCCAGTACAGCAACGTTAAATGAAAGAACGAGAACTACCTGGGGCTCAGGACGTCAGTCAAAAGCGCCATCACTCCCCTTTAAAATATGGACATATGATCCCGCAACAAAATAAAAACGGCCCAAAAAAATGTGATGTATAATTATTCTAAGCTCCATATTAACCCAATAAACATTTCCCATTATTTGCGATTTCACTTTTGAATATCCATTGGTTGTGACATCTTCATATGCCAGGAAAGGGCATTATTTCATCCAGATTTCGCAATTTTATCCATTTAAAGTTGCGCCTTAATGGTCATCCAATCTAAATACGTTCTTCAGTAGTTTTCCAGGCTAAATGAGTGCGACCCTCTTCATCCGAAGAGTAGTTCGTGACCATCAACATCGAAACCTGAGCAGTTAGCTTAGCAATTAGCGCACATTGTTGATCAAACCACGTCCACTGCGACGTCCATTCAATTGAAGGATAACGTTAGTTAGCTCGTCGCTACAACAGGCGGGGGGTTCCGTGGAGATGAAGGGTCGACATTCCCGTTGCAGCAACATACGTTATTTGTTCCACAATAAACCAGACGACGAGCTAATTTAAACCATTCTCATGCACACGGTTCTCTTGCTTCGAGTACTTTTCTAGCTGCTGTTGTCATTAAAAACGAAGATACTTCCTAGCTTAGCTAATTTAGCCTAGCCACCCTATGCTGTGACTGCTTGCTAGTTGCTGGCGAATAACTTCGTATGGTGTCTTTCTTTAGTTTGCTCGCACAGTTCTGGAATATACATTTTTCAGGATAAACATTTCCTCTAAAATTGTTCAGTAGATGCCTATGTTGCTCGACGCTATGAACTTTCAAATATTGTGTATGTATATATATATTTATATATTTCCCACCTTTCTTTTACTAGCAACGACCATATCACTACCATGTATGTAACAATAATATACAAATCCTCCACTTCCGCCTCCACATCCGCTTCAAGAAAACTAGAACCATGGTTTATTTACTATTTCCCTCTATACAAAATCATATACCTCCAGTTATGTACATCAGCATTTATAGTAAATTAGTTGTAGTTCTGTAAGGAATACTAGGTTCATAACCAAGTGGGGGAAAAATCCATCGTCTCTCGTGGTGCTTTCATGACCAGTGGTATTCGGGAAAAAACGAGAGCAATCGTGACGTCAGTGATATCCAAGTCGGAGAAGTCTAGGATGATCCCAGAGTTTTTCCGACTTGGAATTCCGAGTTGGATGACTGTTCAAAACAATTTATCCTGCTCGAAACATTTTTCCGTAATTGCCAGTTGTATTGAACACACTGATGTCGGAGATTTCCGAGTTCCCAGTTGTATGCAACGCGGCATGAACTCCGAATTCTCCCCATGATAAACTCTGATATCACCTAAGGAATTTATCTCTATAAAATATGTTTTGTCAGTTTGTAACAATTAAACATTATTTATAAAAGCAATCTATTATGTTTAACACTATATTTTGTTTACAAGCATGATTGATAGCTGTACTTTTAGTTTACGGTTGATCAGCTTGTTGGCCATTTGCCAATCGGCGTTTCAACGAGTTCAAAGCATGTGGGAATGCATCTAAATTGCATTTACGACTTCACAACTCGCAATTACCACTTTTCCATTTGGTTATGCTGTGTTCCTGTGCTCGTCGGAGATTCCTATTTGATTTTGAAAATACGACTTTGTTTTATTCATGTGCTTTTTGGTCTGAACAATTCTTCAAACAACGGTGCTGATAAATATTTAGCTAGTTTGCTTAACAGTGACAATGTGGTCAAACTATCTACATTACCCATAGACCTATTGTAGCTGTCAAAAACGGATTTGTTATTTTGGTTGAAAAGTTAAGGTTATAGTAAAACGTCACAACATTATCATGGTTGTTTCACACTTGTAGGCAAATTCCGACCTGTATGCAGATATAGAACAATGAGGGTTAGCTAAAAAAAATATTTGATGTAGGGTCGTTCAAGTGAAACTTCCCAGTCGGAACTAACTTCGGATAACTCCGAAAGCACATATACAGCATTAGTGTGTATAGATAATAGAAAAGGTAACCCCATACAAATACAGTGAAAACACGTAAAACACACCCTATCCCCTCACAGCACTCAAATGAAGTGGACACTTCTGATGACGTTTCATGACGTCTGACGAGTATACACTTGCAAGGCGAGGGAGGTATGAATGATTTTTAAATGGACCGCCCTTGCCCGGAAATTCGTTACGCCCGCGATTATTGTATTTTCAGCCAGCGGCAGTTTGTGGGCGCTTTATAGGCGTTACAGTCAATTATGATTGCATGTCTACTTATTATTAACTATATCATTATTAATATACGACTACTGTATGATAGCTAGCAAAATAATTAGCTAACTAATGTTAGCCTGCCTAGCTGGAACTTCTGAAGAAGGAAAATGTTTTATTTCTACAATTTCCTAAAGCTAACCAAACAAAACATTACTTTTACTAGACGTGTTTGTGCCGTCATGTGCATTAGTTGCACAAGTTCTAACCTTTTTATAGTCGTTTTTACTTACACTTGTATGTTGACTGCTCCATTTATGTTGTTTTTAAGTTTTGGCTGACTTTTCTTAGTGGATGTAAAATCTTCGTGAATTGAAATATGGGGAGTTTCAGGCCCTGAGTGAACATAATTGTACACTCGCAAACTCGACTAAAAACGAGTGCTGAGGGGCTTACGTTGCATACTTACTTTCTTTGCTAATAATTTGGACTGCCCGAACTGATTTAGGATTCCCCCAAGGGCATAGAACGAGGGTGTGTCTTTTAGGTGTTTGGACCGTAACATAACAATACTGCAGGTGTTTCACCAGATTAGAATCGCCCCAGAAGTATCCCGATGCAAATTCATATTAATATTATCCATCCACCCCCCTGATAGTTTTCAATTCAGTTGCATTATACAATATCAAAATACAAACAGTTGTTAAACTAACAACCTTAAACAATTAACAACAAAACAAGAAAAAACAGGAAAGATATAATTCAAATCAAATACATTTTTATTGGTCACATACACATGATGTATGCAAATGTTATTGCGGGTTTAGCTAAATGCTTGTGTTTCTAACTCCGACAGTACAGTAATATCTAACAAGTAATGTAACAATTTCACAACAAACAGTACCAGTCAAAAGTTTGGGCACACCTACTCATTCAAAGGTTTTTCTTTATTTTGACTATTTTCTACATTGTGGAATAATAGTGAAGACATCACAACTATGAAATAACACATATGGAATCATGTAGCAACCAAAAAAAGTGTTCAACATATCAAAATGTATTTGAGATTCTTCAAATAGCCACCCTTTGCCTTGATGACAGCTTTGAACACTCTTGATATTCTCTCAACCAGCTATATGAGGTAGTCACCTGGAATGCATTTCAATTAACAGGTGTTCCTTGTTAAAAGTATGTTTGTGGAATTTCTTTCTTAATGCATTTGAGCCAATCTGTTGTGTTGTGACAAGGTAGAGGGTGGTAAAAGACCAAGTCCATATTATGACAAGAACAGCTCAAATAAGCAAAGAGAAATGACAGTCCATCATTACTTTAAGACATGAAGTTCAATCAATCCAGAACATTTCAAGAATTTTGTGCAAAAAATATCAAGCGCTATGATGAAACTGGCTCTCATGTGGACCGCCACAGGAATGGAAGACCCAGAGTTACCTCTGCTCCAGAGGATAAATTAAAACTTCTTATGGCTGCGATATGACAAGAGCCAGTGAAAGTGCAGGGCGCCAAATTCAAACAACAGAAATCTCATAATTAAATTCCTCAAACATCTTATACCATTTTAATAAACGTAATCTTGTTGTTAATCCCACCAAGGTGTCCGATTTCAAAAAGGCTTTACAGCGAAAGCACTACAAACGATTATGTTAGGTCACCGCCAAATCATAGAAAAACACAGCCATTTTTCCAGCCAAAGACAGGAGTCACAAAAAGCAGAAATAGAGATAAAATTAATCACTAACCTTTGATGATTTTCATCAGATGACACTCATATGACTTCATGTTACACAATACATGTATGTTTTGTTCACTAAAGTTCATATTTATATAAAAAAATCTCAGTATACATTGGCGCGTTATGTTCAGTAGTTCCAAAAACATCCTGTGATTTTGCAGAGAGCCACATCAATTTCCAGAAATACTCATAATAAACGTTGATCAAAGAAAAAAGTGTTATGCATGGAATTTTAGATCCACTTCTCCTTAATCTTAGCGCTAGGGGTCAGAATTTCTTTTTTTTCTTAAAATAACGTTCCCAAGGTAAACAGACAGACAGATCGTAGAATATGCATATCATTTACAGATTAGGATAGAAAACACTCCAAAGTTTCCAAAACTGTCAAAATATTGTCTGTGAGTATAACAAAACGTATTCTGCAGACGAAAACCTGAGAAAATCTAACCCGGAAGTGATATTTAAAAAAAAAATCTGTGTTTCCTGGACCATCTTTCTTCCATTTAAAGAGGTATCAACCAGATTCCTTTTCCAATGGCTTCCTCAGGCTGTGACCAGGCTTTAGACATAGTTTCAGGCTTTTATTTTGAAAAATGAGCGTGATTTTTCAAAAGTAGCCAGGTGTCCTCCAAATAGTTCCTGCTCCATTTTCCTTTTGTCTCTTAATGAATAGGTTATGGTCCGGTTTAAATATTATCGATTATGTTTGTTAAAAAAAACCTGAGGATTGATTATAAAAAACAAATTAATATCATCGAAGGTGGCTCCCCTTCCCGTTCGGGTGGCGCTCGGCGGTCGTTGTCACCGGTCTACTAGCTGCCCCCGATCCCTTTTCGTTTGGTTTTGTCTAATTGTTTTCACCTGTTCCTTGTTGGGGTTTTGGGGTGGTTGGTATTTAAGTTCGATTAGCCCGCTTGTGTTTGTGCGGGCTTATTTCTGTATTTGTGAGAGGTGTTCTTTATTTATTGGGTTTTCCGCTGTCTGTTTTTTTCCAGAGTGTACTTAGGTGGAGTGTATTACGCCTATGTTCGGCGTTACCTTTTGTACCTTTAGTGGATGGACATTAAAGCGTGTTTTTCCCCGTATCCTCTGCTCTCTGCGCCTGACTCCACACCCATTCACTCTTTGAGCATTACAACGATAGGTGGATTAACAACAAGCTAAGCTGTGTTTTGGTATATTTCACTTGTGATTGCATGATTATAAATATTTTTAGTAATATTTTTTAATCTGATACGTTTGGGAATTTTCTTCTTCCTTTCAGGACCGGAACGAGGCTGTAGTTTTCTCAACATAACGGGCAACCCAAATGGCGTTTTTTTGTTATAAAAGTAATATTTATCGAACAAAAAAAACATTTATTGTGTAACTGGGAGTCTTGTGAGTGCAAACATCCGAAGATTATCTAAGGTAAGCGATTCATTTAATTGCTTTTCTGAATTTCGTGACCATGCTAATTTGAGGCTAGCTGTTGTAGCATTGATTGCTACACTCACAAAAGCTTGGATTTCTTTCGCTGTAAAGTATATTTTCAAAATCAGACACGATAGCTGGATTAACAACAAGCTAAGATGTGTTTTGGTATATTCCACTTGTGATTGCATGATTCTAAATATTTTTTGTAATATTTTTGCATTTGGCGCGCTGCAATTCTAGCAGTTGTTTAGGAAAGTGATCCCGCTAACGGGATTCGTAGCGCAGAGAAGTTAATGCAACTGCTGTGTCAGATTTCAAAAAAGCTTTACGGAAAAAGCAAACCATGTAATAATCTGAGGTCGGCGCTCAGAGCCCAATCAAGACAAAAAGATATCCGCCATATTGTGCAGTCAACAAGTCAGAAGTAACATTATAAATATTCACTTACCTTTGATGATCTTCATCAGAATGCACTCCCAGGAATCCCAGTTCCACAAAAAAAAATTGATTTGTTCGATAATGTCCATCATTTATGTCCAAATAGCTACTTTTGTTAGCACGTTTGGTAAACAAAATAAAAACTCACGAAGCGCGTTCACTAGTTGCAGACGAATTGTCAAAAAGTTCCGTTACAGTCCGTAGAAACATGTCAAACGATGCATTGAATCAATCTTTAGGATGTTTTTAACATAAATCTTCAATAATGTTCCAACTGGAGAATTCCTTTTTCTTCAGAAAAAGCAAATGGAACGGGAGCTACCTCATGTGAAAGCGCGTGACCAGCTCTTGGCACTCTGCCAGACCTCTGACTCAATCCCCTCTCATTCAGCCCCCCTCCTTCACAGTAGAAGCCTCAAACAAGTTTCTAAAGATGGTTGACATCTAGTGGAGGCCTTCGGAAGTGCAACATGACCAAAATCCCACTGTATCTTCAATAGGGGCTGAGTTGAAAATCGACCAACCTCAGATTTCCCACTTCCTGGTTGGATTTTTTTCTCTGGTTTTTGCCTGCCATATGAGTTCTGTTATACTCACAGACATAATTCAAACAGTTTTAGAAAGTTCAGAGTGTTTTCTATCCAAATATACTAATATTATGCATATATTAGCAACTGGGACTGAGGAGCAGGCAGTTTACTCTGGGCACCTCTGGGCACCTTATTCATCCAAGCTACTCAATACTGCCCCCAGCCATAAGAAGTTGATTGGAGTTACCAGCCTCAGAAATTGCAGCCCAAATAAATGCTTCACAGGGTTCAAGTAACAGACACATCTCAACATCAACTGTTCAGAGGAGACTGCATGAATCAGGCCTTCATGGTCGAAGAAGAAGAGACTTGCAATGGACATTAGACCAGTGAAAATCTGTCATTTGGTCCGATGAGTCCAAAATTTTGACTTTTGGTTTAAATTGCTGTATCTTTGTGAGACACATAGTAGGTGAGAGGATTATCTTCACATGTGTAGTACCCACTGTGAAGCATGAAGGACCAGGTGTTATGGTGTGGGGTTACTTTGCTGGTGTCACTGTCGTGATTTATTTAGAATTCCAGGCACACTTAACCAGCATGGCTACCACAGAATTCTGCAGCGAGAAGCCTTCCCGTCTGGTTTGCGCTTAGTGGGACAATCATTTGTTTTTCAACAGGACAATGACCCAACACACCTCCAGGCTGTGTAGGGATTATTTGACCAAGAAGGAGAGTGATGGAGTGCTGCATCAGATGACCTGGCCTCCAGAAGGCCAGCATCCAGAAGGCCAGCACTCTCTACAAAAGCTTTCCAGAACTTGCAAACTGCTTTTTATACTGTTCAACATACCTTGTGTCAATTGAAGCTTATCCTCAATACTGACTAAATGAATGGTGTTTTCTAATGCAAGAAATAGACCTCTGAACCTTTCACCTATTACTACCTGTCAGGGCAAGGAAATTGAGGTTGTAACCTCATATACATATCTTGGAATTCTAATTGATGACGGCCTCTCTTTTAAATTGCATATTCAACAATTTACAAAAAAATTGAAGCTGAAATTGGGATTTTATTTTAGGAATAAGGCCTGTTTTTCTTTTGAAGCCAGAAGGAGGCTAGTATCAGCTACATTTATGCCTTTACTAGACTATGGGGATATTTTATATATGAATGCTTCCGCTCAGTGTTTGAGATCAATTGACACTCTTTACCATGGCACTTTGAGATTTATTTTAAACTGCAAAACCCTTACGCACCACTGCACTTTGTATACCAGGGTTGGCTGGCCTTCTCTAGTCACTCGTAGGCTCAGTCACTGCCATTTTGGGTTTACTACCTTTTTATTTGGGCATTTTTATTGTTCAGAAATGTGGTGGGTACTCTCTTCGTTCGCTGGACTTTATCCTGCTAACTGTTCCAAATGTCCGAACTGAATTTGGTAAAAGGGCTTTTATGTACTCTGCGCCATCGTCTTGGAACACCTTACAAAATACTTTTAAACTGGAAGAACTTGTCCCGATTGGTGTTTTTAAATCACTGATGAAGGATTTTGAGGCTGATTCCCTGACCTGTCAATGTTTTTAATTTGCTGTTTTTGATTTTGTTATACTCTTGTGAATTCAATGGTTTTTACTAGATTACTTGTAGTTTTTCATGTTGTCTGTCTGTAATTTTTGTAATGACTTGGTGCTGCCTATCTTGGCCAGGACGCTCTTGAAAAAGAGATTTTAAATCTCAGTGAGCCCTTCCTGGTTAAATACATTTTAAAAATTTAAAAATCCTGGAGTCGCCTCTTCACTGTTGACGTTGAGACTGGTGTTCTGTGAAGGGAGTAGTACACAGCGTTGTACGGGATCTTCGATTTTTTGGCAATTTCTCGCATGGAATAGCTATCATTTCTCAGAACAAGAATAAACTGATGAGTTTCAGAAGAAAGATCTTTGGAACACAGGAGTGATGGCTGCTGATAATGGGCCTCTGTACGCCTATGGAGACATTCCATAAAAAAGCTGTCGTTTCCAGCTACAATAGTCATTTACAACATTAACAATGTCTACAGTACACTGTATTTCTTATCAATTTGATGTTATTTTAATGGACAAAAAATGTGCTTTTCTTTCAAAAACAAAGACATTTCTAAGTGACCCAACATTTTTGAACGGTAGTGTACATATGAGATGAGTATTGCAAAATATGTAAACATTATTAAAGTGACTAGTGTTCCATTTATTAAAGTGGCCAGTGATTTCAAGTTTATGTATATAGGCAGCAGCCTCTAATGTGTTAGTGATGGCTATTTAACAGTCTGATGGCCTTGAGATAAAAGCTGTTTTTCAGTCTCTCGGTCCCAGCTCTGATGCACCTGTAGTGACCTTGCCTTCTGGATGGTAGCGGGCTGAACAGGCAGTGGCTCGGGTGGTTGTTGTCCTTGATGATCTTTTTAGCCTTCCTGTGACATCGGGTGGTGAAGGTGTCCTGGAGGGCAGGTAGTTTGTCCCCGGTGATGCATTGGGCAGACAGTTGCGGGCAGTACAGTTGCCGTACCAGGCGGTGATACAGCCCAACTGTCACACCCTGATCTGTTTCACCTGTCTTTGTGCTTGTCTCCATCCCCCACCAGGTGTCGCCCATCTTCTCCATTATCCCCTGTGTATTTATAACTGTGTTCTCTGTTTGTCTATTGCTGGTTCGTTTTGTTCATGAAACCTACCAGCGTTTGTTCCCCTGCTCCTGCCTGTTTCTTGCTCTTGTTTTCTAGTCCTACCAGGTATTGACCTTTCTGCCTGCCCTGACCCTGAGACTACCTGCCGTCCTGTACCTTACCCCACCTTACTGGATTATTGACCACTGCCTGCCCTGACCCTGAGACTGCCTGCCGTTCTGAACCCTTTGCACCCTTTCTGGATTATTGACCCCTGCCTGCCATTGACCTGTCATTTGCCTAACCCTGTAGAAAGGAATTATCTTTTGTTTCTTCAACACTGTCTGCATCTGGGTCATAACTGAAACGTGATGCCAACAGGATGTTCTCAATTGTACATTCGTAAAAGTTTGGGAAGGTTTTAGTTGCCAAACCAAATTTCTTCAGCCTCCTGAGGTTGAAGAGGCATGCGCCTTCACAACACTGTTTGTGTGGGTGGACCATTTCAGTTTGTCAGTAAATGTATGCCAAGGAAGCTTTCCACCTTCTCCACTGCGGTCCCGTCAATGTGGATAGGGGATTGCTCCCTCTGCTGTTTCCTGAAGTCCACGATCATCTCCTTTGTTTTATTGACGTTGAGTGATAGGTTATTTTCCTTGCACCACACTCCCAGAGCCCTCACCTCCTCCCTATAGGCTGTCTCGTCATTGTTGGTAATCTAGCCTACTACTATTGTGTCGTCTGCAAACTTGATCATTGAGTTTGAGGCGTGCGTGGCCACGCAGTCATGGGTGAACAGGGAGTATAGGAGGGGACTGAGCATGCACCCTTTTGGGGCCCCAGTGTTGAGGATCAGCAAAGTGGAGGTGTTGTATCTCACCTTCACCATCTGGCCTTGAGCTAGGCCCATATACCAGCTAATTCTAGGGCTACAATTCCTCCTTTGCCAATTGGCCTGGACCCTTTATTGTCGATCCATCACGACTGGACTGCCGATGTGATTGCCCGATGTGGTCTCAACAGGCTATTCTGTTACGATGTCGCCGAAGAACCATCTACTAGCCACGGCCCGCTAGCTTTTCTGAACACTGTGTCCCCTGCTCGCCTAGCGTAGTAGTGACCACCGAACGGCACCCTGACTCACCTATTGCTGCTCTTTTGACCTTATGATCACTTGGCGACACAGCTGATGCCCCCTGGACTGTTTCAATAACACGGTATCTCATTTTTTTTACCTGTCGGTCCCAGCCTCGAACTCAGGTTCTGTATGTACCTAACTCTGCCCATTCATCGCCATTTACCCGTTGTGGTCTTAGCTCTCCTGATCAACAGCTGTGATTGCGTTATGCCTCTCTCTATTGTCAATATGCCTTGTCTACTGCTGCCTTGGCTAGTTCTTATTGTTTTATTTCACTGTAGAGACATCAGTCCCGCTCCAAATGCCTTAGATAGCTCTTTTGTCCCACCCCACACAAATGCGGAGACCTCACCTGGCTTAACTGGTGCCTCCAAAGACGAAACCTCTCTCATTGTTGCTCAACGCCTAGGTTTACCTCCACTGTACTCACATCCTACCATACCATTGTCTGTACATTATGCCCTGAATCTATTCTACCACTCCAAGAAATGTGTTCCTTTTAATCTCTGGCCCCAACGCACTAGACGGCCAGTTCTTAAAGCCTTTAGCCGTACC
The DNA here is from genome assembly GCF_029448725.1 of Salvelinus fontinalis. NCBI lineage: Eukaryota > Metazoa > Chordata > Actinopteri > Salmoniformes > Salmonidae > Salvelinus > Salvelinus fontinalis. The sequence goes on along the minus strand of NC_074675.1, from coordinate 20,333,566 downwards.
CTTATCCGACTCCTCCTCTGTTCCTCTGGTGATGTATAGGTTAACCCAGGCCCTCTATCCCCCAGTTCCACTCGTATTCGCCAAGCACTATCATTTGTTGACTTCTGTAAAAGCCTTGGTTTCATGCATGTTAACATCATAACCATCTTAAATAAGCATGCCCCATTTAAAAAATGTTGAACTAAGAACAGATATAGCCTTTGGTTCACTCCAGACTTGACTGCCCTTGACCAGCACAAAAACATCCTGTGGCATACTGCATTAGCATTGAATAGCCCCCGCGATATGCAACTATTCAGGGAAGTCAGGAACCAATATGCTTAGTCAGTTAGGAAAGCTAAGGCTAGCTTTTTAAAACAGAAATTTGCATCCTGTAGCACAAACTCCAAAAAGTTTGGGGACACTAAAGTCCATGGAGAATAAGAGCACCTCCTCCCAGCTACCCACTGCACTGAGGCTAGGAAACACTGTCACCACCGATGCATCTACGATAATCGAGAATTTCAAGAAGCATTTTTCTATGGCTGGCCATGCTTTCCACCTGGCTACCCCTCCCCCAGTCAACAGCTCTGCACCCCACACAGCAACTTGTCCAAGCCTCCCCATTTCTACTTCACCCAATTCCAGATAGCTGATGTTCTGAAAGAGTTGCAAAATCTGGACCTACAAATCAGCTGGGCTAGACAATCTAGACCCTCTCTTTCTAAAATTATCAGCCACAATTGTTGCAACCCCTATTACTAGCCTGTTCAACCTCTCTTTCATAGCGTCTGAGATCCCTAAAGATTGGAAAGCTGCCGTGGTCATCCCCCTCTTCAAAAAGGGAGACACTCTAGACCCAAACTGTTACAGTCCTATATCTATCCTACCCTGCCTTTCTAAAGTCTTCAAAAGTCAAGTTAACAAACAGCTCACCGACCATATCGAATCCCACCGTACCTTCTCCGCTATGCAATCTGGTTTCCGAGCTGGTCATGGGTGCACCTCAGCCACGCTCAAGGTCCTAAATGATATCATAACCGCCATCGATAAATCACTGCATTCTTTTCGGCAGACTCAACAGCCTTGGTTTCTCAAATGACTGCCTCGCCTGGTTCACCAACTACTTCTCAGATAGAGTTAGTGTGTCAAATCGGATGGCCTGTTGGTTGGACATCTGGCAGTCTCTATGGGGATGCCACAGCGTTAAATTCTCAGGCCGACTCTTTTCTCTGTATACGTCAATGATGTCGATCTTGCTGCCAGTGATTCTCTGATCCACCTCTACGTAGACAACACCATTCTGGATACTTCTGGCCCTTATTTGGACACTGTGTTAACAAACCTCCAGATGAGCTTCAATGCCATACAACACTCCTTCCGTGGCCCCAACTGCTCTTAAATGCAAGTAAAACTAAATGCCTGCTCTTCAACCGATCGCTGCTCGCACCCGCCCGCCTGTCTTGCATCACTACTCTGGACGGTTCTGACTTAGAATATGTGGACAACTACAAATACCTAGGTGTCTGGTTAGACTGTAAACTCTACTTCCAGACTCACATTAGCATCTCCAATCCAAAATTAAATCTAGAATCGGCTTCCTATGTCACTTTCCTGACCTTATTTTCCCTTGTTTTGTATTTATTTAGTATGGTCAGGGCGTGAGTTGGGGTGGGTTGTCTATGTGTGTTTTTCTATGTTGGTTTGTGTTCGGCCTGGTATGATTCTCAATCAGAGGCAGCTGGCAATCGTTGTCCCTGATTGAGAATCATACTTAGGCAGCCGGGGTTTCACGTGTGGTTTGTGGGTGTTTGTTGCCGTGTTAGTGTTTTTTCACAACACGGTACTGTTTCGGTTTTCTGCACATCGTTTATTGTTTTTATATTTCAGTGTTCAGTTCGGTTTTAATAAATCATCATGAGCACTTACCACTCTGCATATTGGTCCGATCCTTCTCGCCTCTCCTCGTCCGATGAGGAGGACGAAATAGACAATCGTTACATCCTATTTCGCAACAAAGCATCCTTCACTCATGCTGCCAAACATACCCTCGTAAAACTGACTATCCTACCGATCCTTGACTTCGGCGATGTCATTTGCAAAATAGCCTCCAACACTCTACTCAGCAAACTGGATGTCGTATATCACAGTGCCATCCGTTTTGTCACCAAAGCCCCATATACTACCCACCACTGTGACCTGTATGCTCTCGTTGGCTGGCTCTCGCTTCACATTCGTCGCCAAACCCACTGGCTCCAGGTCATCTATAAGTCTTTGCTCGGTAAAGCCCCACCTTATCTCAGCTCACTGGTCACCATAGCAACACCCACCCATAGCACTCGCTCCAGCAGGTATATTTCACTGGTCATCCCAAAAGCCAACTCCTGCCTTTGGCTGCGTTTCCTTCCATTTCTCTGCTGCCAATGACTGGAAGGAATTGCAAAAATCAGTGAAGCTCAAGTCTTATACAGTGAGGGAAAAAGTATTTGATCCCCTACTGATTTTGTACGTATGCCCACTGACAAAGAAATTATCAGTCTATAATTTTAATGGTAGTTTTATTTGAACAGTGAGAGACAGAATTACAACAAAAAATCCAGAAAACGCATGTCAAAAATGTTATAAATTGATTTGCATTTTAATGAGGGAAATAAGTATTTGACCCCCTCTCAATCAGAAAGATTTCTGGCTCCCAGGTTTCTTTTATACAGGTAACGAGCTGAGATTAGGAGCACACTTGTAACGATCGTTGTCTTCCTCGGATGAGGAATAAGAAGGATCGGACCAAAACGCAGCGTGGTAAGTGTCCATGTTAATTTTAATAAATAAACTGAACACTGCAATAACAAAAAAACAAAGAGAGTGAACAAAACGAAACAGTTCTGTAAGGTGAAGACACACAAACAGAAAACAACTACCCACAAACACAGGTGGGAACAGGATACCTAAGTATGGTTCTCAATCAGAGAAAACGAATGACAGCTGCCTCTGATTGGGAACCATACCATGCCAAACACATAGAAATACAATACACAGAACAAAACATAGCATGCACACCCCAACTCACGCCCTGACCAAACCAAAACAGAGACATAAAAAGGATCTCTAAGGTCAGGGCGTGACAACACTCTTAAAGGGAGTGCTCCTATTCTCAGCTTGTTACCTGTATAAAAGACACCTGTCCACAGAAGCAATCAATCAATCAGATTCCAAACTCTCCACCATGGCCAAGACCAAAAAGCTCTCCAAGGATGGCAGGGACAAGATTGTAGACCTACACAAGGCTGGAATGGGCTACAAGACCATCGCCAAGCAGCTTGTTGAGAAGTTGACAACAGTTGATGCGATTATTCGCAAATGGAAGAAACACAAAAGAACTGTCAATCTCCCTCGGCCTGGGGCTCCATGCAAGATCTCACCTCGGGGAGTTGCAATGATCATGAGAACGGTGTGGAATCAGCCCAGAACTACACATGAGGATCTTGTCAATGATCTCAAGGCAGCTGGGACTATAGTCACCAAGAAAACAATTGGTAACACACTACGCCGTGAAGGACTGAAATCCTGCAGCGCCCGCAAGGTCCCCCTGCTCAAGAAAGCACATATACATGCCCGTCTGAAGTTTGCCAATGAACTGTGAATGATTCAGAGGACAACTGGGGGAAAGTATTGTGGTAAGATGAGAACAAAATGGAGCTCTTTGGAATCAACTCAACTCGCCGTGTTTGGAGGAGGAGGAATGCTGCCTACCCCAGGAACACCATCCCCACAGTCAAACATGGAGGTGGAAACATTGTGTTCCAATGGCACGTTGTGTTAGCTAATCCAAGTTTATAATTTTAAAAGGCTAATTTATCATTAGAAAACCCTTTTGCAATTATGTTAGCACAGCTGAAAACTGTTGTTCTGATTAAAAAAGCAATACAACTGACCTTCTTTAGACTAGTTGAGTATCTGGAGCATCAGCATTTGTGGGTTAAATTACAGGCTCAAAATGTCCAGAAACAAAGACCTTCCTTCTGAAACTCATCAGTCTATTCTTGTTCTGAGAAATTAAGGCTATTCCATGCGAGAAATTGCCAAGAAACTGAAGATCTCACACAACGCTGTTCACTACATCCTTCACAGAACAGCGCAAACTGGCTCTAACCAGAATAGAAAGAGTGCGAGGCCCGGTGCACAACTGAGCAAGAGGACAAGTACATTAGAGTGTCTACTTTGAGAAACAGATGCCTCACAAGTCCTCAACTGGCAGCTTCATTAAATAGTACCCACAAAACACCAGTCTCAACGTAAACAGTGAAGAGGCGACTCAGGGATGCTGGCCTTCTAGGCAGAGTTGCAAAGAAAAAGCCATATCTCAGACTGGCCAATTAAAAGAAAAGATTAAGATGAGCAAAATAACAGACACTGGACAGAGGAACTCTGCCTAGAAGGCCAGCATCCCGGAGATGCCTCTTCACTGTTGATGTTGAGACTGGTGTTTTGCTTGTTATCCAGATACTGACTGTTCGCACTTGGTGGTCTATAGCAGCTTCCTACAAGAATGTAGCTTTAGGTGAGGCAGATTAACCTGTAGCCCTATTACTTCAACAGTATTTAACATGAGCTCCTCTCTAAGCTTTACAGAAATGTGGCTCTGAATATAGACCGCAACACTGCCCCCATTGGCATTTCTGTATTTTCTGTGGATGTTATAACCATGTATCGCTACCACTGTAGGCATTATCGGTATTATCTAAGTGAGTTTCAGAGATAGACACAATGGATGTCATCTCTTACTGGCAAGTTATCGATTTAATGAACCTTGTTTCTTAGAATACATATGTTAATGTGGGCTATTTTTATAGGGGACAGAATTCGGTTGGACCATCAAATAATTGGCATATATATTATTCTTATAGAATTTCTACGTAGGCAAGGATATTGGAAATTGAATCAAAGCCTATTGGATGATAACTTGTTTTGAATTAGGACCGAAAAATGTATAAATTACTTTTTCCAACATAACATAGGTTCAGTGGATTCCTTTATTGTATGGAATACTTTTAAATGTGCCGTTAGAGGCCATGTAATTCTCTAAAACAAAAGCAATTTAGGTCAAAAGAGTCCAAAGGAAATGGAAGGACTAATAGTACACACTGCCATAAAAACGGTACCATAGAGGAACAGAATAGGTTGGAGGAAAAACAAAAAGAAAATTAGGAACTTATTCAAGAAATGAAGTGTAATATATTGTAAAAAATAAAGAGAACTGGATGGAATATGGGAACAAATTCACCAATTTTTTTTTTTATCTTCAACATAGAAATGCTACCAAAAATAATTTACTGAAACTTGTTACAAATGGTGGAATCACCCATGATTCACCAAACAATATTTTGAAAGAGGAAGCAAAGTACTTTAAGCATATTTTTTCATTTCAGATTTCTTCATCTCCACTAACCAAAGATAATTGTATGGACTTTTTTGGGCAACCTTTCCAAACGTACCAACAAACGTGTGTGATAAGAATGCTTATTTAGAATGTCCAGTTTCGATTGACGCAACAGTCAGCATTTGAGCTGGCCACACAGTTTTTTCACAGAAACATTTTGCACAAACACAGTCCTTACAAAGTTATGTCTTGAATGTGACCAGTTTATTTTTGGATGCAATGTTCAGACATTCACTGAAGTAAATACAGCATAACACAATCATCCAAACTGTAAAATGTAGGCTACATTTGTCCTTGCGCTAACATAGGAAAGATTGATATTTAGATAACTCGATATTGATATTTAGATAATATTTAGATAACTCTCAGCTGACAGAATTACAATATTAATTAGTTAATAGCAATTACTATTTATAATTCATAACGTCACGGGTGAGCTCACCATTTGATCTAAATAATTGAGTAAAACACTTTCTAGAAATCGAAAGTAATCCGATGATGGGTAGTTTATACACACCGCCATGTTTTTTGGGGGGTCAACCAAAGATAATAAGAGGAGACGAAGAGTTTGATATTTTTGCAGTGTGCATGTTGAAGGGGGTGTGTTGTCTACATTCGTTCACTTCCGAAAGTTGAATCTAAAAATTTGTGAGCCCTCCCTCACCTCATTTTGTGATAACCTCTTTGGTATGACAGACATGAAACCCAGAATTACGTGAAACCCAGAATGCGTTGTGTGTCAACAAACATGGCTCCACACATAGCTGGAATTAGCTTAGCTCATCATAATTAGTACAACCTTCAAAATAATGTATTTTACACACACGAAGAGAGTCGGAATGCATGATTTGTCAGCAGTACTTGAAAACATGTGAATAAAACAGTAAATAAATAATTACCACACAAAACATTTTCTGTGGCGCGTGCCTGCATATAAGTGGCGCGTGCCTGCAGTCAATCATGTAACCTCTGACTCCCACTCTGAGCCATTCAGTGTTGTTGTTTATGTATGTAGCTAGTAGGCTAAGCTGTAGCATTAGCAATGTGTTTCAAAAGGAGACAACTCACAAATGCAGAAATTCTGGAGATTTTTATAAATTCTGACAATTATTTTGGGTATGGTCAGATTCTGACAGTGACAGTGAGGAGCTGCCCCCCAACCTTGTAGCCAAGGAGAACCCTGATTCTGAGGACCCCTTGACCACTGACGAAGTCCCAGGTTCCTTTGAAGATGCTTATGGTGATGGAGGCAGACCGACAGTGGATGAAGTACGGGAGGTCTGTGGTAGCTGGAAGGCCGCCAGCCATTTCACCCCTCCTGTCCCTGCTGTTTGCTTTGAGTCCCAGTCTGGAGTGCAACGCCCCTTGCCATTTCCATCTGAGGCAGAGTGCTTCAAGCTGTTTCTGACAGAGGAGCTGGTGGGAGACATAGTAGAGGAGACCAATCGCTATGCCTTGGAGCTACAGGAGAAGAGAGAGCCAGGAGTGAGGGGAAAACTCGCTAAATGGGTGACAACAACAATTCTTTGACATCACCATATAGTTTACCAATAAAATGGTCTGACGGTGATCAGGACATACTTGGTATACATATCCCAAAATAAATAAATAATCTCAGTACAATACATTTTAATAGAAAGTTAGCAAAAATGTTGGAAGGATGGAAAGGAAAATACCTGTCTATTTAAAGAATAATCACACTGATTTACCCAGTTTACCTATTTGCTAATGGTCTTGCGTACACCTAGCAACCTGTTTTTTGAAATGATATGAGCAAAAAATTATCAATTTTATTTGGAACGGCAAGCCAGACAAAATTAAACGGGCCTATTTATTTAATGAATATGATTTCGGAGGACAGATATGATTAAATATTTAAGCATTAGACCTCTCACTGAAGACATCAGTCATACAGAAGTTATACTTAAATCCAAACTGGTTCTTCAGCAGATTAGTAAAAATGTCTCACCCCATGTTCAAGAAGGGCGTTTTTCCCTTTATTCAGAATACAACCTCTCACTTTCGCTTATTTGAAAATGAAATGGTCTCCAAAATATAGCTATTTTTAAAACAAGCCATAGAAAGCTGATTGCAATTTCAGTTTAATCCACCAGAAAAGACCGAACAAATTATGTGGTTAAACTCAAATATACTAATTGATAAAAGAAAACAGAATTTTTTGAGATTGAAAAATGTATAATCTTTGTAAAATATTATAAATAGAACTGGTGGATTGATGTCACACATGCAGCTAACAAATATATATGGAAATGTCTACTCTACCCAAAATTACAACCAACTTATTGCAGCATTACCACAAAGATGGAAGAGGAAAGTGGAAGGGGGAACTTGTCTGCATTAAAGACAAACATTGGTTAAAGAAAATTGTGTTAAATAAAAAAGTTTACCAGTTTAATGTAAGGACCAAAAACTTCACAGCTGTGCCGTATAGAGTGCAAATACACTGCTCAAAAAAATAAAGGGAACACTTAAACAACACAATGTAACTCCAAGTCAATCACACTTCTGTGAAATCAAACTGTCCACTTAGGAAGCAACACTGATTGACAATAAATTTCCCATGCTGTTGTGCAAATGGAATAGACAAAAGGTGGAAATTATAGGCAATTAGCAAGACACCCCCCAAAACAGGAGTGATTCTGCAGGTGGTGACCACAGACCACTTCTCAGTTCCTATGCTTCCTGGCTGATGTTTTGGTCACTTTTGAATGCTGGCGGTGCTCTCACTCTAGTGGTAGCATGAGACGGAGTCTACAACCCACACAAGTGGCTCAGGTAGTGCAGTTCATCCAGGATGGCACATCAATGCGAACTGTGGCAAAAAGGTTTGCTGTGTCTGTCAGCGTAGTGTCCAGAGCATGCAGGCGCTACCAGGAGACAGGCCAGTACATCAGGAGACGTGGAGGAGGCCGTAGGAGGGCAACAACCCAGCAGCAGGACCGCTACCTCCGCCTTTGTGCAAGGAGGTGCACTGCCAGCGCCCTGCAAAATGACCCCCAGCAGGCCACAAATGTGCATGTGTCAGCATTTGGTCTCACAAGGGGTCTGAGGATCTCATCTCGGTACCTAATGGCAGTCAGGCTACCTCTGGCGAGCACATGGAGGGCTGTGCGGCCCCACAAAGAAATGCCACCCCACACCATGACTGACCCATCGCCAAACCGGTCATGCTGGAGGATGTTGCAGGCAGCAGAACGTTCTCCACGGCGTCTCCAGACTCTGTCACGTCTGTCACATGTGCTCATGTGCTCAGTGTGAACCTGCTTTCATCTGTGAAGAGCACAGGGCGCCAGTGGCGAATTTGCCAATCTTGGTGTTCTCTGGCAAATGCCAAACGTCCTGCACGGTGTTGGGCTGTAAGCACAACCCCCACCTGTGGACATTGGGCCCTCATACCACCCTCATGGAGTCTGTTTCTGACCGTTTGAGCAGACACATGCACATTTGTGGCCTGCTGGAGGTCATTTTGCAGGGCGCTGGCAGTGCACCTCCTTGCACAAAGGCGGAGGTAGCGGTCCTGCTGCTGGGTTGTTGCCCTCCTACGGCCTCCTCCACGTCTCCTGATGTACTGGCCTGTCTCCTGGTAGCGCCTGCATGCTCTGGACACTACGCTGACAGACACAGCAAACCTTTTTGCCACAGTTCGCATTGATGTGCCATCCTGGATGAACTGCACTACCTGAGCCACTTGTGTGGGTTGTAGACTCCGTCTCATGCTACCACTAGAGTGAGAGCACCGCCAGCATTCAAAAGTGACCAAAACATCAGCCAGGAAGCACAGGAAGGCGAATTTGCCAATCTTGGTGTTCTCTGGCAAATGCCAAACGTCCTGCACGGTGTTGGGCTGTAAGCACAACCCCCACCTGTGGACATTGGGCCCTCATACCACCCTCATGGAGTCTGTTTCTGACCGTTTGAGCAGACACATGCACATTTGTGGCCTGCTGGAGGTCATTTTGCAGGGCGCTGGCAGTGCACCTCCTTGCACAAAGGCGGAGGTAGCGGTCCTGCTGCTGGGTTGTTGCCCTCCTACGGCCTCCTCCACGTCTCCTGATGTACTGGCCTGTCTCCTGGTAGCGCCTGCATGCTCTGGACACTACGCTGACAGACACAGCAAACCTTTTTGCCACAGTTCGCATTGATGTGCCATCCTGGATGAACTGCACTACCTGAGCCACTTGTGTGGGTTGTAGACTCCGTCTCATGCTACCACTAGAGTGAGAGCACCGCCAGCATTCAAAAGTGACCAAAACATCAGCCAGGAAGCACAGGAACTGAGAAGTGGTCTGTGGTCACCACCTGCAGAATCACTCCTGTTTTGGGGGGTGTCTTGCTAATTGCCTATAATTTCCACCTTTTGTCTATTCCATTTGCACAACAGCATGTGAAATTTATTGTCAATCAGTGTTGCTTCCTAAGTGGACAGTTTGATTTCACAGAAGTGTGATTGACTTGGAGTTACATTGTGTTGTTTAAGTGTTCCCTTTATTTTTTTGAGCAGTGTAGTTGGGAAAAGATTTTTGATGTACCAATTCCATGGCACATGGTTTATGAACTGATACGCAAAACAACGCTGGATTGAAAATTTAGAATTTTTCAATAAAAATTATTATTTTTTTAAAAATCGAAGAGACCGACTCATCAGACCATTTGTTTTGGTACTGTCCATATGTAGCTTGTTTTTGGTCACAGGTTCAGGAATGGTTGTAGAAGTGCAACATTTACCTGAAGCTAACTCTGCAGATAGCACTACTGGGTGATTTGAAAAGTCATAGTCAATACTTTTAGCAAAACATTTTATCTTTAATTTACAATCTTTAGAAACTATGAGAAGAGATGGCAAATATAAATAAAAAATGGATGATGTTAAGAGATAGATGAGATGGGTTGAGTGGAGGGATTAAAAACAACAAGATAACTAATGTAAAATATACTGTGTCCGTGAAATGTATATAGGTTCAGAACTTGTGAAACGGCACAGTTAAAAATATATGGACATTTTTTAAATCAAACTGGATGGTCTTCAGAGATAAATGGGAGGGATTGATGGTAGCTGAAAGATTTGAGCTATTGTAAAATACATTGGGTCTATAATATGTATATAGCATGTATAAACTGTAAGTAGAAGCCTAAGAGTTGTTGTCTATTAGTTTACTCCAATTAGGGGAGAGGTGGTAGGGTTAAGTGAAAATAATAAAGGAACATAGATTTTGTTAAAGATATGTGTGTATATGTCACGTTCCTGACCTTGTTTTCCTTTTGTATAGCTTTGTTTTGTTGGTCAGGACGTGAGCTGGGTGGGCATTCTCTGTGTTTGTTCCTTGTTAAGTGTCAGGGTTAATTGACCTTGTATGGCTCTCAATCAGAGGCAGGTGTTTTCGTTTTCCTCTGATTGAGAGACATACATAGGGAGGTTGTTTCACATTGTTTGGTGTGGGTGGTTGTCTCCTGTGTCCGTATTATGTTACCACACGGGACTGTATCGTTGGTTTGTAGTCGTGTACCTGTTCGTGCGTTCTTCGTTATATGTAAGTTCACATGTTTTAGGTCAGTCTACGTTCGTTTGTTGTTTTGTTAATTATCAAGTGTTCTTCGTGTGTTTAGTTTCGTCTTGTAAATAAAATTCATTATGTCATCATACCTCGCTGTAAATTGGTCTTCCGATCCCTCTCTCCTCTCCTCGTCTGAGGAGGAGGAAGAACTAGACAATCGTTACAGTATATCTACAGTACCTGTCAAAAGTTTGGACACACCTACTCATTCAAGTGTTTTTCTTTATTTTTACTATTTTCTACATTGTAGAATAATAGTGAAGACATGAAATTATGAAATAACACATGGAATCATGTAGTAACCAAAAAAGTTTTAAACAAATCAAAATATATTGGACCGCAGAGTGAAGGAAAAGCAGCCATGTGCTCAGCATATGTGGGAACTCCTTCAAGACTGTTAGAAAAGCATTCCAGGTGAAGCTGGTTTAGAGAATGCCAAGAATGTGCAAAGCTGTCATCAAGGCAAAGGGAAGAATCTCAAAAATAAAAATATATTTTGATTTTTTTAACACTTTTTTGGTTACTACATGCATACATATGTGTTATTTCATAGTTTTGATGTATTCACAATTATTCTACCATATAGAAAAACCCTTGAATGAGTAGGTGTGTCCAAACCTTTGACTGGTACTGTATATGGGGGATTGGAAATGATGCAGAAAATTACATTGATGGAAGCTACAATCTATCTGCAGTGTTAAAGCCCTCTGCCTGCCTTTGACCTGTTGTTTGCCTGCCCCTGGACTAGAAATAATTATTTGACACTGACTGAATTCCCTAATTATGTTAACCATGAATGCTTGTTATGATTTAATCTTTGTGATTATGAATTTGATTGGATACATGTTATTTTGTTTCCTTTGTTATGCAGCACAGACTACTCAGTAAATATACCACTTTATGGTTAAAGGAATTCCTGCCTCAGTCTCATCCATTCCTCTGTCACCTGACACGTGACCACCTGTTCACCTTCACTGTCAGTCATCCTACCTGTCCAGCTACCCACACAGATTCCACTAATCTTTCAATGGTCCTTCGAGCTGGATGAAGACTGAACCAAAGACAGGTGAAATAGAGGAAGGAGAGGGAAGAATTGTCTCCACTGGAAGGAAGAAGAGAGGAGGAGAGAGCAGCTGAGGGAAAGGTCTTGGAACAAAGGAAATATCCAGGAGCTAAGCCTAAAGCAACAAAGGCTTCATCCTCAACCACCAGCAGCACCAGAAGAACCAGGCAAGCACCTGGTTATCTTAAGGATTATGTGGTCGAGTTTCCGACATCAAAGGGCAAGCCCACCAGAGCTCAAAGTGGTGATGGATCAACTGTATGTTTCAGCCATCAACCATCCCCTCTGAGCCAAGGACCGGAAACTGCTTTGGAGAAGGAAAGTGGTCTACATGAAGAACCCATGGAGGTGACTCCCACAGCACAGGTTGTTAAGAGAATTTTGTTCTCAATGTTCATAAACTGAACTTCAATTAAACTACTCGGTCTGTTACCAAGAATTTGTAAGGTTCTTGTTGAAATGAAACAGACAGAGGCCAGTCTACAATAGTCAGAATGTTTATTTACGAGAGCTCTCCTTATCATTTCCTGTATATTGGTTTATATACCTTTATATACCTTTCATTTCATAAATGTCCCCCCTCTCAGACAATATAGTTCACAAGTCTTCTCCTACTCATACATTGCCTGCCACCTGTTATACAATCTACTACAAGCCCAAAGTTTCTCCCCTCCCTGGGTGGGGAGACTTCCTTCCCTGTTATCAGTTTCACAGAGGTCATAAGTTGTCTGCCACAGTTCCTCTTCTCTTATGGACAAACATTCTCCATCCTTATACAGAGACAGGGTAGAATTCTGTTAGTTATAGTTCTACGTTAAATGTATACATCATTTAGTCATTATTCATAAAATTCATAACACAGGTCGACCAGCTTCCTGAGGCAGGTTCCGCTCACCCCTTAACTAATGGGAAATCATCGAGGCACTCTAGATGGAGTGGGAGTTCGCCCAGTGGATAACCCTTTGGAAGTGGCCTTGGCAGCCGCCATTCACTAGCCCTCAGCGATTCACAGACTGCTGTCCTACAAGAGAGGATGAAACTATTAGCTTTGGAGGAAATTGAGCGTCAGATTGAGGAGGAACGACAGGCTGACGAACGTTGTCACCTATTGGATGTGCAGGCCCGTAGAGCTGTACTGGAACGGGAATTCATTGCCAAGGACCTGGCACAGCAGCGACGGCACCGTCAAGCCAGAAGGGAATTGGAGGAGGCACGGATGGTCTCATCCTTCCTGGAGAGGAACGAACAGGGAGTTGACCTACCTACCCCTCCACATGGACCTGACCTGTCTGCCTTTCTTTCCCAATCTGCCCCTCTGGTACAGCATGGCACACAGTCTCCGGAGGCTCCGGGGTCAACAGCCAACACGGAGCACGGGGGACAGGCCGCTCCACCAACGCCCTCTATGCCAGTGACGCAAGTTAGCATTCCTCCATCTGGACAAAGCATCACTCCTTCGCCTTTCCGCCAATTACCAACCACGGCAAATCGTTCCTCTCGTCCAGGGCCAGGCCAGTCCTCAAACATCAGGTGGGAGTGCTCTCACCCAATTCCGGCTGCCACCAATGGAAGGTCTGGGACAGTAGCGGACCGGCCCAATGAGGCCACAGTGGGCTCATCAGAAGTCCCGGGTTTATCCTTCACGCAACCAGAAGAGAGAGCCAACATTATGAAACTTCTAGTAGCCTCAGCCTATGGAATTCCCAGACCCAAACTGCCATACCTTGAGAGCGGAAAGGAGAGTGAATTTGTCCTTTTTGAAATGGCATTGGAGAGCCTACTGGGGATTCACAGTCATCTGTCAGAACGCTACAAATACCAAGTACTAATGGATCATTTACGGTTTCCCAGTGCATACAGGCTGGCCCAATCCTTTATGCGCTCCGCAACACCATACACTGCCGCTCTCCAGGCCCTGAAGGCGAGATATGGAGCCACGCCAACTAGTCCAGAATGAACTAAACAACATCCTGAACATGTCTCCAATTAAAATGGGAGACCATGCTGCCTTCCAAGAGTTCTCCCTGGCTGTCCAATCCCTGACCTCGATGCTAAAATGTGGCTCCCACGTGGACAGGCTTCCAGTGTACCTCAGAGACAGTTTTATTGAACATTGTTTGAACAAGGGCATCCTGAAAGAGGGCTCGAGAAGCACCTATGCTCTCAGAGACCTGGCCGCATGGTTGGAAGTGAAGGCAAAGGCGAAGAGCATTGCTCACCAGGCCACAATCTCAGCCATAGCCCCCGGGGGAAGGAATGAGTTTGAACGCCAGGGGGGACAGAAAAGGCCAAATCCCACTACAATGTACTTAAATAGTGAAGCCGGGGAGGAACCCGGGAAGAAGACCCCTCTCAAGAGCAAGAACATCCAATTCCATTCTTACTGCCCATATTGCAATAGTAAGGGGCACTTCCTTGGCTTATACCCCAGGGTAAAAAAGCTCACTCAATTGAAGGCCTAGATCACTTCAGGCGAGCGATGCTACAAGTGTGCCCGTAGCCATAAGGCGGAGACCTGCACATTGAGGAAACCCTGCAGTCGCTGTAAGGAAGTCCATCTCACAGTGTTGCATGATGTAATTCCACAAGCACAGAAGGAGCAGAGTATGCTCATGGTAGGAGCTGTAAAGGAGCTGTACCTCGACCAGCAGAACCGGTTTCCAAGGGTCATGTTGAAGGTGGTCAAGGTCACTCTGCAAAGTGAAGGGAGAAGCATTGATACATTCGCCGTTCTAGATGATGGGTCAGAAAGAACAATCATTCTCACGGTGGCCACCCATCAGCTTAACCTGGAGGGGACCCCCGAGACCCTTAATCTCAGAACGGTGCGATATGATGTTATCCAAATGAAAGGCTCTGCTGTGACCTTTAGCATTTCACCTTCAGGAAACAGGGACATGGCCTATAACATCACCAATGCCTTCACGGCAGATGGCTTGAATCTTGCAGAGCACTCCTGCCCGGTAAGTGTTCTACAGAAACAATATCCTCATCTACGAGGATTGCCTCTTCCTAACCTGGCCAGAGTAGCACCACTTATCCTGAATGTGTCAGACCACCCACATCTCCGGGCAGCCGAGCGGAAATGGAGGAAAACTCGCCTCCCTGCGGACCTGGCATCCTTTCACTCCCTCCTCTCTACATTTTCCTCTTCTGTCTCTGCTGCTAAAGCCACTTTCTACCACTCTAAATTCCAAGCATCTGCCTCTAACCCTAGGAAGCTCTTTGCCACCTTCTCCTCCCTCCTGAATCCTCCTCCCCCCCCCCCCTCCTCCCTCTCTGCAGATGACTTCGTCAACCATTTTGAAAAGAAGGTCGACGACATCCGATCCTCGTTTGCTAAGTCAAACGACATCGCTGGTTCTGCTCACACTGCCCTACCCTGTGCTCTGACCTCTTTCTCCCCTCTCTCTCCAGATGAAATCTCGCGTCTTGTGACGGCCGGCCGCCCAACAACCTGCCCGCTTGACCCTATCCCCTCCTCTCTTCTCCAGACCATTTCCGGAGACCTTCTCCCTTACCTCACCTCGCTCATCAACTCATCCCTGACCGCTGGCTACGTCCCTCCCGTCTTCAAGAGAGCGAGAGTTGCACCCCTTCTGAAAAAACCTACACTCGATCCCTCCGATGTCAACAACTACAGACCAGTATCCCTTCTTTCTTTTCTCTCCAAAACTCTTGAACGTGCCGTCCTTGGCCAGCTCTCCTGCTATCTCTCTCAGAATGACCTTCTTGATCCAAATCAGTCAGGTTTCAAGACTAGTCATTCAACTGAGACTGCTCTTCTCTGTATCACGGAGGCGCTCCGCACTGCTAAAGCTAACTCTCTCTCCTCTGCTCTCATCCTTCTAGACCTATCGGCTGCCTTCGACACTGTGAACCATCAGATCCTCCTCTCCACCCTCTCCGAGTTGGGCATCTCCGGCGCGGCCCACGCTTGGATTGCGTCCTACCTGACAGGTCGCTCCTACCAGGTGGCGTGGCGAGAATCTGTCTCCTCACCACGCGCTCTCACCACTGGTGTCCCCCAGGGCTCTGTTCTAGGCCCTCTCCTATTCTTGCTATACACCAAGTCACTTGGCTCTGTCATAACCTCACATGGTCTCTCCTATCATTGCTATGCAGACGACACACAATTAATATTCTCCTTTCCCCCTTCTGATGACCAGGTGGCGAATCGCATCTCTGCATGTCTGGCAGACATATCAGTGTGGATGACGGATCACCACCTCAAGCTGAACCTCGGCAAGACGGAGCTGCTCTTCCTCCCGGGGAAAGACTGCCCGTTCCATGATCTCGCCATCACGGTTGACAACTCCATTGTGTCCTCCTCCCAGAGCGCTAAGAACCTTGGCGTGATCCTGGACAACACCCTGTCATTCTCAACTAACATCAAGGCGGTGGCCCGTTCCTGTAGGTTCATGCTCTACAACATCCGCAGAGTACGACCCTGCCTCACACAGGAAGCGGCGCAGGTCCTAATCCAGGCACTTGTCATCTCCCGTCTGGATTACTGCAACTCGCTGTTGGCTGGGCTCCCTGCCTGTGCCATTAAACCCCTACAACTCATCCAGAACGCCGCAGCCCGTCTGGTGTTCAACCTTCCCAAGTTCTCTCACGTCACCCCGCTCCTCCGCTCTCTCCACTGGCTTCCAGTTGAAGCTCGCATCCGCTATACAAGACCATGGTGCTTGCCTACGGAGCTGTGAGGGTAACGGCACCTCAGTACCTCCAGGCTCTGATCAGGCCCTACACCCAAACAAGGGCACTGCGTTCATCCACCTCTGGCCTGCTCGCCTCCCTACCACTGAGGAAGTACAGTTCCCGCTCAGCCCAGTCAAAACTGTTCGCTGCTCTGGCCCCCCAATGGTGGAACAAACTCCCTCACGACGCCAGGACAGCGGAGTCAATCACCACCTTCCGGAGACACCTGAAACCCCACCTCTTTAAGGAATACCTAGGATAGGATAAAGTAATCCTTCTGACCCCCCCCCCCTTAAAAGATTTAGATGCACTGTTTGTAAAGTGGCTGTTCCACTGGATGTCATAAGGTGAACGCACCAATTTGTAAGTCGCTCTGGATAAGAGTGTCTGCTAAATGACTTAAATGTAATGTAATCTAATGTAAATGTAATCTCGTCACCCCGACTGAGCCTATACCAGAAAGAGGACACATTGCTGTCCATACATCCTTGGGTTGGGCTGTGCAAGGTCCAGCCCATCTACTTCTCTCCACCCAAGCTGTACAGTCACAGCAAGTCCTCTTCACCAGAATCAATCCAGCTCCATCCCCCTGTGCAACCACTGACCTCCTTCGGAATGTAGAGATGCTCTGGAAGATGGACACCTTCTCCAACCGGAAGCTACATGAGGTCACCCGCTCGAAACATGACTCCTATGCATTAGACCTCCTGGAGAAGCGCACCACCACCACTGAACTGGATGGCGTTCAGAGGTACGCGACCCCACTGCTACGGGTGCCCAACCATTCTCCTCTGGCAACCACAACACGGGCTGTACTCCCACTTCTGCGTGGAATGGAGCGACGCCTGGTGAAGAATCCTGAGCTTGCTGGAGTTCATAACCGAGAGATTCATAACCTTGTGAAGGCAGGCTATGTCACAAAAGTGACCGCTCATGAAGAGGGAAACCCACTCAGCGAATCCTGGTATCTCCCTCACCATGTTATCCAGCAACACGGTGGGAAGTACCGACTTGTCTTCAACTGTTCATTCCAAGCTGCTGGTCAAAGCCTGAATGACTGTCTACTCCCCGGACCAACCTCGGTGTCCTTCTCCGGTTCCAGCAGCACTCTACAGCCATCAGTGGATACATCAAAGCCATGTTTCATCAGATTCGTCTACTGCCTTCCGACACCACACTGCTCCGGTTCATATGGCGAGATATGGAATGAGACGCAGAGCCCACCATCTATGAATGGCAAGTACTCCCATTTGGCACCACCTGCAGTCCTTGCTGTGCCATATACGCTCTGCAGAGACACGCACGGGAGCACACAGACAGTGACCCAGAAGTTTGGGATTCAGTGGAAAATGCCTTCTATGTGGATAACTACTTACAGAGCATCCCATCCATGGCTGAAGCAAAAGCACTCCTTGATAAAGTACGGAATCTCCTGTCCAAAGAGGGATTTGAGGTCCGACAGTGGGCGAGTAACAGAGCGGAGGTTATCCAGCACCTTCCGCCACAAGCCAGGTCCAGTAGCAGTGAACTATGGCTATCGCAGTCTGGCGCTAACCCACAAGAGCCTACTCTAGGACTGAGATGGAGCTGCATACCGAATACCCTTGGGTACAAGCACCGCTCAGCCCTGAGTACTGAAACACCCACTCTGCGCACCATCTATCGGACCCTGGCCAGTCAATACGATCCCCTTGGGTATATCCTGCCATACACAACCCGGGCCAAAGTTTTAGTCCAGGACCTGTGGCAGACCAAGAGGGACTGGGATGAACCGATCCACCCGGCTGACCTAGTGGAACGATGGATCTGTTGGGAAACAGAGTTATCGGAGCTCTCTGAAGTCCAAATGCCAAGATGTTATGTACCACCCTGTGCTGACCAACTGGGATCATACCTGGAACTGCATGTGTTCTGTGACGCTTCGGAGCAAGCTTATGGGGCGGTTTCCTATCTAAGAGTGGAGGATAAGGCAGGCCACACCCATGTCTCCTTTGTCATGGCCAGGTCCAGGGTCGCACCCAAGAAGCAGTTGTCAATGCCTAGGCTGGAACTCAGTGCTGCCCTTTCCGGAGCCCAGTTGGCTTCTACCTTGCGAGCCGAGCTCACCTTGCCAATCCAAAGGGTCATCTACTGGAGTGATTCGACCACTGTATTGACCTGGCTCACATCGGTGTCCTGTAGGTATAAGGTGTTCGTCGGAACTCGCATTGCGGAAATCCAAGACCTAACAGAAGTCCAGGACTGGAGGTATGTTGATAGCATAAACAATCCTGCTGATGACGTTACTCGCGGTAAAACCCTTAAGGAACTGGCTCACCCCCATCGCTGGAGCTTGGGCCCACCATTCTTGTCCCAACCAGAGAACGAGTGGCCGACAGCCCCCAGGCGTGCAGCCCCTCCGCAACCAACTGAAGCTCATGAGTTAAGGAAGTCCGCCCAATGCTACAGCATCTCTACGGAACCAACAACAGCTCTCCCTGACCTAGCACAATCCCAAACACTGCCGGATCTGATCGCCGCCACAAACCAGACCTCAGATGGGCTGGCTTCTATACCCACCTCTCTCGCGGCAGAGACACAACTCCTCCAGCATGCACAAGCAGTTAGCTTCAAGCTCTGAAAGCCGGTAGGGAAGTTGCTAAGGAGAGCCGTCTTCTCTCTTTCACCCCAGAATATGATAAAATCCTTGGAGTGATCAGAGTCGGAGGAAGGCTGCGCCAAGCAGAAGTTTTGGACCCGATGCTATCCACCAAATTATTTTTGACTCCAGACACCCTCTTACCAGGCTCCTCATCAAGAGTTATGATGAGAGGCATCTCCACCCAGGGCCAGAGAGGGTCTATGGGGAGATGAGGCGGAAGTACTGGATACTTGGAGGATGAGGAGCCATTCGTAAGCACCAATAAACCTGCGTAGAATGTCAGAGATGGCGGGCCGGAGCCACTGTGCCCAAAATGGCAGATTTACCCCATGCTCGCTTGCGCCTCCTCAAACCACCCTTCTGGTCAACAGGAGTAGATTGCTTTGGCCCCTTGACAATCAAGCTAGGTCGTCGAGTGGAAAAGCGCTGGGGCATTCTATTCAAGTGTTTGACAACTAGGTGTGTCCACCTGGACCTACTGGAGAGTTTGGATAGTGAAGCCTTCCTCATGGCCCTACGGCGGTTTATCTCCCGACGGGGGAAACCCTACGAGATCCTGGCTAACAGAGGCACAAACTTCAAGGCAGAAGAAGCCAGGTTGGAGGAAGCCTTCCAAGCCATGGAACCCAGCCTCCAGGATCAGCTGATGGACCAACAAATCTTATTCAAATTTAACCCTCCAGGAGCTCCTCATTTTGGAGGAACATGGGAGCGAGAGATCAAATCTGTAAAGACGGACTTACGAGTCGTCCTGGGGGACCAAATTGTCACTGAAACTGTCTTGCTGACCGTCCTGATAGAGGTGGAAGGGATATTGAACTCCAAACCCTTGGGATATCTCTCTGCAGACATTGCTGACCCCGATCCGGTTTCACCAAATATGCTCTTGATTGGACGCCGAGATGCGTCACTTCCTCAAGCACTGTATGCTGATACCAACCTCGTTGGCAGACGCCGGTGGCGACACAGCCAGATCTTGGCTGACCATTTCTGGGCCCGATTTATTCGGGATTACCTACCAAGCCTACAGCACAGAGGGAAATGGCGGAGAGAAATGGCCAGCCTGGAAAATGGCCAAGTAGTAATGATGGTGGACCCTCAGCTGCCTCGAGCCTCCTGGCCGGTGGGACGTATCACTAAGACCATGCCTGGGACCGATGGTCACGTTAGATCAGTGGAGATCCAGGTAAAGAACCGGACATATATCCGGCCAGTTGCTCAACTAATTCCTCTCCCTGAGATGACGGAGGACGGGGAGCAATGAGCCTTTTTGAGGAGTGTGGAATTTAACACATTTCCAGGGTGGCTGTAGAAAAGGCCCATGGAGTTGGTGGAATAATCCTTTAATTCATGGCCACTTAGCTGAGCCAGGGGCGCTTTAATTAGGTTAGGTGGCAATGACCGACAGATCTCATCCCCATAAAAGGAGGAAAGCCCCATCGCCTGATCTCGCTGCTTTCTCTTCCTTAACTCCGTCTGCTCCAGAAGAACTGTGCGTCCATGAATCCACGTAAGTCCACCGACTCTGTTACCTTTCATCTGAACTATCTGTTGCGATCGGGAGAGTGGGCCATCAGTTATTGTTTATAGTTATTACCGCGGAGCGCAGCTTGGAGCGCACGCTTCAAACATATTGTGTAATGTGAATTGTCAATGATCACGGCCCTACGGATCCTCATAGGTCAATTATGCAATCGATATGGTTAATATGTAATGAAATGAATTACATGTACACATGAAGACAATTGAAAGGTTGAAATGAGAAACGTCATTGTTTGCTAACTGATCAACTTTCATATCAAACTAATGGGGATTATAGATTGAATAACCATTCACTGTTTGTATTCTTTCATGATTTATGATAAATAGTTACGAGCCTAAATGACTCACGGATGATTACTATTGACTTCTTAATGAACTGGATTGTTGAATTCCCTAATTATGTTAATCATGAATGCTTGTTATGATTTGATCTCTGTGATTATGAATTTGATTGGATACATGTTATTTTGTTTCCTTTGTTATGCAGCACAGACTACTCAGTAAATATACCACTTTATGGTTAAAGGAATTTCTGCCTCAGTCTCATCCATTCTTCTGTCACCTGACACGTGACCACCTGTTCACCTTCACTGTCAGTCATCCTACCTGTCCAGCTACCCACACAGATTCCACTAATCTTTCACTGAGTGAGCTCAACTGTAAATGATTCTGGTGCACCCAAAAACTGTCAACGCAAGCCAGTTTGGATTTGACTTCACGCCAATCACATCAAATGCAGAACGTCATTTACAGAAAAAAATTGAATTGTTGTGTTGTTGTCTGTAAGAAATACCATTGTAATAACACAAGCATATTGCTATTACATTGTTATAACTAACTTCTTTCTTAAACAAGGTTCTCTCACATACTCACAAGCAGAAACTGAGGCACACACACACCAGAGACAGATGGCTGACACAGAACATTCATAAACACTGATAAGGCAGGGAAGGCCTTGAGCAAGAGTGCTTGGTACGGCTTCCCACGAAATAATGAGACACACACACATAACCAAGGACAGAGGGCTGACTACGCACACACAAAAAACTCCTCTTCAGTCTGAACATTTTTGAAGACAAAGAACTCTACTCAGAGCCAATGGGACAGTGATACTAGCCTGAAGGAGACCTCGCCCAACTCATCAGAACCAACCAGAGGACCAGAACTTCCAGACTCAACCTACTTTCTGTGCTGTATAAAATGACTATGTATTTCTGTTATCTGGGCTCTGTCTGCAGGTTCCTTACGAGCCGAATGAACGAGTCCAAGCATGCTTGTATCAGATATCTTTACCTCTGAATAAAACTGCTTTTTATTATACGAATATCCACCCTGTCCAGAGTCTCTACTTCGTCTCAGTTCTCCAGTAAACTTGTGTCATCAACATGTCCTCCGGTGGCTAGTTAGCTAGCTAAAATCATCCCTTTCCTAAATTAGTCATGGATGGAGATAGGGATTTGGACTTGTGGTTTTACTGGCCAACGATTATAGCGGCGATTCTGAGCCAACCATAAATTCATACATTGTGCCCCTGGCCTGAGAGGATGAAAGTTCAATATGTAGATGTAGTAGGCTAATGTTAACTAGCTGAGTTAACTAGCTGACCTTGTGTATTGTTGCCCATGAAAGGAAGTTAGGCTAGCGAGCAAACATTTTAGCCAGGTAGCCTATGACAACAAAAACTAAAAGTATGTACTGTATGACACTCATCGACCTTGTCACGGATCCCTACGGAACTTTCATTACACACACCTGGCCCCTATTCCCAGTGATTAGTAATTGTTTAAGTGTGTCCTTGGTTTACCATTGTCCTGTCGATTATTGTTACAATGTCCGTTGGTTCGTGTGAGTACCTGTGCTGTGTGTTTTTGTCACGCCCTGACCATAGAGATCCTTTGATTTCTCTTTTTGGTTAGGTCAGGGTGTGATTAGGGTGGGCATTCTAGTTTTTCGTTTCTATGTTGGCCTGGTATGGTTCCCAATCAGAGGCAGCTGTCTATCGTTGTCTCTGATTGGGGATCATATTTAGGCAGCCTTTTCCCACCTGTTGTTTGTGGGATCTTGTTTTTGTGTAGTGCCTGTGAGCACTCCATTACGTCACGTTCCGTTTGTTTCTGTATTTGTTTTGGTGAGTTTAATTTATTAAAACATGTGGAACTCTACGCACGCTGCGCCTTGGTCCATTTATTCCAACGATCGTGACAGTTTTGGCTTTCGTGCCGTTGTGAATTGCGCAGATGATTACGGGTCTCGTCCCATTTGTTAATCATTGTGTGCTGTGTTATTTATTTGAGGTACTCTTCACTCTTTTGTTTGGGTTTCAACTCTGTGGTTTATATAGTGTTTGTTTGGTCTTAGTCCCCATGCCTTTACCCGGCACGCCGTCATTTGGGAATAATAAAAAAAACTATTACGCATTCCTGTGCCTGTCTCCCGACCCTTCATACCAGTGTGACAGACCATTTCGGCAACATGAAAGATAGGAAGATGTCATTAGCGTTTCTCTACAAGTAGGGTAAGTCAACATGTTTTTCTACTTGCACACACACACGCACACACACAAAGAACCATGGACAGCCTTATCATATTTAGCTTATGCTGATTGGACTAAACTGTTTTTTATATATTTTAGTTGTGACTGTATTAAACTAAGCATACATGATTTCATAAAGTTGAAATGGTGCTGGAATAGTGAAGGCAGCTCCTGTTTTCTTTTCGATTTGCAGTACACTGCCGGTCAAAAGTTTTAGAACACCTACTCATTCAAGGGTTTTTCTTTATTTTTACTATGTTCTACATTGTAGAATAACAGTGAAGACATCAAAACTATGAAATAACACACATGGAATCATGTAGTAACCAAAAAAATGTATTAAACAAATAATATACTCTTGCACTCCCTCTAATACACACATCAACGGAGGAGCTAAGGTTCCAAGCCATATAATTGGTACCAGGGTACATGTAAGGGACTACAAAAAAAAACAGTAACTGTAATCCCTTACGTGACAAGCAAAAATATTGTAATCAGATTATAGATACTTTTGAAAAACTAATGCTTACTTCGAGTATTACTTTTAAATTCAAAAAGGTAGTTTGCAAAAAAAAACTTTGACACTTCTTTGTTTTCGCAATGACATTCCAATCGGCATTGAAAAAAGGCGCAAGTTTAAGTTTGTTCCACCTGAGCGAGTCTGACCACAAATGGGTTTGATGGATCGAGGGAAAAGAGCAGGAATAGGACTACAGTCCAAACTATGTCTTCCAATGTATGACTGCTGTCGGCATTCAAAGATTATCAAACTTGAATAAACGCTTGGAGGTAAGGATGACAGCAGCGATGTAGTCTATGGCCATACGGATATCACTTATTGATACCTACAGAGCACATTCAGCTATTTACGCCTTACGATTTGTGGTTGTTGTAGATAGCTGTTCACAAATCTAAATGTGTATTTGAACCCAATAATGGTTGAATTCAAGAAGTTTAAGCTGCCTATCAATCATTGTTTTTGAAATCAGTCGACAGCCAGTGAAAAATACGCTCTTGCAACAATTGGGCAGTGCGGTTCCCAGCCTATGGAATAAAAGTGGGGATTTTATTGCTCAATCTAATTTATGCTGATAAAAAAAATCCATAGTCCTAATGTTAAAACTTGCACACATTTTGATAGACTTAAAAGGGGCAATCTGTAGTTGCTACATTCATTTTGGGATTTATCAAGGATACCTGTCAAAAGTTTGGACACCTACTATTCATGGTTTTTTCTTTATTTTGACTATTTTCTACATTGTAGAATAATAGTGAAGACGTCAAAACTATGAAATAACACACATGGAATCATGTAGTAACCAAAAAAGTGTTAAACAAATCAAAATGTATTTTATATTTGAGATTCTTCAAATAGCCACTCTTTGCCTTGATGACAGCTTTGCAGACACTTGGCATTTTTTTATCCAACTTCATGAGGTAGTCACCTGGAATGCATTTCAATTAACAGGTGTGCCATCTTAAAAGTTAATTTGTGGAATTTCTTTCCTTAATGCGTTTGAGCCAATCAGTTGTGTTGTGACAAGGTAGGTGTGGTATACAGAAGATAGCCATATTTGGTAAAAGACCAAGTCCATATTATGGCAAGAACAGCTCAGATATGCAAAGAGAAATGACAGTATCATTACTTTAAGACATGAAGGTCAGTCAATATGGAAAATGTCAAGAACTTTGAAAGTTTCTTCAAGTGCAGTCGCAAAAACCATCTGGCGCTATGATGAAACTGGCTCTCATGAGGACCGCCACAGGAATGGAAGACCGAGAGTTACCTCTGCTGCAGAGGATAAGTTCATTAGATTTACCAGCCTCAGAAATTGCAGCCCGAATAAATGCTTCACAGAGTTCAAGAAGCAGACACATCTCAACATCATCTGTTCAGAGGAGACTGCGTGAATCAGGCCTTCATGGTCAAATTGCTGCAAAGAAACCACTACTAAAGGACACCAATAAGAAGAGGAGACTTCCTTGGGCCAGATGACCTGGGACCTCATTTATAAACTTTGCGTAGGCACAAAAGAAGGTGTACACCACTTTCTAAGCAAACTTTGGGATTTATACAAAATAAACTGGACGGGAGAATGTGCGGTTCTCGCCGGACACTTTGATCCATACGTACACACATAAACTGGAGAAATGAGATACTGCAACTCCAATGGCAGAAGGATGAAACTCGAGAAACGCTTTGAAATTGATACCATTGTGTAAAATAAATCAAAATATAACCTGTCACGTTTTATATATGAAGAGTTCCCTGGAGTGGACAGAGAAAAAAACACAAACACGACTTAGGATAATAAATACAAAAGGAGATATCTGTTATCTGTTCTTCTGGTTAGTGTTTATTGGCTTATTTCACTGCAGAGCCTCTAGCCCTGCTCATTATACCTTATCCAACCCTTCAGTTCCACCACCCACACATGCGATGACATCACCTGGTTTCAATGATGTTTCTAGAGACAATATCTTTCATCATCACTCAATGCCTAGGTTTACCTCCACTATATTCACATCCTACCAAACCTTTGTCTGTACACTATACCTTGAATCTATTTTATCGCCCCCAGAAACCTGCTCCCTTTACTCTCTGTTCCGGACGTCCTAGACGTCCAATTCTCATAGCTTTTAGCCATACCCTTATCCTACTCCTCCTCTGTTACTCTGGCGATGTAGAGGTGAATCCAGGCCCTGCAGTGCCTAGCTCCACTGCTATTCCCCAGGCGCTCTCTTTTGAGGACTTCTGTAACCATAAAAGCCTTGGTTTCATGCATGTTAACATTAGAAGCCTTCTCCCTAAGTTTGTTTTATTCACTGCTTTAGCACACTCTGCCAACCCGAATGTTTAGCCGTGTCTGAATCCTGGTTTAGGAAGATAATAACTCTGAAATCTCCATCCCTAACTACAACATTTTCAGACAAGATAGAACGGCCAAAGGGGGAGGTGTTGCAATCTACTGCAGAGATAGCCTGCAGAGTTCTGTCCTACTATCCAGGTCTGTACCCAAACAATTTGAACTTCTACTTTTAAAAATCCACCTCTAAAAACAAGTCTTTCACCGTTGCCGCCTGCTACAGAACACCCTCTGCCCCCAGCTGTGCTCTGGATACCATATGTGAACTGATTGCCCCCTATCTATCTTCAGAGGTCGTGCTGCTAGGGAACCTAAACTGTGACATGCTTAACACCCCGGCCACCCTACAATCTAAGCTTGACGCCCTCAATCTCACACAAATTTTTAATGAACCTACCAGGTACAACCACAAAGCCGTAAACACGGGCACCCTCATAGATATCATCATAACCAACTTGCCCTCTAAATTCACCTCTGCTGTTTTCAACCAAGATCTCAGCGATCACTGCCTCATTGCCTGCATCCGTAATGGGTCAGCGGTCAAACAACCTCCACTCATCACTATCAAACGTTCCCTGAAACACTTCAGCGAGCAGGCCTTTCTAATCGACCTGGCCCAGGTATCCTGGAAGGATATTGACCTCATCCCGTCAGTAGAGGATGCCTGGTTATTCTTTAAAAATAACTTCCTCACCATCTTAAATAAGTATGCCCCATTCAAGAAATTTAGAACCAGGAACAGATATAGCCCTTGGTTCTCTCCAGACCTGACTGCCCTTAACCAACACAAAAACATCCTGTGGCGTTCTGCATTAGCATCGAACAGCCTCCATGAAATGCAACTTTTCAGGGAAGTTAGAAACCAATATACACAGGCAGTTAGAAAAGCCAAGTCTAGATTTTTCAAGCAGAAATTTGCTTCCTGCAACAAACTCAAAAACATTCTGGGACACTGTAAAGTCCATGGAGAATAAAAGTACCTACTCCCAGCTGCCCACTGCACTGAGGATAGGAAACTCTGTCACCACCGATAAATCCACTATAATTGAGAATTTCAATAAGCATTTTTCTACGGCTGGCCATGCTTTCCACCTGGCTACCCCTACCGCGGTCAACAGCACTGCACCCCCCCACAGCAACTCGTCCAAGCCTTCCCCATTTCTCCTTCTCCCACATCCAGACAGCTGATGTTCTGAAAGAGCGGCAAAATCTGGACCCCCACAAATCAGCCGGGCTAGACAATCTGGACCCTTTCTTTCTAAAATTATCTGCCGAAATTGTTGCAACCCCTATTACTAGCCTGTTCAACCTCTCTTTCGTGTTGTCTGAGATTCCCAAAGATTGGAAATCAGCTGCGGTCATCCCCCTCTTCAAAGGGGGGGGGGGGACACTCTTGACCCAAACTGCTCCAGACCTATATCTATCCTACCCTGCCTTTCTAAGGTCTTCAAAACCCAAGTTAACAAACAGATCACCGACCATTTCGAATCCCACCGTACCTTCTCCGCTTTGTAGTCTGGTTTCAGAGCTGGTCATGGGTGCACCTCAGCCATGCTCAAGGTCCTAAACGATATCTTAACCGCCATCGATAAGAAACAATACTGTGCAGCCGTATTTATTGACCTGGCCAAGGATTTCGACTCTGTTAATCACCACATCCTCATCGGCAGACTCAACAGCCTTGGTCTCTCAAATGATTGCCTCGCCTGGTTCACCAACTACTTAAATCTGAGGGCCTGTTGTCCGGGCCTCTGGCAGTTTCTATGGGGTTGCCACAGGGTTCAATTCTTGGGCCGACTCTTCTCTGTATATATCAATGATGTCGCTCCCACTGCTGGTGAGTCTCTGATCCACCTCTACGCAGAAGACACCATTCTGTATACTTCTGGCCCTTCTTTGGACACTGTGTTAACAACCCTCCAGACGAGCTTCAATGCCATACAACTCTCCTCCCGTGGCCTCCAACTGCTCTTAAATACAATTAAAATGAAATGCATGCTCTTCAACCGATCGCTGCCTGCACCTGCCCACCCGTCCAGCATCACTACTCTGGACGGTTCTGACTTAGAATATGTGGACAACTACAAATACCTAGGTGTCTGGTTAGACTGTAAACTTTCCTTCCAGACTCACATAAAACATCTCCAATCTAAAGTTCAATCTAGAATTGGCTTCCTATTTCGCAACAAAGCATTCTTCACTCATGCTGCCAAACATACCCACTTAAAAATGACTATCTTACCGATCCTTGACTTCGGCGATGTAATTTACAAAATAGCCTCCAACATCCTACTCAACAAATTGGATGCAGTCTATGTCATCTATAAGACCCTGCTAGGTAAAGTTACGCCTTATCTCTGCTCGCTGGTCACCATAGCAGCACCCACCCGTAGCACGCGTTCCAGCAGGTATATCTCACTTGTCACCCCCAAAGCCAATTCCTTCTTTGGCCGCCTCTCCTTCCAGTTCTTTGCTGCCAATGACTGGAACGAACTACAAAAATCTCTGAAACTGGAAACACTTATCTCCCTCACTAGCTTTAAGCACCAGCTGTCAGAGCAGCTCACAGATAACTGCACCTGTACATAGCCCATTTATAAATAGCTCAAACAACTACCTCTTCCCCTACTGTATTTATTTATTTATTTTGCTCCTTTGCACCCCAGTATTTCTACTTTGGACACTCATCTACTGTCAAATCTACCATTCCAGTGTTTTAATTGCTATATTGTATTTACTTCACCACCATGGCCTATTTATTGCCTTTACCTCCCTTATCTCACCTCATTTGCTCACATTGTATATAGACTTATTTTTCTACTGTATTATTGACTGTTTGTTTGTTTTATCTCCATGTGTAACTCTGTTGTTATATGAGTCGAACTGCTTTGCTTTATCTTGGCTAGGTCGCAGTTGTAAATGAGAACTTGTTCTCAACTTGCCTACCTGGTTAAATAAAGGTGAAATAAATAAAAAACTATGGGCGTTAAAAGGGACGCTCACTCACGTGCGCCAAATTTCGAGTTGATTGTGATTTATAAAGGGAACTCGGCGTGGGACGTGCGTGCGCACTGTGTTATAAATCAGAATATTTTTGTGCGTAAGCACTTTCTGCGTTTCGTCCGTACGCCACCTTTTGACGTGAATCCTCCGCACAGTTTTATAAATGAGGCCTCTGGCCTCCACACTCCCCCGTCCTCAACAAAATTGAGATGGTTTGGGATTAGTCGGACCGCAGAGTGAAGGAAAAGCAGCCAACAAGTGCTCAGCATATGTGGGAACTCATTCAAGACTGTTGGAAAAGCATTCCAAGTGAAGCTGGTTGAGAGAATGCCAAGAGTGTGTAAAGCTGTCATCAAGGCAAAGGGTGGCTATTTGAAGAATCTCAAATATAAAGAAAACACTTTTTTGGTTACTACATGATTCCATATATGTTATTTCGTAGTTTTGATGTCTTCAATATTATTCTACAATGTAGAAAATAGTAAACAATGAAGAATAACCCTGAGTAGGTGCTCTAAAACTTTGGACCGGTAGTGTAACTCTCCATGGTTCTAAATCAATGGTTGTTTAGTAGCCCGAAAATGTCAGAAACATGAACTTGCTTGACCATGCTGTTGTAGGTAATGTAACTGTTTGTTACATGAAAAATGCTTTGTGACCTTCACCTGACAGATGTTGCTCTCCGGTTTTGTGATGAAACAATGGTGTGGTAAAATTAATTAAAGTATTTTTGTTGTCTAGGCCTTAGGCCTATATATCATGGTGACAAGGAATATGAACTAACAGGTTACAGAGCAAACATTGCAATTATCACAACACATAGGTTGTAGTATGGCTTCTTTTTCCTGGTTTGACTTACCCACACATCACTACTACCCGAAAATAGATGGTACATGAATCGGCGAATGCGAAAGTGAGTAGATTACCTTGAAAACAACGGACGGACATCCTGGATGCAGTTCTTATTTTACCTCAGTGGTTGTAGTCCTAAAAAACAGAAATGAGTTGAAGTAGGGAAGAATTTCATTTATTTTTCAGCATCAGACCTGCCTAGTTCTCACTTGAAACAGTTTTTGGGGATACAGTGCCTTCTGAAAGTATTCACAATGCTTTACTTTTTCCACATTTTGTTATTCAAATGGATTTAATTGTAATTTTTTGTCAACACTCTACACAAAATACTTGAATGTCCAAGTGGATTTAAAAAAAAAAACAATTGTAAAAAATAATAAAAAATAATACACTAATATATCTTGATTTAAATAAGTGTTCAAACAACTGAGTCAATACATTTTAGAATCCCATATGGCAGCGATTACAGTTTTGAGTCTTTCTGGGTAAGTTCCTAAGAGCTTTCCAAACCTGGATTGCGCAACATTTTCCCATTATTATTTTCAAAATTCTTCAAGCTCTGTCAAATTGATCGTTGCTCAACAACCGTTTTCAGGTTTTGCCATAGATTTTCAAGCAGATTTAAGTCAAAACTGTAACTTGGACAGTCAGGAACATTCAGTGTCTTCTTGGTAAATAACTCCATTGTAGTATTGTCCTGCTGAAAGGTGAATTCATCTCCCAGCGTCTGGTGGAAAGCAGACTGAACCATGTTTCCCTCTAGGATTTTGCTGGTACTTAGCGCCATTCTGTTTCTTTTTTATCCTGAAAACCCTCCAGTCCGATTACAAGCATACCCATAACATGATGCAGCCACCATTATGCTTGAACATATAGAGAGTGGTACTCAGTAATATGTTGTATTGGATTTGCCCCAAACATAACACAAAGTTTAGTGCCTTTTTGCAAACGAGATAAATTTTTTGGAATATTTGTATTTTGTACAGGCTTTTCATCTGTCAATTAGGTTATTGTTGTGGAGTACCTACAATGTTGTTGATCCATCCTCAGTTTTCTCCTACCACAGCCATTAAACTCTGTAACTGTTTTAAAGTCACTATCAGCCTCATGGTGAAACCCAAATTTCCTTCTTCTCCGGCAACTGAGCTAGGAAGGACGCATGTATCTTTGTAGTGAATGGGTGTATTGATACACCATCCAAAGTGTAATTGATAACTTCACCATGCTCAAACTGTTTTTACCCATCTACCAATACGTGCCCTTCTTTGTGTCACGTTCCTGACCTATTTCTGTTAGTTTGTTATATGTGTTAGTTGGTCAGGACGTGAGGTTGGGTGGGCATTCTATGTTTTCTGTTTCTATGTTGGTTTATGGGTTGCCTGGTATGGCTCTTAATTAGAGGCAGGTGTTTGGCGTTCCTCTAATTAAGAGTCATATTTAGGTAGGTGTTTTCACAGTGTTCGTTGTGGGTGATTGTCTCCTGTGTTTGTGTATGTCGTTGCGCCACACGGGACTGTTTTCGGTTTGTTTGTTCATTGTTCATTTTGTGTAGCCTATTTTCTCTATTCGTTCGTTCTTCATGTTTTATGTAAGTTCGTCGTCTAGGTCTGTCTACACCGTTTATTTGTTTTGTTAGTGTATTAGTCGAGTTCGTGTTTTTTTCTTTAATAAATAATGTCTACAAACTCATCTGCATATTGGTTCAATCCATGTTCCTCCTCTTCTGATGAAGAGGAAGAGGAAAGCCGTTACAGAATCACCCACCAATCCAGAACCAAGCGGCGTGAAGTCAAGCAGGATTATACACAGGAATCATGGACTTGGGAGGAAATATTGGACGGGAAAGGTCCATGGGCACAGTCGGGAGAATATCGCCGCGCTCGTGAGGAGATGGAGGCAGCGAGAGCCCAAGAGCGTTGGTATGAGGAGGCAGCAAGGAGACGTGGCTGGAAGCCCGAGAGGAGACCCCAAAAATTTCTTGGGGGGGGCTAAGAGGTAGTGGGCCAAGGGCAGGTAGGAGACCTGCGCCCACTTCCCAGGCTTACCGTGGAGAGCGGGAGTACGGGCAGGCGCCGTGTTACGCAGTAGAGCGCACGGTGTCTCCTGTACGAGTGCATAGCCCAGTGCGGGTTATTCCACCTCCCCGCACTGGTAGGGCTAGATTGGGCATTGAGCCAGGTGTCATGAGGCCGGCTCAACGCGTCTGGTCTCCAGTGCGTCTCCTCGGGCCGGCTTACATGGCACCAGCCTTACGCATGGTGTCCCCGGTTCGCCTACATAGCCCGGTGCGGGTTATTCCACCTCCCCGCACTGGTCGGGCGACAGGGAGCATTCAACCAGGTAAGGTTGGGCAGGCTCGGTGCTCAAGGGAGCCAGTACGCCTTCACGGTCCGGTATTTCCGGCACTACTTCCCCGCCCCAGCCCAGTACCACCAGTGCCTACACCACGCACCAGGCTTCCAGTGCGTTTTCAGAGCCCTGTGCCTCCTCCACGCACTCTCCCTATGGTGCGTGTCTCCAGCCTAGTGCCTCCAGTTCCGGCACCGCGCACTAAGCCACATGTGCTTCTCCTAAGTCCTGTGCACACAGTTGTTTCTCCCCGTACTCGTCCTGATGTGCGTGCACTTAGCCCGGTGCCACCAGTGCCGGTACCACGCACCAGGAATATAGTGCGCTTCGAGAGGTCAGTGTGCCCTGTCCCTGCTCCCCGCACTAGGCTTGAAGTGCGTGTCCTCAGTCAGGTGCCTCCAGTTCCGGCACCACGCACCAAGCCTACAGTGCGTCCCAGCCGGCCAGAGTCTGCCGTCTGCCCAACGGCGCATGAACTGCCTGTCTGCCATGAGCCTGCAAAGCTGCCCGTCTGCCATGAGCCTACAGAGCCTTCCGCCAGACAGGAGCAGCCAGAGCCTTCCGCCAGACAGGTGCAGCCAGAGCCTTCCGCCAGACAGGTGCAGTCTGAGCCATCCGTCTCCGCAGCGCCATCTGAGCCATCCGTCTCCCCAGCGCCATCTGAGCCATCCGTCTCCCCAGCGCCGTCTGAGCCATCTGTCTCCCCAGCGCCGTCTGAGCCATCCGTCTCCCCAGCG
The DNA here is from genome assembly GCF_029448725.1 of Salvelinus fontinalis. NCBI lineage: Eukaryota > Metazoa > Chordata > Actinopteri > Salmoniformes > Salmonidae > Salvelinus > Salvelinus fontinalis. The sequence goes on along the minus strand of NC_074675.1, from coordinate 20,300,286 downwards.
CCGTCTGAGCCATCCGTCTGTCCTGAGCCATTGGAGCCGCCCGTCTGTCCCGAGCCGTCAGAGCCGATAGTCAGTCAGGAGCCGCTAGAGCCAGTCATCAGTCAGGATCTGCCAGAGCCGCCAACCAGACAGGATCTGCCAGAGCCGCCAACCAGACAGGATCTGCCAGAGCCGCCAACCAGACAGGATCTGCCAGAGCCGCCAACCAGACAGGATCTGCCAGAGCCGTCAGTGAGCCATGAGCGTCCAGAGTCTTCAGCCAGCCATGAGCGTCCAGAGCCGTCAGCGAGCCATGAGCGTCGAGAGCCGTCAGCCAGCCATGAGCGTCGAGAGCCGTCAGCCAGCCATGAGCGTCGAGAGCCGTCAGCCAGCCATGAGCGTCGAGAGCCGTCAGCCAGCCATGAGCGTCGAGAGCCGTCAGCCAGCCATGAGCGTCCAGAGCCGTTAGCCAGTCATGAGCTGTCCCTTAGCCCGGAGCGGCTATTTACCCAGAACTGCCCCTCAGTCCAGAGCTGTCTCTCTGTCCGGAGCTGCCTTTCAGTCCGGAGTTGCCCCTCTATCCTGATCTCCCTCTCTATCCTGAGCTACCTCTATATCTTGATCTATCCCTCTGTCCCGGTGCTGCCCCTGTTGTTGATGTTACCAAGAGGATTTTGTGGGGGTAAGATGAGGGTGGACATTCATAGGGGGAGATGGAAGCTGGGATTGACTATGGTGGGGTGGGGACCTCGCCCGGATCCTGAGCCACCACCGTGGTCAGATGCCCACCCAGACCCTCCCCTAGACTTTGTGCTGGTGCGCCCGGAGTTCGCACCTTATGGGGGGGTTATGTCACGTTCCTGACCTATTTCTGTTAGTTTGTTATATGTGTTAGTTGGTCAGGACGTGAGGTTGGGTGGGCATTCTATGTTTTCTGTTTCTATGTTGGTTTATGGGTTGCCTGGTATGGCTCTTAATTAGAGGCAGGTGTTTGGCGTTCCTCTAATTAAGAGTCATATTTAGGTAGGTGTTTTCACAGTGTTCGTTGTGGGTGATTGTCTCCTGTGTTTGTGTATGTCGTTGCGCCACACGGGACTGTTTTCGGTTTGTTTGTTCATTGTTCATTTTGTGTAGCCTATTTTCTCTATTCGTTTGTTCTTCATGTTTTATGTAAGTTCGTCGTCTTGGTCTGTCTACACCGTTTATTTGTTTTGTTAGTGTATTAGTCGAGTTCGTGTTTTTTTCTTTAATAAATAATTTCTACAAACTCCGCTGCATATTGGTTCAATCCATGTTCCTCCTCTTCTGATGAAGAGGAAGAGGAAAGCCGTTACACTTTGCGAGGCTTTGGAAAACCTCCCTGGTCTTTGTGGTTGAATCTGGTTTTGAAATTCACTGCTCGACTGATTAACCTTATAGATAATTGTATGTGTGGGGGACAGAGATGAGGTAGTCATTCAAAAATCATGTTAAACACTATTATTGCACATAGTTAGTCCGTGCAACGTATTATGTGACTTCTTAAGCATTTGTTTTTCTCTGGAACTTATTTAGACTTGCCATAACAAAGGGGTTGAATACTTATTAACTCAAGAACTTTTCAGCTTTTCATTAAAAAAAATTTTCTCCACTTTGACATTATGGGGTATTGTGTGTAGACCAGTGACAAAAATGTTAATTATATTCAGGCTGTAATACAACAGAATTTGGAAAAAGTCAAGGGGTGTGAATACTTTATGAAGGCAATGTAAATTACACATTCCGTTAACATCAGACTACTGAGTGATCTGTTTTAGCAATTTACGGTATATTCTATGACATGTAATTTTTAGATATGATAACGTTTCACAGTAGTTTGGATGTAGTGAACTACTTTTTCAAAGTAACTTTAGTTAAGTAAACTATATTTTTCTAAGGTGTAGCTTTAGTGTAGCTTAACAAATTTAATCAAATTTAATTTGTCACATGTGCCAAATACAACAGGTGTAGTGACAATGAAATGCTTACTTACTCCTTACTTCTTAGTTTTAAGAAAATACCAACAACAAAAAAGTAAGAGAAAAGAATAACTAATAATTAAAGAGCAGCGGTAAATAACAATAGCAGGGTTATATACAGGAAGGTACCGGTAATTGAGGTAACATATACATGTAGGTAGAGTTATTAAAGTGACTGTGCATAGATAATAACAGAGAGTAGCAGCAGCATAGAGGGGGGTGGGGGTTGCAAATAGTCTGGGTAGCAGTTTGATTAACTCTTCAGGAGTCTTATGGCTTAGAAGGGTAGAAGCTGTTTAGAAGCCTCTTGGACCTTTTAAGGGCCTTCCTCTGACACTGCCTGGTATAGATGTCCTGGATGGCAGGAAGCTTGGCCCCGGTGATGTACTGGGCCGTACACACTACACACTGTAGTGCCTTGCGGTCGGAGGCCGAGCAGTTGCGGTAGGAGGCCGAGCGGCTGCGGAGAGCGTGATCACACAGTCGTCCGGAACAGCTGATGCTCTCATGCATGTTTCAGTGTTACTTGCCTCGAAGCGAGCATTGAAGTTATTTAGCTCGTCTGGTAGGCTCATGTCACTGGGCAGCTCTCGGCTGTGCTGCCCTTTGTAGTCTGTAACAGTTTGCAAGCCCTGCCACATCTGACAAGTGTCAGAGCCGGTGTAGTACAATTCGATCTTAGTCCTGTTGTCACGTTCCTGACCTGTTTTCTGTTGTTTTGTATGTGTGTGATGGTCAGGGCGTGAGTTTTGGGTGGGCAGTCTATGTTTTCCGTTTCTATGTTGGTTTTGGGTTGCCTGGTATGGCTCTTAATTAGAGGCAGGTGTTTTGCGTTTTCCTCTAATTGAGAGTCATATTAAGGTAGGAGGTTCTCACTGTTTGTTTGTGGGTGATTGTCGCTGTGTCTGTGTATTTTGCACCACACGGTACTGTCTCGTCTCGGTCGTTCCTGTTTATTGTGTTCCTCGTTTCATGTAAGTTCATAGTTTAGGTCTGTCTAGTTCGTTTTGTTATTTTGTAAATCATTCAAGTGTATTTCGTTTCGTGTTTTTCCGTCTTGTCATTAAAACATTATGTATTCATCACCCGCTGCGCCTTGGTCAACTCACTGTCCGAAAGACGACCGTTACACCTGTATTGACGCTTTGCCTGTTTGATGGTTCGTCGGAGGGCATAGTGGGATTTCTTATAAGCTTCTGGGTTAGAGTCCCGCTCCTTGAAGCGGCAGCTCTACCCTTTAGCTCAGTGCGAATGTTGCCTGTAATCCACGGCTTCTGGTTGGGGTATGTACATACAGTCACTGTGCACTTATTGATAAAGCCAGTGACTGATGTGGTGTACTCCTCAATGCCATCGGAAGAATCCTGGAACATATTCCAGTCTGTGCTAGTAAAACAGTCCTGTAGTTTAGCATCTGCTTCATCTGACCACTTTTTTATAGACCGAGTCACTGGTGCTTCCTGCTTCAATTTTTGCTTGTAAGCAGGAATCAGGAGGATAGAGTTATGATCAGATTTGCCAAATGGAGGGCGAGGGAGAGCTTTGTACGCGTCTCTGTGTGGAGTAAAGGTGGTCTAGAATTTTTCTCCTCTGGTTGCACATTTAACATGCTGATAGAAATTAGGTGAGACTGATTTAAGTTTCCCTGCATTAAAGTCCCCAGCCACTAGGAGCGCCGCCTCTGGATGAGCATTTTTCTGTTTGCTTATGGTGGAGAATAGCTCATTGAGTGTGGTTTTAGTTCCAGCCTCGGTCTGTGGTGGTATGTAGACAGCTCCGAAAAATACAGATGCAAACTCTCTAGGTAGATAGTGAGATACTCTTCCTCAGGCGAGCAAAACCTTGAGACTTCCTTAGATATCGTCCACCAACTATTGTTTACAAATATGGATAGGCCCCCGCCCCGTATCTTACCAGATGCTGCTGTTCTGTCCTGTCGAGTGTTCTTAATGTCGTCGTTCAGCCACTACTCGGTGAAACATAAGATATTATACTTTTTGATGTCCTTTTGGTAGGATATACGTGCTTTCAGTCCGTCCCATTTATTTTCCAGCGATTGAACGTTAGCTAGCAGAATGGAAGGCAAGGGCAGATTATCCACTCGTCACCTGATCCACACAAGGCACTCTGATCTCTTTCCGCGAAACGTCCATTTTCTTTTCCAGCAAATCACGGGGATCTGGGCCTGGTCGGGTGTCTGTAGTAGTATATCTCTTCCATTCAACTCATTGAAGAACTCTTTGTCCAATTCGAGGTGAGTAATCCCAGTTCTGATGTCCAGAAGCTCTTTTCGGTCATACGCGACGGTAGCAGCAACATTATGTACAAAACAAAAAAGTGGTGTGTTAAGAGTCTGGCAGCCCTCCTCTCCGGCACCATTTTCAAACAATTGTTAGTTTGGTAAATTATATTTTGAGAGTAGTTTCCCCAAGACTGAGATCATCTCAAAGAACAAAACGTATATAATCTCTTAAACCTGCGTTTATCACAGACCTTATTTTCGGCGTTTATCCAAAAACCTCATTCATTTCAACCATAGGCTTTGACCATGGCTGAGTTTGTGCCTACAAAAATATGCCATTACTATTCTGCCCTAAAAAAACTAAACGCAGTAACTACACTTTTGGTCAAATGGATTTAAGACTGATTTCAGGCTTTGTAGTATCTGTTTTATCTTGTGACAAAATGTCCTGGTTCAATTATGTTTCTTTTCAGGTAAAACCCACTCTGCCATACAAAGGTATAGAGCAGTAACTACACAAACAGTGAAACTGAGGAAAATGGCAGAGTTCAAGTTTATTTGCTGTCCAGTGAAATATGTTGTAGGTTTATAACTGATAATGAACTGATTTATTATCTTATTATGAAGTAACATTTTATGCATATCAACCATGCCCACTGATTTAACCTATTGGAGTCAACATGGGCCAGCATCCCTGTGGAATGCTTTCAACACCTTGTGGAATCCATGAGTCACTTCTTGTCAATTTCTGTCACGAACTCGGATACCTCCTGCGCCTCGACCTGTTGTTTTGGCCGGTTGTTTCCTTAGGAGGATTGTGGAGGATTACAGGAATGAGGTGGCTATCTTTAGCAAGCAAATAAAACATTTGTGTGAACTTATGGGGAAAATGCAAATTTGAACTTTCTTGTTCTCAACTCCTGTGGCTGGACGCCGCTCGGGCTTGATGGATGTATCCCTGCCTTGTCATCTGTCCCTATACGAATGGCCTGTGCTACTTGGAACTTGCCTGCCAGGGAAGCTGTCTCCATCTGCTTCTCCTCCTCCATCTTGTAGTGGAGTAAACAGAGAACAGCAAGAGGATTGTTCCAATCAGCGCTAGTCCCATGTCACAAGTCGTGGAAACCGCTGCTAAGCGGCCTGGAGTGTCTGCGAGAGATCTGGAGCAGATTGACATGAGGAATTGTTTTGCGGCCCTGGTGCCTGATCTACCTGCGCCTTCATTGCTGGGACTGCCTGTGTTTGCTACGACTGTGCTGACTCCAACTACGCTGACTACAGCATTGGCTTCGTCAAGTTTGTCTCCTTTCCCTCTCTCTGGATCTGACGGGGCACTGCCTGCTGTGGGAGGTCTGGACCTATAGCCGGGAGCTGTGGGCATATGCTATCCTGCTTCTCGTGGGCCTGTGAAAGGTTCCATGAATTGTGTGAGGGGTAGGGATGGGCAGATTTCTCCATCCCCTTCTCTGGCAGTTGTATTGGGCAGTTCAATGGTGAGAAATATCTCAGTCTGTCACGTTCGTCGTATGAACTGGAAGCATACTCGGACCAACGTGTAGCGTGATCTGGGTTCCACATCTTTATTTAGTGAAACACACAAAACATTAAAGAGTAACGAAACGTGACGACAATGGGGCTGACATACAACTACCCATAAACAATATCCCACAAACACAGGAGGGAAAAACAGCTACTTAAATATGATCCCCAATTAGGGACAACGATTACCAGCTGCCTCTAATTAGGAATCATACAAATCACAAACATAGAAAACAAAACTAGAACCCCACATAGAAAATATAAACTAGACTAACCCCCCCAGTCACGCCCTGACCTACTCTACCATAGAAAATAAGGGCTCTCTGTGGTCAGGTCGTGACAGTACCCCCCCCCCCCCCCCCCCCCAAAGGTGAAGACTCCGGCTGTAAAACCTGAAACCAAAAGGAAGGGTTAGGGGAGGTGTCTAGTGTCGGTTGCGGCTCTGATGCGGGGCGAAGAACTCGCTCATTACGCGGATCCGCCAGCATTGGGGGCGGCTCTGGTGCGGGACGAAGAACCCGCTTAGCTCGCAAATCCATCATCTTTGGTGGTGGCTCTGGTGCGGGCCGAGGAACCCGCTCATCCCGCGGATCCAGCCATGGACCCAGGCTGAACACTGTGCCTGGACTGGACCTCAGTGCAGAGGAAGGCTCCTGCCATGGAGCAGGACTGGACACCAGGTCTGGACTGGACATCAGTGCAGAGGAAGGCTCCTGCCATGGAGCAGGACTGGATGCCGTATCTGGACTGAGCACCGACTTAGGAGAAGGCTCCGGCCATAGAGCTGGACCGGACGCCGTGCCAGGGCTGGGCATCGGCGCAGGGGAAGACTCCCGCCGTTGAGCGGGGCTGGACGCTGTGCCTGGACTGGGCACCAACGCCGAAGAAGACTCTGGCCTTGGAGCTGGACTGGACGCCGTGCTTAGACTGGGCATCGGCGCAGGGGAAGGCTCCGGCCATGGAGCTTGAGGTTCCGGACCGCTGACCGTCTCAGGAGGTTCCGGACCGCTGACCGTCTCAGGAGGTTCCGGACCGCGGACCGTCTCAGGAGGTTCCGGACCGTGGACCGTCTCAGGAGGTTCCGGACCGTGGACCGTCTCAGGAGATTCCGGACCGTGGACCGTCTCAGGAGGATCCGGACCTTGGACCGTCTCAGGAAGCTCTGGACTGGGAACCGTCGCGTGAAGCTCTGGACTGGGGATCGTCGCAGGAAGCCTGGTGCGTGGGGCAGGCACTGGTGGTATTGCACTGGTGACACGCACCTCAGGGTGAGCGCGAGGAGCAGGCACAGGACGTACCGGACTGGGGAGGCGCACTGGAGGCCTGATGCGTGGGGCCGGTACAGGTAGCACCGGACTGGTGACACGCACTTCAGGGCGAGTGCAGGGAGGAGGAACAGGACGTGCTGGGCTGTGAAGGCGCACTGGAGACCTGGTGTGTATAGTCGGCATCAATTGTACCGGAACTTTAACACACTTCGCACGGTGAGTACGAGGAGTTGGCACAGGACGTACTGGGCTGTGAAGGCGTACTGGAGAATTGGTGTTTAGAGCTGGCACAGATGGTGCCGGGCTGAGAAGGTGCGTTGAGCTGCAGCATACTCCTTTCCCCAAACTCTCTCCGGTATCTCTCATTACCTTCTTCTATCGACTCCCACACAGGCTCTGGCTCACTCCCCGGTTCTGCCAACCACCCCATGTGCCCCCCCCCCCCCCCCCCCCAAAAAAAATCAGGCTGTCATTTGGGCTTTCCTTGTGGCCGCGAAACCCGGTGTTGTCGCTGTCCTCCCTTCTCTCCTGTCGTCTGTTTCCACGGCAGGCTTTCGTGTCTTTCCAAGACTTCCTCCCAAGTCGAGGATATTCTCTCCTCGATCTCCTCCAAAGACCAGGATGCCATCTCCTCCTGGGCACGCTGCTTGGTCCTGGACATCAGTGCACTACGGATCCCGTTAGCGGGATTAAATTCGACAACATACGGTGAGCGCCACATAAATAGTCATATTAAACATTCCTGAAGATACAAGTGTCTCACATGGTTCAAAAGCCTAGAATATTTTTTTTAATTTTATTTTTATTTAATTTTTATCCCATTTTCTCCCCAATTTTCGTGGTATCCAATCGCTAGTAATTACTACCTTGTCTCATCGCTACAACTCCCGTACGGGCTCGGGAGAGACGAAGGTCGAAAGCCATGCGTCCTCCGAAGCACAACCCAACCAGCCGTACTGCTTCTTAACACAGCGCGCCTCCAACCCGGAAGCCAGCCGCACCAATGTGTCGGAGGAAACACCGTGTACCTGGCCCCCTTGGCTGGCGCGCACTGCTCCCGGCCCGCCACAGGAGTCGCTGGAGCGCGATGAGACAAGGATATCCCTACCGGCCAAACCCTCCCTACCCCGGACGACGCTATGCCAATTGTGCGTCGCCCCACGGACCTCCCGGTCGCGGCCGGCTGCGACAGAGCCTGGGCGCGAACCCAGAGACTCTGGTGGCGCAGTTAGCACTGCGATGCAGTGCCCTAGACCACTGCGCCACCCGGGAGGCCCCGAAGCCTAGAATCTTGCTAATCCAACTGCGTTGTCAGATTTAAAAAAGGATTTGCGAAAGAATACAATGCGATTATCTGAGGACAGAGCCCCACACCAAAATACTATTTCAACCAGCACAGGCGTAACAAAATCACAGATTGCAATAGAATAAATCGTTTACCTTTGACGATTTCCCTCTGTTTGCAATCCCAAGGCTCATTGTTACACAATGAATGGTCTTTTGTTCGGTTAAATCCATTTTTATAGCCTACCGAAACATTTTGTGAACCGCTGGTGTCGTGAATTCCGTGTCATTCAATTTTTGACTAAACATTCGACGTAAATACACAAACTAAACGTGAATTTATCCAGTCATGTTTGGTTTCATTGCAATCAACTGGTTTATTGTAACACAACCAAACTTGATGGGTCATTTCGCGGGACGTATTGACCGAAAGAAACCGTTTGGAAGACAACAAGTAATGACCTCATTGTGCACCAATTATATGACCGCTGTTTCGTTTATTGACTGTATTTTAACCCAATGACCACTGATCGTCTTGAAATCTAGCTGGGTAGATAGCCAATGAGCTGAGGTAAACGGCAATATGTAATGTTTGTGTTGGAACACCAACCATGTCATAAACTCCTGCGTAAAGACGGCCATTCGCCATTGAAGATTCATACTGGAAGGAGCCAAGCTTGTTACGCACAGCACTATTTCGGTAACGCGCATCTTCAGCTGTTTATACACTGCTCAAAAAAATAAAGGGAACACTTAAACAACACAATTTAACTCCAAGTCAATCACACTTCTGTGAAATCAAACTATCCACTTAGGAAGCAACACTGATTGACAATAAATTTCACATGCTGTCGTGCAAATGGAATAGACAACAGGTGGAAATTATAGGCAATTAGCAAGACAGGCCAATAAAGGAGTGGTTCTGCAGGTGGTGACCACAGACCACTTCTCAGTTCCTATGCTTCCTGGCTGATGTTTTGGTCACTTTTGAATGCTGGTGGTGCTTTCACTCTAGTGGAAGCATGAGACGGAATCTACAACCCACACAAGTGGCTCAGGTAGTGCAGCTCATCCAGGATGGCACATCAATGCGAGCTGTGGCAAGAAGGTTTGCTGTGTCTGTCAGCGTAGTGTCCAGAGCATGGAGGCGCTACCAGGAGACAGGCCAGTACATCAGGAGACGTGGAGGTGGCCGTAGGAGGGCAATAACCCAGCAGCAGGACCGCTACCTCCGCCTTTGTGCAAGGAGGAGCACTGCCAGAGCCCTGCAAAATGACCTCCAGCAGGCCACAAATCTCTCATGGCTCAAATGTCATCTGTTTAAACTAATAGCACACATCTCGGACACCCATGCATACCCCACAAGACATGCCACATGAGGTCTCTAGACAATCCCCAAGTACAGCACAGACTATGGGAGGCGCACAGTACTACTGTAACGCTCGTCGTTGGAATGAGAAGAGGAGGACCAATGCGCAACGTGGTAAGTATCCATTTTAATAAGAATACTTGAACAATGAACAAAAACAATAAACTGACAAACGAACGAAACAGTCCCGTATGGTAATAACACAGACACAGGATACAACCACCCACAAAACCCAAAGGAAAACGGGCTACCTAAATATGGCTCCCAATCAGAGACAACGACTGACACCTGCCTCTGATTGGGAACCATACTAGGCCAAACACAGAAATAGACAACCTAGACATACAACATAGAATGCCCACCCACATCACACCCTGACCAAACAAAACATAGAAACATACAAAGCAAACTATGGTCAGGGCGTGACAACTACATAGAGCCAAGACGGCATGGAACTCTCTTCCAGATCAGGTAACTGATGCAAGCAGTAGAATCATATTGAAAAAATATATACAAATACACCTTATGGAAAAGAGGGTACTGTGAGAGACACACAGAGGTACAGACACACGCATACGCACACAAACGCTAGCACACACATTCTACACACACGTACCTTGTAATATTCTTGTATGGTGGTATTATACATTTTGTATTGTAGATAAAGTGCATTCGGATAGTATTCAGACCATTTGACTTTTTCCACATTTTGTTACGTTACAGCCTTATTATAAAATGTATAAAATACATGTTTTACTCATCAATCTACACACAATACCCCATAATGACAAAGTGGAAACAGGTTTTTTGAAAGTTTTGCTAATTTATAAAAAATGAAAAACAGAAATGCCTGATTTACACAAGTATGCAGACCCTTTGCTATGACACAAAAAATTGAGCTCAGGTAGATCCTGTTTAATTTGATCATCATTGAGATGTTTCTACAACTTAATTGGAATACATCTGTGGTAAATTCTATTTATTCAACATGGTTTGGAAAGGCACACATCTGTCAAAGGATTTGTCCGTAGAGCTCAGAGACAGGATTGTGTCGAGGCACAGATCTGGGGAAGGGTACCAAAAAAATTCTGCAGCATTGAAGGTCCCCAAGAACACATGGCTCCATAATTCTTAAATGGAAGAAATTTGGAACCACCAAGACTCTTCCTAGAGCTCGCTGCCCGGCCAAACTGAGCAATTGGCTTAGAAGGGCCTTGGTCAAGGAGGTGACCAAGAATCTGATGGTCACTTAAACAGAGCTCCAGAGTTCCTCTGTGGAGATGGGAGAGCCTTCCAAAAGCACAAACATCTCTGCAGCACTCAGTAAAAGGGAAAGATTAACAGAGCAAAAGACAGAGAGATCCTTGATGAAAACCCACCCCAGAGCGCTCAGGAACTCAGACTGGGGCGAAGGTTCACCTTCCAACAGGACAACAACCCTAAGCACACAGCCAAGACAACGCAGGAGTGGCTTCGGGACAAGTCTCTGAATGTCCTTGAGTGGCCCAGACAGAGCCCGGACTTGAACATGATCAGACAACTCTGGAGAGACCTGAAAGTAGTGACACTCCCCATCTAACCTGACAGAGCTTGACAGGAGCTGCAGAGAAGAATGGGATTAACTCCCCAAATATAGGGGCCTGAATACTTTCCGAATGCACTGTAGACAAGTGAGAATGCACTGATGTATTATCTTATTATGAAGTCCTTTTTTATGCTTATCAACCATGACAAAAACATGACTGGTGACGCAAAGCACTTCCTCATTGTCTCTGTACTGCTGTACTGTTTTTTGCTACTTGCTAAACTTTTTGTATTTTTACTCTTAATAACTCTGCTTTTAACAAGTTTACCGATGTCTTAGTTTTGTCCTCACGTGACTTTGTTAATTCAATTGTTTCATTTCTACATAAATTGGTTCTCAAATTTGATCAGATCTTCATCTAAGTCACAACAATAGAAAAACATACCAACATCTCCAATCTCCTGACTCCAATTAGCTTTGGAGAAGTCATTAGCCTAGGGGTTCACATACTTTTCCAACCTACACTGTGAATGTTTAAATTATGTATTCAATGTAGACAAGAAAAACACTAAACTAATAACACACAAATTAGTGTTTTTCTTGTCTACATTGAATACATAATTTAAACATTCACAGTGTAGGTTGGAAAAGTATGTGAATCCCAGTCTGCTCTCAAAAGTCCAGAGAGGACATTTGAGAGGAGATCAACTCCTTCCCAGGCTACTGGGTTTTGCTGGCAGGGACTTTGGGAGGGATTCATAAATTGATAATGAATGAGAAATCATGTAAGTAAATATGACTGTGAAAAAAATCTAAGAAATGAACTATGTTTTTTTTTTTTACTTGGTACATTTATTTGCTTGTGTTGATTGCATTGAACAATTAAAAACGCCTTTCGAATTTAACAAGCTATTTTGGCCTGAACTGGTCGCTGTACCATAAAAATATCGGAGTGCATGCTGGGCACTCCGTGTGTTTTTTTTGGGGGAAAGAATGTTGCTTGTACAGATGGTAGCTAGCAATTTCCATTGATAGAAGTTTGTATTGCACGTTTATTGTACAAAATTACTATTCTGTGTCATCTACTATTGTTCAGTTTCATTGACACTAGGCAACTATTTAATAACTAAATTACGTCATCCTTCGTAGTAGCAACTGTGTCATCTAGCTAACGTTAGCTATCTAGCTTCCCAACCGCAGAGTTAAACACTTTAAATTTATGATTTTATACTAATGTTGGCTAAACCTGCCATTACTGTGGGTAATTTCAGGAGGTAGTATTATGTAGGAACCATGAACTTTGCTCGTGCAAGGCATATGTCCAACTGATTTCGACTTTAACAGACTGCAGAGACTAGCTAACATTAGCTAGTATCCGCTAGCTAGCTAACAGTTACTGGTTTTCAAGCACTCAAGTCCATCTTGAATAGGCACAAAGCAACAATCGAGACAATGGATGAGAGCCCAGAAGCTGCTGTAGACAACGATGACCTTGTTATTATAGTGGAAAACGAGGCAGAGAGCTTGCCAGCTGAAGAGGAGAGGGCGAAACAGCTAGGAGGTAGCATCGGTCTCATGGACACATGCCCTGTCTGTAAGTTGAATTTCCACAATCGAGAGCCGAAACTTCTGCCATGCCTCCACTCTTTCTGCAAGAAGTGTCTTCCACCCCCTTCAAGGAACTTAGTCAACACTGAACAACGTCGCGACCCACAACTTCAAGTGGACAACTCGAAACCACGTGAGATCCGTCAGTTTGTTTATCGGGAAGTTGATAACTGTACTGAAGTGCAGGATGGTCATTACAACTTTTCATTAAAATGCAGGTGTCTTTTGTAACTTGATATTAGAAAATGCCTTACTCATTCCTGTGTATGTTATTTCCCTGGTTCCAGTCAATGTGATCCGCTGCCCAGTTTGTCGACAAGAGTGCTGGGAGGTGGAGGTGCTGGATAACTTCTTTGTGAAGGACTCTGTGGAGGTTCCCAGCAGCACAGTGGAGAAGACCAGTCAGGTGCGTTAATATTGGTTACCAGTAAGGGCGACAAATGATACACTCTGGGAATACATTTTCCAGATGGTGAATCCTTGTCTGTTAAGGCCAGGTAGTAAGTGTTTACTGACTGAGACCCAGGACACTTAGAGTGTCTTCAGAAAGTATTCATACCCCTTATTCCACATTTTGTGGTGTTACAGCCTGAATTCAAAATGGATTAAATATATTTTTTCTCACCCATCTTCACACAATACCCCATAATGACAAAGTGAAAAGATGTTTTTAGAAGTTGCAAATGTATTCAAAATTAAATACAGAACTATCTAATTTTTTAATTATTTCACCTTCATTTAACCAGGTAGGCCAGTTGAGAACAAGTTCTCATTTACAACTGCAACCTGGCCAAGATAAAGCAAAGCAGTGTGACAAAAACATCATAGTTGCACATAAACAAACGTACAGTCAATCACACAATAGAAAAATAAATGTACAGGCAATAAATAGGCCATGAATGCAAAATAATTACAATTTAGCATTTACACTGGAATGGCAGATGTGCAGATGGTGTGCAAGTCGAGAATAGAAATACTGGGGTGCAAAAGAGCAAGATGGTAAGTAACAATATGGGGATGAGGTAGTTGGGTGTGCTATTTACAGATTGGCTGTGTACAGGTACAGTGATCGGTAAGCTGCTCTGACAGCTGATGCTTAAATTTATAGAGAGATATAAGACTCCAGAGATTTTGTTTTGTTTTGGCAATTCGTTCCGGTCAGTGGCAGCAGAGAACTGAAAGGAAAGGTGGCCAAAGGAAGTGTTGACTTTGAGGATGATCAGTGAAATATACCTGCTGGAGCTACGGGTGGGTGTCGCTATGATGACTAGTGAGCTGGGATAAGGTGGGGCTTTACCTAGCAAAGACTTATAGATGACCTGGAGCCAGTGGGTTTGGTGCCGAATATGTAGTGAGGGCCAGCCAACGAGAGCATACAGGTCGTAGTGGTGGGTAGTATATGGATGGGGCTTTGGTGACAACATAAGTATTCACACTCCTGAGTCAATACTTTGTAGAAACAGCAATTACACCTGTGAATCTTTCTGGGTAACTCTTAAGAGCTTTCCACACCTGGATTGTGCAACATTTGGCCATTATCCTTTTCAAAATTCTTCAAGCTCTGTCAAATTGGTTGTTGATCATTGCTAGACAACCATTTTCACACCTTGCCATAGATTTTCAAGCATATTTAAGTAAAAACTTGAACTCAGCACTCAAGAACATCCAATGTCTTATTGGTAAGAAACTCCAGTGTAGATTTGTCCTAGTGTTTTAGGTTATTGCCCTGCTGAAATGTGAATTAATCTCCCAGTGTCTGGTGCAAAGCAGACTGAACCAGGTTTCCCTCAAGGATTTTGCCTGTGCTTAGCTCAGTTTATTTTTTATCCTGGAAAAACTTCCCAGTCCTTAACTATAACAAGCATACCCATAACATGGTGAAACCACCACCATGCATGAACATATGGAGAGTAGTACTTAGTAATGTGTTGTATTGGAATTGCCTCAAATAAAACACTTTGTATTCAGGACAAAATGTTAATTGCTTTGCCACATTTTTTGCAGTATTACTTTAGTGCCTTGTTGCAAACAGATTGCAGGTTTTGCAATATTTTTGTTCTCTACAGGCTTCCTTTTCACTCTGTCTATTAGGTTAGTATTGTGGCTTAACTACAATGTTGCTCCATCCTCAGAGTTCTATCACAGCCATTAAACTCAAACTGTTTTTTTAAAGTCACCTTCGGCCTCATGGTGAAATCCCTGAGTGGTTTCCTTCCTCTACGGCAACTGAGTTAGGAAAGACGCCTGTATCTTTGTAGTGATGGGGTCTATCGACAAGCAATCAAAAGTGTAAATAATAACTTCGCCATGCTCAAAGGGATATTCAATGTCTGCTTTTTTAGTTTTACCCATCTACTAATAGAGGTGCCCTTTGCAAGGCATTGAAAAACCTTCCTGGTCTTTTGTGGTTTAATCTGTGTTTGAAATTCACTGCTCAACTGAGATAATTGTGGGGTACAGAGATGAGGAATTCATTCAAAAATCATGTTAAACACTGAGTCAATGCAACGTATGTGACTTGTTAAGTACATTTTTACTCCTGAACTTATTTAGGCTTGCCATAACAAGAGATTGAATACTTATTAACTCAATACATTTAACCTAACATAATTCCACTTTGACATTATGGGGTATTGTGTGTAAGCCAGTGACAACAAATCTCTATTTAATCAATTTTAAATTCAGACTGTTACACAACAAAATGTCAAAAGTTGAGTGTAAATACTTTCTGAAGGCACTGTATACCATGTGTCACCACTGAAACGTTGCCTTGCATAGGACTGAAATCATGGATTCAAGCAAAAGCCAGTTCTTGCTCATATGTTCTCCCTTCCCTATTTCCAGGTGTGTATGAGTTGTGATGACAACACCGAGGCCACAGGGTTCTGTGTGGAGTGTGTGGAGTTCCTGTGTGTGACGTGCATTGAGGCCCACCAGAGGGTCAAGTTCACCAGGGATCATACCATACGGCAGAAGGAGGAGATGTCACCAGGTAGCCTAATCTATGAAAATATGTGGCTTTCTGAATTGTATACTGTAAGAAAATATAATGTCCAGGGCCAAGGAAGGTGGTAGGTACAACAAAATCTATGAAACCAAATCACAAATATGTAGACAGGTAAATGCATAGTGATTTATTTTGTTATATGCTAAATTCTTGTCTTATTCCAGAGGCTGTGGGTGCGTCCTCACAGAAGCCAGTGTTCTGTGACATCCACAAGCAGGAGCCCCTCAAACTGTTCTGTGAGACCTGTGACCGTCTCACCTGCAGGGACTGTCAGCTGCTCAAGCACAAAGACCACAAGTATGACCACATTATTTATTCACCCTTTATGTTTCCAGGTTAGTGTCAGAGAATCTCTTTTGTCGTGCTTAGCTACCTTAAAGGGATACCTTGGGATTTTGACGATGAGGCCCCTTATCTACTTACCCAGAGTCAGATGAACTAGTGGATACAATTCTTATGTCTCTGTGTCCAGTATGAAGGAAGTTGGTTAGTTTCGCGAGCCAATGCTAACTAGTGTAAGCGCAATGACTGGAAGTCTATGGGCTTCTGCTAGCATGCTGTATCTGCTAGCATTAACCTGAAGTCGCTCTGGATAAGAGCATTTGCTAAACGACTTCAATGTTACAAGAGACCTAGCTATCAGAGGCCTGGGTTGAAACCTTCAATAGTCAATATTATGCTCAAACTGGTTCTATATTTTGAAGTACTGTTTTTGTACCTGTGCTTCATGTGTTGGTATTAATCCTCTGTGGGGATTTTCAGGTGAACAAAAAGGAGCGCAGTCGTTGATAATATCAATAAAAATCCATCTGGTTTATTACAAGAATTCAGGGAGAACACCTCCAATTATATATTAATCACACAGCACCGAAGGTTCTGTAAACACAGCCCAAGAGGCATGTAGGAAGTCACATCAACTGCTACAGAATTACATTACATTATCAGTGTGCCCTAGGCTCAGTCAAACTTTAACCATAACATTCAACACGGGCAGACATTTGATACTAGCAGTTAAACAGGTCAAAGGTCGGAACATCAACTTATACTTCACAAAAATATGATGTAACATGTAAAGTGTTGGTCCGACGGTTCATGATCTGAAATAAAAGATCCCATACATTTTCCATATGCACAAAAAACTTATTTCTCAAAAATTTTGTGCACAAATTTGTTTACATCCCTGTTAATTTGTTTACATCCCTGTTAGTGAACATTTCTCCTTTGTCAAGACAATCCATCCACCTGACAGGTGTGGCATATCAAGAAGCTGATTAAACAGCATGATCATTACACCGGTGCATCTTGTGCTAGGGACAATAAAACGCCCCTCTAAAATGTGCAGTTTTGTCACACAACACAATGCCACAGATGTCGCATGCAATTGGCATGCTGACTGCAGGAATGTCTACCAGAGTTGTTGCCAGAGAATTGAATGTTCATTTCTCTACCATAAGCCGCCTCCAATGTTGTTTTAGAGAATTTGGCAGTATGTCAAACCAGCCTCACAACCACAGACCACGCCAGCCCAGGACCTCCACATCCGGCTTCTTGACCTGAAACTGAGGAGTATTTCTGCTTGTAATAAAGCCCTTTGTACAGATGGTAGCTAGCAGTTTCCCTTTGCCTATGCCCCCTGCCCAGTCATGTGAAATCCATAGATTAGGGCCTCATTTATTTTAATTTATTTTACAGTCATGATTTCCTTATGAGCTTTAACTCAGTAAATTTGTTACAACAGATAATTATAGACTAACAGGTGCAAAATGACTTAATTAAATATAGTACTTAAACTTACGTGGTTAACTCCTATTTCCCTTCCCCAAGGGATCGCATCTGTCTGCGTCTCCCAGCACATAGTCATGTTTTTTACACATCAATCCATATCACCAGTAAATCAAATACGGAAAAATAATTACTCAAGTAACTTCCCATTACACTCTGCATATCTTGTCTCTCCAGTTACCAGTTCCTTGACGACGCCTACAGAAACCACAGGCA
Source organism: Salvelinus fontinalis (assembly GCF_029448725.1). NCBI lineage: Eukaryota > Metazoa > Chordata > Actinopteri > Salmoniformes > Salmonidae > Salvelinus > Salvelinus fontinalis. The sequence goes on along the minus strand of NC_074675.1, from coordinate 20,282,470 downwards.
ACACCTGGAAAACATGACGCATCAGCTACAGGAGAAGAGGAAAGCCATAGAAGAAGTGTCCAATTGCATCAACAATGGGTAATTTATTACATACACTAAACATGCAAACTAAACTCACATGTCATGTTATGTACATAGACAAGTTCAATAGCATGACTGACTACAGGCAAACTCATAATTTCCTGCTTTTCAACTATCTTTATTCTTTCAGACTCCAGCAAGTCGATGAAAACCGCAAGTCTGTCACCAATGAGATAAAGAAGTCAATTTGCAACTTGATCATGGAGATCAACAGAAAGGGAAAAATCTTGGTCAATCAACTTGAGGTATGCTTGTTAAACAGGACATGAGCAATCATGTCATTCCACCACATAATAAAATAATGTACACTTCTGCTGACATGGTGCTAATCACACTGTGAGCATATTTGTAAGTAGCTTTGTGCTAATCATGGTGGTTGTGTCAGACACTGACGAAGGACCATGAGGTCGGACTAAAGAAACAACAAGAAGATGTCAGCCACCTGACCAGACATCTAGATCACGTCATCAACTTCACCAAGTGGGCCACAGCCAGTCACAGTGGCACAGCTCTCCTGTACTGCAAGAGACTGGTAGGAACCATGACTTTCACTAAGGAGAAGGATTTATTTTGGCCTACCTTTTAATCCCAATGTTGACCTAAATTGTTCAGACAGCTCTGTGTAGAAAGTTACATTGAAAACTGAATTTGTTATGTTCAAAAGCATTAGGCTACTTCAATTTGAGTGTTTCAGAAACCTTTTCTTTCAGATTCTTTGCCAAATCCATTACCTAATGAGGGCCAACTGTAACGCATCCATCGTCCCTCAGAGCTCAGTTCGCTTCCAGTGTCGCTCCGGTTTCTGGGCCTCAAATGTCGATCTTGGTAAGAATGCTAAAACTTCAGTTCTGTCGGATACTGTCGACGTAATTCAAAATCATCCCCGTGATGTTAAATGCAGACATTGTTGATTTTTTTTTTTCATGTTTCTGTGCATTTCCTAAGGTTCTTTGGCAGTAGAGAGAATCCCTGGTCGTCAGCCCAGTTCCTTGCAGCAGGGCTTCCCTCCTGGCCACCCCAGCCAGCCTGGCCCCGGCCCCAGAGGAGAGGGCCCTCCCGGGGCTTTCCCTCCAGGCTCCTCCGCCCACCAGCGTGGGAGCACCCTTGCCCAGCTCCAGCTGCAGGTAGAGAAGCTTGCCCAGCACCCCAACAGGGCTGGACAGCCCCCTCCCAACCACTGGTCCTGGTACCAGCAGGGTCTGAAGCTCCCGGGGCCAGGGGGCCCCCCTCCACAGAGGCCCCACCAGGGGGGTTCTCCGTCGCAAGGTCCCCCCAACATGGTCCAGATCCAGCAGCCGGGCCGGAGTTACGGACCCCCCGGGCCCCAAACACATCCCAACCCCAGGAGCCCCACTTCTATGCTGCAAAATGCAGGATTCCCTCCGCAGGTATTTGTGTTAATCTTAAAAAAAGATGTATATATTCCTTTTTAAGTTGTAGATTTGCTCTTTGCTGTTATCAGACAGTGTACAATAAGACTGAGCCACTGAGAACATGCTATTTCAGTTGTGATAAAATGGAGACAAGCTGATGCAAAGGCACCAGTTATGATTAATATGTTTACTGATTTACTGATGTGTTATTGTCTGTAGTAATCCGTGTTTAGCATTTTTTTTGTCATAATTCGCCTACAAATTGCAAGACTTGTGAAAAATGCTTGCCTCTGACTTTTGTGCCATTCTAGTCTCTGAGGGATCTCATCCACAACTCCAGCTTTCCTCCCAAACCAATGGATGTGTTACAGGGTACCTCCCGCTACTCTCATGCACCCCCTCCCAACACAGGACCCATCAGCACTCAAGCTTCTATACACCAGGTACATGCGGTTTCCTGTAAACTGAAGCTGAAACTCATTATTTAATATATTTACATGTATTTGCCACACACACAAACAAATGAGAAATAGAGTACTCTGGTTGTTGTTTTCAGCGTAACATGATGGAAGCCGCACAACTGAGGAGGAGTGACCCCAGTGGAGCTTCATCATCATTATCCATGCCCAACCCCAGAGCTAGTTATGCGCCGAGCCTAGCTACTGCCTTCCCAGACAGACATGGTAGGCGTCTCACCCTCACACTTCTCTCATTTGTTACATGCAAAACAAACATGAAATATAATTAAATTAGCTATTCATGCCCAATCATTTATTCTCAATAAAACCGCTTTCTCTTTCTCTCCTCAGCACAAGGAAGACAGAATTCCCCCATGTCCAAATCTTCCTCTGAAGCCAACATAGGGTAGGTGAACCCCACTCCCACACCACTGGGTGCTGTCCTCTTTACACCCCACACCAAGGTCACATTATGTACCTTTTGGTGGATGTGTTCCTGGCTGTAATATCTGTACCATGAGGTTGATGTGTTCCTGGTTGTAATATCTGTGGTTCGGTGTTGAAGGTCTGCTTCCTGGAAGCGCACAGAGCCTAATGCGGCGGCTCCCCCCTCAGCTAAGCGGAGGCGAAGGTCGTCCCCCGGACCAATCATCGTCATCAAGGACGAACCAGAGGACGATGACGAAGTCAGCTTTGTAAGTATGACTGCATATACACACTCTCTGTATGTGTATCTCTGTGTGCCTTTGAAAGAGGTATATTGTATACAATCATGTATGAAAGATGATAGAATCTCCCTAGTCTCTCTTCCATCCTTCAGGTGCAGTCTAGTGTTGGAGCCTCAGCCAGCCTGCCAGACAGCAGTACAGGCATCCAGCCCAAGTCCCAGGCCCAGCCCCAGCAGCAATCTCTCCCAGCACCCATGTTGGAGCCCCAGCTAGAGACCCAGCTAGAGACCCAGCTAGAGACCCAGCCAGAGACCCAGCCAGAGACCCAGCCAGAGACCCAGCCAGAGACCCAGCCAGAGACCCAGCCAGAGACCCAGCCAGAGACCCAGGTAGAGCTAGAGGCAGACCCCCAACCAGACCCAGAAAAGGCCACAGGTGTCACTGAAGACGACCCCAATGAAGACTGGTGCGCTGTGTGTCAGAACGGGGGAGAACTGCTCTGCTGTGACCGGTGTCCCAAAGTCTTCCATCTGAACTGTCATATACCTACACTTAGAGAGTCTCCCAGGTAATTAACACCTACTTTTAAATTTCTATGTGCCACTCACAGCTGCACCATCCTGCCTTTTCTGTCTGTTAAATGTCTTACACCTGGGCCTCCCAAGTGGTGCAGTGGTCTAAGGTACTGCATTGCAGTGCTAGCTGTGCCACGAGAGATCCTGGTTCGAGTCCAGGTTCTGTCGCAGCCGGCCGCGACCAGGAGACCCATGGGGTGGCTCACAATTGGCCCAGCGTCGTCCGGTTTAGGGGAGGGTTTGGCTGGCAGGGATGTTCTTGTCCCATCGGGCACTAGAGGCTCCTGTGGCGGTTCGGGCACAATGCCCGCTGGGTTGTGTTTCGGAGGAAGCACGGCTCTCGACCTTCGCCTCTCCGAGTCCGTACAGGAGTTGCAGCGATGGAACAAGATTAACTACCAATTGGATACCATGAAATTTGGGAGAAAAAGGGGTAAAAAATAAATATATAAATTAAAATGTAATACAGCTGTCTCTGAAGGGTGATTTTGTTAGCAGTACTTTGTAATATAAACTGGGGTTATTGCAATATTGAGAGAATGCAATATTGTGAATTCACTAACCCCCCTATGTTTCCAGTGGTGAGTGGTTCTGTTCGTTCTGTCGTGACCTGACCAGTCCTGAGATGGAGTATAACCCAGATAGCCAGGGAGAATTGCCAGCCATGAAGGAGGAGCCAGGATCAGAGGGATTCCCGCCAGTTGATAAAAGGAAATGTGAGAGACTGTTGCTCTGCATCTACTGCAACGAGTTTAGTACAGATTTCCAGGAGCCTGCCTCACTGTCGGTAAGATTACCAACTGCCACATAGAAAGTTTTTGCTCTGTAGTTTTAATTCAATCAATACGATACGACTTTGTCTTTCGAATCAGAAAATTGTCCTAACTCCCAATCCTAATCCTTAACTCCCAAACACTACGCCTTTAGTTTTGGTTAATTTATCACAGTTAAGTAATGATGGTTCCCTCATCTGATATGTCCAGTCAATCCCAGAGTATAAGGAGCTGATTGAGACTCCAATGGACCTGTCCATAGTGAAGGGCAGGCTGGAATCTAAGGAGAGCCCGCGTTACTGCAGTGCTGAGGAGTTTGTCAAGGATGTCAGGCTCATATTCAGGAACTGTGCAAAGTATTACCAGGTACGGCAAGACTACACAACACACAATATGACGAACTTGGAATGGATTATTGTGCTTGCGTACCACACTAGAATTATTATTATATATTTTTTTTTCTATTGGACCACAACTGAAAATGCCCTGGTTTCCCAGACCCAAGTTAAGCCTATTTAGAATGGACTAAAAGTATGCTCAATGTCTAGTAGAAGGCATAATTTAGGTCTGGGGAAACCAGCCCTAAATGTGTTAACAGAATTCAGACAGACACAACACTTCTGTTTTGTTTAATTAGAGATACATAGCATACAGTAATGTGCTTGTTTTCCTATTTTATTCTCTGACAGTGCTTTCAGTGCTTTCACTTCTGCTTTGCTTGGTCTTTGAGCTCGGGTAACTGTAAAGCACTTTGTGACAACTACTGATGTAAAAAGGCTTCATAAAATACTTTTGTTTCATTGACAGGCAGACACTGAGGTGGGAGGTGCAGGACTGAGCCTGGAGGAGTACTTTGAGGAGCAGCTGAAGTTCCTCTACCAAGACAGGAGCTTCCCTGGGGGCAGAGAGGAGGGCATGATACCCCCTGTGGAGGACGAGATGGAAGAAGGGATGGAAGACGATGGGATGGCTCCTAACGAAGGGGATATGCCCCCTGTCGAGGACGACCTAACGCCTGTTGAAGAAGGGATGCCTTCTATGGAGAAAGAAGGAACTGAAGAGGGGATGGATCCTGTGGAAGGAGAGATGGAGGAAGAAGGGATACCTCCTTTAGAAGAGAGCATGGAAGAGGAAGAGACTTCTCCAGTGAAAGAGGACTTACCACCTTGTGATGCTACTGAATCAGTAGATCCATCAATAAGGGGTGCATCATCTCCCAACCTTTCCAGCAAGGAGGCTCCCCAACCCCTCTCAGATACTCCAGACAACCCTCCCTGCAAGGAGGCTTCCCAACCCCTCTCGGATACCCCAGACAAACCTCCTGACTCCCAGGGCACCAGCCCTGCTGACTCCCAGGACACCAGCCCTGCTGCAGGCTTAGCCACAGAAAATGAGGGGACGACTGAAGAAGTGAGAGACAAAGCAGAAGAGGAATGATTATTGTTCTTCCACTGTAAATTGGATGGACAATAAAGCTTCTTGAATTATCTATAGGATCTGTTGTCAGAAAATACTGGCAGACTTCTTTGCTGTATCATACACTTTCTGATATGATTTGCAATAATAATAAATAAAACAGAGAAACCCAGGATGTATAACAGGGTACAGAGATGGACAATGAATGCACAAATGTTTCTTGTTACAAAGCAATGTAGCTACATGTATGAACTAATAATGCACAGACTGTTCTGTCTGCTGAGATTGAGAAGTTACAATCATGGTGTAACTGATAAACTTTCTACAATAACAATCATAACACACAAATAATGTCCATTATTGATAAGTTGTTTGCAATTTTCCATGTTGGCTTTTGTAAAGAAGAATGCCATATAATACTGTATATTTATAATAATGTACGTTTATTTATCCATCTCTAAAGGAAAAATAGCTGCAAAGACCGAAAACCATAGCCCTACATCATATCTTAAAACTCTGGTCAATTATTTTTAACAGACATTTTTATGTGTACTTGTGTTTGTGTTAATTAGTTAAATTATAGGCTACTCTTGTACAGAACATTGTAAAGGAGGTATTCTGAAAGGTAGACTCAGCGATATAACAGATGCAAAAAGTACACTGCATAAAGGGTCAATTTCAGCGACAACAAAGAGCGTGAGGCTCAACTTCTCTGCTGTTTTGGTGCCCTGGCTACCGTGAAGCCAACTGCGCACATGAGCAGATACTGTGTGAGGGCGAAGCGTTACATCTACTCATCTCAATATCTGATGTGCTGCTGGTGGCAATGTCATTTCGCGAAGTCTACCTTTAAGACTGTTCACTAGATTACAGGGATGCAAAATGTAAATATTTTTCTCAGAATGAACGTGCAGTGTTCTCGAATGGTGCTGCTTGCTTTTTGGCATGTAAAGAGAATCAAACTGTTCCCCTCACTTTTCCTTGTTGCATGTTTTCTTGTTGCCTGGCTACCCAGACTTTGTCTGGCCGAACGCTACGCCACACCCACGGACGTTAATTTCTTCTCCACTATCAATCTAGATCTAAGTACCTCCCCAACCCTTCACCAAATGCGAACACATTTGGGGCCGTCTGATTGGTCCAGAGACTGATGGGTTGGGCCAGAGCCAGAACACACGTGGGTAAAGCGTCCAGTTAGAAAATGTGTAATTGACTTTGATACTCTGATTGGTTAGAGATGATCCAATCGATGAAGACTTTGTTTTGTACAACGCCCCTCATCCCCACCACAAGACTTCAATAGATGCTGTAAAGAGGTCACTGGAAAGCAGACTGGGGGGATAGAAGGATGCCAGGTTGGTGCACATTCAACAAATCTGATCTAACGAAGTGGATATTCGTCAAATCCGTCGTGATTTATGTATTGTAACAGGCCCACTGTGGTTACTAAAGTCTGATTTGGCTGTTTTCGCTGAATAACGTTTAGAAGTAGTCCCTTCTCAGGTTTAGAAGTGACTGCTAAATGCTAACTCCTGTTGGTATAAGCTGGTAGCATACAATAAAACTTTAATCAAACACTGAGTCTCAAATAGCCAGTTGTCCGTTTTAATAGCCGGATAATGGCCCACATTTCAGCAAATAAATGCCCATTTCAAATAAATGCAGGGTCTAAATGAATTGTTTAAAGAGGTTACCAGGAATTTCCAAAAACAGTCAACTTCCGGAGTACAGACCCCCAGAAATCGGCCGATCGCCTTTTAGTGGCGAAAGTAAGAACTGCCGGAAATGCACAGTCAGAGGAGAATGATGATTCTGTCAATAAAAAGTTTTTAAAATATATATTTAACAGGCATACTAAGACAAAAGTAAATGAAAACACAGTGTAGGAAATGAAGAAATGTATTAAAATGATGGAAGTGAATTCTGGAATTAAACAAATATTCAAATGAGCGAAGCTGTGTGCATTAAGGAAATGAATGCCTGGCTCAAATTGAAGCTTGGCACAAATAGACGCCTGTTGTGTTCAGTGATTTAAGCAAATAAACACTGGGCTATTAATGGTGGTACAGTAGCTAGCAGGGAAATCAGTGGTGTTAGTCAAAGTTGTTTTTAACTATAATGGAGTTGATTGGTGACAATGACATGAACATGTACAGGGTTTGACATCCATACAAGCATTATACTCAGATTTGTACCTCAACATAGTGTGAAATACACATATATACTCAGATTTTTCCTCAGCATAGTGTGAAATACTCATATAAACAATAGCCTAAATGTAGACACATTTTGCTGGGGGGCAATGAGGAGATTTGGGCGATTTCCCGCAGGCATCTTTCCCCATGCTTTTCCATGGCATTTCCATTGTTTTAATTGAGTTCTATTGATCTCTTTACCACATCTATAATGGTAGCCACAGACTAAAGTACGTAGCAAACGACAGAGCAACGGAATAATTTAATGTTTGTCGTCAGGCTAGTTTTCTTGTTTAACCTCCTTGATAAGTGTCTCTGAAGTAGAGATAGGAGACCATTCAGTTCCTATCAAGTCACTGGTGTAAGGCGGCCAGACTTCTTGTTTAAATCAGAGCGTCATGCAACCTTGTATACTCCAATATCTCTATCAGTGAAATGGTAGCATCAGAGCACAAATTATAGGGAGCAGGTGGGTCTCAGGTCCCCTATGAGACAGTCCCCCTGAATGTAACAAAGTCAAACTTTGGGGGGTCTCTAAATAATGCTATTTTAACCATTCTCCTATTTGTTTACAATCTGTACTTCTACAGTGGTATATATACAAATAAAAGCTTATTCTAAATTAAATGAATACCCCTACCTCTGTGTCGTGGTTTAAAAACACATCCCCATGTGGCTGCACTTTTCATCTTGGGACAGTACTATATCACAACCCTTTTTCCGGTGACCCAACTTCTTTCTACAAAAAAAGGTCCTTATGTTAGCAAAACGTATTAATTAATTCAGGCTACAAGAGTGTAGGTCCAATTACAATCATTGAATGTCATTACACTTTTTGATATTTTGTAACAAGATGTATCTTTCAATTGATCAAATAGCACAAGTGCACAGTGCACTGTTTGGATGCTGGAATTATTATGGAGAGGATGAACATGCTCAGGTAGCCTACGTTTGAAAGTGATTTGTTTGGCAATACGATGAAAACCGCTAAATGACATGTCTTTAGCCTGCTATAGTAATATATAGTATAGTAATATATTAGGCCTATTAAACATGTCATGCACATGTAAAATATATAATCAAACTCTTGAGTACATTACTTCAGTTGATATCTGTGTACTGATTACCCCTAGCACAAACAGAAAAGCAAGCAATGTTGATCAATGTAAGAAAGCCTATTATATCTCTATAGCCACTAATTGTATATCATAGATAACGTGGAATGCGTTCATTTTAGTTTTTAATGGACACCACATCGGCTAATAAACCAACAGTCAGATAAATGATGCCCTACACCCACATACCCCAAAGCGAGATTATTCACGCTGTTTTGCTACACCACTGCAATACATGAGATTCTCAGAAACTGTCTGACCTCCCTATACGCCGACTCACTCTCTCCTTTTGTCCCCTTCATGACGGGAGCGCTCAGCGGTCCAGAATAGAGAATGGTTTTCAAACAGTCAAGCAATCTTAAATATATTTTCAAGTCGTATTAATCAGAAAATATATTCCAATTGCAATCGAAACGTGGGTAATAGGAGAGAGCGAGGTACATTGTCAAACTGTTCATAACGCCAACACTAGAGGCGCTATCTCAAAAATCAAATAACTACTTTAGGTGACTACATGTTCTATGGTCAACTTCCTGTTCACATGTGGTCAAGGTCACTCTAATCTGAGGTGAGCACAAGTTTCTTATTTTTCCCCTTCAAAAGTAAAAAATTGGCAATTGACATTTTATGCAATAAAACTTTATTAGGTATGAATGTTCAAAATTATAATTTTGCACTGAGTAGAGGAGATAATAATGTGTCTTTTGATACTTTAGCTGCAGTCCTATGTCGAGCTAACCTTGAGATTTAGCCAACATTAGCACACATGTCAGTTTGGGGCAAGTTGTCTCAATGACCTTGGGGCAAGTCTTCACATGTGACAACTTGCCCCAGTATACATAGACACATAGCACATGCTCAAAAAACATTGTGATATTGTGTAATCAGCGCTGATAATAGTATTACATGTTACTGTAAATTGATTAATATATATACACGTATAGTTTAAAGCAGACGACATCCCTGGACTACACAACACAGGCTCTGGTGTGTGTGTGTGTGTGTGTGTGTGTGTGTGTGTGTGTGTGTGTGTGTGTGTGTGTGTGTGTGTGTGTGTGTGTGTGTGTGTGTGTGTGTGTGTGTGTGTGTGTGTGTGTGTGTGTGTGTGTGAGGAAGTAGCTTCAACAGAGAAAATGTTAATGCTTTCTTCGACAATGTAGCAGAAGTGCTCTAGAGATATTAATTTGGACCAGGAGAAATATGGAATGTCGATGAAACTGGGGTGAACACTGTACATAAACCTGACAAAGTGGTGGGCAGACGTGGATTCAAACAAGTAGGGTCACTGACCTCCGCTGAAATTGGTTGAGGTTATTCCTTTGTGTAATGAAGAAATACGACCATCTTGAAGTCGAGTCACTCTAGGTGTCCTGTGAGATAGAAGCGCATGACCAGAAGGCATGCTACGGTTGGTTTTAATCCTGTATTGAACACGGATCATCCCGTCTTCAATTTTATCGATTATTAACGTAAAAAAATACCTAAAGTTGTATTACAAAAGTAGTTTGACATTTTTTGGCTTGTTTTTGTGTTTTTCTGGATCAAACGCGCCAAATAAATGGACATTTTGGATATATATCGACAGAATTAATCGAACAAAAGGACCATGGCATTTATACTGACCAAATTATGTATATCACTATGTTAACCTTGAACCCCGTTCCGCTAGCAGAACCCCTCGCCAACAGCCAATGAAATTGCAGGGCACCAAATTCAATCCACAGAAATCTCATAATTTAATTTTCTCAAACATACAAGTATTAGACACCATTTTAAAGAGCAAATTCTCGTTAATCCAACCACAGTGTCCGATTTCAAAAAAGCTTTTAGGCGAAAGCAGAACATATCATTATGTTAGGTCAGCAACTAGTCACAGAAAGCATACAGCAATTTTCCAACCAAGGTGAGGAGTCACAAAAATCTGAAATATTGATAAAATTAATCACCAACCTTTGATATTCTTCATCAGATGACACTCCCGGGACAACATGTTACACAATACATGTATGTTTTGTTCGATCAAGTTCATATTTATATCCAAAAACCTCCGTTTACATTTGGCTTTGCCTCCAAAACATCCCGTGAATTTGCACAGAGCCCCATCAAATCACAGAAATACTCATAATAAACATTAATAAAATATACAAGTGTTATTCACAGATTTAAAGATATACTTCTCCTTAATGCAACCGCTGTGTCAGATTTCAAAAAAACTTTACGGAAAAAGCTAACCATGCAATAATCTGAGTACGACGCTCAGAGACCAACACAACCCAAGAAGATATCCGCCATGTTGGAGTCAACATAAGTCAGAAATAGCATTATAAATATTCACTTACCTTTGATGATCTTCATCAGAATGCACTCCCAGGAATCCCAGTTCCACAATAAATGTTTGATTTGTTCCATAAAGTCCATAATTTATGTCCAAATTCCTCCTTGTTGTCCGCCTGTTCAGTACCCAATCTAAACTCATGACGCAGGACCAGGCAAAAGTTCAGATGAAAAGTCATATTACAGTCCGTAGAAACATGTCAAATAAAGTATAAAATCAATCTTTAGGATGTTTTTAACATAAATCTTCAATAATGTTCCAACCGGAGAATTCCTTTGTCTGTAGAAAAGCTATGGAACAGAGCTCGCTCTCACGTGAACGAGCGTCACAAGCTCAAAGTATTCTGCCAGACCTCTGACTCATTCCCCTCTCATTCGGCCCCACTTCACAGTAGAAGCATCAGACAAGGTTCTAAAGACGGTTGACATCTAGTGGAAGCCTTAGGAAGTGCAACATGATCCATATCCCACTGTATCTTCAATAGGGAATGAGTTGAAAAACGACCAATCTCAGATTTCCCACTTCCTGGTTGGATTTTTTCTCAGGTTTTTGCCTGCCATATGAGTTCTGTTATACTCACAGACATTATTCAAACAGTTTTAGAAACTTCAGAGTGTTTTCTATCCAAAACTACTACTAATATGCATATATTAGCAACTGGGACTGAGTAGCAGGCAGTTTACTCTGGGCACGCTTTTCATCCAAACGTGAAAATGCTGCCCCCTATCCATAACAAGTTAAAAGGACTTGCTGAGAATTTAAATACAGACCAGAGAACGTGAGTATGTGGTCCACATGTTGAAATGGTTAAAACTACAAGACCAGAGAATGGTAAGACCCTCTGAAACTCTCAACGAGTGAAGAGGGCTGTATCACAACTAGCCGTGATTGGGAGTCCCATAGGGCGGCGCACAATTGACGCAGCGTCGTCCGGGTTTGACCTGTGTAGGCCGTCATTGTAAATAAGAATTTGTTCTTAATTGACATGCCTTGTTAAATAAAGGTTAACATCACTAGGGTATGTGGGACGGTAGCATCCCACCTCGTCAACAGCCAGTGAAACTGCAGGGCACCAAATTCAAAACAACAGAAATCCCATAACTTAAATTCCTCAAACATACAAGTATTTTACACCATTTTAAAGATACACTTGTAAATCCAGCCAAAGTGTCCGATTTCAAAAAGGTTTTACTACGAAAGCACACCGAACGATTATGTTAGGTTAGAGCCAAGTCACAGAAAAAGACAGCCATTTTTCCAGCCAAAGAGAGGAGTAACAAAAAGCAGAAATAGTGATAAAAGTAATCACTAACCTTTGATGATCTTCATCAGATGACACTCATAGGACTTCATGTTACACAATACATGTATGTTTTGTTCGGTAAAGTTCATATTTATATCCAAAAATCTGAGTTTAGGCGGGACGCTACTGTCTCACTTGGCAAAAAGACAGAGAAAATGCAGAGCGCCAAATTCAAATTTAATTACTTTAAAAATCTAACTTTCATTAAATCACACATGAAAGATACCAAATTAAAGCTAGCCTGGTTGTGAATCCAGCCAACATGTCAGAATTCAAATAGGCTTTTCGGCGAAAGCAAACAATGCTATTATCTGAGTTTGCACCATTGTAAACAAAGAGAGAGAAGCATATTTCAACCCTGCAGGCGCGACACAAAACGCAGAAATAAAAGTATAATTCTTGCCTTACCTTTGACGAGCTTCTGTTGTTGGCACTCCAATATGTCCCATAAACATCACAAATGGTCCTTTTGTTCGATTAATTACGTCGATATATATCCAAATTGTCCATTTATTTGGTGCGTTTGATCCAGAAAAACAGCGGTTCCAAATTGAGAAACATGACCACAAAATATCTCAAAGGTTACCCGTAAACTTTGCCAATACATTTCTAACTACATTTGTAATACAACTTTAGGTATTTTTTAACGTAAATAATCGATCAAATTGAAGACGCGATGATCTGGGTTCAATACAGGATTAAATCCAACTGTAGCTAGCTTTCTGGTCATGCGCTTCTAACAAACAGGACACTTCGAGTGACCCTCCTTCAAGATGGCCGTACTTCTTCATTACACAAAGGAATAACCTCAACCAATTTCTAAAGACTGTTGACTTCCAGTGGAAGCGGTAGGAACTGCAAGAAGGTCCCTTAGAAATCTGGTTTCCCAATGAAAACTCATTGAAAAGAGTTACCTCAACAAAATGAAAATCTGAATGGTTTGTCCTCGGGGTTTCGCCTGCTAAATAAGTTCTGTTATTCTCACAGACATGATTCAAACAGTTTTAGAAAGTTCAGAGTGTTTTCTATCCAAATCTACTAATACTATGCATATCTTATCTTCTGGGGATGAGTAGCTGGCAGTTTAATTTGGGCACGCTTTTCATCCAAAATTCCAAATGCTGCCCCCTACCCAAGAGAAGTTAAATAGAAAAATAGAAAAAAAAGGTGAAGACTAGACCAAACATTCACAGTCTGCAGCTGGGTATGTCCATGCTAAGAACACTCCAAGACAAAGAAGCCTACAACTAAGAAGGACATTGTGACCTCTGGTGGACAACCAGAGATTTACATCAAACCACTTCCCATACAACCATCACGTTCAACAGAGAGATGACAAAGACATCTATGCGTAAATATGTACATTGCATTTATTTTCCAAATGAGCAGTCGTTCATGTGCAAAGTATTCATATTACGGTGAGTGTAGTTTCCAAATGTATGTACGATAAGTCCACTCACTTTGTCTCTCCCACTCTTTATTTTTCCCCACCCTCTTTACATTGTGTAAAAAGCTGTCATATCGTGTCAGTGTATGGTATTCTGAGTTATTATTTTGTTAGTGAATAAATAAACAATTAAATACATTTGTGTAGTACTGAATGTTCAAAAGGGATAGGGTTCTTGTGGATCCAGGGATATTGCGAAGTTCAGAATGAGACTGATGAGGTAATAATGACTAATTGACTGTTATTGATGTAAGAGATATTTTTGAATCTTTGGAGTTTAAGTCGGGAGATAGTAACTCAGTATATAACTTTTCCCGTGGTGCCCCAAATTCCTAATGTGTTAATTGTTACATGATTAATTTAATTGAGTAATAATTAAACGTAGTAGGTAATTATTCAATAAATAGCAGTCATCACATTAATGATAGTCACATCACGACACTGTGTATGTGCCATACTGTATGTGAAACACACTGATAACATTTTTTGTTCTCTCTCTGTTCAGATATTAATGAGTGTGTGGCCAGATCCCACAGCTGCGCTGTGACAGAGAGCTACTTCAACGTACAGGGAGGGTTCAGATGTCTGTCTTTCGAGTGTCCACCCAACTTCCGAGTACATACAGGACCAGTTGTTTTTTATCCCTCCCCTTAAGAATCTCTTTCTACAACATCACTTTCCCCACCAATATCTCCGTGCCGGCCGATGTCTTACGCATGGGGCCCTCCAACTCAGTCCCAGGGGACGACATCCAGCTAGACATCATTGCCGGAGACCAAGGCGGCTTCTTCAGTGCCCAGAGACTGGCCCACAGAGGAGTGATCTCACTGCAAAGCATAGTGACGAAACCCCGGGACTTCTTGCTCACGGTGGAGATGAGGCTCATACGTTACGGGACTGTTCATCTTTATATGGCTAAGATTGCTTTGTTTATCACCCACGAGCAGCCAATCCCACCAAGACTACGATTCTAAAGACCATTCTTTAACCCCGCTGTCATAATGAACGTCATAATGAAGAATCATCTTATTTTTTTTCCGTAGCATTCCTGAACCTTCTGTGTTCTGGGGAGGTTACATGGTGATACTCAAGGGTTGTGGCAATGGGTGTTGTGATGTGTAATGTTCACTAGGTGGGGATCATAGGCAGTATAAGGATCTAATCTACCCATCTACCTCGTGATTTGCATGGCAGCTTTGCTTTGAATTTTGAGCTTTTGTTGCTTTTTATTGTATTTTTTTGTAATTACAATGAATTTGTTATACAGTGATTTTTTTCCCTTTCTAATTTCCCTTCTACCCCTTAACCACATACTAATACCATACGTATTGCTCTCACTAGCAATGGCTGCTGCAGCAATATCCATCTATATTATTCTATCCTCTGGCGATTATTAATGGCAGTTGGTGAATTCATATTTCCTGTTGCCATATCTACCTCTGCCAAACTGCCTTAACATAGGATCAAGGATGTCCCTCTTTAGTGGAGCAATGAAAAATAAAGCATGCCACTCATTTATGGATACCTGGTCCCTGGCCAGTGGCGGGAGATCAATTAGTGGTCTCCTAGCGTTACAGCCGAGAAGACGGATGATGATCTTAGTGTTAGTGTTGGGTGGTTATCAATAAGTACTACTGGTAAATGATACGAAAACACAAGGAGCTGTAATCGACTTGAGCCAGACAACTTTTACTTTCCAGTGATCAGGTTCTCTTTTATAGTATAGTCTGGATTGTGGACTACTACTCCCCTTGGCTTTGTGGTTAGGCATCTGTTGAATACAGAAGCTGTTTTGAAATGTATGGATGGATATTTCCTATTGACAGTCTATGGAATATTTAAGAAATTTGAGATTCCAATTCCGGTCTCTGTTTCTTTTGATGTATTAACTACCAGCTGTGGCTCACTTCTATCTTCCCATCCAGTCACCTTAGTTGACATTTTCTGTCTGACTTGCTGTGGGGTGGCTATAGTTACTACAGTTACCCTCTGTGTCAATGCCCTCACATCAGAAACCACACAATAATTTTGTGGCTTTGGCCCACAGACATGAAGGCAAACTTGGACCCACATGCTACCACTGCTAAAGACTAATTTCAAGCCCCCTTCCCCTTTGGAAGCTTGACTTTCATGAAGAGCTTATTTTTTTCACCTCAGGAGACCCTTTGTTTGGCTTCTCCTCTTAAGCATTGATACATTAATAAACCATTGAAAAATACTATTGAGCCTCCCGGGTGGAGCAGTGGTCTAGGGCACTGCATCGCAGTGCTAACTGCGCCACCAGAGTCTCTGGGTTCGCGCCCAGGCTCTGTCGCAGCCGGCCGCGACCGGGAGGTCCGTGGGGCGACGCACAATTGGCATAGCGTCGTCTGGGGTAGGGAGGGTTTGGCCGGTAGGGATATCCTTGTCTCATCGCGCTCCAGCAACTCCTGTGGCGGGCCGGGCGCAGTGCGCGCCAGCCAAGGGGGCCAGGTACACGGTGTTTCCTCCGACACATTGGTGCGGCTGGCTTCCGGGTTGGAGGCGCGCTGTGTTAAGAAGCAGTACGGCTGGTGTGGTTGTGCTTCGGAGGACGCATGGCTTTCGACCTTCGTCTCTCCCGAGCCCGTACGGGAGTTGTAGCGATGAGACAAGGTAGTAATTACTAGCGATTGGATACCACGACAATTGGGGAGAAAATGGGATAAAAAAATAAATAAAAAAAAATACCATTGAAAATATATATGGAACAGTTACCCTCTGTGTCAATGCCCTCACATCAGAAACCACACAATCATTTTGTGGCTTTAGCCCACAGACCTGAAGGCAAACTTGGACCCACATGCTACCACTGCTAAAGACTAATTTCAAGCCCCCTTCCCCTTTGGAAGCTTGACTTTCATGAATAGCTTATTTTTTTCACCTCAGGAGACCTTTTATTTGGCTTCTCCTCTTAAGGATTGATACATTAATAAACCATTGAAAATATATATGGATCTATTCAGGTGTTGCCAGAGTTTTGTGTGAAATGCTCTGGATTGTGGAAGTGTTTATCCATTCATCACCAATGCATTGATGCATTGAATGAGGGAGCCTTGTGAATTTGGTTATTTTTTTGTAAGTGTTGTTGGCATTTCAACACTGATTTGTATTGTTACTGTATTTCAGTTTACATAATGTACAGTGGCAATAAAAAGTATGTGAACCCTTTGGAAATACCTGGATTTCTGCATAAATTGGTCATCAAATTTGATCTGATCTTCATCTAGGTCACAACAATAGACAAACACAGTCTGCTTAAACTAATAACACACAATCAATTATAAGTTTTCATGTCTTTATTGAACACATGTGTAAACATTCACAGTGCAGGGTGGGAAAATTATGTAAACCATTGGACCCTTGTTTGACCCTCCTTTGGCAGCAATAACCTAGTTCGGATCAGACCTGCACAACGGTCAGGAGGAATTTTGGACCATTCCTCTTTACAAAACTGTTTCAGTTCAGCAATATTCATGGGATGTCTGGTGTGAACCGCTCTCTTGAGGTCATGCCACAGCATCTCAATCGGGTTGAGGTCAGGACTTTGACTGGGCCACTCCAGAAAGCGTATTTTCTTCTGTTGAAGCCATTCTGTTGTTGATTTACTTCTGTGTTGTGGGTCGTGGTCCAGTTGCATCACCCAACTTCTGTTGAGCTTCAATTGGCGGAAAGATAGCCTAACATTCTCCTGAAAAATGTCTTGATAAACTTGGGAATTAATTTTTCCATCAACGATAGCAAGCTGTTCAGGCCCTGAGGCAGCAAAGCAACCCCAAATCATGATATTCCCTCCACCATACTTTACAGTTGGGATGAGGTTTTGATGTTAGTGTGCTGTGCCTTTTTTTCTCCAAAACATAGTGTTGTGTGTTCCTTCCAAACAACTCAACTGTAGTTTCATCTGTCCACAGAATATTTTGGAACATATACTGGAACATCCAGGTGCACTTTTGCAAACCTCAAAAGTGCAGCAATGTTTTATTTGGACACCAGTGGCTTCTTCCGTGGTGTCCTCCCATGAACACCATTCTTGTTTAGTGTTTTACGTATCGTAGACTCGTCAACAGAGATGTTAGCACGTTCCTGAGATTTCTGTAAGTCTTTAGCTGACACTAGGATTCTTCTTAACCTCATTGAGCATTCTGTGCTGTGCTCTTGCTGTTATCTTTGCAGGACAGCCATTCCTAGGGAGAGTAGCAACAGTGCTGAACTTTCTCCATTTATATACAATTTGTCTTGTCGTGGACTGATGAACATCAAGGCTTTTAGAGATTATTTTGTAACCCTTTCCAGCTTTATGCAAGTCAACAATTCTTAATCTTAGTGTTACACTCAAAGAGGACAAGAGTAAGGAGTCAGGCGCAGAGAGCAAAGGTAATGGGGAAAACCACTTTTTAATGTCCAACCAGAATAACAACTGGTAACGTCAAAAACATTGGCGTAAAACTCCGACTTGAATAAAGTCCAAAACTGGAAAATAAATCCAGACTGTGGAAAAACCCCAATGAAAATAACAACCTCATAAACAAACAGAGAGACAAGCCCGCACAAACATAAACGGGCTAAACGAACTTAAATAACACCACCCTAACAACCAAACAATAAACAGGTGAAATCAATTAGTCAAAACCAAACGAAAAGGAAAAAGGAATCGGTGGCAGCTAGTAGACCGGCGACGACGACCGCCGAGCGCCACTCGAACAGGAAGGGAGGCCACCTTCGGTAATACTCGTTACAGTACCCCCCTCCTGACGCGCAGCTCCCGCAGCGCGCCGACGCCGGCCTCGAGGACGACCCGGGGGCCGAGGCGCAGGGCGATCCGGATGGAGGCGATGGAACTCTCTCAGCATAGATGGATCCAATATATCCCCCACCGGGACCCAGCACCTCTCCTCCGGACCGTACCCCTCCCAGTCCACGAGGTACTGCAGGCCCCTCACCCGGCGTCTGGAATCCAGAATGGACCTTATCCTGTACGCCGGGGACCCCTCTATATCCAGAGGGGGTGGAGGGACCTCCGGCACCTCACCTTCCTGCATGGGACCAGCTACCACCGGCCTGAGGAGAGACACATGAAATGAGGGGTTAATACGATAATAAGAAGGAAGTAACAATCGGTAACACACCTCATTTATTCTCCTCAGGACTTTAAATGGCCCTACACACTGCGGACCCAGCTTCCGGCAGGGCAAGCGGAGGGGCAGGTTTCGGGTCGAGAGCCAGACCCTATCCCCCGGTGCAAACACGGGGGCCTCACTGCGGTGACGGTCAGCGCTCTTCTTCTGCCGTCTACTCGCCTGACGCAGAGACTCCTGGACGGCTCTCCAAGTCTCCTTAGAGCGCTGTACCCACTCCTCCACCGCAGGAGCCTCGGTCTGACTCTGATGCCATGGTGCCAGAACCGGCTGATACCCCAACACACACTCAAATGGTGACATGTTGGTAGAGGAGTGGCTTAGTGAGTTCTGAGCAATCTCTGCCCAGGGGATGTATCTTGACCACTCCCCTGGCCGGTCCTGGCAATACGACCGCAGAAACCTACCCACCTCCTGGTTCACTCTCTCCACCTGCCCATTACTCTCCGGGTGATACCCCGATGTAAGGCTGACCGAGACCCCCAAATGCTCCATAAACGCCTTCCATATTCTGGAAGTGAACTGGGGACCCCGATCAGAAACAATATCCTCGGGCACCCCGTAGTGCCGGAAGACATGGGTAAATAATGCCTCCGCAGTCTGCAGGGCCGTAGGGAGACCGGGCAACGGGATAAGACGGCAGGACTTAGAGAACCGATCCACAACGACCAGGATCGTGGTGTTCCCCTGAGATGGAGGTAAGTCAGTCAGAAAATCTACCGAAAGATGGGACCACGGCCGTTGTGGAACGGGGAGGGGTTGTAACTTCCCTCGAGGCAGGTGCCTAGGAGCCTTACTCTGAGCGCACACCGAACAGGAAGAGACATAGAATCGCACATCCCTCTCCAAGGTGGGCCACCAGTACTTCCCCCTAAGACCTCGCACTGTCCTCGAAATACCCGGGTGACCTGACGAGAGTATACCATGAGCCCATCGAATCAATTGATCACGAACAGCAAGCGGTACATACCTACGCCCCTCCGGGCACTGTGGAGGCGCAGGTTCCTCCCTTAACGCCCGCTCGATGTCCGCGTCCACCTCCCATACTATCGGTGCCACCAACTTGGCCGCCGGAATGATGGGAGTAGGATCGATGGACCGCTCCTCTGAGTCATAGAGGCGAAACAACGCGTCGGCCTTAGTGTTAAGGGAACCTGGTCGATACGAGATCGTAAAACGAAATCTGGTGAAATACATGGCCCACCTTGCCTGACGCGGATTCAGTCTCTTAGCTGATCGGATATACTCCAGGTTACGGTGGTCAGTCCAGATGAGGAAAGGGTGCTTAGCCCCCTCAAGCCAGTGTCTCCACACCTTCAGGGCTTTAACCATAGCCAACAACTCCCTATCCCCCACATCATAATTCCGCTCCGCTGGCCCGAGTTTTTTCGAAAAAAAAGCACAAGGGCGGAGTTTTGGTGGCACACCCGAGCGCTGTGAGAGCACCGCTCCAACCCCAGCCTCGGATGCGTCCACCTCTACTATAAACGCCAAAGAAGGGTCCGGATGCGCCAACACTGGCGCCTCGGTAAACAGCACCCTCAACCTACAGAAGGCCCTGTCTGCCTCTGCCGACCACTGCAAACGCACCGGCCCCCCTTCAGTAGTGAGGTAATAGGGGCTGCTACCTGACCAAAACCCCGGATAAACTTCCGGTAGTAATTGGCAAACCCTAAGAACCGCTGCACCTCTTTTACCGTGGTCGGAGTCGGCCAATTACGCACGGCTTTTACGCGGTCACCCCCTATATCCACCCCCGAGCTGGAAATGCGGTAACCCAGGAAGGAAACGGCTTGTTTAGAAAACTCACATTTCTCCGCCTTCACGTACAGGTCATGCTCCAGCAGTCGCCCAAGAACCTTGCGCACCAGAGACACATGCGCGGCGCGTGTAGCGGAGTAGATCAAAATATCGTCAATATACACCACCACACCCTGTCCGTGCAGGTCTCTGAGAATCTCGTCAACAAAGGATTGAAAGACAGCTGGAGCATTCTTTAACCCGTACGGCATGACGAGGTACTCATAATGGCCCGATGTAGTACTAAACGCGGTTTTCCACTCATCTCCCTCCCGAATACGCACCAGATTATACGCGCTCCTGAGATCCAGTTTCGTGAAGAACCGTGCTCCGTGGAATGATTCCATCGCCGTAGCGATGAGAGGTAGTGGGTAACTAAAACCCACCGTGATGATATTGAGACCTCGATAATCAATACACGGACGCAACCCACCATCCTTTTTCTTCACAAAAAAGAAACTCGAGGAGATGGGTGACATGGAGGGCCGAATGAATCCCTGTCCCAGAGCTTCCGTGACATATGTCTCCATAGCCAACGTCTCCTCCTGGGACAAAGGATACACATGACTCCTGGGAAGTGCAGCGTTTACCTGGAGGTTTATCACGCAATCCCCCTGTCGATGGGGAGGTAATTGAGTCGCCTTCTTTTTACTGAAGGCGATAGCCAAATCGGCATACTCAGCGGGAATGCGCACGGTGGAAACCTGGTCTGGACTCTCCACCGTTGTCGCACCGATGGAAACTCCTACACACCTGCCTGAACACTCATCAGACCACCCCTGTAGAGCTCCCTGTTTCCACGAAATCGTCGGATTGTGAATAGCCAGCCAAGGAATCCCCAGCACCACCGGAAACGCAGGTGAATCGATAAGAAACAGACTAATCCGTTCCTTATGATTCCCCTGCGTAATCATCTCCAAAGGAATTGTGGCCTCCCTGACCAGCCCTGACCCTAACGGTCGACTATCTAAGGAGTGCACAGGAAAAGGGGGGTCTACCTTAACTAACGGAATCCTCAACCTCTGAGCAAGTCCGCAATCTATAAAGTTCCCAGTTCCCAGCTATAAAGTTCCCAGCAGGAGATGGAACGGACAGGACCCTTTCAGAACGTCCGCGAGCAGCTAGCAGATGGTCTAACCGGATAGACATGTCTATTAGTTCATCCAAACTTAGCGTAGTGTCCCGACAAGCCAGCTCTCTGCGGACGTCCTCTCTCAGGCTACACCTGTAATGGTCTATCAGGGCCCTGTCGTTCCACCCTGCTCCAGCGGCCAAGGTCCGGAAATCCAGCGCGAAGTCCTGCGCGCTCCTCGTCCCCTGTCGTAGATAGAACAATCTCTCACCCGCCGCTCGGCCATCTGGAGGGTGATCGAACACGGCCCGAAAACGGCGGGTGAACTCCGGGTAGTGGCCCCTCGCTGAGTCGGCCCCGTTCCAGACCGCATTGGCCCACTCTAGGGCTCTACCCGTCAGGCAGGAGACGAGGACACTCACGCTCTCTTCGTCCGAGGGAGCTGGTCGGACGGTGGCCAGGTACAGATCTAATTGTAGCAGGAATCCCTGGCACCCCGCCGCCCCTCCATCGTACTGGCTTGGAGGCGTAATACGCAAAGCGCTGGTACCGGGTCCCGCTGGAGGAGATGGTATAGTTGCTGGAGGGAGGGTAGGTGGGTTAGTAGGGAGACCACTCCTCTCCCAACGATCCATCCTCTCCATCATAAGATCCATAGCTGATCCGATGCGATGGAGGATGGACGTGTGATGAAGGACTCTCTCCTCCATCGTGGGGAGAAGGGTGGTCGCTGCTCCTGCTGGCTCCATAATGGGGTGCGGGCTTCTGTTACACTCAATGAGGACAAGAGTAAGGAGTCAGGCGCAGAGAGCAAAGGTAATGGGGAAAACCACTTTTTAATGTCCAACCAGAATAACAACTGGTAACGTCAAAAACATTGGCGTAAAACTCCGACTTGAATAAAGTCCAAAATTGGAAAATAAATCCAGACTGTGGAAAAACCCCAATGAAAATAACAACCTCATAAACAAACAGAGAGACAAGCCCGCACAAACATAAACGGGCTAAACGAACTTAAATAACACCACCCTAACAACCAAACAATAAACAGGTGAAATCAATTAGTCAAAACCAAACGAAAAGGAAAAAGGGATCGGTGGCAGCTAGTAGACCGGCGACGACGACCGCCGAGCGCCACTCGAACAGGAAGGGAGGCCACCTTCGGTAATACTCGTTACACTTAGGTTTTCTGAGATCTCTTTTGTTTGAGGCATGGTTCACATCAGGCAGTGCCTCGTGTGAATAGCAAACTCGAATTTTGAGAGTGTTTTTTATAGGGCAAGGCAGCTCTAACCAACATCTCCAATCTCGTCTCATTGATTGGACTCCAGGTTAGCTGATTCCTGACTACAATTAGCTTTTGGAGAAGTAATTTGCCGAGGGGTTCACATACTTTTTTCCAACCTACACTGTGAATGTTTAAATTATGTATTCAATATAGACAAGACAAATACAATAATTTCTGTGCTATTAGTTTAAGCACACTATGTTTGTCTATTGTTGTGACTTAGATGAAGATCAGATAACATTTATGCAGAAATCCAGATAATTCCAAAGGGTTGAAAATAAAGGAGAGCCGCACACTCTAGGAGATCAGATGCAAAAAAAAATTGGGCTCACATACTTTTTCTTGCCACTGTAATTGTGCACTTGTATAGAACATGTCTCTCTTTCTCTCTCAATTCAATTAAATTCAAGTGGCTTTATTGAAACAAATATGTTTACATTGCCAAAGCAAATGGAATAGGCAATAAACAAGGGAAACATTAGTAAAAATTACACTCACAAAGATTTTAACAGAATATAGACATTTCAATAGTTATATTATTGGCTATGTACAGTACAGTGTGGTAACAATGTGCAAGTACTTGAAGTATGAAAGGGAAAATAAACAGATATAGTTTGTATTTACAATGTCGTTTGTGCTCCACTGGTTGCCCTTTTCTCATGCCAACAGTCCACAAATCTTGCTGCTGTGACTGCACACTGCAGTATTTTGTCTATCAGATATGGGAGTTTATCAATGTTTGATTTGTTTCCAAATTCTTTGTTGGAAATATGTGTCTCTAATGTGGTCATATATTTGGAAGGAGGTTAGGAAGTGTAGCTCAGTTTCCACCTCGTTTTTTGGGCAGTGGGCACATAGCCTGCCATCTTTCGAGAGCCAGGTATACATACCTATGGCAGCCTCGCTCAATAGCAAGGCTATGCTCACTGAGTCTGTACATAGTCAAGGATTTTCTTAATTTAGGGTCAGTCACGTATTCTGCCACAGAGTATGAGAGTTTAGGGCCAGATAGCATTCCAATTTGCTCTGTTTTTTTGTTTATTCTTTACAGTGTGTCAAATAGTTAACTTTTTGCTTTCTCATAATTTGGTTAGGTCTAAATGTGTTTCTGTCCTGGGGCTCTGTGGGGTCTGTTTGTGTTTGTGAACTGAGCCCCAGAACCAGCTGGCTTCAGTGGATCTTCTGCAGAACTGAGAGACGGCCAGGTCAGGGTGGAAGACACCGGCAGTTCACACCAGGACAGGAGACTTCTATTGTGAACATGGTGGTGGCAAACAATACCATTAGACTACGAGAAATCCAGAACCACATAATTGCAGACAACACAATATTCAATAACATTTACCAGGAGGGCTTGTCTACATTGGACCGTGTATTACAGCGCAACTGAATCCGGATGAAACAGGTCTACAGGGTGCCATTTAAGCAAAACTCAGAGAGGGTTAAAGAACAGCGCTATGAATATGTGCAAGTAAGTACTATACTGTGAATTTACTATCATATCAGCACTGTATAGACAAGCTACAGTACTGTAATCCAGTGTATTGTGCCTCACCACATTGACTGCTCTAAGTCTATGTCACATATTTTCTTGTTGTCTGTTTCAGAGAGTCTTGGAGCTGGGTGCAGCTGCAATTCAGCACGTTTATATTTACATTGATGAGGCTGGCTTCAACCTAGCCAAAAGAAGTGGATGGGGACAAAACATTATTGGCCACCGTGCCATTGTGAATGTCCCTGGACAGCGTGGAGGGAACATCACCATGTGCGCAGCCGTTAGCCGTTCGCCAGCAATCACCATGCCAATAATGGTCCCTACAACACCGCCCTTTTCATCACATTCCTGGACACACTACATGGCATCCTCATTCCAGCTGAGCAGAGGGATGGACCAAAGCAGCCCAGGTATGTTGTCATCTGGGACAAAGTGAGTTTCCTCCAGTCTGCTCTTGTCCGCAACTGGTTCAACGACCACCCATAAGTTATTGTTCCATACCTCCCACCATATTCCCCATTCCTAAACCCAATTGAAGAGTTTTTTTCGGCATGGCGATGGAAGGTGTATGACCGCCATCCCCTCGCACGCATGCCTCTTCTCCAGGCAATGGAGGATGCATGTGGTGAAGTTGATGTGGGGGCTTTCGGCGGCTGGATCCGTCACTACAGAAGATTCTTTCCCCGCTATTTAGCCAGAGAGAACATCACTTGTGATGTAGAATATGAGGTGCTGTGGCCAGACCAAAATAGGAGGCAGGATGCAGTCTAAAGTATTTTTTCTTACATTATGCATGTGTTTTTGTCTTTTTGTGTTTAGAGTTTTGAAAGAATGAGCCACGTTTTTGTGCAGAAAACCCTGTACCTTACTGAATGTTTTTCCTGGTTTTCTCCTGTTGGGTATGGAAAGTGTTACATACAAAACACAGTTGTTCAAAAAAACAGCATTTTGAAAAATAAATGACAATGTTTTTCTTACTGTATTGCATTTGTTTATGTATATTTGAGTAGGTATACATTACTGTAACAATCTTTTACAACCGGCTACAGTGTAACACTGAAAATGCAAAAGGCATAAACCTACTGATGGGATATTCATAGTCGTGTTTTGTGTTGAGCACATCAGTGTGTTGTTGGTTGGTAGACAGATCTATTCATATGACGTGTGTGTGTGTGTGTGTCATTTTGATGCAAAAAAAACATTGAATGAGATAAAACAGTTTTGAGTGCAGTGTTTGCTTTTTCTAAAGATTTGTAGAGTTTTGTATTTTGTGTTATGAGTTTTGGGGAAATGGCCCAAAGATTCAGCAAATGTGTGTATACAATTGTGGAAAACTGTAGTATACCATTAACACCACAGGCCTTTTTTGGTTGGAGGGTTTGTATTTTGTCCTCTAGCTAATTCAATTTAATTGGATAATCCAGTGGGTTCTGGTAGTTTTTAATAGCTGATTCTAAGTTTTGTAAATTATCATGTGTATGTTTTTTCTCTTGTTACAGTTGAAGTCGGAAGTTTTACACTCATTAAAACTCGTTTTTCAACCACTCCACAAATGTCTTCTTAACAAACTATAGTTTTGGCAAGTCGGTTATGACATCTATTTTGTGCATGACAGAAGTAATTTTTCCAACAATTGTTTACAGATTAGTTGACTTATAATTCACTGTATCACTTTTCCAGTGGGTCAGAAGTTTACATACACTAAGTTGACTGTGCCTTTAAACAGCTTGGAAAATTCCAGAAAATTATGTCATGCATTTAGACGCTTCTGATAGGCTAATTGGCATCATTTGAGTCAATTGGAGGTGTAGCTGTGGATGTATTTCAACGCCTACCTTCAGAGTCAGTGACTCTTTGCTTGACATTATGGGAAAATCAAAAGAAATCAGCCAAGACCTAAAAAAATACAATTGTAGACCTCCACAAATCTGGTTCATCCTTGGGAGAAATTTCCAAACGCCTGAAGATATCACGTTCATCTGTACAAACAATAGTACGCAAGTATAAACCCCATGGTACTCCGCAGCCGTCATAAAAATACTTTAGCCAGCAGCATACCACCCTGCATACCACTACTGGCTTGCTTCTGAAGCTAAGCAGGGTTGGTCCTGGTCAGTCCCTGGATGGGAGACCAGATGCTGCTGGAAGTGGTGTTGGAGGGCCAGTAGGAGGCACTCTTTCCTCTGGTCTAAAAAATATCCCAATGCCCCAGGGCAGTGATTGGGGACACTGCCCTGTGTAGGGTGCCGTCTTTCGGATGGGACGTTAAACGGGTGTCCTGACTCTCTGAGGTCATTAAAGATCCCATGGCACTTATCGTAAGAGTAGGGGTGTTAACCCCGGTGTCCTGGCTAAATTCCCAATCTGGCCCTCAAACCATCATGGTCACCTAATAATCCCCAGTTTTGAATTGGCTCATTCATCCCCCTCCTCTCCCCTGTAACTATTCCCCAGGTCGTTGCTGCAAATGAGAACGTGTTCTCAGTCAACTTACCTGGTAAAATAACGGTAAAATAAAATACCGCACAGGAAGGAGACGCGTTTTGTCTCCTAGAGATGAACGTACCTTGGTGCGAAAAGTGCAAATCAATCCCAGAACAACAGCAAAGGACCGAGTGAAGATGCTGGAGGAAACAGGTGCAAAAGTATCTATATCCACAGTAAAACGAGTCCTATATCGACATAACCTGAAAGGCCGCTCAGCAAGGAAGAAACCACTGCACCAAAACCGCCATAAAAAAGACAGAATACAGTTTGCAACTGCGCACGGGGACAAAGATCGTACTTTTGGAGAAATGTCCTCTGGTCTGATGAAACTAAAATAGAACTGTTTGGCCATATTGACCATTATTATGTTTGGAGGAAAAAGGGGGAGGCTTGCAAGTCGAAGAACACCATCCCAACCGTAAAGCACGGGGGGGCCAGCATCATATTGTGGGGGTGCTTTGCTGCAGGAGGGACTGGACTCAGTTACACCAGCTCTGTCAGGAGGAATGGCCCAAATTCACCCAATTTATTGTGGGAAGCTTTTGGAAGGCTACCCGAAACATTTGACCCAAGTTAAACAATTTAAAGGCAATGCTAACAAATACTAATTGAGTGTATGTAAACTTCTGACCCACTGGGAATGTGATGAAAGAAATAAAAGCTGAAAAATTATTCTCAAATTTTATTCTGACATTCAGAAAAATAAATTGTTGATCGTAAATGACCTAAGACCGGGAATTTTTACTAGGATTAAATGTCAGGAATTGTGAAAAACTGAGTTTAAATGTATTTGGCTAAGGTGTATGTAAACTTCCGATTTCAACTGTATATGTCCGAAAAGTTTATCCATACATCTCTATTTTGGATAGATAGCTCTTCGAGTTGTTTGTGTAGTGTGTTCCAATTTTTGCAGAAGTGATTTGATTCTATGGATTCTTCAATCACAATGAGATGTTCTATGTCGTGCGGTTCCTTCTTTTTTCTTAGTGTACAGTACCAGTCAAAAGTTTGAACACACCTGCTCATTCAAGGGTTTTTCCTTTATTTGTACTATTTTCTACAAGACATCAAAACTTTGAATTAACACATATGGAATCATGTAGAATCTAAAAAAGTGTTAAACAAATCAAAATATATTTTATATTTGAGATTCTTCAAAATAGCCACCCTTTGCCTTGATGATTGCTTTGCTCTCTTGGCATTCTCTCGACCAGCTTTACCTGGAATGCTTTTCCAACCGTTTTGAAGGAGTTCCCACATATGCTGAGCACTTGGCGGCTTTTCCTTCACTCTGCGGTCCACCTCATCCCAAACTATTTCAATTGGGTTGAGGTCGGGTGATTGTGGAGGACAGGTCATCTGATACAGCACTCCATCACTTTCCTTGGTCAAATAGCCCTTACACAGCCTGGAGGTGTGATGGGTCATTGTCCTGCTGAATAACAAATGATAGTCCCACTAAGCGCAAAGCAGATGGGATGGTGTATCGCTGCTGAATGCTGTGGTAGCCATTCTGGTTATGTGTGCCTTGAATTTGAAATAAATCCCCAGCAAAGCATCCCCACACCATCACACCTCCTCCATGTTTCACACACATGCGGAGATTATCCGTTCACCTACTCTGCGTCTTACAAAGACACGGCGGTTGGAACCAAAAATCTCAAATTTGGAGACATCAGACCAAAGGACAGATTTCCACCAGTCTAATGTCCATTGCTCGTGTTTCTTGGCCCAAGCAAGTATCTTCTTCTTATTGGTGTCCTTTAGTAGTGCTTTCTTTGCAGCAATTCAACCATGAAGGCCTGATTCATGCAGTCTGATATGAACAGTTGATGTTGCAAGCCTGTTCTTATTATTGGTGTGCTTTAAATCAAATAAAATGTTATTTGTCACATGCGCAGAATACAACAGGTGAAGTGCTTACTTACAAGCCCTTAACCAACAATGCAGTTTTAGGGAACAGAATGCGGTCGGAACATCACATAATTGGCATATATATTACTCTTACAGAATTTCCACGTGGGCAAGGATATTGGAAATTTAATCAAAGCCTACTGGATGATAACTTGTTTTTAACTAGGACAGAAGAATGTCTAACTGACTTTTCCTGACATAACATAGGTACAGCAGATCCCCTTATTGTATGGGACACTTTTAAATGTGCCTTTAGAGGCCATGCAATTCAGTACTAATCTATAAAACAACAGCAATTTAGGTCAAAAGAGTCATATTAACAAAAAAATGTAAGGACTAACAGTACAGATATATAGCAATAAAAACTGTACCATAGAGGCACAGAATAAGTTGAAGGAAAAACAAAAATAAATGGATGAACTTATTCAAGAAAGATCCAGTGTAATATATTATCTATCTATCTCCTCTAACCGAAGCTAATTGTATGGATTTTTTCCCTATTAATAATGTTACATTTACATCTGTACAGAAAGACTCATGTGAAGGCCAAATTACAGAAGAGGAACTTCTTGATGCAATTAACTTCTTTGGCGTACCCCCCTTCTTCTCAATTTCCGCCTAAAGACATACCCTAATCTAACTGCCTGTAGCTCAGGCCCAGAAGCAAGGATATGCATATTCTTGGTATCATTTGAAAGGAAACACTCTGAATTCTGTGGAAATGTGAATTGAATGTAGGAGAATATAACACAATAGATCTGGTAGAAGAAAATACAAGGAAATAAACATACGTTTTCTGTTTTTTATTGTTGCTGCATCATCTTTCAAATGACCAAGAACAGCCAAACATACAGATAGGATGCTGTGGATGATTTGAATGAAGAACATAAGATGGCAGCAATAGCTGAGCAAAGTTTTAGACAGATAACTTCAAAAATGTGCGAGCTACATGACATTGAGCATGAAGTCACCCAGGTGTCCCACACAAATGTACCCAAATGTACCCGAAGTGGCCGAATTGGTACAGTGATACATTTTGAAGGAAAGAACTATATACAAAATACATAAATGCTATTCTAACACACCCCCAAAAAATTATATATATATATGAAAAAAATTATTAAATAATAATAAACAAACAAATAACAAGGGTAACTATTTACACATTTTCTATTTACAATATTGTGAAGACCCTCAAGCCTCTACACAATATTGTGCTGCTGGTGCCATGGCCTATAGCAGTCTCTTTCTGCTGTAAAGCAGAGGCTTACTGAACAGGTGGTGCAGGTGATGGGGCATTTCCTGTGACAAAGGGCACAACGACGTCTCCCTACTGTGCCCTTTTTGCCCTGAGGCACATTTATGCCTGCAGAGATGAATCTGGGCAGGTGAATACCACTGGTTGGAGCAGAAGGTGCTGCAGTGGACTTGCTGTAGCTAGCAAGCTCCTGGATGAGCAGCTCCCTGAAGGCTAGCTGTGAGATGGGGGGCTGTCTCTATCAATTTCCTCTATAATTTGGGTTAAATCTGTATACCTAGACTTTGTTTTAGCTTTTCCTGATTTATTTGCCATAATTTAAATAGATAAACTTGTTGAAAATGCTAATGAATATGTACTGCTATGCGTAACACTCGTGGCTCCGTCAAGTAGGATTTGCAATGGCGAATGAACCTCTTTTACGCCAGAGTTTACGACAAAGGCTGGTCTTCGAACGTATAAACCATTACATATTGCCGTTTACCTCAGCTCATTGGCTATCTTCCAAGCTAGATTTCAATATGATCAGTGGTCATTGGGCCAAAATACAGTCAATCAACGATAGACCGGTCCTGCCATTGGTGCGCATTGAGGTCATTGATTGGTGTCTTCAAATCGGTTTGTTTCGGTCAATACGTCCCAGGAAAAGAACCATCATGTATGGTTGTGTTAGTAACAACCAGAGGATTACAATGAAACCAACCATGACTGGATAAACGTTTGTTTAGTGTGTGTAATTACTACGAACGCTTCGTCCAAAGTTGAATGAGACGGATATCACAACGCAACCGGTTTACAAATGTTTCGTGTTAGGCTATAAAAATTGATTTTTCTCAAACAAAACTAACATTCACTGTTTAGTTAGGACACTTGCCATTGCCACCAGAGGAAGATCTTCAATGGTAAGCGATTTATTTTATTGTTATTTCTGACTTTCGTGACGCTAATGCTTGGTTGGAAAATGCTAGTAATACTTGTGTGTGTGGGGCGCCGTCCTCAGAAAATCGCATGTTTGCTTTTGCAGTAAACCTTTTTGAAATCTGACACAGCGGCTGGATTAATAAGAGGTTCATCTTTTAAATGATGTAAGATACATGTATTTACAAGAATGTTTAATACAACGAATGGTGTATTTAAAATGTTAGCTCTCTGCAGTTTCACCGGATGTTGGCCTGGTGGGACGTTAGCGTCTCACCTACCCTAGAGAAGTTAAAGCTGTTAAGTCCGGGAAAACTCCAGGGCTGGATGGCATACCAGTGGAAGTATACCAAACTTGTTTTGATATACTCAGAGGACCATTATTAGCATGTTTCAACCACTCCTATTTAAACGGTAGATGATCGGACAGAGAACAAGAAGGTCTGATTTCATTATTACTGAAACAGGATCCAAGTGGTATATATAAAGATCCAGTCCATTAAAAAAAATTGAGACCTCTTACACTTCAGTGTTGTGATGCAAAAATTCTAGCTAAATGCTTGGTGCATAGAATTAAAAAGGTTTTGTCAGATGTTATTTATCCTAATCAGACAGGTCTTTTACATGGACAATACTTTGGAGATAATATAAGAAGTACTGGAAACAATAGAATACTATGAAATATCAGGGACACAAGGCCTGGATTTCATAGCTGATTTTGAAAAGGCTTTTGAAATAAAGTGAATCCTACAGAAGAACCATATATGTGACAATTTTTCCATTTTAAGATAATCAGTTATTTTTACATTATTAATTGTGTGTACCACATTAGGTGTTTTATGGTTGACAAATAATTCACCATACCCATATCTTCCAACAACAATTAATATTTTTTTGTTATTTCAAAATATACTTTTTTTATTGTCGTTTTAATTTTTAGAATGTGGAAGAACAGTATATCTCCAGTGATGATTTCAGTTTGTGGAAGAACAGTATATGTGACATTTTGCATGACTCTTGTAAGATGTCCTTTTTTAACACCTGATATGATGTTTTAAGTACTTTCAAGTACAGATGCCCTTCATGTAAATAACTTAACTGCAATATGTCGTTAATTCATTTGTATGGAGGTTCATTTAAAGGTGGTCTATCAACTTCAGCACTGATGACTTTTCTTAAAAGTTGAGTCATGAAATCTTAGTCTCATTTAAAATGAAGCCCTCAATGTGAACATACCATAGACTAACTACACAAATAGAATACAATTAAATTAATTCAATCAAAACAAGCACAACTTGTACATATCAAATATGGATCAATGTGATGTGCCAATATGCATGTCCATTATGCAGGTCCCTACGGTCAATATTACAAAACGTTCAGAAAACCATTCACTTTGCGTTTAACACTATGATCAGCAATTAAGTTTTGAATTGCATTAAACCCATGCTAAAGGCAAGAAATGTCCTTCTGTACTGAGGTGACAGCAGTAAATAAGTATTAACTGCTTAGAGTTCATGCTAAATGTGGTGACAGAGAGAAGTACTGTATATTGTAATGAATAAAAAAAGGGAATCAAGATCAAATGAATACTCACATACTGTATGTGATGACTTATTTGTTTTTAATTAATTCAGATTAAAAAATGTTCAAATGATCACACACAAAATAATTCTCAACAGAACACATTGTACATAACATTTTCTACACTAGGAACAACATCTTAAAATTAAATTAATTCAATATATTGTGCTGGTTCAAATACTACACAAATTGATTCACATAGAAAACACCTACTATACATTTAATTTCCTACAATAGGGGTGACATGTCTTCTGAAATGTATTCAGATTCAACATACTACACAGGTTCAGGGGATCATAAACTCACAGAAAAAACAGTTAATTATGTTGCTTGGGTTAACAAGAAATTATTCACTCTGCAGTGATTTATAAAAAGAGCGTGCAGCAGCTGGCAAGTAGTTGAGCATGGTCATCAGAACTTGGTACTTGTTTTTTTTATGGGCAGAGGAATCTCATATGCTCTAGGGTAGTGGCTTGCAAAATAGGGAGGTTGAGGTGTAGCTCCTTGTTTTGGTTTGGAGATCAGCTACGATTTCCATCCCTCAAATAGACTGTGGCTCTGTATGGCGTACAGATTCCAAGGATCAACTGAAATTAGAAAACAAACATTTTAAGTTCCTGACATCAATAAACAACTTTCATAGTCAAGCATTAGGATATTTTATTGTTAGAACAACATGTTGCATGTTGATGGGATGTTAGTAAACTATTCTCTGTGCAATACCTGTGACTTTTAACCACCTCACTGAGGTGATCTGTAGTCCAGCTGGTCGCTTGAGGACATAATCTGGGACGTGCCTGAAGTCTTCACATTGCATCCTCATCACCTTGAATGGTTTTGCTGGTTGTGCTTCAAGTATCATCTTTGAAACATCATCAGGTGTATGAAGGACTGACACCTTGCGCCTCTTCTCGATGGTGGCAAAAGATCGATCACAAGGAAGAAAAGAATGGCCAGACCATGAACTTCTGCTGAACTTGGGTAAAGTAACCCATAGAGACGAGCATCGACATCAGATTGAGCATCCGCCAGTTGTTATTCTGCCCACAGCATCTGTCACTGAAGATGATCAACTTGCGTACCTCTGGTTTGGTGAGTGGCGTGAATTTTGTCTTCACCCACTTCAATATGCAGCTTTCCACCTCAATGAACCCTCGGTGTGCAATCCCCTCATGCCAAACACACATGTATGCAGGATCTTCTTTTCCAAGTTCCTGGATGCAAAGGTTAAAATTTGACAGCTGCCGCTGGTAGTAGACATTGGAGTGGGTCAGAAATGACATGGCAGTCAGCATTGGCTTTAGCCCACTCAGTGTCACTTTGAAGCTGTGTGTAGGCCTTTTTGGCTTTTCGATGGTGCAACTCACTTTCAACTGCAATCTTCCTCTTCTCATCTTCAGATGTTGCTGCTGACATCTTAGTGAAGAATGCGTCACATTTGCCACAGGTGTCACTCCTTGATTGGCCAAAATTGAGACTCTGCTGTTTGAAAATGCTGTGGTATTCTTCTCTTCTCTTCATATTTTCACTTCCCTGAAGACGGCTGTTGGTTGTTCTCCTTTGTATCCTCAGGTTTACGTCTCCATTTCACCTCATGCTGCAATAAAAATTGACAATGATAAATTCAGAATTGAATATACTGTAGCACATTCAGGGTATTGCTTGATCAGGACCTCCATCTTTCACACACTCCCAACCTATACACAGAATGAGTTTGTATTGCACCATTGCGTAACACTGCACTTTTAATGTACGTATCATTACTGTCAAAGTTAAACTATGCAAGTGTTCAATATAGCTATTATAATAATAGGCGTTTTGTCTTATTTCTAACCTGTTCTAAGCCGGAGAGAATCAACGCTTGTTGTTTCTCGTATGGGACAGTGTAGAAACTGTTGAACAGATGCAGATGCATCATTCAACTTTCCACAATCCTTTCTGCACGTTGTGGAACACGCTCTTCCCTGCAGGATACAGTGTAACGTTACCTATAACTAGGTAGCTACTGTAGCCATGTCGAATCATCCTATGGATGGAAAAAAAATAGCTAGCTATGTTTCTTCTATAATCTAGCAATAATATTTATAAGGATAATGTATAAGTCAGTAGCCAACAAACTTTAGCTAATATGTTTTCTCTATAGTTACAAATTAGACAACCCAGAACATACATGTTAGCTACTGTACTCTATAGCTAGCTTGATTGTTTGATATACAGTTCTTCCACATACCTCTTTTGGACAGCTTTTCACAGTTTTTTCTTGACCCTTACGATTTGTATAGGGTTTTCCCGCATCCCGTAAGATCTTCCTTTGCCTGTCTTTCCATTCTTTTAGTTTTGTTTTACATTTCGGCGATTTTCATCAGCAACAGAAAAGTTGTGCGCTTGTCCGTCCATTCTGAATGGTGCACATAAACGGTTATTCCATGAGAGCCTATCTTTAAATTTAAAATTATTGTTAATTAGCGCGTGGAAAGCTTGTGAAACCAGTTCACTATAGAAAAACGTGTCCAATAATGATTTTTCATGTATATCTCTTTTTTTTTTGGTCACATATATGGTTCTTCGTCTGTAGGATTCAAGGACGACTGGAGTTTATATATAAATGCCTAGAATATTTACATTTTGGAGAATCTCTTATAAAATGGGTTAAAGTTATGTATAGTAACTCTAGGTGTAAAATAGTAAATAATGGCTACATCTCTACATCTCAGAAAGTTTTAAACCGTCAAGAGGAGTAAAACAAGGTTGTCCACTATTGGAATATCTATTTATTATTGCCATCGAAATGTTAGCTGTTAAAATTAGATCCAACAGTAATATTAGGGATTAGAAATCCATAGCTTAAAAACAAAGGTGTCTTTGTACGCTGATGATTCATGTTTTCTTTTAAAACCACAATTAGAATCCCTCCACAGCATCATAGAGGATCTAGATACTTTTTCTAACCTCTCATGATTAAAACCAAATTATGATATTACGTATTACGTAATGCAACTTTTACATTACTGTGTAGTTTACCAATAAAATGGTCTGACGAGGATGTGGACATACTCAGTATACATATCCCGAAAGAAAGAAATGGTCTCACTCCAACAAATTTTAATAGAAAGTTAGCAAAAATAGATACGATCTTGCTACCATGGAAAATAAATACCTGTCTATTTGTGGGAAAATCCCCCTGATTAACTCTTTAGTCATATCACAGTTTACCTATTTGCTTATGGTTTTGCCTACACCTGCTTTTTAAATTATATGAACAAAAATGTTCAATTTTATTTGGAATGGCAAGCCAGACAAAATTAAAAAGGCCTATTTATATAACGAATATGAATGTGGAGGACAGAAATTATTAAATATTAAAGCATTAGACCTCTCACTAGATGCATCAGTCATACAAAGTTATACTTAAGGCCGAAATGGTTCTCTAGGAAATTAGTAAGAATGTCTCATCCCATGTTCAAGAATGGCCTTTTTCCCTTTATTCAGATTACAACTGCTCACTTTCGGTTATTTGAAAATGAAACAATATCCAAAATATCGTTATTTTTGTAAACAAGCCTTAGAAAGTTGGTTGCAATTTCAGTTTAATCCACCTGAACAGAAAGAACAAATAATTCAACAAATATTATGGTTAAACTCAAATATACTAATAGATTTTTTTTTAAACGTATTTTTGGATAAAATGTTTGAAGGTATAATCTTTGAAAGTTATATCATAAATAGGACTGGTGGAGTTGCCACACATGCAGCTAACACAGACATATGGAAATATCGTCTCTACCCAAAATTACAACCAACTAATTGCAGCATTACCACAAAAATGGAAGAGGCAAGGAGAAGGGGGAAAAAGTAAGGAACTTGTCTGTCGGCCCTGCATTAAAGAACATAAATGGTTAAAGGAAATTGTGATGAGTAAAAACATATACCAATTTAATTTAAGGACCAAAACATTGACAGCTGTGCCATACAAACTGCTCAATAGTTGGGAAGAGTTTTTCAATGTACCGATTCCATGGCACATGGTTTATGAATTGACACGCAAGCAATAGAATGCAATATATATGGGGGACACAAACTTCCTAGCTCTGCAGATTTTGCTACGAGGAGGCAGAGTCATTAGATCATTTATTTTGGTACTGTCCATAAGTAGCTCGTTTTTGGTCACAAGTCCATAAATGGCTGAAGAATTGCAACATTTACCTAGAACTACTGCTGCAGATAACAATACTGGGTGATTTGAAAAGTCATAGTCAATCGATCAATAATATACTAATTATTTCAGAATTTTTTTTAATCTTTAATTTGCAATCTGTAGAAGCTATGAGAATAGAAAGGTTCAGAACTTTTGTTTAAACACTGTTTCCCATGCTTGTTCAATGAACCATAAAAAATGAATGAACATGCACCTCTGGAACGGTCATTAAGACACTAAGAGCTTACAGACGGTAGGCAATTAAAGTCACAGTTATGAAAACTTAGAACACTAAAGAGGCCTTTCTACTGACTGAAAAACACCCAAAGAAAGGAGCCCAGAGTCCCTGCTCATCTGCGTGAACATGCCTTAGGCATGCTGCAAGGAGACATGAGGATGTGAGGACATGAGGATTATTGCCCTGGCAGATGTGGTCAGGGCAATAACTTGCAATGTCCGTACTGTGAGACGCCTAAGACAGCGCTACAGGGAGACAGGACAGACAGCTGATCGTTCTTGCAGTGGCACACCACGTGTAACAACACCTGCACAGGATTAGTACATCCGAACATCATACCTGCGGGACAGGTACAGGATGTTAACAACAACTGCCCAAGTTACACCAGGAACGCACAATCCCTCCATCAGTGCTCAGAGTGTCCGCAATAGGCTGAGAAAGGCTGGACTGAGGGCTTGTAGGCCTGTTGTAAGGCAGATTCTCACCAGTTATCTCCGGCAACAATGTCGCCTATGGGCACAAATCCACCGTCACTGGACCAGACAGGACTGACAAAAAGTGCTCTTCACTGACGAGGCGCGGTTTTGTCTCGTCAGGGGTGAAGGTTGGATTTGCGTTTATCGTTGAAGGAATGAGTGTTACACAGAGGCCTGTACTCTGGAGCGGGAGCGATTTGGAGGTGGAGGACCCGTCATGGTCTAGGGCGGTGTGTCACAGCATCATCGGACTGAGCTTGTTGTCATTGCAGGCAATCTCAATGCTGTACGTTACAGAGAAGACATCCTCCTCCCTCATGTGGTACCGTTCCTGCAGGCTCATCCTGACATGACTCTCCAGCATGACAATGCCACCAGCCATACTGCTCATTCTGTGTGTGATTTCCTGCAAGACAGGAATGTCAGTGTTCTGCCATGGCCAGCAAAGAGCCCGGATCTCGAACCCATTGAGCACATCTGGGACCTGCTCGTTCTGTTGACGTTGAGACTGGTGCTACCTGCCTCCCTCCTCATCGCCCCTGGAACTGTGCCATTGACCTGTTTTCCAGTGCTACACCTCCGCGCAGTTGCATCTACCATCTGTCGGTGGCTGAGACCCAGGCCATGGAGGAGTTACATTCAAGAGGAGCTCCAACAGGGTTTCATCCGAAGGTTCACGTCCCCTGTGTTGGCTAGTTTCTTCTTCATGGGCAAGATGTCAAAATATATTTTTTAGAAATATTTAACTTTCACACATTAACAAGTCCAATACAGCAAATGCAAGGTACACATCTTGTGAATCCAGCCAACATGTCCGATTTTTAAAATGTTTTACAGCGAAACAGCACGTATATTTATGTTAGCTCACCACCAAATACAAAATTATCATTTTTCACAGCACAGGTAGCATGCACAAAGCCAACCTAACTATCCAAGAACCAACCAAACTAACCAACAAACAACTTCATCAGATGACAGTCTTATAACATGTTATTCAATAAATCTATGTTTTGTTTGAAAAATGTGCATATTTCAGGTATAAATCATAGTTTACATTGCAATCAGCTACAATCAGAAATTGCACCGAAAGCAGCCAGAATAATTACAGACACCAACGTCAAATACCTAAATACTCATCATAAAACATTTCTGAAAAATGCATAGTGTACAGCAAATGAAAGACAGGCATCTTGGGATTCCAGACAATATTTCCGATTTCTTAAGTGTTTTACAGCGAAAACACAATATAGCGTTATATTAGCTTACCACAATAGCCAGAAACACAAGCCATTTCCCAGCAGCAAAAGTTAGCGATCGTAACAAACCAGCAAAAGATATATAATTTTTGACTAACCTTGATATGCTTCATCAGATGACAGTCCTATAACATCAGGTTATACATACGCTTGTGTTTTGTTCGAAAATGTGCATATTTAGAGCTGAAATCAGTGGTTATACATTGTGCTAACGTAGCTACTTTTTCCCACAACGTCCGGATATTTTTCTGACACTTTTTCTGACACACATATTCTGACCAAATAGCTATTCATAAACATAACAAAAAATACATGTTGTATAGGAAATTATAGATACACTAGTTCTTAATGCAATCGCCGTGTTAGAATTCTAAAAATAACTTCATTACGACATACGACTTACGTTATGGCGAGCGAGTGCCCAAAACCTGGGCGCAAAACTAATAGTACACAGTTCGACAGATATATGAAATAGCATCATAAAATGGGTCCTACTTTTGCTGATCTTCCATCAGAATGTTGTACAAGAGGTCCTTTGTCAAGAACAATCGTTGTTTGGATTTAGAACGTCCTTTTTCCCTCTTGAATTAGCAAGCGCACTAGCCAAGTGGCGCGAAGCTCTCCTTCCTGAACAAAGGCACACAACGCAACACGCCTTACGTCCCGAAAAAATTTCAATAGTCTAATAAAACTATATTGAAAAAACATACTTTACGATGATATTGTCACATGTATCAAATAAAATCAAAGCCGGAGATATTAGTCATCTATAACGACAGCTGTACAGAAGGCAAAACCAGGTCCAACCTCGCGCTCTCCAGAAAACAGGAAACTGGTGACACGTCATGCAAAGAGCTTATATTCGACCCCAGATCAAGTTACACACTCCATTTCTTCTCTCACTGCCTGTCGACATCTAGTGGAAGACGTATGAAGTGCATGTATACTGATATATATCAAGGACATTTATAGGCAGGCCCTAGAACAGAGCATCGATTTCAGATTTTCCACTTCCTGTCAGGAAGTTTGCTGCAAAATGAGTTCTGTTTTACTCACAGATATAATTCAAACGGTTTTAGAAACTAGAGAGTGTTTTCTATCCAATAGTAATAATAATATGCATATTGTACGGGCAAGAATTGAGTACGAGGCCGTTTGAAATGGGCACCTTTTATCCGGCTACTCAATACTGCCCCTGCAGCCCAAACAGGTTAATGGATTTGTCTGAACAAGCTGCAACTGGATCTATATCTTTTTTGGGAAAAAACAACCCGTTTCTTTAACCATCCCCAATTGTACATTGTACGATGTCTCATAAATTACAATGGATAAATTACTGATCTTTTTTTCCTTACACCGCAAGTTCATGTACTTTGACGTGAAGCGGTCAAATTAGCGCTCTATTACCGTTTTTGACCTTTAATCCCAGAAAATGGGCCTTAACTCAAAAAGTGTTGAGGCCTCAATGCCATCTTGTTTCTGGGCTAAAAGCCCAGATGTATGGCCATGTTTGGCCATATGGCCAAACCTGTGCTCACCATGTTTCGTCTTTGAAGTCTTTTCCGTTTAGGAGAAATGGCCATGTCCGTTTGGTGATGATTTGTCCATTTGCAATAAGCAGCCAGTCGCCATCTGGTGGAATTTTCCGGTACAGCAGAAAAATGACAAAAAAATTAATATTTTATAAAAAACAGCAGAGGGAGCATGTCCGAGAGACTTAATTTGATGACTTGCCGGAAGAGCGGGCCCTTGCGCACGACCCAAGGCCGTCGGCCTATTTTATTAACACTCGAGGACATCTAGTAAGGGACCGTACATTTGCCATATGGAGATCCTCATCAATTATATGGGAAATTCCAAATCGTTCCCTTAATGTATGAAAGACACAAAGCAATTAGTGGACCCAGCTGTGTACTAATTGACTTTACACTGAGTTCCTATCCCCTGAGGAGGGTGCTGTCGTGTCCTCTTCCTCCGGCTGGTCACTAAACTCTCACACTACCTGTGTTGATTTCGATCAAAAGCATATTTATGAGTTGCACCTCCATCACGCCGTTGCCATTGTTATCACATAAATCCAATCAAATGTTATGTTATTAGCAGATGTCATTTTGGATGTAGCAAAATGCTTGTGTTCCTAGCTCCAACAGTGCAGTAGTATCTAAGAATTCACAACAATACACACAAATCTAAAAGTAAAATAATGGAATTAAGAAATATATGAATATTAGATTGAGCAATGTCGGTGGCATTGACTAAAATACAGTAGAATAGAATACAGTATATACATATGAGATGAGTAAAGCAGTATGGAAACATTATTAAAGTGACTAGTGTTCCATTATTAACCCTTTCATGCGTGAGTTCCAAATAACGGTCGCCCCAGCGTGAGTTTGTTTATGCACGTGATGTTAGAACGTTCTCTCCATTCAAGAATGTGATTGTTATGTAACAGTACATTTAATCTGCGCTGCCCTTAAACCAAAGCACGCAGCCTGTTTTATTTGTCAATTTTAAATTATTTTCTAACAAGTTTTTTATTTTCTAATAACAGTTTGAAATGAGGTGTGTTCCGCCTCATTCATTCACATAAAAGTAGTAATTTTTACTTTTGCGGACCAATTAATTTTTTTGACATTTCTGACCCGGACAAAATTCCCCAAACACTTCTCAATTGTTTGTGCAGTTCAAGTCTGCAGACGTTTACTCATCTGCCGTCCTGCATACACGTGTTCATATTTTCCACCTGTCGCCTGCATCGCAATCAAAGTTGTTTTCGTTACCAATAATACCTTTGGAAATGTGTGCGTTTCTATCAAAGTGCCTTAATACGTTATAATAGTTTCTGCATGTCGTGTTATGTCGTTTCTACTGTAACATCATGTTTT
This sequence comes from Salvelinus fontinalis, assembly GCF_029448725.1. Lineage (NCBI taxonomy): Eukaryota > Metazoa > Chordata > Actinopteri > Salmoniformes > Salmonidae > Salvelinus > Salvelinus fontinalis. Next base: position 20,240,706 of record NC_074675.1, on the reverse strand, counting down.
GTGTATATTCCTTATAACCGCGGACACGCGATGTAACGTTACTTATTTCATAACATTTATGGTGTTATACTCAATGCTTAGGTATCTAGCTACATTCTCCTATTAGCTCTGGAAAACAATGCTAATTGCGTCAGGGAAGTATTAGCATGTGTTGTATTTCGAAGCTACCCTGGCCTTATGACTCCCAAGTGGCACAGCGTCTGTGCTAGTAGCGTCACTACAGAGACCCATCTTCAAATCAAGACTGCGTTTCTATCAAAGTAAGTGCCTAATTACGTTATTGTGTCGTGTTATACCGTTTCTACTGTAGCTCACTGTGTGAATGGAGCATAATATATTTCTGAATATTCCTTATAACCGCGGACACGCTAGGTAACGTTACTCATGTTACTCACCTTTTATGGTGTTATATTCAATCGTGCTTATGTAGCTAGTTACATTATTCTATTAGTTCTGTAAAACAATGCTAAATGCGTCAGAAGTATTGGCATGTTGTATTTTGACGCTACCCTGGAAAAATATCTTATACCACTTGGTCGTTTTCTGAGTGCATTCCACAAAGCTGTTTATCATGTCAGCCTTATCCACTGCCCCCATTTTGAGGTAATAGTCAAGCACGCAGTCTGGTTTGATGTTTCTCTGTCTGGTTTGTTTCTCTCTCCCGTCAGGTGGTCCACCTTCCCTGTGGCCGACATGGTTGCTGTATGGACAGTGGAGAGGACATGGACGTTTGTTTCTCTCTCCCGTCAGGTGGGCCACCTTCCCCGTGGCCGACATGGTTGTATGGACAGTGGAGAGGACATGGACGTCTCGTTTGTCATGCCACTTTACTGCCAGCTGTTAACATTTCTTATTTTGTATAACGGGTCATTTAGGATGGTAGTAGCGTTGATGAAATGCAGTCATAGCAGCAGAACTAGAAAGCAGTCTTTACTGTCACCAGGAATGTATACATTTCACTAATTGTGGTTGTCCCCCACTCCTGGCTCTCTCTTATCCTGTAGCTCCAAGGCATAGCGATTGGTCTCTACTATGTCTCCCACCAGCTCCTCTGTCAGAAACAACTTGAAGCACTCTGCCTCAGTTGGAAATGGCAAGGGGCGTTGCACTCCAGACTGGGACTCGCCAAAGCAAACAGCAGGGCCAGGAGGGGTGAAATGACTGGTGGCCTTCCAGCTACCACAGAACTCCTGTACTTCATCCACTGTTGGTATGCCTCCATCACCACCAGCATCTTCAAGGGGACCTGGGACTTCGTCAGTGGACAAGGGAAATTCAGATTCAGGGTTCTCAATGGCTACAAGGTTGGAGGGCAACTCCTCACTCACTGTCAGAATCCGATTCCTGACTTTCATACTCTGACTCATTGTCAGAATTTTTAAAAAATCTCCAGAATTTCCACATTTGTTTGTTGTCTCCATTTGAAAGACATTGCTAATGCTTCAGCTTAGCTCACTAGCTACATACACAAACTGTAACGGCTCTCTTTCGTTGAGTGAGTTGACCAAGGCGCAGCGGGTTGTGAATACATAATGAACTTTATTTAACAAGACGAAACTAAACACACGAAGAACACTTGAATAATTTTATAAAACAACAAAACGAACTAGACAGACCTAAACTATGAACTTACATGAAACGAGGAACACATAAACAGGAACGACCGAGACGAGACAGTACCGTGTGGTGCAACAAACACAGACACAGTGACAATCACCCACAAACAAACAGTGAGAACCTCCTACCTTAATATGACTCTCAATTAGAGGAAAACGCAAAACACCTGCCTCTAATTAAGAGCCATACCAGGCAACCCAAAACCAACATAGAAACGAAAAACATAGACTGCCCACCCAAAACTCACGCCCTGACCATCACACACATACAAAACAACAGAAAACAGGTCAGGAACGTGACACAAACAACAACACTGAATGGTTTACAGTGAGAGGGTACGTGGTTGACTGCCGGCACGCGCCACTTGTATCAATAAATCACTATCAGAAAATGTTTTGTGTGGCAATTATTTGTGTATTTACAGTTTTATTCACATGTTTTCAAATCTAGGTGACAAATCATGCATTCCGATTCTTGCACAGATTGTAATGGGCACATATTATGTGTGTAAAATACTTTTTTTAAGGTTTTACTGATTATGATGAGCTAAGCTAATTCCAGCTGTGTAGCCATGTTTGTTGACATTCAATGCATTCTGGGTTCACGTAATCGTCTGTTTGACCAAAGATGCTATAACAAAATGAGGTGAGTAAGAGTTCACTCATTTTTTGAGGACTTCTGGAAATGAATGGTGGGATGTGAACGATGGTAGATGACACACCCCTTCAACATGCATACTATAAACAGACCAAACTCATCTCATCTTCTCTTATTGTCTTCGGTTTCTGTGAGGAAAAAATGCATGGGTGCGCGCTGAAACTAATCGTCGGATTACTTTCGATTTCCAAAAAGTGCTTTACCTAATTATTTCGATCAATGGTGAGCTCACCCGTGATGTGATTAATTATACATAATAATTGCTATTAGCTAATTCATATTGTCGTTTGTCAGCCAAGAGTTAGAAAATATGACTGCTGTTGGGTCAATCTTTCCTCAGTTAGTGCTAGGACAAATGTAGCCTACATTTTTCCGGTTAGGATGATTGTGTTATGCTATATATTCTTCTGTGAATATCTGAACATTGAATTCAAAAATAAACTGCTCACATTCTGGACATAACTTTGTAAGGACTGTGTTTGTGGAAATAGTTTCTGAAAAAAGTGTGGCCAACTCAAACACTGATTGTTGCGTCATTCAAAACTGGCCGTTCTAAACGAGCATTCTAAATGAGTGTTCTAATCACACGGGTGTGATCGTACGCTTCAGGGACCACTGTAGAACGATCACACCCGTGTGATGGTACGTGTGAAAGGGTTAACTTCTCTGGGATAGGTGGGACGATAGCGTCCCACTTGGCCAAAATCCAGAAAAAATGTAGCGCGCCAAATTAAAATATATTACTATAAAAATCAATCTTTCATGAAATCACACATGAAAGACACCAAATTAAAGCTACACATGTTGTGAATCCAGCCAACATGTCTGATTTCAAAAAGGATTTACGGGGAAAGCACACCAAACAATTATGTTAGCTCAGTACATAGCCACAGAAAAACCCAGCCATTTTCCCAGCAAAAGATAGTAGTCACAAAAAGCAGAAATAGAGATAAAATTAATCACTAACCTTTGATGATCTTCATCAGATGACACTCATAGGACATCATGTTACACAATACATTTATGTTTTGTTCTATAATGTGCATATTTATATCCACAAATCTCGGTTTACATTGGCGCCATGTTCAGAAATGCCTCCAAAATATCCGGAGTAATTGCAGAGAGCCACGTCAAATAACAGAAATACTCATCATAAACTTTGATGAAAGATACATGTTTTACATGTATAATAATTTCAGTCTATGATTCAGGGCTGGGTTTTATTTAAATATCACCACCCAACAGCATGCAATGTTTAATAATCTGAAACAGCTGCTGCAAAGTTCTTCCTATTTATGAGTTGTCTGAGAGCCAAAGAGATTTTCTCTGAAACCCTCACTTGGGTTTCCACTAGATAAAACACCCACAAAGTCAAAACTATAAAAACTATGGCTATATTGTAGATATTAATGAAAATAAAATGAGCTTTTGGCCTTAGGGTTAGGCTAAGGATAGCAGTGTGGTTAAGCTCAGGGTTAAAGTGAGAGTTAGGTTTAAAATCAGATTTTAAGACGAGGAAAGTTAGAATTAGACAGGGTTTATGACTTTGTGGCTGTGGAAACTAGTGATGACCCTACACTTGGCCGTCTTGTCATGGAGAAAATTAAAATAGGTGGTGCAAACTGATGTCTTTGTATGTCCCCTTTTTTACCAGCAAATTATCATAATCCATTGGATAATTAGTTACATTATTTTGGAGCTAGTCAGCTTTTTTTTAAATGTAGTTTTAAAAATGGTAAAATTTTGTGATATGATAGCATTTTAGAACCCCGTTCCACCTGTCGCTCCAAGATTAATGGTTTTGACCGCTAACGTTTTAGGCAAATTCATTTTGCATGGCCCGGTGTCCCGGGTGTGCTGGGTTTGCTCATCTTCAACCATTCCATTGATCCTAAAGATAAATAAAAAATATGTGTTTAACAAGTCACATAATACGTTGCATGGACACATACTTTGTGCAATAATAGTGTTTAACATGATTTTTGATTGATCAACTAATCTCTGTACACCCTCAGCCGAGCAGTGAATTTCACACACAGATTCAACCCCAAATACCAGGGAGGTTTTTCAATGCCTATCAAAGAAGGGCAATTATTGGTAGATGGGTAAAAATAAAAAGCAGACATTGAATATCCCTTTGAGCATGGTGAAGTTATTAATTATATTTTGTATGATTTATCAATACACCCAGTCACAAAAAAGATACAGGCGTCCTTCCTAACTCAGTTGCTGCTCAGGGATTTCACCATAAGGCCAATGGTGTCACACCCTGACCTTAGAGATCCTTTTTATGTCTCTATTTTGTTTTGGTCAGGGTGTGATTTGGGTGGGCATTCTATGTTCTGTATTTCTAGGTTTTGTATTTCTTTGTTTCTGGCCGAGTGTGGTTCCCAATCAGAGGCAGCTGTCTATCGTTGTCTCTGATTGGGGATTATACTTACGCTGCCCTTCTCCATCTTTCTTTGTGGGATCTTGTTCTTTGTTTGTGTGCAGGGAGTTTGCACATCGAAGCTGTTCGGTCGGTGTATTCTTTATTGTTTTGTCCTGTTTTAGTTTCACTGCGTGATTAAATCATGTGGAACTCTAAGAACGCTGCGCCTTGGCCTCTTCCGACGACGACACCCGTTACAAATGGTGACTTTAAAACAGTTACAGAGTTTAATAGCTGTGATAGGAGAAAACGGAAGATGGATCAACAACAGTGTAGTTACTCCACAATACTAACCTAATTGACAGAGTGAAAACAAGGAAGCCTGTACAGAATACAAATATTTCAAAACATGCATCCTGCTTGCAACAAGGATCGAAAGTAATACTGCAAAAAATGTGGCAAAGCAATTCATTTTTTTGTCCTGAATACAAAGTTTTATGCTTGGAGCAAATGCAATCCAATACATTACTGAGTACCACTCTCCATGTTTTCAAGAATAGTGGTGGCTGCATCATGTTATGGGTGTGCTTGTAATTGTTAAGGACTGTGGAATTTTTCAGGGTAAACAAAATACTAGAGGAAAACCTGGTTCAGTCTGCTTTCCACCAGACACTGGGAGATTAATTCACCTTTCAGCAGGACAATTGTCACGTTCTGACCATAGTTCTTGCGTGTTTTACTTGTTTTAGTGTTGGTCAGGACGTGAGCTGGGTGGGCATTCTATGTTGTGTGTCTAGTTTGTCTGTTTCTATGTTTGGCCTAATATGGTTCTCAATCAGAGGCAGGTGTTTTGTGTTGTCTCTGATTGGGAATCATATTTAGGTGGCTTGTTTTGTGTTGGTGTTTGTGGGTGGTTGTCTTCTGTCTTTGTGTTCTGCACCAGATAGGACTGTCTCAGTTTTCACATTTATTGTTTTGTATTTTGTATAGTGTTCACGTTATCGTCCCTTTGTTTATTAAACATGTTGAACACTAGCCGCGCTGCATTTTGGTCCTCTCCTTCACCAACGGAAGAAAACCGTTACAACAATAACTTAAAACACAAGGCCAAATCTACACTGGAGTTGCTTACCAAGAAGACAGTGAATGTTCCTAAGTGGCCGAGTTATGGTTTTGACTTAAATCTATAACAAGACCTGAAAAGGATTGTTTAGCAATGATCAAAAACCAATTCGACAGAGCTTGAAGAATTTTGAAAAGAATAATGTACAAATGTTGCACAATCCAGGTGTGGTAAGCTCTCTGCCAAATGTATGTTGACTCGGGGGTGTGAATACTTATGTAAATGATATATATTTCTGTATTTCATGTTCAATAAATTAACAAACATTTCTAAAACATGTTTTCACTTTTTCATTATGGTGTATTGTGTGTAGATGGGTGAGAAAAAAATCTATTTAATTTATTTTAAATTCAGGCTGTAACAACAAAATGTGGATTAAGTCAAGGGGTATGACTACTTTCTGAAGGCACTGTAGCTAGCTAGCTTGCTGAAATGATAACAGAGAGAACAAAGAATATAGCTATTTGATCATGTGCAAATATGAATGATGTCTGGAATCCGACATGGTTTCACTGGAATTATCAAACGTCAACCCTCAACATGTCAACAGCTTGTATAGGCACAGTTTAGCTCAGACTCATCTCTTTACAGGTAGGCTGGTAGTCTTTTTCTGAAATAATTATTTCACTATGCCCGTCTTAACTGAAATGGTGCTCACATAACTTAATTAGCTGGCTAAATTTAGCATGCTAGCTAGTTACACTGAAATCTGTCAGTGCCCTATTTGTCATTTCTCTTCTACACTTGGAAATCACCACAACGTTCCCACACCCAATTCCTGAATATGTATAAGCAAGCCCGCGTCATTCTTCGAGGTGGAATCTAACCGAGAATTCCCGCTCTAGAACAGGAATTTCTCAAAATAGGTGAGGCAACTTCCTCTGAGTGGGGCCTTTTAATGTGCTGCAAATGTTCCAAAGCCAAGCAACTGTCCTGCACCAATTCCAGAAACTGGTGGGAATGGTGTATGCAAAATAACCATAGGACAACCCCGCTCTCACCAAGCTCTAAGAAACATATGATTCTCAGAACATTATGTGCGAACTGGGTTATTAGCTGAATGTAGTTGGTGAAACATATAATTTCTGTAAGGTATTTTGAAAGCATAATCTGCATACCTCTTATTCTACCTTTGAACAACAGAGATTGTCTTCCTGAGGACCATCGCACCTGCCAAACCCAGCTCCCTTGTTAACACATGCTGATGTCTTCTTTGACATCCTGGCCGATGACAACCAGTTCTCCTTCGATGTTGTAAAGCGCTCTCAAAATGACATGATTATGGGTGAGTAGAGAGGGAGTCAAGTGCTACGCAGTCATTCAAAACAGGAGAGAGAGTAAGAGAGAGAGAGTGAGAGAGACAGAGAACGAAGAAGAATGTGTGAAGAACAAGTTCAGTAAGAATACTGAAATGCTAGTTTCAGCCTTAATTTCTCTTTGGCAATATCCAAGCAAGCTAGAATATCACTAGGGCTCCACTGAGAGAAGTAAACTGGACAGGAACATAAACACAGGGAATTTCTGCTCCCTTACAATCACATATTAATTTAAACAAGCCTCCCCAAATTCCTCTGGAATTCAGATAGGCTACTACTTAGTTTTGTGTCCCTTCTGCTTGCATCAGAAGCCAGAGAGAAGGTTGGCTTTTGGATCGTAAGAGATAATACAAGAAGACAAAAGCCAGATTTGAGAAGAGGAGATTTAGCCAATATACAAATAGCAGTATTCCCATGGGCCCCGTTTGGATGTTTAATGTGGGCAAATGTTTAAGTTGAGAGTCCCTATACTCCTGACAAATTATCAATAGACCTTTAGTAACATGTCAACTGCATATTCTATTGAGAGTTTATTGAGCATTACTGTACATTAGTATATGTCACGCTCGTCGTAACGTTGAAGAGAGGAGGACCAAGGCGCAGCATGAAATGAATACATTCTTGTTTTATTTAACGAAGACGAGAATTAAGAACACTTCACAGACTAATACAAAACAATAAACGACCAACGTGAAGCTAATGAAAACTAGTGCTGACACAAACACTACACATAGACAATCACCCACAAACCCCAACAGAAAACAGGCTACCTAAATATGGTTCCCAATCAGAGACAATGAATGACAGCTGCCTCTGATTGAGAACCATATCAGGCCAAACGAGAAAACACCACATAGAAACAGACAACATAGATAATACCCACCCAACTCACGCCCTGACCAACTAAATAAAGACTAAACAAAGGAAATACGGTCAGAAATGTGACAGTATAGGAGCTCTCAAAATAATGTTACGTAAATGTGTGACCAGAGTTATTCTCCTACGCAGGCTAATGTTTGTCTCTGTCTTTGTGTGGTCTTCAGGTGTTGTTCGGTAGGTGAAGCCCATCACCGGGCCTCTGAATGTCATGCTGGAGTTGGCAATGAACTATGTTAAGGCAGACGTCATCTCTCACAGGAATATTGTTGTCGTCCACATCTTCATCTCAGAGTTTTGGTTTTGATAAATGAGAAATAAACGGTAAATGATTAATACACGTGTGCCACTGTGATGCAATGTTGACCTGTGGAATTGACCTGTGCAATTTCTGTGGAATTGTATAATGTTATAACTGTGACTTATATTGATTTATGTGTAAATATCAGAATGTGAGAAAATCCTTATGAACACCATAATGATAAAAAATGAAGGTATGAATTTGCATATAACCTATTGTTATAACCTATTGTTATAACCTATTGTTTACCTAATTTGATCCGTACCATCTTACTGTTGAATAGAAATGGTATTTACTGTAAATGTTGGGTTTTTCATCATTAGGTTATAACATATTGCTATATAATTATTGTCTCTGTGTTCTTTGACATCATATTATTGTATGTGGGTGAATTGGCCAGAAACTATAAGCCAGCTGCATACATTAGCCAACACTATCCATTACAGAGGTTTTCAACCTGACCAAGGTTGGATGTCCTCTTTTCACTGGTGCTAGAAACCTATACTTCCAATCGTTCTGCTTCATAAAACACCAGTGAATATCATCTTATATGGTTTGGTTACTGTTAGTACATTATCTATTAGCTGCTCAGGACTTGGTACACTATCCATTACAGAGACTTTCAAACTGACCAACTCAGAGAGAAGGTTGGATGTTCTCTTCACTGGTGCTAGAAACCTACACTTCCAATCTTTATGCTTCTTAAAACACCTGTGAATATCCTTCTATAGGGCTGGTTACTGTTAGAACACTATCTATTAGCTCATCAAAAAGAAAGTAGGACCAAGGCACTCTTCATATAATTAATTAAAATGTGTTTATTTGTATGGCATGTTCAATGAACATTATTTATTGTATTTATTTAACCTTTGTTTAACTAGGAAAGTCAGTTAAGAACAAATTCTTAGAGTGCCTTGGTCCTCCTTTCTTTTTGATGACCAATTTACCCTTATTACCAAAGAGCACCTAATGTCTACCAAAATCTACTATAGTGTACCTTAGCAGCGTTTTTCTTCCTCCTTTTTTAAACTTTCTATTAGCTGCTCAGGAGGTTTATTCTTATACCGTGTCCATCCCATAATTAACTTTCCCCCCATTCAATTGCCTTTTACCAGTGCTTCTCTACTCAAGGCCAGAGTCAACACAGAATGACCACTGAATGGAAATCAACAGACCCAAAATACTCCACCACACTCATGAAAATTCAAAAAACATGGTTTCTCTTTGTTGTTTCAGCTGTAGCACTTGTCCCACAACTTGTCTAGGGAATAAAGATCAATTGATCCCCTAGTACTACTAGCCTGTAACGGCAGCCTTCCCTCTCTTCACTATAAGAGAGGGTGAAACAGGGATCGGACCAACACGCAGCGTAGCCAGTGCTCAACATGTTTAATTAAACAAAAACAGTGAACACTTACAACAAACAAAATAACAAAATGTGGCAAACCGAAACAGTCCTATCTGGTGCAGAATACAAACACAGAGACAGGAAACAACCACCCACAATCGCCAACACAAAACAAGCCACCTATATATGATTCTCAATCAGGGACAACGATTGACAGCTGTCTCTGATTGAGAACCATATTAGGCTGGACACAGAAACAGACAAACTAGACACACAACATAGAATGCCCACCCCAACTCACGCCCTGACCATACTAAACAAATACAAAAACAAGGGAAAACAGGTCAGGAACGTGACAGAACCCCCCCTCAAGGTGCGAACTCCGGGCGCACCCCTAAAACTCAAGGGGAGGGTCTGGGTGGGCATCTGTCCGCGGTGGCGGCTCCGGCGCAGGACGAGGACACTACTCCACCATTGTCTTTATCCCCCTTCTTAGCGTCCTTTGAGTGGCGACCCTCGCTCCCGACCCTGGTCTAGGAACCTTCCCAAAGGTCCCTCCTAAATAGAGGAGATAACTCAGGACAGAGAGGTAGCTCAGGACAGAGAGGTAGCTCCGGACAGAGAGGTAGCTCCGAACAGAGAGGTAGCTCCGGACAGAGAGGTAGCTCCGGACAGAGAGGTAGCTCCGGACAGAGAGGTAGCTCAGGACAGTGGGGCAACTCCGGACTGAAGGGCAGCTCCGGACAGAGAGGCAGCTCTGGACTGAAGGGCAGCTCCGGACTAATGGCAGCTCCGGGCTGAGGGGCAGCTCATGACTGGAGGGCAGCTCATGACTGGAGGGCAGCTCATGACTGGAAGGCAGCTCATGACTGGAAGGCAGCTCATGACTGGAAGGCAGCTCATGACTGGCAGGCAGCCATGAGCCGCCAGCCAGCCATGAGCAGCCAGAGCCGCCAGCCAGCCATGAGCAGCCAGAGCCGCCAGCCAGCCATGAGCAGCCAGAGCCACCAGCCAGCCATGAGCAGCCAGAGCCGCCAGCCAGCCATGAGCAGCCAGAGCCGCCAGCCAGCCATGAGCCGCCAGCCGGCCATGAGCAGCCAAAGCCGCCAGCCAGCCATGAGCAGCCAGAACCGCCAGCCAGCCATGAGCAGCCAGAGCCGCCAGCCAGCCAGGATCCGCCAGAGCCGCCAGCCAGCCATGAGCAGCCAGAGCCGCCAGCCAGCCAGGATCCGCCAGAGCCAGCCTGCCAGGATCCGCCAGAGCCAGCCAGCCAGGATCCGCCAGAGCCAGCCAGCCAGGATCCGCCAGCCAGTCCGGTGCTGCCCCTCAGTCCGGTGCTGCCCCTCAGTCCGGAGCTGCCCCTCAGTCCGGAGCTGCCCCTCAGTCCGGAGCTGCCCCTCATTCCGGTGTTGCCCCTCATTACGGTGTTGCCCCTTAGTCCGGTGCTGCCCCTTAATCCAGTGGGGTTAATTTGGAGGGTGGCCATTTGGAGGAGGCTACGGAAGCGGGGATTGACTATGGTGGGGTGGGGAGCACGTCCGGAGCTGGAGCCGCCACCGTGGACAGATGCCCACCCAGACCCTCCCCTAGACTTTAGGTGGTGCGCCCGGAGTTCGCACCTTGAGGGGGGGGGGGGGGGGTTCTGTCACGTTCCTGACCTGTTTTCCTTGTTTTTGTATGTGTTTAGTTGGTCAGGGCGTGAGTTGGGGTGGGCATTCTATGTTATGTGTTTCTATGTTGGGTTAAGTGTGTTGCCTGATATGGTTCTCAATTAGAGGCAGGTGTTTGACGTTGTCCCTGATTGAGAACCATATTAAGGTACGCTGTTCTCACTGTTTGTTTGTGGGTGATTGTTCCTGTGTCTGTGTCTGTTGCACCACACGGGACTGTTTCATTTGTTCGTTCGTTTGGCTAGTCTTTCCTGTTCGTGCGTTCTTCGTGTCTATATGTAAGTTCTCAAGTTCAGGTCTGTCTACGTCGTTGGTTTGTTATTTTGTTAATTATCAAGTGTAGTTCGTGTCAGTGTTCGTCTTGTCAAATAAATTCATTATGTCTACATTCAACGCTGCGTTTTGGACCGACCCTTACTCCTCCTCCTCATCCGAGGCATTAGACAGCCGTTACAGAATATGGTTGATACCCCTTTAAATGGAAGAAAGACGGGAAATGAAACACAGATTTAAAAAAATAAAAAATCACTTCCGGGTTAGATTTCCTCAGGTTTTCGCCTGCAAAATCTGTTTTGTTATACTCACAGACAATATTTTGACAGTTTTGGAAACTTTGGAGTGTTTTCTATCCTAATCTGTATCCTAATCTGTAAATGATATGCGTATTCTACGATCTGGACCTGAGAAATAGTCAGTTTACCTTGGGAACATTATTTAAAAAAAATACAAAATCTGACCCCTAGCGTCAAGAGGTTTTAAAGTAATTTTTGGTCACTTATCTGTGTATGCTCGGTCGCCTTTGCACGGGCGGACAAAAGGCGGGCATTGGTCAACAATCAAGATGCACAGCTTTTTGGTTCTGACTCACTAATGAGAATTTAACGACAGCTTGCGGGCAGTGGGTTCAGAACAACAACGGCAGAAAATATATATAGGCACACTTGACATTGCACGCCCACTGGAGAATCAGAGTTGAGGGGCGGCATCGTTATATAGCCTAATAAGCAACTAATTCTAAAATAATAAAAAATATTGCAATTTCATCAATTACAAGTTACATGACCCTCCTATGGACTCAATTTAAAAAAAGACTAAACCCTCCCCTAACGGAAACTGAAAAGCATGACCCTCTCCCATTGTCCTCCAGGTCATTTTGAAAATGTCTAACCATCCCTTAAAAGGGACAGGCGGCTATTTTATACTCAACGTTTAAGGTACTCCTGTCTGAACAGACATTAATAAAATCATAGAAAATACTACAGAAGAGAGCATAATTTAGCCACAGATGATCAATAGTTTCCAAAAAATTGTTGTGGATTGTTTTTTCACAAGCACTTACTGTCGGGAAGGCCGCAATTTGGGCAGCATGTGTGCCAAATATAGAACAGCTTGATGCGTTGTGTCTATACACATATTATAGTGGTGGCAGCCTATTAGAGGATCTGGAGGTGTGGCTTGTTGGAAGCATGGCCTTGGGTTAGCGCTGTTGGAGACCTGTGGGAGAAAGTGTCATACCAGTTCATGTGTTGTTGTACTCTTAAATACAAGATCACTGTCCTGACAATCATGACAGTTGTTACTCAATATATGATATGTGACTAGAATGGTGTTGTGAACAACAGCCAGCTGTCTGGGACATAGACATGTTTTACATCGTCAGAAGGCTTAGATGATTGTTAATAACTGCAGTTTCCAATTTTCAGTAGCCATTACAGAGAAAAAATACCATGTTATTGGTTGAGGATAACAACAACAACAAAACACTTTTAAATAAAATGTACTTACATTCAGTAATCTTGCTCCGATTTGTCATCCTGAGGGTCCATAAAATCCATTTGTATATCCGAACACGATCCATGTTGTATACAGCGTTTTGCATGAATTCTGACTCTTTTAACTTTTTATTTCTGACTCTTTTAACAGTTTATGAAATCTAATCGGCAAAACTTTGTTTAAGCCGGTCAAGTTCCGTTTTTGTCAATCCTCAGACACTTTAGAATGCAACCAAACTTGTTTCATCATTCTACATTACGTATTGGCGACACAACACGTCAATTAGCCCATGAAGGTCAGCCGTCATTAAGCACCAAAGAGACAAGCGTTGTTCACTTGATTGACAGTGTCTTGGTCCAATGACCACCTATTGTTTTGAAACATAGCTAACTAGATTGCCAATGAGCTGGGCTTTCCAGTCGTATATACATATGTATGTATGTGTGTATATATATGTATGTGTATGTACTATATATTGTCCTGAGGCATACAATGTATTAGAACAGCCTATGTGTATTCTATGTTGGCTATGACATGCTGTGGCTGTGTTTTTCTAGTGTCTGATTTCCTTTTGGTCCACCTATTTCAGTATAGTGATTGTGTTCCCAATACTCTATATAATATAAATGTTTATAGATATGTGTTGTCTAGTTGATGTTTTGATGCAGGGTTCATCCGTAAAATTATTGATGCAGGGCTCTCCTGGGAGTGTGTAAACTTACATTTTTTATTACCATAGTATTTTTGTATGTTCTCTATAGTTATGTACTTGAAAACGTATCAATTGACCAATTCGGCCACTTGGGTATATTTGGGCAAACTCGTGAGGGATACCTGGGAGATTTCATGCTAAACATTATGTAGCTTTCTCTTTCTTGAATGTATCAGTCTGAAACTTTGCACACACACTGTTGCCCTGTAGTGGACAACATCTAAATGATCCCCAACCATATCTCAATGTGTGGCCTTTATTTTTCATTTCAAGATGATAAAATAAAAATAGAAAAAGCATGTTTAAAAAAAAATCTGTTACCATATCTATTGTGTTATTTTCTCCTACATTAATTTCCAATCTCCACAAACGTCAGTGTTTCCTTTAAAATAGTATCAAGAATATGCATATGTCCTTCATGTCCTGTGTTACAGGCAGTTAGACTGGGTATGTCATTTTAGTTGGAAATTGAGATGAAGGGTCCTATCCAGAAGAGGTTTCAATAAAGGTTTAGCTTGTACACTGCCAGTTCTGCAATCTTGCAAGTCTACTAGAGTTCCATTTTCTTACATTGGTATCAGAAGTGGGATAGCTATACACCCAAGCCTTGATGAGATGAATGACACCGTGAAGCAGCTGGCGAAGAAGACCGGGTAAGAAGAGGAGGAGCTGAGCACTCTGCTCCAAGAGCTGAGCATCTGTTGGAAGTGGCTCCCCCCCACATGAACTTGGGGGAAGGACGATGAACGGCCGGGCCCCTGGGAGAAGCAGGCAAGTCGGCCATAGATCCTGCACCGGAGGGCTCATACCAGGACACCCCGCTCCAAGCCCAGTGGAGGTTCCTTTTTCACCATGTCCCACAGCGCCACCTGGAGGAATGTGCGGTGCCTCGCCGTCCTGCACAGTGGCATGGAGACGGACCTGGACCAGATGGTGGTGGTCAAAGTTAAGTGCCCACCCGGAACGTGAAGGGAACCCTACCTAGCCCAGTTTCAGCTATCTGTGTGGCACAATATATGGGCTGAAGAGAAAATGGCTGTGCAGCTTGCCCTGGCCCAGGAGGGGCGTGCGTTACAGGCCCTACAGGCCTCAGCTCTGATCTGTGGACGGACTACACTGCCCTAACTACCACCTTGAGGTATAGGTTTGGCAGTTGAGACCCCAGCGAGAGAATGTGGGAGAAGTTAGCAGGTCGTAAGATAAATGGATTTGAGATCCTTGGCGTCCTGGCTGCAGATATGTTTTTTCGCCAGACAAAGGTACCCCCAGTTTGCCATGACTGCTCAAAATGAACTGGCCTTACAATCCTTCCTCCAGGCCTTGACACCAGAGAGGCTCCAACAGCAGGTGTTCCTGGCTACTCCTGCCACACTGTGTAAGGCCCTGGGAGAAGTGGAAAGAGTGGAAAACTTCTTGAGTCCAGAGAGTCGGGTTATCCCAACGGATGCGGTCGGGTAGAAACGGAGGTAGAGACCAAGAGTGATTTCAGATGAGGTGGTCTGTCAAGCCAACATGGAACACCGACAGTGGACTCCATGATGGTCCACTTCTAGAGGTCAATACCAGCCTAAGATAATCTGTTTTCGTTGTGGCCAGAAATGCCACATCGCTCACCACTGTGAAGCCCCACTTCAGCCCTTGCCCGCCCCCGAGTCGACGGAAACGCTAGGGATGTGATGAAGTGAGGGGAACATCATCTGAGTCCCCTGAGCCCCTCGTTGAGCTGGAACATCAAATTGGTCGTTCTTCATTGAACTGGGCTATTGTTTGCGTTCAAGACCAGGTTGTGCTTATTGCTCTCAGTTTGGCATTGTCAGAGTAGCCACTAATTTCAGTCATTTGTGTGGTATTAAAACACATTATGCTCATGTTTTATATCATGTACATTTAATAGAATTGCATGAAATGCGTTTATAAAAGGCCAATCTGTTCTACTGTATGCCACTGTTACGCAAATGTGATTATAGATGCATGCAATGTTTTATTATAAAGGGGTTATTTTTTTGTTGTTCGTTTTTTAAAAGTGACGTTGAGATTATGTATAAAAAGCGCTATAAAAAATACTTATTATTATTGGACAACCACGCTCTCACTCAGAACATTATGTGCTAGCTGGGGTCGTTGTGAAACTCATAACATGGTCACAATAATCTGTAGTTTGTGCTTTGCTTTTATGTACATATACATACCTATGTATATTTCTTATGTGAAAAAAAAACTAAAACATAACATTTAAGCTGCTAATGTCATGGAAATTAGAAGGTTTAAATAGGTATTGATGTGAAGGTGAAATATCATTGATATCGCAGCCTCCTTCCTGGTTTTATCAAATCAAACACCAGGATATAACACGGATGTCCCACCCACACTGGAAACAATACAAACAAATATGGCGGAACCCGCGTTGGAATCATGGATAAGGATGGACTTTACAACATTATTGAATGAAATTGTTTCTGAGAAGTTCCGTGAAAAACATTGACCGGTTTTACGATCGCTGACAAATGCGTTACGAATTCAGGGAAACAGGTGCGCAAAGGGGAGAGTTATGTGGCTAGCTAACTAGCTAGCAAAAGACCTCAGCTAAACGGGCTGTCTATTCATTGAACTGGGCTGTTACCCATGTCCTGCTTTTGTCTGTATAAATGAAACATTGTTCGTTTTCTGTATTATCACAGAGACCGCAGTGAGGATGAAGCCTTCAGGAGCCTAGTGAAGATCCTGTCAAAGCTATCAGAGGAGATCCAGGCTGCAGGTAGAGAGGTTGAAGAGCTGATCCTGCTGTTGACCGCAGTATGCTTCAGAGCCCAGAGCAATGGCAGTGTACAGTGTGCACTCAACCAGACCCTAATGAGGTGAGCTGCAGTCAGTACTGAATCCAGTTGACACACAAAAGCATGCACACAAATGTTTTACATTGGATCTGCATTTAGTTAATTTACCAGACACTTTAATCCAGTCACGCACGGTCAAGGAAGAGCTAATAACATTACCAAGCACATCCATGTTGGTAGTTTTGTTTTCACATGAATTCAAGTGTGTTTACACTTCAAAATTCTGGGGGTGTTCTATTTAGCAGTTTCCCTGTTATGAAATGCCCCCCCCACCCCCACTGTCCAGTTGTATTGGGTGGGTGGGTTGGTTGGTTAAAACATAAGCAAATCTACCTTTTTATCCAGGTGCCTTGGTGCTATTGACCTGTCAATCAGAATCCTAGACATGCTTCAGAAACTGAAGTCTGAGAACACGTCTTTGAAGGTGATTTGTTTTTATTCTCCCTCCTATGGCTGAAGAGAATAAGCGTAATCTCCTGATATTTGCAGTTGTGTGCTTATTTGTAAAACAATTATAATGTATTGTAACCGTTCAAATTTCATGATTTTTTTTATTTCTTAAGTCTTCTTATATGTGTCTGACTGTTGTTCTCTGCACTTTACCACTGATCTAGCACTTCGTTGCTGGGTACTGTTCATTGGAAACCTTGCTGTTGATAACCAGTTCTGCAAAGAGGACATTTGGGCGCTCATCTTTCCAGATCTTCTCATGTAAGTACTTTGGCCCTACATCAGTTTCACTTCTCAAGGCCTCGACCTAATGTGCAAATCATGTATGGGAAATGAACACAAAATAATTAAGCTCAATGTCGAGCGTTACACAGTTGTCATAATTCACATTAGGAAAAAGGACTTAATCTTTATTGATCCTTTAGGCCTTCAAACTGGAATCTAAGGGTTTTATGCATGAAAGCATATTGTCAGCGAAACGTCCCGGACTGGATCGAAGTTACTGTTGGCAGTTAAAAAAAGTGTTTATTTTTTTTGTGTTCCTTTATTTCCCCCTAACCCTGCCACCCCTCCCCTAATTGGTGTACACTAATGGACAACAATACTTAGGCTTCTACTTCCAGCTTTTACATACTATATACAATTTACGGACACAAAGTATTTTACAGTTATCATTTTGTTTGTTTGGTCAGAACGCAGGGCGGTGCAGTTGCCGTACCAGGCGGTGATACAGCCCAACAGGATGCTCTCAACTGTAAAAGTTGGTGAGGGTTTTAAGGTGCCAAGCCAAATTTTTCAGCCTCCTGAGGTTGAAGAGTCTCTGTTGCGCCTTCACCACACTGTCTGTGTGGGTGGACTATTTCAGTTTGTCAGTGATATGTACGGTGAGGAACTTGACGCTTTCCACCTTCTCCACTGCGGTCCCGTCGACGTGAATAAGGGTGGTGCTCCCTATGCTGTTTCCTGAAGTTCACGATCAACTACTTTGTTTTGTTGACTTTAGGTGAGAGATTATTTTCTTGGCACCACCCTCCGAGGGCACTCACCTCCGCCCTGTAGGCTGTCTCGTCATTGTTGGTAATCAGGCCTACTACTGCTGTGTCGTCTGCAAACTTGATGATTGGTGGTCTATTGGGGCAGTAAGCAAATTGAAGTGGGTCTAGGGTGTCACCTGAAACCTCACCTCTTTAAGGAATACCTAGGATAGGATAAAGCAATCCTTCTGACCCCCCCCCCCCCCCCCCTTAAAAGATTTTGATGCACTATTGTAAAGTGGCTGTTCCACTGGATGTCATAAGGTGAATGCACCAATTTGTAAGTCGCTCTGGATAAGAGCGTCTGCTAAATGACTTAAATGTAAATGTAAATGTGTCAGCTAAGGTAGAGGTGATATGATCCTTGACTAGCCTCTCAAAGCACTTCATGATGACAGATAGTCATTTAGTTTAGTTGCCTTTGCTTTCTTGGGTAATAGTGCAGATAGTTGACAAAACATGGTTGTGGGGGTTGAAGATTAAATAATTTACTCTCTTGTGTTGCAAGACCATTGATATACTACATTTCATCCAATGCTTTGAAGTTTACTCACCCGCCACAAGTTCTGTCTGTGAGCGTGTCCTTTCAGAGTAGGATTTGCAGACTCCTTTTGAACCCTCAGATCAAGGGTCAAGAAGCATGTGCAAAATGTCAGAAATGGAGACTGAAAATGTAAAATGACTCTTCCTATTCTAATCGACTCTGGTCGAAAGTAGTTCACTAAACGGAGTAGGATGTCATTTGAGACACATGTTGAGTTAAATAGCACATACAGTAATCTCCTCATGCTGTATCTGTGCTTCCTGGGCCACACCGGAGAGACAATAAGTGCTTTTGAGTCCATCGTGGCACTGAGCCATATTGGCTTCCTCATGGTGGTTTTATTATTATTACGTTAATGGAGGAAAGAGAAACATTTCCTTACTCTCATTATCTGTTCCATCCCAGCTATCTGCAGCTATCACTGACTGTGATATAAAGCCACCTGGATGGGGGAAACTGGCATGTGTCCACTTGCAGTGGCTTAAAAACCTTGCTCCCACTTTGCTCTCATTCAAGGCCCTTGAATGATAATAACCTATCGTCGGCTCCCAGCTGGTAAATAATAATTTAATATGATAGTCTTTCATTAAGTATTTTTTACATATAGGCTGAAGTTCATATTTTTTGATTTTGAGTGATCAAAAAGTACACACTTTACAGTAACTAACTCAGCATTTTCTCTCTTGCTATGGCCGTTCATGACTCTACCAATTAATTTGCAGAGTAACCGCATGTATGTAAATTTAACCTATATAATTAGATAGGTGACAGAGACCAGTGCAACACGTTGTGACAGCTTTAGACCAACCCGCAACCACACATGGCTATTTTCCGTGGTAGTAGAGAATTCCTAAGGATAGGGACCTCAATGTTGGCTGATAGGGACATGGATGTTGGTTGGTTATTGAGATTGCCCTATAGAAACCAAGGAAACACAACACTTAAACAGCTTCTTCTTGCATAAGGAAAATTGCCATCTCAGCATTGTTTGAAATTGGCCCTATCCATAGACTCAAGACAAACAGAATAATTCGTGACTAGTGTTTTTTACTGTGTTTTGGATGAGAAAGTAGTTTTTGGGGGATGGTGAGATTCTATTTCTGCATTGTAAATATGTTTGTTTTGATTATATTTAGTGATGCACTGATATGACATTTTTGGCCGATACTGATATCCGATATTTTCCTTGCCAAAAGTCCCAATACCGATATTTAACATTTTAGCTGTCTTTTAAACGTTCTTGTACAACTTTTAATAGTTAACACACACACATGGACACAGTGGTCTAAGGCACTGCATCTCAGTGCAAGAGGGGTTACAGCCTGGATTCGAACCAGGGACTGTAGTATCACATCCGGCCGTGATTAGGTGTCCCATAGGGCGACGCACAATTGTCCCAGCGTCGGCCAGGTTTGGCCGGGGTAGGCCGTCATTGTAAATAAGAATTTGTTCTTATCTGACTTGCCTAGTTAAATAAAGGTTACACACACACACACACACACACACACACACACACACACACACACACACACACACACACACACACACACAATGACCCAAAAATTTTTTTGGTTGGCATTGACGTATGTCCCCATTACCAGTAAAACATAATCAAAACCGATTTCTTTCACTTACTTGCTGTGCTGTTTCATTGTTCAGTCGTTTCATTCTCAACCATGATTGCATCATACATGTCAAGCAGTGACGTTTCAGCTATGTCTGTCCGTGACCTCTTCCAAATAAAATTGTATTTGTCACATACACATGGTTAGCAGATATTAATACGAGTGTAGCGAAATGCTTGTGCTTCTAGTTCCGACAATGCAGTAATAACCAACGAGTAATCTAACCTAACAATTCCACAACTACTACCTTATACACACATAAGTGTAAAGGGATAAAGAATATGTACATAAAGATATATGAATGAGTGATGATACAGAACGGCATAGGCAAGATGCAGTAGATGGTATTGAGTACAGTATATACATATATGAGATAAGTAATGTAGGGTATATAAACATAAAGTGGCATAGTTTAAAGTGATACATGTATTACATAAAGATGGCAAGATGCAGTAGATGATATAGAGTACAGTATATACATATACATATGAGATGAGTAATGTAGGGTATGTAAACATTATATTAAGTGGCATTGTTTAAAGTGGCTAGTGATACATTTTTACATAATGTCCATCAATTCCCATTATTAAAGTGGCTGGAGTTGAGTCAGTATGTTGGCAGCGGCCACTAAATGTTAGTGGTGGCTGTTTAATTAACTTCTTGTGGGCAGGGGCCAGCATTTTCACTTTCGGAAAAATAGCATGCAAAAATTCAACTGCCTGCTACTCATCCCCAGAATATAAGATATGCATATTATTAGTAGATTTGGATAGAAAACACTCTGAAGTTTCTAAAACGGTTTGAATCATATCTGTGAGAATAACAGAACTTATGTAGCAGGCAAAACCCTGAGGACAAACCATTCAGAATTTGTATTTTTTTTTTATGTCACTGTCTTTTCAATGTATTTTTTAAGAGACACCAGATTTCTAATGGACTTGCTTGCAGTTCCTACCGCTTCCACTGGATGTCACCAGTCCTTGGAAATTGGTTGAGGTTATTTCTTTGTGTACTGAAGAAGTAGGGCTATCGTAAATGAGGGTCACATGAAGTACATTTTTTGAGAGAGCCACGTTATGAAAAAAGTTGCGTCAGTTTGTTTTCTTTTGTATTGGACACAGATCATCCCGTCTTCAAATTGATCGATTATTAACGTTTAAAAATACCTAACGTTGTATTACAAATTTAGTTTGAAATGTTTTGGTAAAGTTTACATGTAACTTTTGATATATTTTGCAGAGAAGTGGCGATAGTTGGAAGCTGTGTTTTTCTGGATGAAACGGTCCAAATAAATTGACATTTTGGATATATATCGACGGAATTAATCGAACAAAAGGACCATTTGTGATGTTTATGGGACATATTGGAGTGCCAACAAAAGAATTTTGTCAAAGGTAAGGCATGATTTATATTTTATTTCTGCGTTTTGTGTCGTGCTTGCAGTGTTGAAATATGTTACTCTGTTTGTTTACTGTTGTGATGCAATAGCATCTTATGCTTTCGCCGAAAAGCCTTTTTGAAATCTGACATGTTGGCTGGATTCACAACGAGTGTAGCTTTAATTTGGTATCTTACATGTGTGATTTAATGCAAGTTTGATTTTTATATCATGTTATTTCAATATGGCGCGCTGTATTTTCCCTGGCTATTGGCCGGTGGGATGTTTGCGTCCCACCTGCCCCAGAGAGGTTAACAGTCTGATGGCCTTGAAATAGAAGCTGTTTTTCAGTCTCTCGGTCCCTGCTTTGATGCACCTGTACTAACCTCACTTTCTGGATGATAGCGGGGTGAACAGGCAGATGCTCGGGTGGTTGTTGTCCTTGATGATCTTTATGGCCTTCCTGTGACATCGGTTGGTTTAGGTGTCCTGGAGGGCAGGTAGTTTGCCCCCGGTGATGCGTTGTGCAGACCTCACTACCCTCTGGAGAGCCTTACGGTTGTGTGCGGAGCAGTTGCCATACCAGGCGGTGATACAGCCCGACAGGATGCTCTCAATTGTGCATCTGTAGAAGTTTGTGAGTGCTTTTGGTGACAAGCCAAATTTCTTCAGCCTCCTGAGGTTAAAGAGGCGCTGCTGCGCCTTCTTTACAACGCTGTCTGTGTGGGTGGGCTAATTCAGTTTGTCCGTGATGTGTACACCGAGGAACTTAAAACTTTCCACCTTCTCCACTACTGTCCCGTCGATGTGGATAGGGGGGTGCTCCCTCTGCTGTTTCCAGAAGTCCACAATCATCTCCTTTGTTTTGTTGACGTTGAGTGTGAGGTTATTTTCCTGACACCACACTCCGAGGGCCCTCACCTCCTCCCTGTAGGCCGTCTCGTCATTGTTGGTAATCAAGCCTACCACTATAGTGTCGTCCGCAAACTTGATGATTGAGTTGCAGGCGTGCATGGCCACGCAGTCGTGGGTGAACAGGGAGTACAGGAGAGGGCTCAGAACGCACCCTTGTGGGGCCCCAGTGTTGAGGATCAGCGGGGTGTAGATGTTGTTACAGCGGTATGAGTACCAGCATATTCATGAGCATTCAATACGACTTCAGTATGAAATCCTCGACGACACACTGTGCTGTCCGTCTCAGCATGCTCATAGGGTTGATGTCAGTCATGAAACTAATAGCTGTGACGCTATTATGGTGTATCTCCGGTAGGGCAACATCTGAAAAATAGTTTTAAAAAAGTGTACCGGTGCTCGACCAGTCGGCGAAAGCCAAAATCACCCATGAGAGAGAACGGTTGATTTGTCAAGGGCAATGAATTCCATTATCTTGGCGTTAATGGATTTCGCCTTTAAGTTGTCTCGCTGAAATTTCCTTTAATCTTTCAAATGACTGCTCAACTTGTTGACTCCTCGATCCACACAGCAGACATTGTGGGCTAGGTTAGGAATGCTGTGTTGCACATGTAGTGCAAAATTTTACAAGGAGTCATCACTTCATGTACCTACGTTATACAAAGATGTTCTCATCTATTTGTATTATATAAACTCAGCAAAAAAAAGGAACATCACTTTTTCAGGACCTTGTCTTTCAAAGATAAATCAAAATAACTTCACAGATCTTCATTGTAAAGGGTTTATACACTGTTTCCTATGCTTGTTCAATGAACCATAAAAAATGTATGCACATGCACCTGTGGAACGGTCGTTAGCGTCCCACATATCCTAGAGAAGTTAACGTCCCACTTGCCCAAAAGCCAGTAAAAATGCAGAGCGCCAAATTCAAATATATTACTATAAAAATCAAACTTTCATGAACTCACACATGAAAGACACCAAATTAAAGCTACACTTGTTGTGAATCCAGCCAACGTGTCAGAATTCAAATAGGCTTTTCGGCGAAAGCAAACGATGCTATTATCTGAGTTGGCACCATTGTAAACAAAGAGAGAGAAGCATATTTCAACCCTGCAGGCGCGACACAAAACGCAGAAATAAAAATATAATTCATGCCTTACCTTTGATGAGCTTCTGTTGTTGGCACTCCAATATGTCCCATAAACATCACAAATGGTCCTTTTGTTCGATTAATTCCGTCGATATATATCCAAAATCGCGTTTGATCCAGAAAAACACCGGTTCCAACTCGTGAAACATGACTACAAAATATCTCAAAGGTTACCTGTAAACTTTGCCCCAAAAATTCAAACTACTTTTGTAATACAACTTTAGATATTTTTTAACGTTAATAATCGATAAAATTGAAGACGGGATGATCTGTGTTCAATACAGGATTAAAACAATCTGTAGCATGCTTTCTGGTCATGCGTTTCTATCTAACAGGACACTTCAAGTGACTTTGATTCAAAATGGCCGTACTTCTTCATTACACAAAGGAAAACCCCTCAACTAATTTCTGAAGACTGTTGACATCCAGTGGAAGCGGTAGGAACTGCAAGAAGGTCAATTAGAAATCTGTATTCCCAATGAAAATCCATTGAAAAGAGAGTGACCTCAACAAAAAAAAAGATCTGAATTGTTTGTCCTCGGGGTTTCGCCTGCTAAATAAGTTCTGTTATACTCACAGGCATGATTCAAACAGTTTTAGAAACTTAAGAGTTTTCTACCCGAAACTACTAACAATATGCATATCTTATCTTCTGGGGATGAGTAGCTGGCAGTTGAATTTGGGTATGCTTTTCATCCAAACGTGAAAATGCTGCCCCCTATCCTAGAGAAGCTAAGACACTAAGGTCATAGTTATGGTCACAGTTATGAAAACTTAGGACACTAAAGAGGCCTTTCTAATAACTCTGGAAAAACTGAGAAAGATGCCCAGGATCCCTGCTCATCTGCGTGAACTTGCCTTAGGCATGCTGCAAGGAGGCATGAGGAATGCAGCTGTGGCCAGGGCAATACATTGCGATGTCCGTACTGTGAGATGTGTAAGACAGCGCTACCTGTGAGACAGGACGGACAGCTGATTGTCCTCGCAGTGGCAGACCACGTGTAACAACACCTGCACAGAATCGTTACATCCGAACATCACACCTGCGGACAGGTACAGGATGGCAACAACAATTGCCCGGGTTACACCAGGAACGCACAATCCCTCCATCAGTGCTCATACTGTCCACAATATCCTGAGAGAGGCTGGACTGAGGGCATGTTGTAAGACAACACTGGCAACAATGTCGCCTATGGGCACAAATCCACCTTCGCTGGATTAGACAGGACTGTCAAAGTGCTCTTCACTGACGACTCGCGGTTTTGTCTCACCAGGGGTGGTGGTCGGATTCGCGTTTATCTTCGAAGGAATAGGCGTTACACCGAGGCCTGTACTCTGGAGCGGGATCGATTTGGAGGTGGAGGGTCCGTCATGGTCTGGAGCGGTGTGTTACAGCATCATCAAACTCAGCTTGTTGTCATTGCAGGCAATCTCAACGCTATGTGTTACAGGGAAGACATCCTCCTCCCTCATCTGGTACACTTCCTGCAGGCTCATCCTGACATGACCCTCCAGCATGACAATGCCACCAGCCATACTGCTCGTTCTGTGCGTGATTTCCTGCAAGACAGGAATGTCACTGTTCTGCCATGGCCAGCGAAGAGCCCGGATCTCAATCCCATTGAGCACATCTGGGACCTGTTGGATCGGAGGGTGAGGGCTAGGGCCATTCCCCCCCAGAAATGTCTGGGAACTTGCAGGTGCCTTGGTGGAAGAATGTGGTAACATCTCACAGCAAGAACTGGCAAATCTGGTGCAGTCCATGAGGAGATGCACTGCAGTACTTAATGCAGCTGGTGGCCACACCAGATACTGACTGTTGCTTTTGATTTTGTCCTGGATTATTCCATTTATGTTAGTCACATGTCTGTGGAACTTGTTCAGTTTGTCTGTTGTTGAATCTTATGTTCATACAAATATTTACACATGTTAAGTTCGCTGAAAATTAACACAGTTGACAGTGAGAGGACTTTTTTTGTTGTTGCTGAGTTTAGGTATGCTTGTCAGCTTTGACATCGGTTTTGCAAATCGTTGTTAAACTAGACATCAGGCCGATACCGATGTTGGAATTTTTAGCTAATATCGGCCAATTCCGATATGTTCACCGATATATTGTGCATCCCTAATTCGATGTTTCTGTTCTTCTTCCAGGTTAGGGAACTGGATGGTCTCCCTCTCATTATGGACAACTGCGTTATTGACAGCAACAATCCCTGTGTCCTTTTGATTCGTATAGAATCTGATGTGCCTGTGGTGTTTAAATTATACTAGTCGTAACTATCATGTTAAAGCCACTGTGGATGGATGTTAACCTAATGAGCTTTGTACTTTTATGTATCATCCTTTGTCTTCCTGTAAGTATTGCTGTTGCTGATACGTACGTTTATCTAACATGTTTATAGTCATAAGTCAATGTTGGTGGTTGATGGATATATTTTACTGTATACACTCCCTATGTATTTATTTGGACACACAGTGATGCTAAAATGTGTACATTTGTCTTTATGCTCCAACATTTAGGATTTGACAAATGTCATGAGGCGACAGTAGAGAATGTCATCTTTTATTTAAGGGTATTGTTTTAAATATTTGTTTTACCATTTTAGAAATTAAAGCATTTTATGTATCTAGTCCCTCTCTTTGAATGTGTCATAAGTATTTGGACAAATTCACGTATGTCTATGTAAACGTCTTCCATTTAAGAATGATGGAGGCCACTGGGTTCTTGGGAACCTTGAATGCTGCAGAAATGTTTGGTACCGTTTCCCAGATCTGTGCCTCTGTAACAGTAAACTTTACGTCGTCCCCTCGCCCCGACACGGGCGCGAACCAGGGACCCTCTGCACACATCAACAACGGTCACCCACGAAGCAGCGTTACCCATCGCTCCACAAAAGCCGCGGCCCTTGCAGAGCAAGGGGCAACACTACTTAAGTCTCAGAGCAAGTGACGTAACTGATTGAAATGCTACTAGCGCGTACCCGCTAACTAGCTAGCCATTTCACATCCGTTACACCTCGACACAGTCCTGTCTTGGAGATCAATGGACAATTCCTTCGACCTCATGGCTTGGTTTTTGCCCTGACATGCACTGTCAAATGAGGGACCTTTATATAGACAGGTGTGTGCCTTTCCAAATAATGTCCAATCAATTGAATTTACCACAAGTGGACTCCAAGTTGTAGAAACATCTCAGGGATGATCAATGGAAAGAGGATGCACCTGAACTTAATTTTGAGTCTCAAAGCAAAGGGCCTGAATACTTAATGTAAATATCTTATTTCTGTTTTTATGAAGTTGCTAACATTTCCTAAAACCTGTTTTCGCTTTGTCATTATGTGTAGGTTGCTGAGGAGTTTGTCTTAAAAAAAAAAAAATGTATAATACATTTTAAACGTAAACATTTTTGGAAAAAGTCCACAGGTCCGAGTACTTTCTGAAGGCACTGTAGACCATGCATAGGCTATATGCATGGTCCAATATGTTCATTAAAATCATTTTAAATATAATTTTTGCCAGTATGTTATTGGGCTCATTTCTGGAGATGGAAATTATATTTCAGATGGTGTCAGCATACATTTTTTTTAAATTCATTTTGGAGTAGAAGAAAATCCCAGAACTGAGCTTTTCAGTTCACATGAATGTCCTACATTCATGTGGATGCTTCCATGATTAGGGATAGTCCTGAATAAATCGTGAATAATGTTGAGTGAGAAAGAGGAACAAAGATTCATATCCCCTCAAAATACTTGTTAATCACAAAAGTGATAAATACATTATTTACCATTTATTTTGGGCACAACATATTCCGAAACACAACCAAATCAAACTGCAAATGCTACCAACAAGTTTGAAGTCACAAGCTTGATGTAGTCATTGTGTGCTAGGAATATAGGACCAAATACTATATTTTATGCAGTGAATTTGTCCAAGTACTTAATGTCACCTTCAAACGGGGGGACTAGATGCATAAAGTGCATTCATTTCTAAATGTAAAACATATATGTACGAAAATAACCTCGTATAAAAGGTGACACTCTGTACTTTCACATCCGTAAAATATTTGCTCTCAAATCCAAAATGCTGGAGTATAGAGCCAAATTAAACAATTTAGCTTAACTGTCCAAATAAATGTAGGTGAGTGTCTACATTTGTATTTATTAGGGATCCCCATTAGCTCCTGCCAAGACGGCAGCTACTCTTCCTGGGGTCCAAACACACCAAAGCACCCACATTTACGTATAAAACAAAAGATCAAACATTGAACTATGTTTGTATTGAATGAGCTAAAGATGAACTAGTACATCATTTAACATCCCTACACCACCACATATCTACAACACAAAATGTTCAATACCACCATACAACAATATCACAATGTGTGTGTGTATGCATGTGTCTGTTCCTTTGTGTGTGTCTCTTCACAGTCCATGTTGTTCCATAAGGTGTATATTTACCTGCTTTTTAAATCTGATTATACTGCTTTCATCAGTTACCTGATGTGGAAAATAGTCATGGCTCTATGTATTATGTGTGCCTCCCATAGTCTGTTCTGGACTTAGGGACTGTGAAGAGACCTCTAGTGGCATGACAAGTCACTGTGGTGAATTATTATACAGTATGTGCCGTGTATCCATCATGTTTATACTGTTGGTGGATGTTGGCACTGACACAACAACAGCTTAGTTTGAGTCCACCTCCGTCCACCCCCCGGGGGCTAGCTGTCGGTCAGGGCACGGTGCCAGCTTGTCTTTTCACCAGGCGGTGACCTATTAATCTGAGCCCCACTGTCCCCCTGACCCCCTCAGGAAGGATGTTGTCATCGAGGTTATTGTTGAGCTCCTTCTGCTCTTCTCAGGTGGGCTACAGCCAGACACACTGGGCAAAAACTGTTTGAATCCATGTTGTTTCCATGTTGAACAATTCAACAAAAATGATGTGATAACGTTGAATCAATGTGGAAAACTGATTGGATTTGAAAAGTCAACTTAAATCAAATTACATTTAAATGTGTTGTTGATTTCAAGTAAAATCCACTTAAATTGACAACTGAACCAAATGTAAACCAAAGCTAGACATTGAAATGATGTCTGTGCCCAGTGGGTAGCTTGCCTGGAGTGCCGGATGTGTGGTCTTTGCCGGTTTGAGATGGTTCTATTGGTCCATTCAGCCAGGCAAGCTCAATCAAGCACAGATAGTATTTGAACCCAGGTCTGGGCCACAGCCACACCGCTACATGGCCTGGTCACAGATGCTGACTGGGCATATGTGGAGAGGAAGAGAACTAGAGGGGGTGGGAGGCTGGGTTGCTTCCTTGTCATTCAAAATGGACACAGTACTCACTCATTGTACTGATAGTGTCCTGTACAGTGGGATGGTGGTAGCTAATTGAGAATGGGTTAGTTTTACTCCCCTTCAACCACAAATCAAAGTAAAGTATGTGTGAATGTGTAGGAGACAGCAACCAATATGTGTAGTTTTGTAGACAAAAGCTTTTGAGAGTCGGGTTTCTACATTCCTCTTGTTCCTCTTCCATTGTAAAATAAAACTAACTCTCACTCTCTGTGTGCCATGAATGTATATGTAATGCTATCCTTAACCTTTCTTTCTCCATCAGCCAGTGGGCCTACTTTGCTACCCGGAATATTCTAGAACACAACCTGGTGAATCAGGAGCTGGTGGCAGCTCTAGAACGTTGTGGGGTGGCCGATGACTCCGCCCTGAGGACCATGGGCTTAAGAGTAAAGGAGAGAGATGGTATCATGCTGCTCAAACCCTGTTCAAAAGACCCTTGAAGGTTTTCACACAAATGATTTCAAACCAATTTGTTGGTGCTAACCAAACTATAGGGTTCCCCCTTCCGTTACAAGGGTGTTGCAAAGGGAATGGATTTTGATTGTCTTGCTACAAGCTTTGCACTATATCTGCTTTTACCACCCTGTTTTGGCTTTTGGTGAGAATATCAATGATACAAAGGACTATTCCTGTACTTCAGGGTACCGCATGTTTCTTCACAAAAAAAAATGTAGATTTAGTTACATGTAGATACATATTTGTAGTTACATATTCCAACCAACAGCACCAGTCTTCAACTTCCTTACGCATTTCAATAACCTAATCTATGTTATGTGTCAGCTATGTTTGCTGTGTGTGTGTACTTTTACTGGTATGGGTCTTTGGCAGCCAGCTAGATGGGGCAGACAGAGTGTGATTGGCAGTGTGTAGACAGTGAGCCCTTGTGTAAGGGGTAGTATATTTGTTTGTAGACAGAGACCCAAGTAGTGTGAGTGTCAGTGCGAGTGAATCAGACCAGAAGTATTGGCTTGCAGAATGACCCCCCACCCCCCCCCACCCCCACACACTGAATAAGCTGACCGGTCCTGACACCTCAACAATACATTGCTTTAGTCACCCGGCCCACTTGCGGCTCTGCCCTATTTACTCTGTCCCTTGTTTTTTAATGACAAAATGTATTGAAACAATCGGGTTGACTTTCCCCAATCCGCTGGGTATAGTGAGGGGAGCTTATGAGGTTCCGGTCCCCAGCATTTCAGACGGCTGACAAAACACGGCTTTTACTTCTGCTCCAGTGGCTGCCTGCAATGCTTTTCAAACACAGGAAAACCCAGAGAGAGCGTCAGGCTGGCTGAATGAGGTGGCCGTCACAGCCGTCTATTCAACAACTTCAGGGTCAGGAGCAAACAGCTGTCCAACAGCAGCCAGGACTGAAAGGTGTCATCTAGATCAGCGTTTCACAACTCAAACCATAACTCTGTCCTCCTGTGCTTTCTTCTGTACTGGTATTCTTCCAGAATTATATATGTACTACTCAAGGTCTATATAATGGATGATTGTAACTTTAACTGCTGAATAAAACTTTTGTGTGACAAATGTTCCAGTTTTTTTCAGTCTTATGTAAATTGATGTATGCTTTTGTGTCTAAAGACAGTGGTACAGTAGTCTGGACAGGAAACCCAAGAAATCACTAAAAGATGCTCAGATTTTATTAGAAAAATTATAATTGTCAATTTTTCTGTGGTGCACACAATCCTGCATGGCCTAAAAGCTGTGCAATCATTTATCAGACATATAGCAGACATCCAATCCAACACTCGATCTCTAGCATCCATTTATTTTCTTAATACTTAACATTTTGCTGCTGCATTACTTGATCATTCAAGTAAACTCACTGTCAACTTTATTTTCAGCAAACGTGACATGTGTAAATATTTGTCAGAACATAGCAAGATTCAACAATTGAGACAAACTGAACAAGTTCCACAAACATGTGACTAACAGAAATTGAATAATGTTTCCCTGAACAAAGGAGTGGAGTCAGAATCAAAAGTAACAGTCATTATCTGGTGTGGCCAGCAGCTACATTAAGTACTGCAGTGCATCTCCTCATGGACTGCACCAGATTTGCTAGTTCTTACTGTGAGATGTTACCACACTCTTCCACCAAGGCACCTGGAAGTTCCCGGACATTTCTGGGGGGGAATGGCCCTAGCCCTCACCCTCCGATCCAACAGGTCCCAGACGTGCTCAATGGGATTGAGATCCGGGCTCTTCGCTGGCCATGGCAGAACAGTGACATTCCTGTCTTGCAGGAAATCACGCACAGAACGATCAGTATGGCTGGTGGCATTGTCATGCTGGAGGGTCATGTCAGGATGAGCCTGCAGGAAGTGTACCAGATGAGGGAGGAGGATGTCTTCCCTGTAACACACAGCGTTGAGATTGTCTGCAATGATAACAAAGCTCAGTCCGATGATGCTGTGACACACCGCCCCAGACCACCTCCAAATCGATCCTGCTCCAGAGTACAGGCCTTGGTGTAACACTCATTCCTTTGACGATAAACGCGAATCCGACCATCACCCATGGTGAGACTAAACCGCGACTCGTCAGTGAAGAGCACTTTTTGCCAGTCCTGTCTGGTCTAGCGACGGTGGATTTGTGCCCATAGGCGACATTGTTGCCAGTGATGTCTGGTGAGGACCTGCCTTACAACAGGCCTAGAAGCCCTCAGTCCAGGCTCTCTCAGCCTATTGAGAACAGTCTGAGCACTGATGGAGGGATTGTGCGTTCCTGGTGTAATTCGGGGAATTGTTGTTGCCATCCTGTACCTGTCCCGCAGGTGTGATGTTCAGATGTACCGATGCTGTGCAGGTGTTGTTGCACGTGGTCTGCCACTGCGAGGATGATCAGCTGTCCGTCCTGTCTCCCTGTAGCGCTGTCTTAGGTGTCTCACAGTACGGACATTGCAATGTATTGCCCTGGCCACAGTTGCAGTCCTCCTGCCGCCTTGCAGCATGCCTAAGGCAAGTTCACGCAGATGAGCAGGGACCCTGGGCATCTTTCTTTTGGTGTTTTTCAGAGTCAGTAGAAAGGACTCTTTAGTGTCCTAAGTTTTCATAACTGTGACCTTAATTGCCTACCGTCTATAAGCTGTTAGTGTCTTAACGACCGTTCCACAGGTGCATGTTCATTGATTGTTTATGGTTCATTGAACAAGCATGGAAAACAGTGTTTAAACCCTTTACAATGAATGTCTGTGAAGTTATTTGGATTTTTACAAATTATCTTTGAAAGACAGGGTCCAGAAAAAGGGACGTTTCTTTTTTTGCTGAGCTTATAAGACATTTCATTTGAAGGTATCTTAACATAAATAAATAATTTATTTTCAGTGTTCAAATATAGTGCCTTCAGAAAGTATTCACACCCCTTGGCTTTTTCCACATTTTGTTGTGTTACAGCCTGAATTTAAGATGGATTCAATTGAGATGTTGTCACTGGCTTACACACAATACCCCATAATGTCAAAGTGGAATTCTGTTTTTGGAAATGTTTTACAAATCAATAAAAAGGAAAAGCTGAAATGTCT
This sequence comes from Salvelinus fontinalis, assembly GCF_029448725.1. Taxonomy (NCBI): domain Eukaryota; kingdom Metazoa; phylum Chordata; class Actinopteri; order Salmoniformes; family Salmonidae; genus Salvelinus; species Salvelinus fontinalis. Next base: position 20,208,125 of record NC_074675.1, on the reverse strand, counting down.
TGATTCAATAGGTATTCAACCCCTTTGCTATGGCAAGCCTAAATACGTTAGGAATAAAAGTTTGCTTAACAAGTCACAAGTTTAACTGCGTCATCTCTGTACCCCACACATACGACTATCTGTAAGGAACCTCAGTTGAGCAGTGAATTTCAAACACAGGTTCAACCACAAAGAAAAGAGGTATTCCAATGCCTCCCAACGAAGGGCACCTATTGGTAGATGGGTAAAAAAAATTGAAAGCAGACATTAAATATCCCTTTGAGCGTGGTGAAGTTATTAATTACACTTTGGCTGTTGTATCCATACACCCAGTCACTACAAAAGATGTAGGCGTCGTTGTTAACTCCGTTACCGGAGAGGAAGGAAACTGCTCCGGGATTTCACCATGAGGCCAATGGTGACTTTAAAACAGTTACAGAGTTTAATGGCTGTGATAGAACACTGAGGATGGATCAACAACATTGTGGAAAAAGTCAAGGGGTGTGAATAGTTTCTGAAGGCACTGTAATTACAGTGTGATTGGATAGTTAAGGTACGCCACCATTTCAACGTCAGCCTATTGAAACCATGCTCCTCTCTCTCTGTCCGTCTCGCATCGCCGTCAAAAGGCATTTTGCTGATGTACCGTTTCCAGTTTGAGGTTGTTTTTTTGTTGTCAGTTGGTCAGTTTTTATTCTCCCCCATTTCAGATGTCTAGAGATTATTGAGCTTTTTTGAGCAGTGTTACCGAGGAGGTGAAAACTGCACTTGATAAAGTTTGCATCCACAATGTTTCCAATAACAGATTTGCTTGGTTGGAGACCAAAATGAACAACCACAATCCTTTCACTTCATCAATATCCTTCAACACATAGTATATCGGCATCACAGTTTTCCAGTCAGCGCATGAGAAAAAAACATTATTTGCCTACTTCTCAAAGTACTTTCTCTCAAAGTCATTTTAGTTAATTTAATCTTTTGTCTTTAAAATGAAATAGGATGTCCAATGTGCAAAATGAAGCCATGAAGAATCTAACAATTTCAAAGTCCACTGTAGAGTACATCCTGAAGAGTCCTTCCCCACTAAGTCACATCCTAATATCCTTTTTTCCTTTCCTTGTATCCTCTCTCATGGCCTTGCCCTGTCCCTTGTCCCTTTTCCCAGCTCCCTCCGTCCCCCTCCTCCATCCATCTATCCATCCTTTATTTGCAGGTGAACACCTCAGACTTCTCACTGCACGTGTTACACTTCACAAAACAGCACCACTGGAACTTGCAGTTGCACTGCCACACGCGGGTGTACTGGTGGGTGTTGTGGCTTCTACCACAACACATCAGATTGCAGCCGTCGGTATGGGGTGACGTGTGGTTACACAGCCTCCCCCGCGTCCCTGTGCTCCCTGTTGCCGTGTCCTCCTCGCAGTAGTTAGGAGACCTCTCCAGGTAGACCAGATCTGTGTCCGTGGGTTTCAGGTACCCCCGCGACTCCTTCAGACGCAGGAAGGAGGGTTGACGGAGACGCGAGGCCCGGACCGGTTCGACTTGGACCGCCTCGCCGTAGCGCTCTTTCAGGACGTAGCCGATCTCCCGGAACTTGGGTAGGGTGGTCCAGCAGGTCTTGGTGGTGCAGGAGCCCGACACGCCGTGACACTTACACTCCAGCGTCATATGCTCCTCCAGGATCTGAGGGAGAGGAGAGAAGAAGGTTGGATACAGGGTTTGGAAAAGGTTGACGCAACCTGAGGGCTAGATACATGCTTTGAGAAAGAGCTGGCATGTCCCAAATGTTGAATAGTTGTGTGTAGGTAGCTTAAAGTGTTTGAGAGTAATTTGTTGTCATTGATGGTTATTAACTAGTTTGACCATCCTGATCTCACAAGCTTACATTCTGTTTCTCTACACAAATTAGGTGATTACGTGAAGTGAAATAAACCGAGCCCAGCGGGCAGGATGGGGGATCAGGCTAGTTAGACATATCCTGCCATTGTTATTGAGTTCAAAAGCACACTCGTAAGAGTTACATCTTAACTACTTAATTCACAGTGATGTGAATTGGAGATTTGCATGAAAAAGTTTAGGCCAGCCCACATATCCACAAATTGTATTTTCCAATTCATTCAACAGTTCTACAATACATTACGTCTATTAACTAAGGGCATCCCCTGCAATATAGCCTAAAGTCCATATGGAGTACATATTTCAAATCCCCCAACTGGACAGTGATGCCAGGTTCAAGCCTCTATTCTCTTACTAACTTGACCTTCCTAAAGACCACAATAGACAGAATAAACGACCAGAACTCTCAAGTTACCAGAACATGTATAACATTGTACTGAGGTTTCATGTGCAATTTAAGTTTTGATGCCTCACAGATATATTCAGCGGACACATTTGCCAGATGACAGTTTACCGTTTAGGGTTGAGTTATATAGTTTTGACCAAATCGGAAATGTTTATGTAGCCCAATGTTCACCCAAAAAGTATAGCAACTTCTAACACAAAGCAATATCTATCAGTGTTGCATAGATACATTGTCTATAGGAATTAAAGTAAAACTTCTAACTGGGTGGCCAGTACTGTAGCCTACTTGCCTATCATGTAAGAGTGTATCAGTGTATCAAGACTGTTGCTCTTGATCTGCCCTGCTATCAAGTTAGGGGAATTGGCTCTTGATTAGGTTGCTTTAGTGTGTGCAGTGGTGCAGCAGCATGGTTTTGGGAGCTGCCACCGAGAGGAAGAGAGAGAGACTTTGCAATAATATCCTGTATCCTGACTTAATGCTCTGTAATTCAATGAATGGGAAAGCAGGGTTATGGCAGGCCTCCATTTGGCAGCCGGTTTGCCTGGACTTGCATTCCCTCCACTCACACATACACACGGGCATGCTCACGCACACATCGACACATGGGCAGGCACACGCATGTGCTCTCACACACACACACATTCTGAAACCCTCTGTTTTGAAACTAGTATAGCATCATTTAGCACAGCGATGCTGTCTCTGCTGAACTTATATTTACACTGAAAAATATATAAATGCAGCAAGCAACAATTTCAAAGATTTTACTGAGTTAAATGAACTTATGGAAATCAGTCAATTGAAATAAATAAATTATGCCCTAATCTATAGATTTTACATGACTGGGAATACAGATATGCATCTGTTGGTCACAGATACTTTTATAAAAAAGGTAGGGGCGTGAATCAGAAAACCAGTCAGTATCTGGCGTGACATCTCCTTCGCATTGAGTTGATCAGGCTGTTGATTGTGTCGTGTGGATTGTTGTCCCACTCTTTAACCTCTCTTGGGTAGGGGGCAGTATTTTGATATCCGGATGAAAAGCATGCCCAAAGTAAAACTGCCTGTTACTCAGGCCCAGAAGCTAGGATATGCATATAATTGGTAGATTTGGATAGAAAACTCAAAAGTTTCTAAAACTGCTAAAATAATGTCTGTGAGTATAACAGAACTGATTTGGCAGGCGAAACCCCGAGGAGAAACATCCGGGGGGGGGGGGGGGGGGGGAATTAAGGTCATAGGATTTTCCAATAGATTTCTATGGAATGCCCTTTTTATTAGGAACCTGGTTGCATTTCCTATGGCTTCCACTAGATGTTAACAGTCTTTAGAAATTGTTCGATGTTTTTCTTTTGAGAAATGAAGAAGTAGTGATATTCATTGTAAGTGTCACTCCAGGTGGACTCTACTGTTTTGGTGCGCGTGACCAGGAGTTCGCTCCACGTTGTTTTTATCCGGTATTAGAAACAGTTTATTCCGTCATAAATTTTATCGATTATTTACGTTTTAGGGTACCTGAGGTTGGATTAGGAACGTTGTTTGAAATGTTTGGACCAAGTTTACAGGTAACTTATTAAATACTTTGTAGACATGTTGGGGGAGTTGAAACCGGTGTATTTCTGAATCAAACGCGCCAAATAATTGGACATTTTTGGGACATAAATCAAATAAAATTTTATTTGTCACATACACATGGTTAGCAGATGTTAATGCGAGTGTAGCGAAATGCTCGTACTTCTAGTTCCGACAATGCAGTAATAACCAACGAGTAATATAACCTAACAATTCCACAACTACTACCTTATACACACAAGTGTAAAGGGATAAAGAATATGTACATAAAGATATATGAATGAGTGATGGTACAGAACGGCATAGGCAAGATGCAGTAGATGGTATTGAGTACAGTATATACATATGAGATGAGTAATGTAGGGTATGTAAACATAAAAGTGCATAATTTAAAGTGGCTAGTGATACATGTATTACATAAAGATGGCAAGATGCGGTAGATGATAGAGTACAGTATATACATATACATTATATTAAGTGGCATTGTTTAAAGTGGTAAGTGATACATTTTTGATCAATTTCCATTATTAAAGTGAGCTGGAGTTGAGTCAGTATGTTGGCAGCAGCCACTCGATGTTAGTGATGGCCTTGAGATAGAAGCTGTTTTTCAGTCTCTCGGTCCCTGCTTTGATGCACCTGTACTGACCTCGCCTTCTGGATGATAGCGGGGTGAACAGGCAGTGGCTCGGGTGGTTGTTGTCCTTGATGATCTTTATGGCCTTCCTGTGACATCGGGTGGTGTAGGTGTCCTGGAGGGCAGGTAGTTTGCCCCCGGTGATGCATTGTGCAGACCTCACTACCCTCTGGAGAGCCTTACGGATGTGGGCGGAGCAGTTGCCGTACCAGGCGGTGATACAGCCCGACAGGATGCTCTCAATTGTGCATCTGTAGAAGTTTGTGAGTGCTTTTGGGGACAAGCCAAACTTCTTCAGCCTCCTGAGGTTAAAGAGGCGCTGCTGCGCCTTCTTCACAACGCTGTCTGTGTGGGTCGACCAATTCAGTTTGTCCATGATGTGTACGCCGAGGAACTTACAACTTACTACCCTCTCCACTACTGTCCCGTCGATGTGGATAGAAGTCGACAATCATCTCCTTTGTTTTGTTGACGTTGAGTGGGAGGTTATTTTCCTGACACCACACTCCGAGGGCCCTCACCTCCTCCCTGTAGGCCGTCTCGTCGTTGTTGGTAATCACACCTACCACTGTAGTGTCGTCCGCAAACTTGATGATTGAGTTGGAGGCGTGCATGGCCACGCAGTCGTGGGTGAACAGGGAGTACAGGAGAGGGCTCAGAACGCACCCTTGTGGGGCCCCAGTGTTGAGGATCAGCGGGGTGGAGATGTTGTTACCTACCCTCACCACCTGGGGGCGGCCTGTCAGGAAGTCCAGTACCCAGTTGCACAGGGCGGGGCCGAGACCCAGGTTCTCGAGCTTGATGATGAGTTTTGAGGGTACTATGGTGTTAAATGCTGAGCTGTAGTCGATGAACAGCATTCTCCCATAGGTATTCCTCTTGTCCAGATGGGTTAGGGCAGTGTGCAGTGTGGTTGCGATTGCGTCGTCTGTGGACCTATTGGGGGCGGTAAGCAAATTGGAGTGGGTCTAGGGTGTCAGGTAGGGTGGATGTGATATGGTCCTTGACTAGTCTCTCAAAGCACTTCATGATGACGGAAGTGAGTGCTACGGGGCGGTAGTCGTTTAGCTCAGTTACCTTAGCTTTCTTGGGAACAGGAACAATGGTGGCACTCTTGAAGCATGTGGGAACAGTCTGTGATGTCTCTCTGGAAGGCAACCCTTGCTCGGATTTCATCAACCTTGTTGTCAAGAGACTGGACATTGGCGAGTAGTATGCTAGGGAGTGGTGCGCGATGTGCCCGTCTCCAGAGCCTGACCAGAAGACCGCTTCGTTTTCCCCTTTTACGGTGACGTTGTTTAGCTTCGCCGGCTGGGATCAGATCCATTGTCCTGGGTGGAAGGCAAAACCCAGGATCCGCTTCGGGAAAGTCATTTTCCTGGTCGTAATGATGGTGATTTGCCGTTGCTCTTATATTCAGTAGTTCCTTCCGACTGTATGTAATAAAACCTAAGATTACCTGGGGTACCAATGTAAGAATTAACACGTAAAAAAAACAAAATACTGCATAGTTTCCTTGGAACGCGATGCGAGGCGGCCATCTCTGTCGGCGCTGGAAGTACATGGAGTACATACATAAAGAAGTACATAAATAAGGACATTATCGAACAAAAGGACCATTTGTTATGTTCCTGGGACATTTTGGAGTGCCAACAGAAGAAGATCTTCAAAAGGTAAGGCATTAATTATATCGCTATTTCTGACTTTTGTGGCGCACCTGCCTGGTTGAAATATCTTTTTCATGGTTTTGTATGCAGGGCGCTGTCCTCAGATAATCACATGGTTTGCTTTCGCCGTAAAGCCTTTTTGAAATCTGACACAGTGGCTGGATTAACAAGAATTTATTTTGATGTATAACACATATTTTCAAGAATGTTAAATATTTGAATTTAGTATTTTTGAATTTCGCGCTCTGCAATTTCACCGGATGTTGGCCAGGTGGGACGCTACCGTCCCACGTACCCTAGAGAGGTTAATGGCTCTGCGAAGTTGCTGGATATTCCTGGGAACTGGAACATGCTGTCAAACACATCAATCAAGAGAAAACAATTGGGATTCATCCGTGAAGAGCACTCTTCTCTAGCGTGCCAGTGGCCATCGAAGGTGAGCATTTGCCCGCTGAAGTTGGTTATGACGCCGAACTGCAGTCAGGTCATGACCCTGGTGAGGATGACGAGCACACAGATGAGCTTCCCTGAGACGGTTTCTGACAGTTTGTGCAGAAATTCTTTGGTTGTGCAAACCCACAGTTTCATCAGCTGTCCAGTTGGATGGTCTCAGACGATCCCGCAGGTGAAGAAGCTGGATGTGTAGGTCCTGGGCTGGCGTGGTTGGACGTACTGCCAAATTCTAAAACGACTTTGGAGGCAGTTTATGGTAGAGAAATTAACATAAAATTATCTGGCAACAGTTCTGGTGGATATTCCTGCAGTCAGCATGCCAATTGCACCCTCCTTCAAAACTGTGGCATTGTGTTGTGTGACAAAACTGCACATTTAAGAGTGGCCTTTTATTGTCCCCAGCACAAAGTTCACCTGGGTAATGATCATGCTGTTTAATCAGCTTCTCAATATGCCATACCTGTCAGGTGGATGGATTATCTTGGCAACTGAGAAATGCTCACAAACAGGGATGTGAACAAATCTGTGCACAGAATTTGAGAGAATTACACTTTGTGCGCATTGAACATTTCTGAGATCTTTTATTTCAGCTCATGAAACATTTATATTTTTGTTCAGTATACTTTTCTGATGGAGTTGTATTATATTCTATTGTCTTCTATTCTAGATCCCTACAGAAACAACTACATTTTTGTTAGATGTGTTAAAACCCCAGACAACAAGACAAGCAGTGTCAGTCACTTTACCTTTCGTCCTGCCTCATTATTATGCAGGTTCATCAGACGTCGGGCGTTCTTCTTGATCTCTCGGGCATCCACGAAGCGTCTGGAGAACTCCACGCCGTACTTGATGTTGGCCGAGCAGCCTCCCCACTTCCAGCCCTCCTCCTGGTCATGGTAGCCCTGCTTCTCCCAGTCGCAGCCACACTGGCTCAGGTTGCCCTGACTACACGCCGCTGTCACCGAATGGGCCACGCCAGCCGCCGTGATGGCATAGGTGAATGCCGCCTCTCGGCTACCTGGGGAGGAGAGAGAGGGGGGCAAAGAGTTACCTTGCACTAGTCCTAGGTAAGTTGTAGTGCATTACAGTACGTAGTATGAGTTTGTTACAGTACAGTATTTTATGTTGTGGCCTAATGAAAGGCTAGTGGCCCACTACAACAAAATTTATCCTCACTTTACATTACTGGGTGACCTGACTGCAGTTCGGCCTTATACTAGTGTAATGTAATTAAGCTGTAACAGGCTAATAAATACCTACCATTCCTTATTTGATAGTCTCTGTCTATTGGACTGTCGTCAGAGCCCTAATTTTTAACAGGCGGGCTAGGTAAGACTCCATTGATAAAACCAAAGTGACATCTGCTGATTACCAGAGGAGCCTTACTGTATCTGTGTCTGTATCGCAGATACAGTAAAAACTACTGTATGTACTATAGTAGTATATGTATATAAATATATATAAAGTATATAAATTCAGTAGGCTCTAATCTATGTATTTCAGATGACTGGGAATACAGATGTCTCTGTTGGTCACAGATACCTTAAAAAAAAGGTAGGAGCGTGGATCTGAAAACCAGTCAGTATCTGATGTGGCCACCAGCGCAACATATTTCCTTCGCATAGAGTTGATCAGGCTGTTGATTGTGGCCTGTGGAATGTTGTCCCACTCCTCTTCAATGGCTGTGCGAAGTTGCTGGATATTGGTGGGAACTGGAACACGCTGTCATACACATTGAGCAAGAGCATCCCAAACATGTTCAACGGGTGACATGTCTGGTTAGTATGCAGGCCATGGAAGAACTGGGGCATTTTCAGCTTCCAAGAATTGTGTACAGATCCTTGCGACATGGGGCCGTGCATTATCATGCTGAAAGGTGAGGTGATGGCGGCGGATGAATGGCATGACCATCAGTTGTCCGTAGCTTATGCCTGCCCATACCATAACCCCACAACCACCATGGGGCACTCCGTTTACATCAGCAAACCGCTCGCCCACACGACGCCATACATGTGGTTTGCAGTTGTGAGGCCAGTTGGACGTACTGCCAAATTCTCTAAAATTACATTGGAGGTGGCTTATGGTAGAGAAATTAACATTAGATGCTCTGGCAATAGCTCTGGTGGACATTCCTGCAGTCAGCATACTAATTGCACGCTCCCTCTAAACTGGAGACATCTGTGTCATTGTGTTGAATGACAAAACTGCACATTTTAGAGTGGCCTTTTATTGTCCCCAGCAAAAGGTGCACCTGTTTAATGATCATATTGTTTAATCAGCTTGATATGCCACACATGTCAGGTGGATGGATTATCTTGGCAAAAGAGAAATGCTCACTAGCAGGGATGTAAACAAATTTGTGCACAAAATTTGAGATATATAATATTTTTAGCATATGGAAATATTCTGGGATCTTTTATTTCAGCTCATGGGACCAACACTTTACATGTTACGTTTCTGTTTTTTTTCAGCGTAGATTATCCTATCTAAAAGTGCACTTAATGTGTGCCAGTTGGTTTGTGTTTCAGCCAACACATGTCATTCTATAGCTCACATTGTAGTGTTATTGATCTCACTACCTTCACTCTAGACAAGTTGTTTATGGATGTAGCGTAACGTCTTGTAAATGATTTATAAGAAGTTAATAAACACACAAATCTACTTAAAGATGCTAGATAAATCTTAAGTGAACATTACTCATTGTTTTTGTAGCTGGTGTTGGTAACTTATGAGTTGTAGACCCACAACCACACAATACATTCTCACATCTGCTATACCATTGATCAATCTGTCAAACTACACCGTCAGAGCAACGATAAATACCCGTAAGAGCCTTTCAAATGGCAAGCTTTCCATTTCAGAACAAACACATTAACATTTACCTCATGGAAAGGAAAGTAATTACTGTATATGACATTACTATTGCGTTGTCCTTGTAATAGGATATTTCTCGCCTCAATCAAGATACTATGTTGGCTTCCATTCTCCTCAACAACCTGAGTATTAATGCATGGCGTCTAGTGGAAGGCAATGGGGTGGCTTCTCTCCAACCTGACACACTCACTCATAGATCCCATTAGCTCTGTGGCTCCCTGATCCATAACTTTAAACTAACTCTGAAGTCTTCTCTCATCAGTCCGAACCAGACCTTTCGGTAAATGTAGAATAGTGAATGTTTTCCTCGAGCTGCCAAACGTCATGCCCAGCTTATAAATGTGTTTTCATTATAGAGTAATACATGCTTGGTTCCATTGTTGTTGGTATTCTAACTGCTGTAGCTGACTTTGATTAGTGGTCAAGACAGAAACCTGGTCTCACTCAATAGTTATATGTTCTCTGTCCTTGCAGGTCAATCAAATTAAGTGATTGAAGAGGAACTTCTTGACAACCGGCTGGCCATCTGGCTACTCCAACCCCGGCCAACAGCTATGCACCACTCGCAGCAACTGACCCAAGCCCCCCCCCCATCACCGACCATTTCAAATCCCACCTTACCTTCTCCGCTATGCAATCTGGTTTCCGAGCTGGTCTCGGGTGCACCTCAGCCACACTCAAGGTCCTAAACGATATCATAACCATCATCGATAAAAGACAGTACTGTGCAGCCGTCTTCATCGACCTGGCCAAGGCTTTCGACTCTGTCAATCACCGTATTCTTATTATATAAGACTCAACAGCCTTGGTTTCTCTAATGACTGCCTCGCCTGGTTCACTAACTACTTCTCAGATAGAGTTCAGTGTGTGAAATCGGAGGGCCTGTTGTCCGGACCTCTGGCAGTCTCTATGGGGGTTCAATTCTCGGGCCGACTCTTTTCTCTGTATATATCAATGATGTCGCTCTTGCTGCTGGTGATTCTTTGATCCACCTCTACACAGACGACACCATTCTGTACACATCCGGCCCTTCTTTGAACACTGTGTTAACAAACCTCCAAACAAGCTTCAACGCCATACACCACTCCTTCCATGGCCTCCAACTGCTCTTAAATACAAGTAAAACGGAATGCATGCTCTTCAACCGATCGCTGCCTGAACCTGCCCTCCCGACTAGCATCACTACTCTGGACGGTTCTGACTTAGAATATGTGGACAACTATAAATACCTAGGTGTCTGGCTAGACTGTAAACTCTCCTTCCGGATTCACCATAAGCATCTCCAATCCAAAGTTCAATCTAGAATTGGCTTCGTTTTTCACAACAAAGCCTAATTCACTCATGCTGCCAAACTTACCCTCGTAAAACTGACTATCCTACCGATCCTTGACTTCGGCGATGTCATTTACAAATGATCCTCCAACACTCTACTCAGCAAATTGATAGACTGCATCCACAGTGCCATCCGTTTTGTCACCAAATCCCCAAATACTACCCACCACTGCGACCTGTATGCTCTCGTTGGCTTGTCCTCGCTACATATTTGTCGCCAAACCCACTGGCTCCAGGTCATCTATAAGTCTTTGCTAGATATAGCTCTGCCTTCTCAGCTCACTGGTTACCATAGCAACACTCACCCATAGCACGCGCTCCAGTATATTTCACTGGTCATCCCCAAAGCCAATACCTCCATTGGCTGCCTTTCCTTTCAGTTCTCTGCTGCCAGTGACTGGAACGAATTGCAAAAATCACTTGGAGACATATCTCCCTCACTAACTTTAAGTGTCAGCTGTCAGAGCAGCTTACCGATCGCCGCAGCTGTACACAGCCCAACTACCTACCTCATCCCCATATTTGTTTTTCTGCTATTTTGCAGACCAGTATTTCTACTTGCACACCCTCATCTGCACATATTTCACTCCAATATAAATTGCTAAATTGTAATTACTTCGCCACTATTGGCCTATTTATTGTCTTACCTCCTGGATTTCCTGTATACAGATTTTCTATTGTGTTATTGACTGTACGTTTGTTTATCCCATGTGTAACTCTGTGTTGTTGTTTTTGTCACACTGCTTTGCTTTATCTTGGTCAGGTTGCAGTTGTAAATGAGAACTTGTTCTCAACTGACCTACCTGGTTAAATAATGGTGAAATATATATATATATATTTTTAAACTTGACTCTTTTACGCATGCATGAACTCAAATGGATCAGCTGACCATAGGATGAGCCTGTCCGGGCCCTTTGAATGACCAATCCAACATCTCATCACTACCAACAACAACCCAAGAGATGAGTCCTACCATAACTTTCCAGTAGATCGACAGAGTTCTTGTCATATCAATCTCTCCCAAAACATACAGTCAGTAGAGGGACAAGCTGAGTGTCCCATTTAACCCCCTAACACACCATAACCCTAACACACCATGGTGAACAGAGGAATAGATACATTTCCTTTCCTCTAACAAAATCACTAAATGGATCTTGGATCCAGCGGTCCGCCTGTCTGTGAGAGGAGTGATTGTTCCCAAAGCTGTTGGATTAAACACAGTTCCCAAACCACAGCGAGACTACAACAAAACATTTCTGACCGATAGACAATTCATATAAGAGCAAATCGACTAGTGTGCTGTGGGAAATAAAAGAATAGGGGAATGCTGACTAAAACCAGATCAGAGCCATGTTTAGAGATTATGAGTTTAGATAGTTAGGAGAGGTTGCACATCTAAGGACATTCTGGTTCATTTTCACACAATAATTAATACAGACCTACTGTATTTAAGACAGTCAGTGTTGTAAGAATGAACGTCACAAACCAAACTCAAGCCCAGAGGCAGGACAGACTTCTACACAATGAGGTCACATGTAGGACAGACTGTTGTAGGATTGAAACCCCTTCAGAACACTAGCAACACGGCTTCAAGTTTCAATTGTTCCCGTATTCCTAATATTATGGAGTCAAAGTACGGTATTCACTGTGGTTATTGAAGAAGGATGATGGTGAAAGAATACTACTCTCACTGGAAGATTTCACTGAAGTAGTTTCACTAACCATAGAGCTTCACTCTTCACTCAATGAGTTTGTGAGTTTGTGAACCTCCCATCGTTGCTTCTATTGCAGGAGTAGCACCACACTGACTACAACAACCAAATTGGCCATGATGATAGCTATTGCTCCCACCTTCACCAAATCGTATGGCTCTGAACTACCATAACCTCTCCTGTAACCAGTGCCCTGGACTGAACATAGCCATTGGGAAGAAAAAGGAAGTTCAATAGAAACAACTTTCATTTTCCTGTAAGAGTGGCTGATCATATTTGTTATATATCCAGCTTATCCTTTGTGTCATGCACCTTGGAAAGTGTTGGTTGGACTGTGAATTAGGCACTAGTCACTGACAGTAGACCTATACGTTTTCATTGGGGCACAGGAAAAGCCAGTGACTTCTCATTCACGCCCATGAGGCACAATCAGATGCTTAGCTCTCCACTATTTCTAGCCAATGCTTGGTCTGGTGGGCATTCTGATGCAATCACTGCATCATCATCATCATAAACCATTATATCCTTCTCAGTGTGGAGCAGCCACACTGTAGGGAATGTAGAGATGAAGTAGGACCCACACCATTGCGGGTCCTACTTCATCTATTTATTTAACCTTTATTTAACTAGGGAAGTCATTTAAGAACAAAGTCTTATTTACTATGGACGGCCTACCCTGGCCAAACCCTAACCCGGATGAAGCTGGGCCAATTGTGCGCCGCCCTATGGGACTCCCAATCACGGCCGGTTGTGATACAACTGAGATGCAGTGCCTTAGACCGCTGCGCCACTCAGGGTGATTTCCCAGACACAGATTAAGGCTAGTCCTGGACTAAAAAGCAAGCTCAATGGTCAATCTCCATCGAAAATTGTTTTTAGTCCAGGACTAGGGTTAATCTGCATCCGGGAAACTGTCCCTACATGTTTTCTTTGGCCCAGCACCCCCTAACAAGTGATGTACATTTGACTAGACTAATTGCAGCAGGTAGACTGACCTACTCTCAGTTCTTGTCCAAAGACGGTCCTCTCGCCCAGGGCGGAGCAGTTCCAGCGGCCATAGCGGAACTGGTACTGGCATTCGTTGATGCCCAGCTGTGCACCCTCGCCGATGACGATGATGGCGTCCGGGCGGCTCTGGCAGAGGGTGCGCTGCCTTGGGGACAGTCCAGGGATCTTGTTGCAAATGATGTTAGCCCCCAACGCTACCACCGAGGACAGTGCCCTATGGGGGGGGAAGAGGGAGATGGCTAAACATCAAGGCATAGAGTCGGCGGGCCAGAGTCGGCGTGGCACGGACTGTATTGTAGCTACAGATTCTATAGGTCCCCCCGTGAGCTACAGTGTTCCCTCACATCAGTCAGGTTTTGGTTTGGCTAACAATCTAGATAGAGCACTTAATACACACAGCTGATTTAAGACACACGGCTGGTTCAAGACAAGCTCACAGGTCACTGAGATTGTTTATTGTGACCTTATAGATCTGAGCAAAGCAACTTGACCCTCATACATTTTAAAGGTCCACTGTGTGTAAGATTTACTTCAAGTCATTGAATCAGGTTTTAAAATGCACAAAAGCAAACAATGGTTAGCCAATGAAGAACAGACAACAAACCAACTCTGGCTAATAGCCGTTTAAGCCCACATTTTAACTAAAGTTTTAGGTATTGGTCAGGTCTGTCTGTGCAAGTATGAGAAATATCTGCACTAATCATATGTTCTGTGAGGGCCCGGGTCTTTTAATGTAATAATAAATAACAACTTGTACAGTTTTATGTCTACAGAACACAGGATGTCGCTCTTTCCCATATGTTGCTTTAAAAATATAGCGTGTAAGAGAACATGGTCATGTTGCAATGTGTGAATCCTACTGATCAGGTAATCTTGTTAATTTACTTATTGAACACTGTGAATACCACATAAGTCATTTATAAGTCCATCAAAATATTTATTTAATGTCATTTGTCATTTTGGGAAGTTGTAGCAGCTGTTATTGTGAACCTCTCCATTGACTAAGACTTTTAAGCTAGTTGGAAAATACATTTTGTCAGGGAAGTTTAAATTAAACTCTTCAGACATGTTAAATGTTCGTTAAACGTTTATATTCTTGTTAAGACGTTTTCTTATAGGTTTTGTTATTAATATTCTATTTTCAGTCACAAAACCAAACAGATATTGTTTGACACCAACAATTTCATGTGAAGATATCACTCCCAGTATTTTACAATAGGCTATTATATAAGTTCCAAAAGTTTATTTGAGTTGCTCATTTTATAGTGGAATTGTATTATAAACCACAAATGCTCTATAATTTCCACGTGCGTAAATGTCCCAATCAACAAATTAATTAAATTAGTGCATAAGAGATATTTTTTGTTGTTGTTGAGATTTTACAAATGCACACCATCACATGGCTGTACAAGCACCTGTTGAAGAGAAGGGTAAAAAGCACGTGCCAACCTACAGGTAGCTACCGCTGGTGAGGATGAGGAAGATCTGGGGATAGTAGACGGACAGCAGCGCACTGCGGGACGAGACAATGAGCATGGTGTCATTGAACACAACGGCCGCTGCTTGCTTGAGTGAGGGGGGGAATGAAATTAGTTAGATAATTCCTTTAGAAGATAAGTAGTCCTGGCAGTTCGTATCAAACAAATCTCTGTTCGCTTCTTTGGGGTAATCGCGTCTAGTTCTTGGGGTCAGTCCGCGGAGCGTTGGTGCTATGCAGCTCCAAGCCCCCCGGTAGTAGCGTTGGCTTCGGACGAGGAGACTGGACGGGTCGTCACTTGACGACAGTGGTGTTAATGTGGTTGTCCTCCTAGACTGATGGAGTGGATTTTAGATTCCGGGACAGCAGGTATGTGCCGCTGTTTTATCATTGGCAGAGAGAGACAGTGTTATACCGCCCTCCCTCCCTCCCGTTAAAACCAAACGGGGCAACCGTAGAGAGACAAGACTTCCACCATTTAGCTCCCAACTATATATTTTTTCAATCAATTAATCCATGTGACCAATACTGTATTAAAAATGGTATGTGCTTTATGAATGTATATTGTTGTTATTATGGTGTTAGGTAGGCTAATATTTCTGGACATTCCGTCTTCAACAGGTCTCATTGAATTACGTTCCATTCATTAAAGGCGTGCGTAAAAACACGTGTAAAACCACCAATTGATTACGCAGGCATGCAGGACAGGTGTCCAGTTCATTTCAACCGATAAGAGACACCATAACATTGGTTGGTGTGGAAACACGTAGGACACATGGGATGACACAATATAACAACTCAACCCCTAAATAACAACTATAGAAAGAATGTAGGCTACTTTGAGGATACAATGAATTATCTTGCTCTCTCTCAATGGTATTTAGATCTCGATGATACCCTCATGTGGTTGAACGTTAGAATGCAATGCCATCATTGTCAACTTCAAGGAGGTCAAATAGTTGTGATCTTGAAAACAAACTGCAGAAAGAAGCTATTATTTATTTTCCTTACATTTAATCTTGTCAGGAATCATTTACTGGTTCATAAAGACAAAACTATCTAAGCTGAGTGATTCTTCTCAAACAGGCCCATGTTGCCACGTGTTGAAAACTTCCAAGACATGCAAATAAAACCACCAAAAGCTCTCTAAAATATCAGATGAGAATGAGAAACAGAGACATATTTTCAGTCTCCCCTTTAAAGATGCTCCATGCAAATAACAGCTTGTTTGCCTAGAAACTTAGTGTGAGTAAAAGCTCTCAATGGGTGGGGATGGTGCTGTTTAGTTTCAAACAACCTTCAAAGCATGGACCGTTTTACAAGGATACTTCTTTCATGGGATGATGGCTGAGGGCAAAGCCCATGTTGTCTCTCTCTTCTCTCCTTTTCGGAGATGTCATGTTAGTGAAGTGTTGAAGACATTCTGACTGTTGTGCTCTTCATCTTGCTCTGCTAGCACAAACCGGACCAGCTGAGCACTGAGCAGTCATACAAGTATGAAAGGCACGCTTTGTTTTAATCAATAAAAACTCACATTCTTTATTCATAGCAGATCAGAAAAGCCACACCAAGCTGAGACTGTGACAGACTCACCCTTTTTAAGAGGCAGGCAAGGCAACCCACTACACCAGTGTTTCCCCACTCCTCCAGTACCCCAACAGCACACCTGATTCAACTTGTCAACTTATTATCAAGCTCTCAATGAGTTGAATCAGGTGATTTTGTCTGTGGCTACGACAAAATGTGTGGTGTTGGGGGTACTCGAGGACCGGAGGTGAGAACCACGGAACTACACCCTTCCTACTTGAACTTATTTGCCAACCTCTTGGTCACGACTGTTAGATATAACGCTACAGATCTGTGACCACAAAGACTCAGATTCACACAGTCTAAAACCTCCACCAACGAACATTACAGTTAGATTGAATTCTATAGCTGATAACTCCTCAATCCAGGCTTTAATATCTTTCATTCCAACAAAGCCTCTCAGTAAAACACAACTCGTGTCCTACTTCTGATTCCAGCGGACATCTCACAGATAACATCGTTGGCTTTCTGTTCAGGGCCCCACAAAACACAGCAGACTGAGTGTGCATCTCAAATGCCACCCTATTGCCTATATATTAAGGACATATCTGTTGTTAGTGTATTTAACCACTGCGTTTAAAGCCAAGACAGCACTTAATCACACTCACTATTTCGACTGGTTTGGACAACGGTATCTGTTTCTTATCATATTTGTACATAGTAAGGGAGAGAAGGGGAGAAAGGGAAGGGATTCAAATCATTTTGGTTTGCAACCACCGGGAAAACTTCACAGCATAATATTAATGTAAGTTGTCTTGAGAACTTGATTTGTGCAAGATGGCCTCTGTCCTCACTTACAACTTGACCCAAGGATAAGGATAGGGATAGTGACAGTCAGGTAGGATACCATTGGAGAATCTCAATTGCATCTCCTCGTGTTCTCTCTCGTTGTCTTCTCAAAACCCATTGGAAGAGAAGGGACCTCACCTCTGGCTCTCTCATCCAAATGGGTTTTGAGAAGGCGGCGAGGAGAGAGGAGTATGTAATTGAGATTCTCCCAATGTCCCTGTTAGCCATGTATATGAATCTTTTTGGCATTTGACAGATTTGAGAGCTACAATGTAGCCACTTGTGACTAGGATAGTGGTTCCCAAACTTGGTGTCGGGACCCCATATGGAGTCCCCCGAAATTGAAATGGGGTCCCCCATTTCTTCTAGTGTCAACTAAGAACCTCTTATACTATAAGACTTTACTTTCATGTCATTGTGTTTCTGGACAGCCGGCAGGACCTAACATTGAGTGAATATGAACGAACACACAGCATTAAAATAGGGGATATCAGTTTTCCAAGTTGGGACCCCTGGAAATTCTCGTGCCAATTTTAGCTAACGTTCAATACAAGTTTGGTAACCCCTGGACTAGGACTTCCTGCATGTGTCAAGTGGAAATCCACCCCAGTTGTCATCAAATAACTTTTACACATTTGTTTCTGATACCCCCAGGTGCCCTAAAGATAGAGAATCAAATAGCTAGATGGTCATGTTATTAATCATATGTTAAGATAGTAGATATCATAGAACAATTGCTAAGACTTTTGGGTTAAACATTGTGTGCCATAAAGGGATTCTTTCTGATTCCACGCCAAATATCACTTGACTTTCATCCTATTCACCCCAAACACTATACAGTATAGGAAAAGATGAGACCAACCAGCACATTTAAGTAATCTCAACTCATCCATACAGTCTAAAAGACCATATGAGGTCAGACCACCATGTTGACAATTACACAGGCTTAGCTGTTATCCTTTACAAAACAGCAGACGAATTTTTCATCAGTAATATGCGTGGACAAACACATGGCATCGCTTATATGTAAAAGGAAAAAGCATAAACTAACAGTCAGGAATCTGTATCCCCCCTCTGCTCCAATGAGATTGTAAATTACACATACGCAGTATGGGAGATGAAAAGTAAACTAACCCAGGGGGGCGTTGGTATGAGGGAGTGTTTACGACAAACCCAAGAGGCTGCTTTGTAATTAAATCTAATTTACACTATTTAGAAATCCTTAAAAAACTAAGAGGAAAATTGTTGCAATGTTTAGGGGGTAAAAAAACAATGCAAATCCATGTTTTGGGCCATTATTGTCCTTGCAGCATCTTGAAGCTTTTTAAAAGCAGATGAACAGAATAGGAAACATTTTGTTTACAGTTTCTCAATTGCTAACAAGCATTGGTCAATACTGAAGCCACTTTTTCAAAACTCTTCAGTCTGCATTAGCAACATGCATCTCAGCCAAACAGTTAATCTCACCTCAAACTCACTCAAACTAATGAACACGATGGGAGACAGAGAGCTGGTTTCAAGCACAGGGCGCAGCAGGTGTTTAATTGTAAAGGACCATAGGCGGAGGCAGGTAGCTGGGTCCAGGGGCAGGCTAAAGGTCATACACAGGGTGTCCAAAAAGGCAACAGTACAGGCAGGGAAAAGGCTAGTAACATCATCCAGGAGATCAGGCAATAGGTTGATAACAGGAACTCCAATAGGCTAAGGTACAGGCAGGGAATAGGCAAGAGACCTCATTAGTGAGGCAGGCCAAAACTATCATACATGGGAGAATTACATTACAGGAAACCCAGCATTCTGAATAGAAGCATGTCACAAAACAAACAATACCTCACAGTGATGGGGTGTAAAGAACTGAACTAAATAGTGTGTGATAAGGACACGGGTGTGTGAACAGGTGATCAGAATTCAGGTGATTGGGATCTGGAGAGTGAGCTGCGTTCAGTGGATCTATGTGTTTGAGTGTGTGAGCTGGGAAGTGGGCTGGAAAATGAGCTGCGTTCAGGGGATCTTTGTGTTTGAGAGTGTGAGCTGGAAAGTGAGTTGCGTTCAGGGGATCTTTGTGCTTGAGAGTGTGATTTGGAAGCGGACGTTACACAAACCACCAAAACACGTCATACATATAAGCTTGTTACAAAATAAGCTTGTTCGACCATAACACTGGCAACAATTCTCACTCAGAAAGCACACATTGTCACTCATAACACACTGACCTAAAAAGCACTGTCTTTTTTGGCTCTCCTTTATCTTTGCATATAGTAATATACTTGTAAAAAAAAAAAAAAAAGTTGAAACAAAACAAAATCCTGAAATTGCAGGTCTGCAATAATAATGACAAAAAACAACAACATGTATAGTGTAATCACTCATACTGTACAGTACTGTGAGGGTTCTAGTTCTCCCCCTCTTCAGCATTTGGCCACAAGTTCTCATCAACATCACATCTTATGTCTTCTCTGGCGATGCAGCTTGGAAAGTATCCTCTGGAATGTCTAATCCAACCCTGCCACTCTTCTTTCCCCACCAACCTGTCTTCCTTGATCCATGTTTCAAACTAAGTCATTCTGAAGCCATCCTCTTTTGTCTGTTTGGTAACGAGACTAAAAACAGGACACATGGGTTGGCTTTCAGCTGCAATTGCAATCAGCTGTGTAGGGAATGATTACATTTTCTGCTTAGATTTTCTATATGTTTCAATCTGGTTTCTGCAGAAATGCACAACATTTGCCATCATTCTGGTTTGAATGTGGTTTTAACAGTTTTGGAAACAGTGTGTTAGTATTTGAAAACGTGCTGCAAATATATAGTTTTGCAGGTGGTGGAGTATGAATGAAAAAAATAGTTAAAAAATAGTTAATGGATTTCGGAGAATGTGGTCATTGACTGTATTTTGTGTTAAAGAAATGAAAAAGGATTCACAGTTTGGACAACATACACTTCTGTTTCGCTGACTGTGTGAAGATGTAACGGCTGTCTTCGGGTGAAAGAGAGGAGGACCAAAATGCAGCGTGATGATAATCCATATTTTAATAGGATATTTAAACGACGAACAAAAACAAAAAACTGAAAGAAAGAACCGAAGACGCTACAGTCCTGAACTAGGGAACACAGAACAGATGAACACACGAACAGGAACAATCACCCACAAAACACACTACAAAACAGGCTACCTAAATATGGTTCCCAATCAGAGACAATGACTAACACCTGCCTCTGATTGAGAACCATATCAGGCCAAACAAGTAACCCCACATAGAAACAGACAACATAGATAATACCCACCCAGCTCACGTCCTGACCAACTAAATAAAAAGTAAAGACTAAACAAAGGAAATAAGGTCCGGAACGTGACAGTACCCCCCCCAACAAGGTGCGGACTCCGGCCGCAAAACCTGAGCCTATAGGGGAGAGTCTGGGTGGGCATATGTCCACGGTGGCGGCTCTGGCGCTGGACGTGGCCCCCACTCCACCATAGTCAATCCCCGCTTCCGTGGCCTCCTCAGACGAAGAGGAGGAAATCTGCCGTTACAGAAGAGTTTCGACAATGTGACTTCAGTTTTGACCAATGCATGTTAGAAAATTAAAAAAACGAATATGCTGCACATAAATGTCTATGGAAATGATCCCTTTCCATACAAGCTATTGCTAGGATTTATGCATTTTAAATATCGCTTTGGGTTTCAAACCTGTTCCATATTTTTATTTGTATTTATTAAGGATACCCAGTAGCTGCTGCCAGGGCAGCAACTACTCTTCCTGGAGCCAAACACATTAAGGCACTTACATTACACATAAAACCAGAAATAAAACACAGTACATCATTTAACATTATTACACCACTACATATCTACAATACAAAATGTATGATACCACCATACAACAATATTACAATGTACATGTGTGTAAAGTGCATGTGCTAGCGTTTGTGTGAGCTAGATACATTCTCAAACAAACAATCGTGAGACAAGTAAGCAATTGTTACAGGGTTTTAATGTTCAGGAAAGACCCCTTTTGGCCAACATAAAATATTTATTATTTATATTAACATAGACATGTGTAGTTCACTGGTAAGTCAACTATTTACTATACTGTTATTACAGTTAATCAGAATGGAAAGTCTAAGCTTCCAAAATAATCCTTTGAATCTTAAAACATCATGCGGGATAAGCATGCATTGTGCCAGACATTTATTAGTTCAAGACAGAGTAAGAAAATGTTGCCATGATGATGTAGGATGAAGTTAGTTGCCCCCAGAAACTGATCTAAGAAACTGATTTCTTCTCCCTTATGGTTTTTACCAATAGAGAGAGACAATACACTTAAGAATGGCTGAGCTCAGATGATATAACCTCATCTTCCAGCTTTTGCATCTCCCTTACCTCTACCCCATACATATTGTCATTGTTTCCACTTATGTTTCAACTTTCATATTTTATTAATGTAGTACCCATGAATTTCAGTATATTCCATATTAAAATAGAATGATGCCAATGATGTTCTGGATTGTCTCTGTGTGAAAGCAATGCTCTAAATGTCCACATGAGGTCTCTTCTCATCCATATTTGCAGCAGAAAAAGTGCTGGAGATCATACTGTTCAACACCCTCCAAACCAGAGAGACTCTGCCTTGCAGTGGTTCCGCCATTTTGATTCCCACCTTGGCAAGAGAGTGAGCATCGTTATTATTGATACACAACTAACCAGTTCATAGCTGAATCAGTGATTTTCCACTGGGCGTATTATTACTTCCTGAAAATAGTATTGGACGTTTAAAGACATCTTTTCACCTTTTATGTAACTATCTGCAAAGTGCAAACGTTTTTTTGCACTGTCCCTTTTTGGGGCAAAATGTCAAAAGCAAAGACAGGAAAAGTAAAGGCCCTTATATCACAGCATTACATTGTGAAGTTATAGTTATGTGCTGATCGTTGGTCCCCATTATGAACTGGTTGTTCCCAAAATAGGGGATTTGGGAACCAAACACATATCAGATTTATGTAAGTCTTTCTTGAATATACTGAGTGCCATTAGTCCACAGGGTTAGATTTTTGTTGTTGAAACATACAGACAATCTCTCTCACACTCACACACACACACACACACACACACACACACACACACACACACACACACACACACACACACACACACACACACACACACACACACACACACACACACACACACACACACTGCACTGCTTAACAGGTTTTAGCAGGTTCTAATGGCTCAGCCCACAAGGCAAAAGTTTTAAGAGTCATGTCGCATTAGTGCTGACCTTGCTGATTGAGCTTGCTTATAATCACATGGGTCAACTCTGAGGTCAGCTGAACGGGTCATTTGTTTTAACTTTAACAACCATTTTCTGCTTCTCAAAGCACATGTTGGAGAAAACACTAGCAGACATGCTAATGTGTATAGCCTGATTATTTGCAGTACTCGACTCAGCAGAGAAAGAGAGACTGGCTAAATCAAACAACTGGCTAAATCGTAAACAACAGGTGTAGACTAACAGTGAAATGCTTAGTCACAGGTCCTTTTCCAACAATGCAGTTTACTATGAAGATAAAAAATAGTGACACAAGGAATAAATATATACACAGTAAATACACAGTGAATAACAATAACGAGTAAAGTAACATGGCTATATACAGGGAATACCAGTACCGAGTCAATGTGCAGGGTAACGAGATAATTGAGGTAACTGCGTACATATAGGTAGGGGTAAAGTGACTAGGCAACAGGATAGATGATAGACAGTAGCAACAGCGTATGTGGTGAGTGTGTGTGTATGTGTGACCCCCTTCCCAACTGTGTGTGTGGACCATGTTAATTCCTTAGTTATTTGGACACAAAGGAATTTGAAGCTCTTGACCCGCCCCACTACAGCCCCATCAATGTGAATGGGGATGTGCTTGCCCCTCCGTTTCCTGAAGTCCACGATCAGCTCCTTGAGGGATGGGACTAAGCACACACCCCTGAGGGGCCCCGTGTTGATGGTCAGCGTGGCAGGTGTGTTGTTGCCTACCTTCACCGCCTGGGGAGCGGCCTGTCAGAAAGTCCAGGATCAAGTTGCAGAGGGAGGTGTTCAGTCCCAGGGTCCTGAGCTTGGTGATGAGCTTGGAGGGGACTATGGTGTTGAATGCTGAGCTGGAGTCAATGAACAGCATTCTTCCATAGATATTCCTTTTGTCCAGGTAGTTGGGGGCAGTGTGGAGTGCATTAGAGATTGCGTCATCTGTGGATATGTTGGGGTGGTAACTGGAGTTGTTTCAGGGTGACTGGGATGATGGTGTTGATGTTTTTTTTTTTTTTTTTTTTCACCTTTATTTAACCTTTATTTATTTTATTTATGTGAGCCATGACCAGCCTTTCAAAGCATTTCATGGCTATAGATGTGAGTGCTATGGGGTGATAGTAAGGAGTGAAAGAGAAAGAGAGTGAGACTGGGAGAGGGAAAAAGAGTGAGGGGGCAAAGAGAAAGAAAGATAAAGAGAGGCTAGTCATTTTGTGGCCCTTGTCATCAGCACCCTGTTGGGACAACAGATGTGCGATGATGTCATGCAGAAAGGGATAGGGTGTGTGGAGGGGTGGAGCAAAAGAAGCCAGCGTGGGAGGACAGCGGACTGGCGGAGCCTTGATCCAAGTGAGGGAGAGAAAAGGGAAGGGAGGCGGGCAGAGAAAGCAGGGAGGGGGAGAGGGAACTCTTTTTCAGCCACTGCTCCTCTTCAGCCCTGCAGCCCAGTATTAAGTTATTTCTTATAAAGAACACACTGTTTATGATGAAAAATGCAGATGTATACATTTATTGTGCTTTATAATGCAGCAACTTTATAGTAACAACCCTAGAGGGCAAATAACTGTAAACAATTGTATTATCTTCAAAATCCTATGTGCATCTACAAAATCATCACTGTTTAAGCTCAAGGGATAGTTACTGTGTAAATATGCTGAACTTGTGCTACCCTTTCTAGCAGCACAACACAAAGCAGTGCTTTCTAAACGAGGGGACGCACACATGGTTGTAGCTTGTTTGTGCAGTTGTTGCAATGCTCAAATTTATCCTCCGATCCCCTGACTATCCGTAGTATAAGAAGTCAATTGTTCCCTGCGGTATGCTGTGACAATGAGTGTTTGTGGTCATCCGAGGCAAGCTATACAGTAATTGTACTGTTCACTCACTGCTGCTCAGAGACCAGGCCATATCTCTGTGTGTGTGTGTGGCTCATTGCTGCTGCACTAGTGGGGTCACCTCAAGGGCATAATGCTCCCAGTCAGTCACTCTATCAATTCCCTTGTCCTTTGCAATAACGATTATGCGATTATAAGATGAAGATAAACTTTTAGCTTTGCTTGCAGTTGTAGACTGACTCCCCTCCAGTCGAGTCCTCAGGTCCTACTCAGGGTAGTTTTTGCTGGCTTGGCAGCAGGAGAAATGGAATTAATTAAGGCCAGGGGATATTTCTGAATAGGTTTCTGCAAATACGCATCCATTCCTGGCATTGTAGTTTGTAAGTGTCGGTGTGAGGGGTATTGTGTAGAGTGGGGTAGAGTTGAGTGAGAGAGTCTCAGAGTGCCTCAGAGCCAGCGCAGGAAGGCAGAAACTATGTCAACCTGTGGGACTCAGTCCAAGAAAAAGTGACGCAGTTCAGGGAGTGTTATTTTTTTCTGGCATGAAATTTAACTACGACTTTGACTTTTTTTAAATAATGTATAAGTCAGGTTGTGACTGACTCTTTTAACATAATGTATCCTACAAGGCCCTCAAACTCAACTCTGGACCTCTAAGCCAGTTCCACTATGTTTTTTTTCATTGTTCCCCTCTAATTTAAAAATAATCAGGGACTGGGACCTGGGACACCAGGTGGGTGCAAATAATTGTCAGATAGAACAGAAAACCAGCAGGCTCCGGACCTCGTAGTGTAAGAGTTGAATACAGTTCTTCCAGTTCTATTAAATCAGCTAGAGCTAGACATGCTCAATTGACTTTTATAATGCAAAACTTCAATGTCACTATGGTTCACAACATGTATGTAACCAAAAAGGTATGAGACTAGCATACAGCTAGCATTGCCCTTGCTAACAATAACAAATAGACACAAATGAAAAATATGTTATCATCAGACAGTTAAATACAGCTAAATCTACCGGCAGTAGGTTAGCTACCACACCCCAACAATGCATGGTTCTGCTTGTGTCTCTGTCTCAATGTGGTGAGCCTGATGGCTAGGCCATGACCTGTTCATGAGGAAAGCCTCCCTTGGTAATCATTCACCTGTTACCTGTGACAACAGAGCTACAGCAGACACCCGCAGTGCCAACAGATAGCAGGGCAATAACAGCACTGGAGAGACACACACACACACACACACACACACACACACACACACACACACACACACACACACACACACACACACACACACACACACACACACACACACACACACACACACACACACACACACACACACACACACACACACACACACACACACACACACACACACACAGACACGTGACCTGTTATTGACAATCACACAGACAGACTTTTGACTGCCTTATCAGTGAAAGCTTAGGCCTACTCTGTCATAGTCTGTCACATTTAGTACTAATGATTTTTTTAAATTATGGGTATATTTGACTTTCAGGTGGTTTCTATACTTTGTGTTGGAACATGTTGCAGGTCCATTTAATAACAATATATTCTATTTTATTCTATGTGAAATAGCAGAGGTTATTGGGAGTCCTCTAACAACCCTGTTCTTCTGAAGAAATAAGAGTGATTAGCAGTTTATTCTGTGTAGATTTCTGACATAAGGTTAATTTCCAAGAGTGACCTCTCCCTCACGATGTCAGTTCAACATGAACACACTGTATAATAACTAAAGTTATTAAAGTGATTAGCAAATTATTCTGCATACATTTCTGAAACAAGGAGAATGAGGTTCACAATGTCAGTTAAACGTGAACACAGTGCATAATGTAATACTGCATAGCCAAGAGGCACAGAAGAAATCCACGACCTGGATACGAGATATTGTAACAGAGTAGAGCTATAAAACCTGATTACATAACCATGGATATTAGATGTTAAAAGAGTAGAACTACCCCAGAGGCCTGAACACGCAGTGCTTGCCTAGGCCCTAGGGTGTGGCACCTCAGCAAGTCTTTGGTGAGGAGGAAAGGAGGGATAGAGAATGGAGGGGGGAAGTTCAGTTTACAGTTTGTACTGCTTTGGTTTCGCCTCCTTGTCCGTTGTTGCCATCTCTTAACTCTCTCCCGTCCCAGAATGGTCTCCGTCTGAGAGCAATGGCCTGAAATAAAAGTGCGAGCTAGCTAGGGCCCTGGCTGGTCGGCCGCTCAGGACCCAGAGAATGGCTGCTTTGTCTCAGCTGCCATTTACACTGTCTGGAGGCATGGAGAGAGACCTCAAAGAGAGTGTCTGATTGCAAATTAGCACAGGCCTTAGTGTGAAATGGAGCTACCCTCACCCTCCAGTTTATCCCCTTCCTCCTTCATTCACTCCTTCCCTCTATACCTCAGATACAGTTGGTGCTGGAGGAAATTGTGAGAAATAGTCTTGCGAAAGCTACAGGTTTTGAGTCTTTGATAGAAGTTATTCAACTCAATTTGTGAAATCAAGATTTACTTTAATATCGTGTGAATCTAAATCAGAGCATGTAATTTGTCTTCGCTTGTAAACTGTTGTTAAATTATTGTCCACTAATTTATACAGTATAAGTTAGTGGGCATGTACATCATTTAGAATAATTTATTACGGGTTAAATGCAGATCATATCTTCTCATTTGCCTCATAGGCTTACTGTGTGATCTTGCAAACATTGCTATTTGGAATGAATATGTGAATGACACAGTATTTTGCAATGTTAGAAAAGACTGTGTGATGTAATTTATTCTTAATGCACGGATAAACAAGAGTCCTGCATCATCGGAACCTGCTCTACAAAAACACACACACACACACACTTGACACACAGCTTTAATCTCATTACATTTGTCGGTAGGGATCTAATACTGTAGGGTTACTGAGTGTAGTCCTCTTAACCCATACCCATGATATTACTGTAATCTTACTGACATACGGAATGATACTACACCGAACAAAAATATAAACACAACATGCAACAATTTCAAAGATTGAGTTACAGTTCACATAAGGAAATCACTCAATTGAAATCAATTCATTAGGCCCTAATCTATGGATTTCACATCACTGGGAATACAGATATTCATAGGGTTGTGGATCAGAAAAACAGTCAGTACCTGGTGTGATCACCATTTGCCTCATGCAGCGTGACACGTCTTCGTCGCATAGAGTTGATCGGGCTGTTGATTTTGGCCTGTGGAATGTTGTCCCACTCCTCTTCAATGGCTATGCGTAGTTGCTGGATATTGGCGGGAACTGGAACACGCTGTCGTACACATCGATCCAGAGCATTCCAAACATACTCAATGGGTGACATGTCTGGTGAGTATGTAGGCCATGGAAGATCTGGGACATTTTCAGGTTCCAAAAATTGTGTACAGATCCTTGTAACATGGGGCCGTGCATTATCATGCTGAAACATGAGTTGATGGTGGTGGATGAATGGCATGACAATGATCCTCAGGATCTCGTCACGGTATCTCTATGCATTCATATGGCGATCGATAAAATGCAATTTTGTTTGTTGTCCGTAGCTTATGCCTGCCCATACCATAACCCCACTGCCACCATGATGCACTGTTCACAACATTGACATCAGCAAACTGCTCTCCTACATTACCCCATACACGCTGTCTGCCATCTCCCTAGTACAGTTGAACCTGGGATTCATCCGTGAAGAGCACATTTCTCCAGCATGCCAGTAGCCATTGAAAGTGAGCATTTGCCCACTGAAGTTGGTTACGACGCCGAATTGCAGTCAGGTCAAGACCTTGGTGAGGATGAGGAGGATGCAGATGATCTTCCCTGACACGTTTTTTTGAGTTTGTGCAGAAATTCTTTGGTTGTGCAAACCCACAGTTTCATCAGCTCTCCGGGTAGCTGGTCTCGGACGGTGCCACAGGTGAAGAAGGCGGATGTGGAGGTCCTGGCCTGGTGTGGTTACATGTGGTCTGCGGTTTTGAGGCTGGTTGGACGTATGCCAAAATCTTGAAAACGACATTGGAGGCGATTTATGGTACAGAAATTAACATTCAATTCTCTGGCAACAGATCTGGTGGACATTCCTTCAGTCAGCATGCCAATTGCACACTCCCTCAAAACTTGAGATATCTGTGGCATTGTGTTGTGTAATTATGTGATATTAAGACGTTTGTCACGTTCCTGACCTGTTTTCCTTTGTTTTGTATTTATTTTAGTTGGTCAGGGCGTGAGTTGGGTGGGTTGTCTATGGTTGATTTTCTATGTTGTGATTTTGTGTTTGGCTTGGTATGATTCTCAATCAGAGACAGCTGTCAATCGTTGTCCCTGATTGAGAATCATACTTAGGCAGCCAGGGTTTCACTTGTGTTTTGTGGGTGTTTGTTCCTGTGGAGTTTTTTTTGCCACACAGGACGGTTTCGGTTTTGTCACGTTGGTTGTTTTTTGTATTTTGAAGTGTTTTGTTGATTTTCATTAAAAGAATGAACACTAACCACTCTGCGTTTTGGTCCCCAACTTCTGTCAGCGAGGACAGCCGTAACAGAAACACCCACCACAAGAGGACCAAGCGGAGTGGAGAAGGGCAGCGACAGCAGCAGAGACAGACAGAGGAATGGACATGGGAAGACGTCTTGAACGGCAAGGGTTGCTACACATGGGAGGAGATCCTGGCTGGAAAGGATCGCCTCCCATGGGAACAGCTGGAGGCAGCGAGGAGAGCAGAGGCAACCGGAGAGAAGAACCGGAGGTATGAGGGTACGCGGCTAGCACGGAAGCCCGAGAGGCTCACCCAAAAATTTCTTGGGGGGGAGGCTAAAGGGGAGTGTGGCGAAGCCGGGTTTGATACCTGAGCCAACTCCCCTGGCTTACCGTGGAGTGAGAGGGTGTCGTACTGGTCAGACACCGTGTTATGCGGTGGAGCGCACGGTGTCCCCAGTACGCGTGCTTAGCCCAGTGCGGGCTATTCCACCTTGAGGGTGGAATACTGGTAGGGCTAGGTTGGGCATCGAGCCGGGTGCCATGAAGCCGGCCCAACATATCTGGCCTCCAGTACGTCTCCTCGGGCCGGCGTACATGGCACCAGCCTTACAGGTGGTGTCCCCGGTTCGCCTGCATAGCCCAGTGCGGGCTATTCCACCTCGCCGCACTGGCAGGGGACCGGGGACCATTCAACCTGGTAAGGTTGGGGAGGCTCGGTATTCAAGAGCGCGTGTCCTCCTTCACGGTCCGGTATATCCGGCGCCACCTTCCCACCCCAGCCCAGTACCATCAGTGCCGACACCACGCACCAGGCTTCCAGTGCGTTTCCAGAGCCCTGTTCCTCCTCCACGCACTCTCCCTGTGGTGCGTGTCTCCAGCCCAGTGCCTCCAGTTCCGGCACCACGCACCAGGCCTACTGTGCGCCTCAGCAGGTCAGAGTCGGCCGTCTGCCCAACGCCGCCTGCGCTGCTTGTCTGCTCAGCGCTGCCCGAACTGTCTGCCTTCCCAGCGCTGTCTGAACTGCCTGCCTGCCCAGCGTGGTCTGAACTGTCTGCCTGCCCAGCGCTGCCCGTCTGTCCCGAGCCTTCAGAGCCGTCCAGCCAGGACCAGCCAGTGCCGCCCAGCCAGGACCAGCCAGAGCCGTCCAGCCAGGACCAGCCAGAGCCGTCCAGCCAGGACCAGCCAGAGCCGTCCAGCCAGGGCCAGCCAGAGCCGTCCAGCCAGGGCCAGCCAGAGCCGTCCAGCCAGGGCCAGCCAGAGCCGTCCAGCCAGGACCAGCCAGAGCCGTCCAGCCAGGATCCACCAGAGCCGTCCAGCCAGGACCAGCCAGAGCCGTCCAGCCAGGACCAGCCAGAGCCGTCCAGCCAGGACCAGCCAGAGCCGTCCAGCCAGGACCAGCCAGAGCCGTCCAGCCAGGACCAGCCAGAGCCGTCCAGCCAGGACCAGCCAGAGCCGTCCAGCCAGGACCAGCCAGAGCCGTCCAGCCAGGACCAGCCAGAGCCGTCCAGCCAGGACCAGCCAGAGCCGTCCAGCCAGGACCAGCCAGAGCCGTCCAGCCAGGACCAGCCAGAGCCGTCCAGCCAGGATCAGCCAGAGCCAGCAAGCCAGGAGCTGCCAGCCAGCCAGGAGCTGCCGGAGCCAGCCAGCCAGAATCCGCCAGAGCCTTCCGCCAGCCAGAATCCGCCAGAGCCTTCCGCCAGCCAGGATCCGCCAGAGCCTTCCGCCAGCCAGGATCCGCCAGAGCCTTCCGCCAGCCAGGATCCGCCAGAGCCTTCCGCCAGCCAGGATCCGCCAGAGCCTTCCGCCAGCCAGGATCCGCCAGAGCCTTCCGCCAGCCAGGATCCGCCAGAGCCTTCCGCCAGCCAGGATCCGCCAGAGCCAGCCAGCCAGGATCCGCTAGAGCCAGCCAGCCAGGATCCGCCAGAGCCAGCCAGCCAGCCAGGATCCGCCAGAGCCAGCCAGCCAGGATCCGCCCCTCAGTCCGGTGCTGCCCCTCAGTCTGGTGCTGCCCCTCAGTCCGGTGCTGCCCCTCAGTCTGGTGCTGCCCCTCAGTCCGGTGCTGCCCCTCAGTCTGTTACTGCCCTTTGGAATAGTGGGATTGACATGGAGGGTGGATATTGGGAGGAGGCCACGGAAGCGGGGGTTGACTATGGTGGGGTGGGGACCACGACCAGTGCCAGAGCCGCCACCGTGGACAGACGCCCACCCAGACCCTCCCCTAGACTTTGTGCTGGTGCGCCCGGAGTTCGCACCTTAAGGGGGGGGGGGGGGTTCTGTCACGTTTCTGACCTGTTTTCCTTTGTTTTGTATTTATTTTAGTTGGTCAGGGCGTGAGTTGGGTGGGTTGTCTATGGTTGATTTTCTATGTTGGGATTTTGTGTTCGGCCTGGTATGATTCTCAATCAGAGACAGCTGTCAATCGTTGTCCCTGATTGAGAATCATACTTAGGCAGCCAAGGTTTCATTTGTGTTTGTTCCTGTGGAGGTTTTGTTGCCACACAGGACGGTTTCGGTTTTGTCACATTGGTTGTTTTTGTATTTTGAAGTGTTTTGTTGATTTTCATTAAAAGAAAGAACACTAACCACTCTGCGTTTTGGTCCCCACCTTCTGTCAGCGAGGACAGCCGTGACAACGTTATTATGAGATGCTAAATCATAATTATGAGATGCTAAGTCATAATTACAAGATAGGTTGTCATTATTATGAGATGCTAAGTCGTTATTATGAGATGCGTTTTAGGCGGTCTCTATCACATGAATTCAATGTGCACTTTGCATCAGGCCCTCTTCAACTTTCAAGCATAACCGTATGTATATCCTATAGTCAATCTCACATTGTGTGTGTGTTTGCATGCGTGCGAGCGAGTTTGTGGTGATATTGTTATATTAATGTATTGGAGAGTTTTGTTGATGTGAGTTAATGTCTGTTTGATGTGCCTGTTTGATGACATCTGGTTGACATCAGATTTAGGTTTCACCTCGGGCCTAAGAACAGCCCTTAGTTGGGAGTTATCACACAATAATCCCTGCGTTCTCATGCCTTATTGCTTAAGTATCTCATTATTATTACTTAGTATCTCATTATTATGACTTACTATCTCGTTATTAGGATTTATTATGCCTTCAGACTTTTTTCACATTTTGTTGTGTTACATTCTGAATTTAAAATACGTTTTTTTTTGTCAATGGCTTACACGCAATACCCCATAATGTCATAGTAGAATTATGTTTTTTTTTATGTTTACAAATTAATACAAAATTTAAAGCTGAAATGTCTTGAGTCAATAAATATTCAACCCCTTTGTTATGGCAAGCCTAAATAAGTTTAGGAGTAAAAATGTGCTTAACAAGTCACATAATACTCACTCACTGTGCAATAATAATGTTTAACATGATTTTTGAATGACTACCTCATCTCTGCACCCCACACATACAATTATCTGCAATGTCCCTCAGTCGAGCAGTGAATTTCAAACACAGATTCAACAACAAAGACCAGGGAGGTTTTCCAATGCCTTGCAAAGAAGGGTTGGTATATTCTTATATTGGTAAGAATATAAAAAGCAGACATAAAATATCCCTTTAAACATGGTTTAAACATGGTTTAAACATGGTATTAATTACACTTTGGATGGTCTATCAATACACCCAGTCACTACAAAGATACAGGTGTCCTTCCTATCTCTGTTGCTGGAGAGGGAGGAAACCGCTCAGGGATTTCACCATGAGGCCAATTTGAATTGGTGTGACAGGAGAATACTGAGGATGGATCAACAACATTGTAGTTACTCCACAATACTAACCTAATTGACAGAGTGAAAATAAGGAAGCCTGTACAGAATAAAAAATATTCCAAAACATGCATCCTGTTTGCAACAAGGCACTGAAGTAAAACTGCAAAAAATGTGGCAAAGCAATTAACTGTTTGTCTTTGTCCTGAATAAAAAGTGTTATGTTTGGGGCAAATCCAATACAACACATTACTGAGTACCACTCTCCATATTTTCAAGCATAGTGGTGGCTGCATCATGGTATGGGTATGCTTGTAATCATTAAGGACTGGGGAGTTTTTCAGAATAAAAAATTAACCGAATGGAGCTAAGCACAGGCAAAATCCTGGAGGAAACCCTGGTTCAGTCTGCTTTCCACCAGACATTGGGAGATGAATTCACCTTTCAGCAGGACAATAACCTAAAACACAAGGCCAAATCTACACTGGAGTTGGTTACCAAGAAGGCAGTAAATGTTCCTGAAAAGCCCAAATACATTTTTGACATAAATCTACTTGAAAATCTATAGCAAGACCTGAAAGTGGTTGTACAGCAATGATCAACAACCAATTTGACAGAGCTTGAAGCATTTTGAAAAGGATAATGGGAAAATGTTGCACAATCCAGGTGTGGAACGCTCTGAGAGACTTACCCATAAACACTCACAGCTGTAATCGCTGCCAAAGGTGCTTTTATAACGTATTGCCCCAGGAGTGTGAATACTTTTTTTTTTTTAAATAAAAAATTGCATTCTAAAACCAAATGCGTGTGTAAAAACGTTTTCCCTGAACTATGGGCCTGTGGGAACCCTGTTAAATAACAGATTAAATAACGGTAATCACAGTAGTCTATAGACTGTAAAGTCACCAGAGTGTTTCATAGCCATAGGCTAATTATGAGGAAAAGTGTCTTGTAGCCCGAGGCTAATTATGGGGAAAAGTGCCTTCTTGTCCTGCACAATAATTTAAAGCAAAGCAGTTACAAATAATACTTTACAATACTTTTATCATACCACAAATTAGCTACCGCTCATCTAGAATTCCTAGAAACATGTTGAACCCTCATATAACAGAATACAATAGCTAAATCATATCTGTTGACATGGAATTATATAGCCTAATCACAAGTCCAGGCATGAAATCACCTGACACTGCATGCCTGGAGGAAACAAAATATATACAACAGCACATGCTTTATTTCAGTTGAAGCAGGTAGATTAAACAGGTGCATTGTGCCTAGGCCTAGCCTACTCGTTTATTGGGTGCCTTTTTGGGAAGGTATTTTTTGGAAAATAGGCTAGGCCTACATGCCTGGAAATTATTATGAAATTGATATGATGGCCTACATTGACAGAACGTGTGTTTGAGACCTAGACCTATGCCTCTCATTTGCATTTACTTGAAACTGCCTCGGTAAAATGACAAAATATGCTGAAAATATGCTAGGCTAGCCTATATGAACACAAGTCTCAGGTCTATTCTAGTAGGTATACATTGGAAGTGAAGGACTCCATTTAACACTTGAATAGACCGAACGAATTCCGATTGCGTTATTGAAAAGCAATGTTTTCCATGTTTTATTATGGAACAACTTCAGTGTGGTAACGTGTGTAATAAAAACGAGTGTAATAAAGAAATTAACAGGAGTATCCAAAACGTGTGTGCCTCGAGTTTTTGTATTTATTTTTAGCTTACATTATATTAAATAGTGTTGCATGCATGCATTCTATAAAAACGGATGCGTGTGCATGGCTGTTTGTTTGCAGTAGGCTAATGCTCCACACTATCGACACCTCATATCTTTTGTAAACATGTAATTGTAGTAGGACTATGCTGGGTCCAGTGGTTTTCAAATCTGAGATAGTGCCGCGACAGGCAGGCAGCTGCGAACATCAGTTCACCTTAGCTGAACTTCGCAAATCTATTTCAGCAATGGCAGAAGGAACACAGTGAGTTTGTCAGGTCTACTGAGAGTCCGGCCCCGCCGCCGATGTGGCGAGCGAGGAAATGTTGGTAGCCTATTCTCAATTAATACTTTTAAACGAGTTGGCGAACTCATCACATTTTCTTTTGCTATCGATGCTTCTCTGCAGAAGGTTATATAGGCCTACTTTGCTACAATGTATCTACTCAGAGCGCGGGTCACTACACAGCCTAGTCTTCTTTTTTCACACTCGCATCGTTGTTGCCGCGGTGCAGCGAGGACACACTACTTACGGGGGGAGTGGAATTGGACGTGAGGGAGAGACAGACCAACACTTGGTGATGGTCGCTCAAGACTTGAACTTGAACTTAAAATTGGCGTCCATGTCAAATCGACGTTCATCTTCTTTTTTCCATAAGAAATATGCATTTTCTGTGATTCAATGACAAACTACGAGGAGATATGAGGAAAATACAGATGTTTTGAAGATAAGCAACTAAACGTAAGTTAATGTGCTCCATAAAAACAAACCGCATTTATTGTAGGGAATGGCCGTTTCAAATTGTGTGCTGTCTGCCGGTGGATAGCATGTATTTTCAGTGCGGTGGATGACACGATTCAGAGACAGAGATGTTCGACAATCTCGTCTCGTCCGTAGGCAAGAGGGAATTAAGTTTTCGCGGGTAATAATTTTAACCGCAAACTAAATAGCCCCTAACAATGTTATGTTGTTCCTTACAATGACATCAAACAAAACAAACCAAATCAATGTATAATGCATTTCTATTTTGATGAAAGGAAGATGAAAGGGAGAGACAGTTGCAGTTAAAGAAAGAGGTCAGTTTTATTTCAAGGTTTATACAATATCTTTTCTCTTTGTTGTTCTTAACAGAGAGTTGAAATGCAATGATTATAGCCGTACCATCTCCTCTAATTCACCATGAAGACGACAAATCCGTTTAAAATGTGCATTTGTGGCATTTGAACAAATATGCATTTAATAAAATAAAATGTTATTTCGCCAATTTGAGCTGTTCACTCGGTAAATTGTCAGACTGAGATATGATTTGATTGTGTGGTTTTCCTATCTGTTTCCATGAGGTTTTCCCTCAAATATGTTTTAAAATGGAATATAGCCTGAATAGCCTGCTAAATATATGCAACTATTCAGTCATTGAGTCTTATAATGATTCACATGGTAAGGGACAAAAAGAGATCAATAGAAAGTTGGGAGACAATTGCCTTTGAGGAGTTGAAATTAGTTGGTGTTTTGCTATGATGTTGTAAATAATCTCAACAATGCATCCTGTGTGTCCGTGGAAGAAAATAGCCTACTCTAGCCTAAAATGATTTAGCTGTAAATCATCCTCAGAATATTTTCACTATTTTCCTTTTTTGATGGTGATCATTTGTAATTTTCAGATGCAAAGATACAAGGGTATTTCTATAAAAGTGCTAAAATGTGCTGTGATGTCTGTTTCTGTGCTAGCTGCTCCAACCTTGGACATTGAAGAAGTGGACATTTCAGATCAACAGGGAGTCAAAGATTTGAAGAATGCATGTTATAGACATTGTTATAACAGGTAGGTTTAACATGTTTTTATTATGTAACTATTCAGGGACACGAAAACAGTTTAAATCGTAATGAGAAATCTGCCAAAATATTTTTCTGATTTAAGTCACATTTGACTTTTTTAAATGACTGTACTGTGATTGCTGGGTGAAACATATTGTAATATGATTCAGTTTATAATGCATTAGATTTTAGTGCTGCATTACAAATGAAAAACTTTGAGTGAAACTTGTATTTCTTATTTATAATGATTACCAAGTAATGGTTATTAGTTCTACATTTGTAAATAAAATAGGCAGTGGGAAAACCTGTTCATGTGAAAAAGATCACATACTCTGACTATACCCCCTGACCATCCTTCATCTATCTGAAAAGGCTTATGTTTAGAGACAATGATCCAACATATTTCCTGTAAACGTGGCAGAAAATGTTGATTACTTCTTCATTTGAGCCTTGTCAGTCACAGCACATATTTCCTGTGTTAAGTGCACAGGTGTGCACAAGTGCTGGGGTCAGTACATAGAGTAGGCCCTCAATTTTTATTGTATATAATAATAATGTATATACAGTACCAGTCATGGCATTCTCTCAACCAGCTTCATGAGGGAGTCACCTGGTATGCATTCCAATTAACAGGTGTTCCTTGAAAAAAAGTGCATTTGTGGAATTTCTTTCCTTTTCAATGTGTTTGTGCCAATCAGTTGTGTTGTGACAAGGTAGGGGTGGTATACAGAAGATAGCCCTATTTGGTAAAAGACCAAGTCCATATTATGGCAAGAATAGCTCAAATAAGCAAAGAGAAATGACAGTCCATCATTACTTTAAGACTTTGAAAGTTTTTTTAAGTGCAGTCGCAAAAACAATCAAGTGCTATGATGAAACTGGCTCTCATGAGGACCGCCGCAGGAAAGGAAGACCCAGAGTTAATTCATTAGAGTTACCAGCCTCAGAAATTGCAGGCCAAATAAATGCTTCACAGAGTTCAAGTAACAGACACATCTCAACATCAACTGTTCAGAGAAGACTGCGTGAATCAGGCATTCATTGTCGAATTGCTGCAAAGAAACCACTACTAAAGGACAGCAATAAGAAGAAGAGACTCGCTTCGGCCAAGAAACACGAGCAATGGACATTAGACCGTGGAAATCTGTCCTTTGGCCTGATGAGTCCAAATTTGAGATTTTTGTTTCCAACCGCTGTGTCTTTGTGAGATGCAGAGTTTGTGAATGGATGATCTCTGCATGTGTGGTTCCCACCGTGAATCATGGAGGAGGAGGTGTGATGGTGTGGGGGTGCTTTGCTGGTGACACTGTCTGTGATTTATTTAGAATTCAAGGCACACTTAACCAGCATGGCTACCACAGCATTCGGCAGCGATACGCAATCCCATCTAGTTTACGCTTAGTGGGAATATCATTTGTTTTTCAACAGGACAATGACCCAACACACCTCCAGGCTGTGTAAAGGCTATTTGACCAAGAAGATGACCTGGCCTGTATATTCACCCGACCTCAACCCAATTGAGATGGTTTGGGATGAGTTGGACTACAGAGTGAAGGAAAAGCAGCCAACAAGTGCTCAGCATATGTGGGAATTCCTTCAAAACTGTTGGAAAAGCATTTCAGGTGAAGCTGGTTGAGAGAATGCCAAGAGTGTGCAAAGCTATCATCAAGGCAAAGGGTGGCTACTTTGAAGAATCTAAAATATATTTTGATTTGTTTAACATTTTTTGGGTTACTACATGATTCCATATGTGTTATTTCATAGTTTTGATGTCTTCACTATTATTCTACAATGTAGAAAGTAGTAAAGAATAAAGAAAAACCCTTGAATGAGTAGGTGTGTCCAAACTTTGGACTGGTACTATATATATATATATCATATCATATATACACTGCTCAAAAAAATAAAGGGAACACTTAAACAACACAATGTAACTCCAAGTCAATCACACTTCTGTGAAATCAAACTGTCCACTTAGGAAGCAACACTGATTGACAATAAATTTCACATGCTGTTGTGCAAATGGAATAGACAAAAGGTGGAAATTATAGGCAATTAGCAAGACACCCCCAAAAAAGGAGTGATTCTGCAGGTGGTGACCACAGACCACTTCTCAGTTCCTATGCTTCCTGGCTGATGTTTTGGTCACTTTTGAATGCTGGCGGTGCTCTCACTCTAGTGGTAGCATGAGACGGAGTCTACAACCCACACAAGTGGCTTTAGGTAGTGCAGTTCATCCAGGATGGCACATCAATGCGAGCTGTGGCAAAAAGGTTTGCTGTGTCTGTACCAGTCCTAATACATATGTATATATATTAATGTTCAAAAGTTTGGGGTCACTTAGAAATATGTTTGTTTTCCATGAAGACATACATGAAATGGGTTGCAAAACGAAAAGGAAATATAGTCAAGACGTTGACAAGGTTATAAATAATGATTTTTAATTGAAATAATAATTTTGTCCTTCAAACTTTGCTTTCGTCAAAGAATCTTCCATTTGCAGCAATTACAGCCTTGCAGACCTTTGGCATTCTAGTTGTCAATTTGTTGAGGTAATCTGAAGAGATTTCACCCCATGCTTACTGAAGCACCTCCCACAAGTTGGACATTTATTATGTACCATACGGTCAAGCTGCTCCTACAACAGCTCAATAGGGTTGAGATCTGGTGACTGTGCTGGCCACTCCATTTTAGACAGAATACCAGCTGACTGCTTCTTCCCTAAATAGTTCTTGCATAGTTTGGAGCTGTGCTTTGGGTCATTGTCCTGTTGTAGGAAATTGGCTCCAATTAAGCGCCGTCCACATGGCGTTGCAAAATGGAATGATAGCCGTCCTTCTTCAAGATTCCTTTTACCCTGTACAAATCTCCCACTTTACCACAACCAAAGCACCACCAGACCATCACATTGCCTCCACTATGCTTGACAGATGGCGTCAAGCACTCCTCCAGCATCTTTTCCTTTTTTCTTGCTCTCACGAATGTTCTTCTTTATGATCCGAACACCTGAAACTTAGATTCGTCTGTCCATAACACTTTTTTCCAATCTTCATCTGTCCAGTGTCTGTGTTATTTTGCCCATCTTAATCTTTTCTTATTATTGGCCAGTCTGATATATGGCTTTTTCTTTGCAACTCTGCTTAGAAGGCCAGCATCCCAGAGTCGCCTCTTCACTGTTGATGTTGAGACTAGTGTTTTGTGGGTACTATTTAATGAAGCTGCCAATCGAGGACTTGTGAGGCATCTGTTTCTCAAACTAGACACTCTAATCTACTTGTCCTCTTGCTCAGTAGTGCACCGGGGCCACCCACTCCTCTTTCTATTCTGGTTAGAGCCAGTTTGCACTGTTCTGTGAATGGAGTAGCACACAGGGTTGTACGAGATCTTTCAGTTTCTTGGCAATTTCTCGCATGGAATAGCCTTCATTTCTCAGAACAAGAATAGACTGATGACTTTCAGAAGAAAGTGCTTAGTTTCTGAACATTTTGAGCCTGTAATCAAACCCACAAATGCTGATGTTCCAGAAACTCAACTAGTCTAAAGAAGGGCAGTTTGATTTCTTCTTTAATCAGGACAACAGTTTTCAGCTGTGCTAACATAATACTTGGATTAGCTAATACAACGTGCCATTTTGGAACTCAGGAGTGATGGTTGCTGATAATGGGCTTCTGTACACCTATGTAGATATTCCATAAAAAAATCTGCCGTTTCCAGCTACAATGGTCATTTACAACTAGGGTTGCAAAGGGTAGGAAACTTTCCGGTAAATTTCTGGAAATTTTCCATGGGATGTTAAGCCCGGGAATTTGGGGAGTTGTGCTTAAATTCATCAAAAAAGTTATCCTATAAAAGTGATTTTTTTTTCATCATGCACAGTGCATTTTTCCATCACATGTACAGCTGATTTTCAAGATCTTGCACTAGTGAGATGCTATTGAGCCCACACTACTACACTGTCTGAGCCAAGGACTGCATGCTTTCTGGTAAGTTTTGATTACAGTACTGGGTGGTGTGAATATATTTTACATGACATACATTATTTTTCGTTAACTAGTAAATAGTAGCCTACAGCAAAGTGTGTTTAAATAATTTCTAACTTGTTAACAATTTCTGTTAGTTAATTTTTGCTACCATGTGGGTTTTAGCTTGCTTGAGCCTGCTAACTGAGGGGTGTTAGTTCACCTGTTTCCATACATGTTTAATTTAAAAACATTTCTCTTACAAATAGGTTGTTTAATCTAACTGCTTAACTATTTATCTGTACATCAAATCAAATCAAATGTATTTATATAGCCCTTCTTACATCAGCTGATATCTCAAAGTCTTGTACAGAAACCCAGCCTAAAACCCCAAACAGCAAGCAATGCAGGTGTAGAAGCATGGTGGCTAGGAAAAACTCCCTAGAAAGGCCAAAACTGAGGAAGAAACCTAGAGAGGAACCAGGCTATGAGGGGTGGCCAGTCCTCTTCTGGCTGTGCCGGGTGGAGATTATAACAGAACATGGCCAAAATGTTCAAATGTTCATAAATGACCAGCATGGTCAAATAATAATAATCACAGTAGGTGTCGAGGGTGCAGCAAGTCAGCACCTCAGGAGTAAATGTCAGTTGGCTTTTCATAGCTGATCATTAAGAGTATCTCTACCGCTCCTGCTGTCTCTAGAGAGTTGAAAACAGCAGGTCTGGGACAGGTATCACGTCCGATGAACAGGTCAGGGTTCCATAGCCGCAGGCAGAACAGTTGAAACTGGAGCAGCAGCACGGCCAGGTGGACTGGGGACAGCAAGGAGTCATCAGCCAGGTAGTCCTGAGGCATGGTCCTAGGGCTCAGGTTCTCCGAGAGTGAGAAAGAAAGAGAGAATTAGAGAGATCATCCTTAAATTCACACAGGACACCGGATAAGACAGGAGAAGTACTCCAGATATAACAAACTGACCCTAGCCCCCCGACACATAAACTACTGCAGCATAAATACTGGAGGCTGAGACAGGAGGAGTCAGGAGACACTGTGGCCCCATCCGATGATACCCCCAGACAGGGCCAAACAGGAAGGATATAACCCCACCCACTTTGCCAAAGCACAGCCCCCACACCACTAGAGGGATAGCTTCAACCACCAACTTACCATCCTGAGACAAGGCCGAGTATAGCCCACAAAGATCTCCGCCACGGCACAACCCAAGGGGAGGGCGCCAACCCAGACAGGAAAATCACGTCAGTGACTCAACCCACTCAAGTGACGCACCCCTGCTAGGGACAGCATGAATTGTATTTTTTATTTTTTTTTACAATTTAAAAATAATCTTTACAGTAAAATGCCACGGGAACTATCTAATGTGTGGAGACATTTCACTGCAGTTAATGTAGAAGGAAAAGCTGTGTAGATTTGCAGATAGTGTGCCAAATCATATGTGAATAATGCAAAAAAGATGCAGACTCATCTGGCCAAGTGTATAAAGTTCCCTCAGTGCTCACAACAAGCAACCTCTGACAAAAGTCGACTTCTATTCGAGGTGAAAATGATGAATCAGACACCTTATCGATAGCAACAGCTCATTGTCCTCCTGGAATCAGAAGTGTTTTTGACTCAATGGAGGAACATTGTTAGAGAATTGCAGATGAATGTCTTGCTCGAGCTGTGTATGCAACTGGTTCACCTCTGATGCTCACAGGCAATGTGTATTGGAAAATATTTCTTAATGTTCTTTGCCCAGCATACACCCCTCCAATCAGACATGCTTTATCTACTCATTTGCTGGATGCAGAGTAAAACAGAGTTTAAGTGAAGGTCAAGTAAATCATAGAGAAACCAGACTGTATTGCAGTCATCAATCTGGGAAATCAATCTGTCGACTTCATTTCCATTTGTTTAATAGTTGTCTCTCACTGCTCTCCTGCTTCTGAAAGATAACATTCAATTTGCTCCTCCTGACGTTCGGTTTGGGAAGCTTTTTTTTATTTTACACAATCGAAGTTAAAAGTGTCAGGGCCTGGACCGGGCCGGGTTGTAGGTTTTCTTTCTGCACATCTGGCTGTTTTAGTGCTGCGTCTGCAACTGGAAGCTTCTTCTGTTGCCTGGCCTGGCCTGGTGCTCTGGTACTCTGGTGCTGATCCCAGCCTGTCAATTGCACTGCAGCGATGTTTCCCAAAATTCTGGGAGCCGCAGCAACAGATGACAGAACCTTGGCATTTGTCTTTGGCCACATTCTGTCCTCCTCGCTGCTCTCTGGAAAGAGAAGCAGACATGGGCCAAGTATGTAACGGATCAACATGACACTGTGGCTCCCGATGGCTCATAGAGATAGATATCTTTAATGTGCTATATTAATAACCAGTATATTGCATGTTTATAAAACACACTTGTGGCTATAAAAAGGAAAATCATTGTGCTTTCGGGAAAACGAGGCAACGAGGCAAACACAGGTGGCTGGAGACAATGGACAAGGGCTTGTTTCTCAGATCCTAAGCAGTAAAGAAAGAGAGAAAGCCTGTGGACTTGTGCTTGGCATGACCTTGGCAATGGACTGATTTACCCTCAGTTTACTCTAGAACAGCATAGCAAGAAAATGTCTTGATTGGAATGAACAGGAGATCAGTCACACAAGGGTATCTCTCTCTCACTTTTCCAGTCCTAACCATTATCCACCGTAAGACTGTTGTTTTCACCCCCAGAAATTGATTGAAACCTAAACTAAAGCACAGAGCCCTGATATTCTTCTCTATGAATAATTGACTAGATATGATGATGATGATGCATTGGATGGTG
The DNA here is from genome assembly GCF_029448725.1 of Salvelinus fontinalis. Taxonomy (NCBI): domain Eukaryota; kingdom Metazoa; phylum Chordata; class Actinopteri; order Salmoniformes; family Salmonidae; genus Salvelinus; species Salvelinus fontinalis. The sequence continues at coordinate 20,165,080 of NC_074675.1, read as the reverse complement.
TCCCTGTAAGGGCATTTCAGGTCAGGGAAAGGGGGAAGGCTGTGCTGTTCTGAGCTTTTCTGTTCTGCATCATAAACATTTCTTAATTTGAAAGAAGAATAGATGTTTCAAAGAGGGATGATGCTGCAGCTTTGGCTCAGCCAGGTTTCTGCAGAATGTGTAGTAGTTTGTTTCGACTTGTGACAGTAGTTTTAAATGCTACAAAGCCTTCCGTAGCAGTGTGAAGCTAAAGTACGAATAATCGTCTCAGACGCTGTAAAATCTAGCTAGTGTAGTCTATGGAGATTATATTTCACTGTTCACCTGGTAATACGATTTCCCTGTGACACGACTTGTGTGTGTAGTTAGCTGCAGTGTGTGTGTTGGTGTGTGTGTGCATGCTTGTGTGTGTGCATGTGTAGCACATGGGGATGTGTGAAACGTACTCCTCAGCCTGAAGTGTCCCCACTTGTGCCAGCAAATAGCGAACTTTTTGCATGGTGAGACTGGTTTCACACTTCAAGAGGGCAGTCACGTGTGCTAGCAAGGCAGAGGTCCAGAGTTTGCGCCAGGGTCGAATCGGTAGGAAGTGGTTTCTCGCAAAGCAAGCACCGTGACGTCCTTTACACATGCTTCTACACTACAATATGTACGCAACACATTTTTTTTCTGTCTATAATGTTTTTGCAGAGAAAACTGGCCGCACCACCGTTGTTATTGTTTTAGTTGCTGAGCTGAGGTTGCCTGGCTTCCCAAAGTCCTTGCTATGGCCAAACGCTACACCACGCACTTTAGTTTCTTCTCCGCAATGAGTCTGGAGCGATTTCTGGAACGCAAACACATTGTAACTGTTCTGATTGTGCCGACAGAGAGGGCTGCCTCGCTTCTAGTCCTTAGGAAACTTTGCAGTATTTCGTTTTTTTTATGTATTATTTCTTACATTGTTAGCCCAGAAAGTGTTATATGTTATTACATACAACCGGGAATAACTATTGGATATCAGAGTGATGTCAACTTACCAGCAGTACGACCAGGAATACGACTTTCCCGAAGCAGATTCATTGTCCAAACCACCCAGAGGATTTGAACTGATTCCAGAAGCTGACCCAAAACAACGCAGCCGGAGAAGAGGCAGACGGAGCGGTCTTTTGGTCAGATTTCGGAGGTGCGCACATCACCCACCGCTTCCGAGTATATTACTCGCTAATGTCCAGTCTCTAGATAATAAGATAGATGAAATTAGGGAAAGGGTTGCTTTCCAGAGAGACATCAGGGATTGTAAAATACTCTGTTTCACGGAAACATGGCTCTCTCGGGATATGCTGTCTAAATCGGTACAGCCACCTGGATTCTTTGTGTGTTGCGCCGACAGGAATAAACATCTCTCCGGGAAGTAGAAGAACAGGGGTGTACGTTTCATGATTAACGTCTCATGGTATAATTGTAACAACATACAGGAACTCACATCCTTTTGTTCACCTGACCTAGAATTCCTCACAATCAAATGCCGACCGTATTATCTCCCAAGGGAATTCTCCTCGGTTATTGTTACATCCGTGTATATCCCCCCTCAAGCCAATACCACGACGGCCTTCAAGGAACTTCACTGGACTTTATGCAAACTGGAAACCATATATCCTGAGGATGCATTTATTGTAGCTGGGGATTTTAATAAAGCAAATTTGAGAACAAGGCTACCTAAATTCTACCAGCATATTGACTGTAGCACTCGCGCTGGAAAAACACTGGATCACTGCTACTCTGTCTTCCGCGATGCATACAAGGCCCTCCCCCGCCCTCCTTTCAGGCAACTCTATTTCCATGACTCCATTTCCTTCTCCCTTCCTATAGGCAGAAACTCAAACAGGATTTACCCGTGCTAAGGGCTATTCAACGCTGGTCTGACGAATCAGAATCCACTCTTCAAGATTGTTTTGATCACGTAGACTGGGACATGTTCTGGGTAGCCTCAGAGAATAATATCGATATATATGCTGCTTCGGTGAATGAGTTTATAAGGAAGTGTATTGGAAATGTTGTACCTTCTGTGACTATTAAATCCCACCCTAACCAGAAACAGTGGATAGATGGCGGCATTCACGCAAAACTGAAAGTATGAGCCACTGCATTTAACCATCGAAAGGTGACTGGGAATATGGCAGAATACAAACAGTGTAGTTATTCCCTCCGCAAGGCAATCAAACAAGCAATATGTCAGTATAGAGACAAAGTGGAGTCTAAATTCAACGGCTCAGACACGAGACATATGTGGTAGGGTCTACAGACAATCACGGACTACAAAAGAAAAAACAGCCATGTCACGGACACCAATGTCTTGCTTCCAGACAAACTAAATCAAAATGTATCATATCAAAATGTATTTCTAAAGCCCTTCTTACATCAGCTGATGAAAGTGCTATACAGAAACCCAGCCTAAAACCCCAAACAGCAAGCAATGCAGGCGTAGAAGCACGGTGGCTAGGAAAAACTCCCTAGAAAGGCCAGAACCTAGGAAGAAACCTAGAGAGGAACCAGGCTATTGAGGGGTGGCCAGGCCTCTTCTGGCTGTACCGGGTGGAGATTATAACAGAACATGGCCAAGATGTTCAAATCTCCGCCACGGCACAAGATGGCCAACAGGGTCAAATAATAATAATCACAGTGGTTGTCGAGGGTGCAACAGGTCAGCACCTCAGGAGTAAATGTCAGTTAGCTTTTCGTAGCCGTTCACATTCAGAGTATCTCTACCGCTCCTGCTGTCTCTAGAGAGTTGAAAACAGCATGTTTGGGACAGGTAGCACGTCCGGTGAACAGGTCAGGGTCCCATAGACGCAGGCAGAACAGTTGAAACTTGAGCAGCAGCACGGCCAGGTGGACTGGGGACAGCAAGGAGTCATCAGCCAGGTAGTCCTGAGGCATGGTCCTAGGGCTCAGGTTCTCCGAGAGAGAGAGAGAGAGAGCGAGAGAGTGCAAGAGAGAGAGAGAGAGAGGGAGAGAGCATACTTAAATTCACACAGGACACCGGATAAGACAGGAGAAATGCTCCAGATATAACAGACTGACCCTAGTCCCCCGACACAAACTACTGGAGGCTGAGACAGGAGGGGTCGGGAGACACTGTGGCCCCATCCGACGATACACCCGGACAGGGCCAAACAGGCAGGATATAACCCCACCCACTTTGCCAAAGCACAGCCCCCACACCACTAGAGGGATATCTTCAACCACCAACTTACCACCCTAAGACAATGTCGAGTATAGCCCACAAAGATCTCCGCCACGGCACAACCCAAGGGGTGTGCCAACCCAGCCCTAAACACCTTCTTTGCCCGCTTTGAGGATAATACAGTGCCACCGACGCGTCCCGCTACCAAGGACTGTGGTATTCCTTCTCCGTGGCCGATGTGAGTAAGACATTGAAATGGTCCACCCGCACAGATAGTGTGCTGAAAAAGGTGCAACAGCGCCTCTTCAACCTCAGGAGGCTGAAGAAATTTGGCGTGTCACCTAAAACCCTCACAAACTTTTACAGATGCACAATTGAGAGCATCCTGTTAGCCTGTATCACCGCCTGGTACGGCAACTGCACCGCCCACAACCGCTAGGGTCTCCAGAGGGTTGTGCGTTCTGCGCAACGCATCGCCGGGAGCAAACTACCTACCCCCCAGGACACCTACAGCACCCAATGTCCCAAGAAGGCCAAAAAGATCATCAAGGACAACAACCACCCGAGCCACTGCCTGTTCACCCCACAACCATCCAGAAGGCGAGGTCAGTGTAGGTGCATCAAAGCTGTGACTGAGAGACTGAAAAACAGCTTCTATCTCAAGGCCATCAGTCTGTTAAATAGCCATCACTGACACAGAGAGGCTGCTGCCTACATACAGACTTTAAATCATTGGCCACTTTAATAAATGGATCGCTAGTCACTTTAATAATGCCACTTTAATCACTTGTCTCATATTGATATACTGTTATTTATACCATTTATTGCATTTTGCCTATGCCGTTCTGTCATTTCTCATCCATATATTTATATGTATATATTTTTTATTCCATTCCTTTACTTAGATTTGTGTGTATTAGGTAGTTGTTGTGGAATTGTTAGATTACATGTTAGATTTTGCTGCACTGTCGGAACTAGAAGTACAAGCATTTCGTTACACTCACAATAACATCTGCTAACCATGTGTATGTGACCAATAACAATTAATTTGATTTCATTTTGGATTTGATTGGTCCCAGAAACCGATGGGTTGGGCCAGAGCCAGAACACCTGTGGGTAAAGCAGCACCCCTCATTTTGACGTCACCACAAACGACTTCAATGATGGCAGTCTCAGACTGAAGTATGTTGCAAACATAGGGCAGCGTGCAATTCTCTTTTATTGCACGTGCAGTGCAGTAACTTTGTTGTTGTAATATTGCAAACGAATTCCAGCTTTGACCTAATTTCTCAGCCGTTCGGTGAAGAGTTCAGGCAGCAGAGAGAGAGAGAGCGAGAGATCCTTGGCATGTTAGTTTTCTTCCAGGGGGGGGGGGGGGTGAAACACAGAAGGCCTGCCTCTGTCAACCAGTGTGACTGAGCTCTCTGCTCTCGCTCTGCTCTGTTCAGCTTTGGGTCGTATTTATAGTGAACACCTTAGCGAAAGGTTTTGCAACGGAAAACGAAAACATGTGTTTCTTTTTGGACACATATAGGTATAGTCCCTCCCTGTTTGAGTCTGTTTTCTTCCGTTTGGTGTCTAATGAATATGACCCTGCTCTCTGCCTCTCTCTGCTCTGCTCTCTCTCTGCTCTGGGTGTTTCCTCCTCCCAGCATATAACAGGAAGCTCATGTTCAAGTTCATGTGAGGACAGGGAAAGGGCTTTTCTTTCCACTGTGAATCATTTGGGAGAGAAAGGTTTTGCTGTCTTGCACTGTATCAACCCTCTGCAATCTGGCATGTTTTTCTGTTCTCCACTATACTGCTTTATTTTCTATTTTGGCTGAGTTTGCAAAGTTTTACTCCCAATATTCTTGCCAAGAAAACTTACTTTTTTATAGGATAGGATATAGTGAGTGAGAGCAGAGTTGAGTTCCTGAATCAAAAGCAGAGTTCATGGATCCTGTAAGCAAATTAAACACATCTCTGTGGGGAGCACCGCATGTTCTTCCGGTTTGGTTCTCAATTCCAGAGAGAACTCTGACCAATAGTTACATACTGGAAAAAATAACACACTCTCTGTATGACTTTATGCATGTTTATGATATCTAGACCATGTGGTCAATCTTTAGAGAATGTCTTTGTGTATATAAGAAGAACTGTAAATAAGGAATGTGACATGGATGAAAATCTGACATGTTAAAACACTATAGTACATGAAGGAGTGCATATAATACTCTGTGACATTTTTTGTATTCTCTCACAATAGAGGTGGCTGAGCTTTGGAAAGAGTGATGATGAGTGATACAGTGCTAGGAGTTTGTATAGTCAATTGTGGTATGGTTTAGATGTTTACAATGTTGATATTTTCCCTGCGTTGTATTTCTCAGCACAACAGAGGCCTTTTATGGAGACAGACCAGACCACAAGGAAGACATACCCACTCCAGTGCAATGCAGGTATACCAATATACAACCATGTATGCATTGAAGGTGGCAAGACTGTACACTCCCCGGTACTGAAGCAACTTTGGCCAGACTGTTCACTCCCCCTGTACTGAAGCAACTTTATAGCTTCAGCTTCAGTGTTTAAAAAAAAAAAACTCTACGGAGTGTACAAAACATTAGGAACAACTCCCTAATATTGAGTTGCACCCCACTTTGCCCTTAGAACAGCCTCAATTCGTCAGGGCATGGACTCTACAAGGTGTCGAAAGCGTTCCACAGGGAAGCTGGCCCATGTTGACTCCAATACTTCCCACAGTTGTGCGAAGTTGGCTGGATGTTCTTTGGGTGGTGGACCATTCTTGATACACACAAGAAACTGTTGAGCGTGAAAAACCCAGCAGCGTTGCAGTTCTTGACACACTGAAACCAGTGCGCCTGGCACCTACTGCCATACCCTGTTCAAAGGCACTTAAATATTGTATCTTGCCCATTCACCCTCTGAATGGCACAGATAGACAATCCATGTCTCAATTGTCACAAGAATTAAAAATACTTCTTTAAACTGTCTCCTCCCCTTTATCTACACTGATAGAAGTGGATTTAACATCAATGAGGGATCAAAGCTTTCATCTTGATCCACCTGGTCAGTCTATGTCATGGAAAGGGAAGGTGTTCCTAATGTTTTGTACACTCAGTGTATACTATAATTGACATGTAGAGCTATTTAAATTGTTACCTTTAATCAAGCTGATTTTTTTGTTAGTACTACTGTACACTCTGAACTGCCTACAGCATTTATTAGAACTGCGACCAAACAGGCCCCTCTGGTTTTAGAATGCCCTAAGTGCGTGAGAGTTAGGAGGGGATTTGAGCACGGTGGATTTAATAGAGACAGAAACTCAAGGCAGAACTGAGATGATGATGGTTGGTCGTAATATATTTTCTTTGTAGATGATTATTACAGCCTGACAATGTTCAATTCAAAACATTCATCAAAAAGTTATGTCTTACCCATGAAATTGAAGTTGGTTTTCCGGGGAGTGGTTTTTGTCTTTCTCTGAATGTATCATTGGCATTTTGGGAACTTGGGAACCAAAGCTTTAGAGATTCCAGTTATGAGCTGCACACTGGAATAACATTAAATGGGGTTTCGATTGGGGCTAGTTGGATGACATCAAGGACAAGTCAGTGTCCTTTAAAAATGAAAGTGAGCATGCTCCTGTGAAGGACAGTCAGTTATGGCATATTTTAGGAGAAGGACATTTTTCAGGCAAAGGGGGCCAGGTATACTGAGGGAATACGGCTGGTTAATATAACTTTTTTTCAGACTTTTGAGTCCTCTTGAGTCCCCATAATTTATCTATTTATCTTGCTATTTATTTATCTCGCTCTCTTTCTCCCTATTCTTTCTGTCTGAGAATCAGTTCTTTTCGCCGTCGCACCATCTTTTTTCTCCTCCTCCCTTTCTCTCTCTCTCTCAATTTAATTCACAGGGGCTTTATTGGCATGGGAAACATGCTTACATTGCCAAAGCAAGTACAATAAACAATAAACAAAACTGAGAAGTAACAAAAAACAACATCAACAAAAAAATGAACAGTAAACTTTGCACTCATTAAGGTTTCAAAAGGATAAAGAAGTTTAAAATGTTATTTTATCAGCTTTGTACAGTGTTTTTAACAATGTGTAAATAGTTGTAGCACGAATAATAGGGAAAGATAAGTAAACAGATGAATATGGGATGTATTTACAATGTTGTTTGTGCTCCACTGGTTGCCCTGTTTTCATGGCAACGGGTCACAAATCTTTAAGCTGCGATTGCATATTGTGTTATTTCGCTTAACAGATACGGGAGTTTATCAATGTTTGTTTTCTTTGAAAATTATTTTGGGGTTTGTGTGATCTGTGGGAAATATAGTGCCTTCGGAAAGTATTCAGACGCCTTGACTTTTTCCACATTTTGTTACGTTACAGCCTTATTCTAAAATTGATTAAATACTTTTTACCCCTGAGCAATCTACACACAATACCCCATAAGGACAAATTTAAAACAGATTTTTATAAAAAATAATATAAATAAATAAATACTTTATTTACATAAGCATTCAGACCCTTTGCTATGAGACTCGAAATTGAGCTCAGATCAAATCAAATGTATTTATATAGCCCTTGTTACATCAGCTGATATCTCAAAGTGCTGTACAGAAACCCAGCCTAAAACCCCAAACAGCAAGCAATGCAGGTGTAGAAGCACGGCGGCTAGGAAAAATTCCCTAGAAAGGCCAAAACCTAGGAAGAAACCTAGAGAGGAACCAGGCTAAGAGAGGAACCAGGTGCATCCTGTTTCCATTGATCATCCTTGGGATGTATCTACATCTTGATTGGAATCCAACTGTGGTAAATTCAATTGATTGGATTTGGAAAGGCACACACTTGTCTATATAAGGTCCCACAGTTGACAGTGCATGTCAGAGCAAAAACCAAGCCATGAGGTCGAAGGAATTGTCCGTTGATCTCAGAGACATGATTGTGTCGAGGCACAGATCTGGGGAAGGGTACCAAAACATTTCTGCAGCATTGAAAGTCCCCAAGAACACAGTAGCCTCCATCATTCTTAAATCAAAGAAGTTTGAAACCACCAAGACTCTTCCTAGAGCTAGCCGCCCGGCCAAACTGAGCAATCGGGGGGTAAGGGCCTTAGTCAGGAAGGTGACCAAGAACCCGATGGTCACTCTGACAGAACTCTAGAGTTCCTCTGTGGAGATGGGAGAACCTTCCAGAAAGACAACCATCTCTGCAGCACTCCACCATTCAGGCCTTTATGGTAGAGTGGCCAGACAGAAGCCACACCTCAGTAAAAGGCACATGACAGCCTGCTTGGAGTTTGCCAAAAGACACCTAAAGACTCTCAGACCATGAGAAACAAGATACTCTGGCCTGATGAAACCAAGATTAAAGACTTTGGCCTGAATGCCAAGCGTCACATCTGGACGAAACCTGGCACCATCCCTACGGTGAAGCATGGTGGTGGCAGCATCATGCTTTGGGGATGTTTTTCAGCGGCAGGGACTGGGAGACTAGTCAGGATCGAGGCAAAGAGGAACGGAGCAATGTTCAGAGAGATCCTTGATGAAAACCTGCTCCAGAGTGCTCAGGACCTCAGACTGAGGTGAAGGTTCACCTTCCAACAGGACAACGACCCTAAGCACACAGCCAAGGCAACGCAGGAGTGGCTTCGGGACAAGTCCCGGAATGTCATTGAGTGGCCCAGCCAGAGCCCGGACTTCAACCTGATCGAACATCTCTGAAGAGACCTGAAAATAACTGTGGAGCAATCCTCCCCATCCAACCTGACATAGCTTGAGAGGATCTGCAGAGAGGAATGGGAGAAACTCCCAAAATACAGGTGTGCCAAACTTGTAGCGTCATACCCAAGAAGACTCGAGGCTGTAATCGCTGCCAAAGATGCTTCAACAAAGTACTGAGTAAAGGGTCTGAATACTTGTCTAAATGTGATATTTCTGTTTTTAATTGATAATACATTTCTACAAACCTGTTTTTGCTTTGTCATTATGGGGTGCTGTGTGGAGATGGATGAAATAAAAAACAATTTAATCAATTTTAGAATAAGGCTGTAATGTAACAACATGTGGAAAACATCAAGGGGTCTGAATACTTTCAGAATGCACCGTATGTCTCTTTACTAATGGTCAAGACCTTTGGCAGGATGTAAGGAAGTGCAGCTCAGTTTCCACCTCATTTTGTGGGCAGTGGGTGCATATCCTTTCTTCTCTCGAGAGCCAGGTCTGCCTATGGCGACCTTTCTCAATAGCAAGGCTATGCTCACTGAGTCTGTACATCTCGCTCTCTCACTCTATATCTCTCTCTCCCCTATTTATTGTCCCTTCTTTCTGTTTGAGACTCAGTCCTTGTGGAGAAGAATGGTGCCAAAGGATATGGCTGCCATTTTACGATCCCGTAACCAATTGTGCTATTGTGTATGTTTTCTCGCGTTATTTGTAACTTATTTTGTACATAATGTTTCTGCCACCATGTCTTATCACCGAAAATACCTTCTAGATATCAGGACAGCGATTACTCACCCCGTACTGGAGGAATACTTTTTCTTCAACGAGTCAGACGGCACAGATTTACTTCAGACGCCCGACTAGACCCTCATCCCGTCATTTGCAGGACAAAGAGACGGAGGTATCGAGGACGAAGGTCTGGGTGCCTTGTAAGGATCCGACGCCGAGAGGGTAATCTACCTGTACCATCGGTCCTATTAGCCAACGTCAATTGATAATAAAATAGACAAACTACGATCACGTATATCCTACCAACGGGACATTAAAAACTGTAATATCTTGTGTTTCACAGTCATGGCTGTAGGACGACAAGAATAACATACAGGCTGGTTTTAAGCTTTTTTTGACAGGATAGAACAGCGGCCTCTGGTAAGACAAGGGGTGGCGGTCTATGTATATAAACAGCTGGTGCACGAATCTAAGGAAGTCTCAAGGTTTTGCTCGCCTGAGGTAGAGTATCTCATGATAAGCTGTAGACCACACTATTTACCAAGAGTTTTCATCTGTATTTTTCGTAGCTGTCTATATACCACCACAAACCGATGCTGGCACTAAGATTGCACTCAATAAGCTGTATATGGCCATAAGCAAACAGGAAAGCGCTCATCCAGAGGCGGTGCTTCTAGTGGCCGGGGACTTTAATGCAGGGAAACTCAAATCAGTTTTACCTCAATTCTACTAGCATGTTAAATGTGCAACCAGAGGGAAAAAGACTCTAGACCACCTTTACTCCACACACAGAGACGCGCACAAAGCTCTCCTTTGCCCTCCATTTGGCAAATCTGACCATAATTCAATCCTCCTGACACCTGCTTACATGTATAAACTAAAGCAGGAAGCACCAGTGACTCGGTCAATAAGAAAGTGGTCAAATTAAGCAGATGCTAAGCTACAGGAGTGTTTTGCTAGCACAGACTGGAATATGTTCCAGGATTCTTCCAATCTATTGAGGAGTACACCACATCAGTCACTGGCTTCATCAATAAGTGCATCGATGACTTCGTCCCCACAGTGACCGTATGTACATACCGCATCCAGAAGCCATGGATCAAATCAAATTTTATTGATCGCATGCTTGAGCTTCTAGTTCCGACAGTGCAGTAATATCTAACAAATAATCTAACAATTCCCCAAGAACTACCTAATACACACCAATTTAAAGGGATGGAATAAGAATATGTACATATAGATATATGGATGAGCGTTAGCCGAGCGTCATAGGCAAGATGAAATAGATGGTATAAGATGCAGTATATAATATGATATGAGTAATGTAAGATATGTAAACATTATTGAAATGGCATTGTTTAAAGTGACTAGTGAGTGTCTATGTAGGCAGCAGCCTCTCTGAGTTAGTGATTGCTGTTTAGCAGTCTGATGGCCTTGAGATAGAAGCTGTTTTTCAGTCTCAGTCCCAGCTTTGATAAACCTGTACTGACTTCGCCTTCTGGATGGTAGCGGAGTGAACAGGCAGTGGCTCGGGTGGTTGTTGTCCTTGATTTTCTTTTTGGCCTTCCTGTGACATCGGGTGCTGTAGGTGTACTGGAGGGCAGGTAGTTTCCCCCCGGTGATGCGTTGTGCAGACCGCACCACCCTCTGGAGAGCCTTACAGTTGAGCACGGAACAGTTGCGGTACCAGGGGGTGATACAGCCCAACAGGATGCTTTCAATTGTGCATATGCAAAGTTTGTGAGGGTTTTAGGTGACAAGCTACATTTCTTCAGCCTCCTGAGGTTGAAGAGGCACTGATGTGCCTTCTTCACCACACTGTCTGTGTGGGTGGACCATTTCAGTTTGTCTGTGATGTGTATACCGAGGAACTTAAAACTTTCCACCTTCTCCACTATTGTCCCTTCGATGTGGATAAGGGGGTGCTCCCTCTGCTGTTTCCTGAAGTCCACGATCATCTGCTTTATTTTGTTGACATTGAGTGAAAGGTTATTTTCCTGACACCACACTCCGGGTGCCCTCACCTCCTCCATTTAGGCTGTCTTGTCGTTGTTGGTAATCAAGCCCACTACTGTTGTGTCATCTGCACAAATTAATGATTGAGTTTTAGGCGTGCATGGCCACGAAATCATGGGTGAACATGGAGTACAGGAGGGGGCTGAGCACGCACCCATGTGGGGCCCCAGTGTTGAGGGTCAGCGAAGTGTAGGTGTTGTTTCCTACCTTCACCACCTGGGGGGCGGCCCGTCAGGCAGTCCAGGACCCAATTGTACAGGGTGGGGTTGAGACCCAGGGCCTCCGGCTTAATGATGAGCTTGGAAGGTACTATGGTGTTGAATGCTGAGCTGTAATCAATGAACAGCATTTTTACATTGGTATTCCTCTTATGCAGATTGGATAGGGCAGTGGGCAGTGTGATGGCGATTGCATCGTCTGTGGACCTGTTGGTGCAGTATGCAAACTGAAGTGGGTCTATTGTGGTAGGTAAGGTGGAGGTGATATGATCCTTGACTAGTCTCTCAAAGCACTTCATGATGACAGAAGTGAGTGCTATGGATCAATAGTCATTTAGTTCAGTTATCTTTACCTTCTCGGGTACGGGAACAATGGTGGCCATCTTGATGCATGTGGGGACAGCAGATTGGGATAGGGAGCGATTGAAATGTCCATAAACACACCAGACATGCTCTGAGGACGCGGCTAGGGATGCCGTCTGGGCCAGCAAAATTGCGAGGGATAACACGTTTAAATGTCTTACTCACGTCGGCCACAGAGAAGGAAAGGGGGGGCCCGCAGTCTTTGTTAGCGGGCCGCGTTGGTGGCACTGTATTATTCTCAAAGCGGGCAAAGAAGGTGTTTAGTTTGTCTGGAAGCAATATGTCGGTGTCTGTGACATGGCTTGTAGTGCGTAATTGCCTGCGGACCGTGACACTGAGACATTGAATTGAGACTCCACTTCGTCCCTATACCGACATTTCACTTGTTTGATTGCCTTGCGGTGGGAATAACTACACTATTTTTATTCGGTCATCTTTCCATGGTTAAATGTTGTGGTTCACACTTTCAGTTTTGAGCGAATGCTGCCATCCATCCATGGTTTTTGGTTAGGGTAGGTTTTAATAGCCAAAGTGGGTACAACATCTCCAATGCACTTCCTTATAAACTCACTCCCCGAGTCAGCGTATAGATTGATGTTATTCTCTGAGGCTGCCCGGAACATTTCACAGTCCGCATGATCAAAACATTCTTGAAGCGTGGATTCTGATTAGTCAGACCAGCATTGAATGGTTCTAGTTACGGGTACATCCTGTTTGAGTTTCTGCCTATAGGATGGTAGGAGCAAGATAGAGTCGTGGTCGGATTTGCCGAAGGGAGGGCGAGGGAGGGCCTTGTATGCATCGCGGAAGTTAGAGTAGCAATGGTCCAGTGTATTGCCTGCGCGAGTGCTGCAATCAATATGCTGGTAGAATTTAGGTAGGCTTGTTCTCAAATTTGCTATGTTAAATCCCCAGCTACAATAAATGCAGCCATAGCATATTTGGTTTCCAGTTTACATAGAGTACAGTGAAGTTCTTTGAGGTCCGTTGTGGTATCTGCTTGAGGGGGTATGTTCACAGCTGTGACGATAACTGACGAGAATTGTCTTGGGAAATAATATGGCGGCATTTGATTGTAAGGAATTCTAGGTCAGGTGAACAGAAGGATTTGAGTTCCTGTATGTTGTTATGATTACACCATGAGTCATTAATCATGAAGCATACACCCCCGCCCTTCTTCCCAGAGAGATGTTTATTTCTGTTGGCATGCTGCAAGAAGAAACCTGGTAGATGTAATGACTCCGACAACATATCCCGAGAGAGCCATGTTTCCGTGAAACAGAGAATGTTACAATCTCTGATGTCTTTCTGGAAGGCAACCCTTGCCCTAATTTCGTCCACCTTGTCTAGAGACTGGACATTGGCGAGTGGTATACTCGGAAGCAGTGTGCACGCCTTCGAAGCCTGACCAGGAGGCCGCTCTGTCTACCTCTTCTGCGGCGATGTTGTTTTGGGTTGGCCTCTGGGATTAGATCCAATGTCCTGGGTGGTAGTCCAAACAAAGCATCCGCTTCGGGAAAGTCATATTCCTGGTCGTAATGTTGGTAAGTTGACGTAGCTCTTATGTCCAATAGTTCTTCCCAGCTGTAAGTAATAACACTTAAGATTTTCTGGGCTAACAATGTAATAAATAATACCTAAAAAAACTAAATACTGCATAGTTTCCTAAGGACTCGAAGCGAGGCGACCATCTCTGTCGGCATTACAGGCAACATCCGCACTGAGCTAAAGGGTAAAGCTGGCGCTTTCAAGGAGCGGGACTCTAACCCGGAAGCTTATAAGAAATCCTGCTATGCCCTCTGACAAACCATCAAACAAGCGAAGCGTCAATACAGGACTAAGATTAAATCGTACTACACTGACTCCGATGCTCATCGGGTGTGGGCATGGCTTGCAAACTATTAAAGACTACAAAGGGAAGCACAGCCACGAGCTGCCCAGTTACACGAGCCTACCAGACGAGCTAAATGACTTCTATGCTCGCTTCGAGGCAAGTAGCACTGAAACATGCATGAGAGCATCAGCTGCTCCGGACGACCGTGTGATCACACTCTCCGTAGCCAATGTAAGACCTTCAAACAGGTCAACATTCACAAGGCCGCAGGGCCAGACGTATTACCAGGATGTGTACTGGATGTGTACAGGATGTGCGCTGACCAACGGGCAAGTGTCTAGACTAACATTTTCAACCTGTCACTGACTGAGTCTGTAATACCAACATGTTTCAAGCAGACCTCCATAGTCCCTGTGCCCAAGAACACTAAGGTAACCTGCCTAAATGACTACCAACCCGTAGCACTCACATCTGTAGCCATGAAGTGTTTGAAAGGCTGGTCATGGCTCACATCAACACCATTATCCCAGAAATCCTACACCCACTCCAAGTTGCATACTGTCCCAACAGATCCACAGATAATGCACCTCTATTGCACTCAACACTGCCCGCACTTCCCACCTGGACAAAAACACCTTTGTGAGAACGCTATTCATTGACTACAGTTCAGCGTTCAACACCATAGTGCTCTCAAAGCTCATCACTAAGCTAAGGACCCTGGGACTAAACACCTCCCCCTGCAACTGGATTCTGGACTTCCTGACGGGCCTCCACCCCCAAGTGGTAAGGGTAGGTAACAAGAAATCCCCCACACTGATCCTCAACACGGGTGCCCCTCAGGGGTGAGTGCTCAGTCCCCACCCGTACGCCCTGTTCACTCATGACTGTATGGCCACGCACGACTCCAACACCATCATCAAGTTTGCCATTGAAAAAACAGTGGTAGGCCTGATCACCAGCAACGATGAGATAGCCTATAGGGAGGAGGTCAGAGACCTGGCCTTCTGGTGCATCAACCTCTCCCTCAACGTGATCAAGACAAAGGAGATGATTGTGGACTACAGGAAAAGGAGGACAGAGCATGCCCCCATTCTCATCGATGGGGCTGTAGTGGAGCAGGTTGAGAGCTTCAAGTTCCTTGGTGTCCACATCACCAACAAACTATCCTGGTCCAAACACACTAAGACAGTCGTGAAGAGGACACGACAAAGCCTATTGCCCCTTAGGAGACTGAAAAGATTTGGCATGTGTCCTCAGATCCTCAAAAGGTTCTACATCTGCACCATCGAGAGCATCCTGACTGGTTGCATCACTGCCTGGTATGGCAACTGCTCAGCCTCCGACCGCAAGGTACTACAGAGGGTTGTGCGTATGGCCCAGTACATCACTGGGGCCAAGCTTCCTGCCATCCAGGACCTCTATACCAGGTGGTGTCAGAGGAAGGCCTGACACAGCCACCATAGTCATAGACTGTTCTCTCCGCTAATGCACGGCAAGCGGTATTGGAGTGCCAAGTCTAGGTCCAAAAGGCTTCTTAACAGCTTCTACCCCCAAGCCATAGACTCCTGAACAGCTAATCGAGGGGCTACCCATGCCCCTCCTTTACGCTGCTGCTACTCTCTGTTCATTATCTATGCATAGTCACTTTAACTCTACCTACATGGACATATTACCTCAATTACCTCGTCTAATCGGTGCTCCCGCACATTGACTCTGTAGTGGCACTTTTTTTTCTTAAAACTTCTTGAAGCATTGTTGGTTAAGGGCTTGTAAGTAAGCATGTGACAAATACAATTTGATTTGATTTATCGACTCAACATCCTTTTTCTCCTTTCTCCCCTCTCTCACTCCCCCCTTCCTTTTCTTTCTCTCCTTCTCCTTCTCTCCTCCTCCCCCCTGGATGGTTCTTTCAGGGTCATGTGGCTGTTTGTTGCAGGTGTTCTACAGATGTTGCTGACTCATCACTTCAGATCCCTGTCCACCATTAAATCCCTACTGCTAGAAATGTACACATCATCACAAATGTGTTGGAAATGAACATCTATTGTATTAACATTATATTGTAATTTATACACATTTTCATCATGTTTGTGTAGTAAATACATTTTCAGTTTTCAGATTATTGCAAGTTTTTTCAACTAGCAGTTTGTAAGTTTATTACAGTTATACTGAACATTTATTTGAAGTCGAAAACAGTGGAAGTAATGAATTATGTTTACAAGAATTATATCAAATTTTAACTATCAGTTTGCTTATTAAGAGAGAGTTCCACAGCCAGAGTTAGCTGGTCAGATGGGTGTGTTTATATGAAGTCATGGAGGAGAATTAATGAAAGTGGATGGTCCATCTTCTATGTGCCAGACGGCTGGAGCTTTAGCTGGAGGAGTGAACCATGTGACTGTGAACCAGCTCCTGGGAGGCTAGGTGTGTATCCCAAATAGCACCCTATTCCCTATATAGTGCACTACTATTGACCAGAACTCAATGGGCCATGGACAAAAATAGTTCATAATTATAGGCAATAGGGTGCCATTTGGGATACTTCCTGGGCCTTTGAGTCCCCAGTCTGTGGCTGCACTGCAGGCCGGGCACCAGCGCTGCTGCTGCATTGTTGGTATGCCCTCATTTGAATAGGCCTTTCGTGTTTCTGTGTGAGCAAGTCAGCGCCATTTGCATTTGTTCCAGTCACAAAGGTTTACAGGTCAATAGGGACTGCCTGGAAGAAAACTAACATGCCAAGGAATTCGTTGGGACTCTTTATATACTTTTTTTACCCTCTGTGGCTTGGTGGTCAGGCATGGCTCTTCTGCTCTTATTTTGTGTGTATATTCTTTTTGGGTGTGTGAGAAAATGAACATATTTAGTGCCATTTGCGATACGGTAGTGGGAAGGGGGCCCATGGTAATCCTGAAGCAGTATTTACAAAAGTTTAATTGACATACATAATAAGCATAGGAGCAAAGGAATTGGCTCTGTGCATGGACATGTATGTATGTGTTGTGTAGATAAGCATCTTAATACGTTTACCTACCCCCCCCCCCCTCCCCCAGCACCTATTGATGCTGTAAAACTCATTTCCTGAACCTGCGATTATTGTTTTATTACAATTTATAGAATAACAGCGAACAACGCTGGGCAATTTGAGGTTACTAATTTCTCCAAAATGGATTTGCTACAAACATAAAGAATGTTATTATGCTTATTAAAGACTAGGAGGAACTTATTGCAAAATGATTAGCTCAAATATCACCACTAACATTTAGACTTAGTATTTTATAGCAATATCCCAGCAAAATATGTAGTGAGTACCTTTTATTTCTTGTCAATACCTAGTCTATCGTTGGTTTTGGAAGCACTATCTGTGAAATAGACGTTTTATCGACGTCATGGATATATTTTCTTTTCGAATATACAACCCTTATGAGGATATTTTACTAGTATGAATTAGGGTTAGAGTTATTACATTTTGAACTAGGAATAGATAGCTTAATCCATATCCGTGAAAGCATTACTTATGTGTTGTACGAGTGGCCACAGTAAGGAAGTATATGTCTGTCCTGTCCTCTGTATGTGTGTGTGAATCTCTGTTTCTCCAGTCAGAGGGGTCGACAGGCAGACCCAGACCTGGCATGCATCCCATGCCGGACCTGCGTTATGTGAAACACAGCACACAAAGGAGGCTCCTTTATCTGTATGCACCCAACATAGGGGACCTTTTGTTGCTGGGGACGTACACATGACTGTTAGCATCTTAACCCCTTTGAGCCGCCCCACCTCTTTGAAAAGACTGTGTAGACTGTGGTGTGTATTCATGGGTGACAAGGGACGTCAGGTTTCTCAACAAAAAAATACCCAGGAAAAAAATAAAAAAAACATACAAAATAATGAATCTTTCGTCTCTCTGTGTTTCATACATTTTCTTCAATTCGGAAGAGACTGTATGCCTCACCGGAGAAAGCATCCAAGTGAACGAAACAGTTTCCCTCTGTCTCAGTATGTGTAGCGGATCTATTCAATTTCAAATTAAGGGGCTTTATTGGCATGGGAAACATATGTTAACATTGCCAAAGCAAGTGAGGTAGATAATATACAATGTGAAATAAACAATAAAAATTAACAGTAAACATTACACATACAGAAGTTTCAAAATAATAAAGACATGACAAATGTCATTATGTATATATATAGTGTTGTAACGATGTACAAATGGTTAATGTACAAAAGGGAAAATAAATAAGCATAAATATGGGTTGTATTTACAATGGTGTTTGTTCTTCACTGGTTTACCTTTTCTTGTGGCAACAGGTCACAAATCTTGCTGTGGTGATGGCACACTGTGGTTTTTCACCCAGTAGATATGGGGGTTTATCATAATCAGGTTTGTTTTCGAATTCTTTGTAGATCTGTGTAATCTGAGGAAAATATATGTCTCTAATATGGTCATACATTGGGCAGGAGGTTCGGAAGTGCAGCTCAGTTTCCACCTCATTTGGTGGGCGGTGTGCACATAGCCTGTCTTCTCTTGAGAGCCATGTCTGCCTACGGCGGCCTTTCTCAATAGCAAGGCTATGCTCACTGAGTCTGTACATAGTCAAAGCTTTCCTTAAGTTTGGGTCAGTCACAGTGGTCAGGTATTTTGCCACTGTGTACTCTCTGTTTAGGGCCAAATAGCATTCTAGTTTGCATTGTTGTTTTTGTTCATTCTTTCCAATGTGTGAAGTAATTCTCTTTTTGTTTTCTCATGATTTGGTTGGGTTTAATTGTGTTGCTGTCATGCGGCTCTGTGGGGTGTGTTTGTGTTTGTAAACAGAGCCCCAGGACCAGCTTGCTTAGGGGACTCTTCTCCAGGATCATCTCTCTGTAGGTGATGGCTTTGTTATGGAAGGTTTTGGAATCGCTTCCTTTTAGATGGTTGTAGAATTTAACGGCTCTTTTCTGGATTTTGATAATTAGCGGGTATCGGCCTAATTCTGCTCTGCATGCATTATTTGGTGTTCTATGTTGTACACGGAGGATATTTTTGCAGAATTCTGCATGCAGAGATCTATCTGATGCTGTCTGGTCAGAAAGAGTATGACATTGTTGCCACCCATAGCATTGAATGCAAAGGAAGCCAGCGAGCATTTGGCCTCCCTTGATAAAAAAAGTATAAAATAATAGCCAATCAGCTAAACTTTATTATTTTTTATTTATTTAACCTTTATAGAAATAGGGATTTGAACTTGTTGTTTTACTTAATAGTATGGAAATAGTATGCTAATATTAACCAATGTTATGCTAAGGTTAACTAGCTGGGCTGGCATATCGTTGACCATGAAAGGAAGTTAGGCTAGCGAGCAAGTATTTTAGCCAGGTAGTATAGGACAGCAAAAACTAATAGTGTGTGTACTGTTACATAGTCATAGACCATTTAGGCATGAAAGAGTAGGATGGCATTGGCATTTCTCTACAAGTAGGGTGAGTCAACATGTTTTTTCTACTTATATGCACACACGAACACACACATAAATCAGTCCCACGGACAGCCACATCATATTTAGCTTATGTTGATTGGACTAAATAGTTTTTGGTATCGATTAGTTGTCACTGTACTAGACTAAGCATAGGTGATTAGATGATGTTGAAATTATAAAGTTGAAATGGTGCTGGAATAGTGGATCCAGCTCCTGTTTTCTTTGCGACTTGCGGTGTCTCTCCGTGGTTCTACATTAATAGTTGTTTAGTAGTCCGAAAATGTTGGCAACATTACTTTGCTTGATCATGCTGTAGGTCATGTAACTGTTTGTTACATGCAATATGTTTTGTGGACTTCACAGGAGAGATGTTGCTCTCCGGTTTCGAAATGAAACAAATATGTTGTTGAATTTATTTGGCCAATGTGTCCTCTTATTGTCTCAGTCTTAGGCCTATATATCACTGTGTCAAGGCACTAACAGGTTATAGAGCAAACAATGCAATTATCACAACACATAGGTTGTAATATGGCATTTTTTTCTGGATTGGCTTTCCGGGAGATTTTTCCAACGCACCGCTACTGGGTATAGACTACAGTTACATCATCAAAACAAATAATTTATGTAGAAAGTTCGTTAGCATACTATTTAAAAGCAAAAAGCAAGACATTTTATATATTTTTAAGACTATGTAAAAACATTCTGAGCTACAATCGGAATCATGACTCCAACAATATAGCTTTTTCTCAACAACAACAAAACATGTTATATCATTATGCACCACTTCAATAAGAAAAATGTACATTTGAACATATTAGCAAATTAACAACAAAACAAAAAACTATTAAAGGTAGGCTCTTGATTGTTTAATTTGGGGTTAAATTGCATTAGTATTAATTATGTTTAATCAGAAGAAATTAAACAAATACATTTAAATATTAAAATATATTTTAAATGCATATGTACGTAAATGCATGTGCATTGTATGTATACATTACACATATACTGTAGAATAGATAGAGAGGACCAAGTGGAATAGTAATAAAATCAGTTAATCCCATGTTTTAATGTTTTAGTCATTCTAATTACAGTGTTAATTTGCCTCAAGCTACAGTAAAAATATAAGAATTAGAATATCTTATAGGCAGAAATGAGATGCTTGATTTCCATAGGGTGATTCCTCACTAAAATCCAATTAAAGACAAATAACTAATATACTACAGAAAGACTTGGTGTCTACAGACACTTTGACCTATTTGCACTGTTTAATTTCTTAAATTTTAGTATATGCTCTTGACCAGCTAGGTAAGTCATGATAAGAAATACTGATGCTATTATGAGCAACACATTCATTGTGTTTAGTTGTCTTTTTCTTGTTAAACACATATCATCAACCAATTATATAGAAAGTGACAATATGTTGTAACAAAATATATGATTTTGTTACAACATATTGCTCTCTCAAATATGGTTTACCACAATCCCATTTATTTATAATCTATACCGTGGAAGAATACTTAGCTGCCTCTTCAACCCCATTTTAACAACCACATTTACATAGTGTGTACACACAGTATATTCTATGATATAGTCAAAGGAGAGAAAAGTTTCCATTCTATGATATGAATTAGAGCCCTACGCTTCGGATTTGGCTAACCCAGAACGTGGGTGTGGGTCGAGTTTAAATCTATTGGCCTCATTGAAAAATGCTTCCTTCCTTCCTTCCTTGAGGTAATCAATGACCTAACACAAGTTGGGGTAAGTGGGATAAATTCAAGTTAGGATACAGTTACTAGCTTTCACCAATCCAGTCATCACCTATTCAGTCATGATGTTAGATCAGTTA
Source organism: Salvelinus fontinalis (assembly GCF_029448725.1). Classification (NCBI taxonomy): domain Eukaryota; kingdom Metazoa; phylum Chordata; class Actinopteri; order Salmoniformes; family Salmonidae; genus Salvelinus; species Salvelinus fontinalis. Next base: position 20,143,742 of record NC_074675.1, on the reverse strand, counting down.
TCACTTCAAGGAACAGATGAAGGAAGGAAGGGAAAGAAATATATATTTTTTTTTTATTTGTCAATAAGGGCCCGTGTCTCTCTCTGACCCCCCCTGGGTAGTTCTGGTGTGGAGTACAGGTAGTGAGTGTAGAGGTGTGGAGGGCTCGACTGGGCCGAGTCCTCCTCACAGGCCTGTCCGTGCAGGAATAGCCGTGATGTGGCACGTGCCAGAACCAACGGACGGCATGAGTCTTTAAGAAGGACAACCGAGAGAACTTCTCCCCTAGATCCACGCTCCCCTAGACCCGCCTGCCTGGCTTGCACACAATGTACTAAAAGAGGAAGAAATCATTGCTGTTTTTCTGGGGCTTTTTATGAGACTCGAGGTTGACCGAGAGAAGATATAAACCCAGTAAGAATTACAGGTAACAAAGATATGGGGTTGTGGGGGTATGTTGTCAGATTGTACAAGACTGATTAGTTCAAATTAGTTACATTTGATATTAGTGGGTTAAAATAATTCCCATGTGTGGAGTTCGTAACTGTTTCTGCTATGATTAACAATGTATTAGTTATCACTTTCGGTTAATCACACATTCCACATACTATGAATATATTACAATCATGAATCTCTCAAATGTTTTACCTTGACACAAGTAATTCAGAGGTAGTTCAGATAAAATATATATATTTATATTCAAACCTATCTTGTAATTTTTTCAATCTTACAATATTATGCTTGTATCAACATGAAATATGGAGTCATGATAATGAGCAGTTTAATCTTAGGTGTTCCATGAAGCGTTACTAAGGATTAGAGCTGCACATCTTTGTGTGATGGGTAAGGTTTTTATTTATGTCCAAGACAATTTGCTTTCCTAATTTAAAACGAATACAAGTGTAAGTGTTTTGTGCTAATTAAACACTAACTGGAAAATAATGAAATATTGTAGTCGCATGGTTAAATTCAAAGTATAGGCCAATTATTTCCCATCTTATTTTAATTAGAAGAGTTCTAAGAAAGATCTGCGAGGAGGCCAATAATAATGTTGTTTGGATCAGTCTGTCTGGTTAAAGTGTTGCGGTCCTGTCCTGGACATTTCCTGTATTTCCAGCTCAGAGAAGTTCAGTTCTGTCCCAGCCTCTACCTTGCTAACATTTGCTCTGTTTAGCAGCCAAGTGAGCTCTCACAGAAGTTAAACTTCTGTTTTTGAAGGTGAGTTGTTTGATTATCAAAGAGAAAAGACTGAATTACAAAGAAGTTATACCTTTCACGTTTTGTACTTACCTTTTTTAGTATGTGGTTTTAGTCTCAAGCTATTGTTTTCTTTCAAGATAATTTATTTCTTATTGCTAAAATCTCCTTTAAGTCATTCACCATTTCTTTTTTTCACAAACATTCATTGTTTGATCTTCAAAGTGCAAAAAAATTTAACAATAGACACACAACATTATTTATTTGAATTTGTAATGAACAAAACATAATACAACTATTTGATATTAGAATTGTGTTGCTTAAAAGTGATAAAATAGTTAAAAGTATTATAGAAAACACGTATATGGTATTCCGGCACCAGCAAAACTATTTTAGTCAGATTTCACAGATTTTCAATTTACTATAGAAATGTTCAGTAAAAAAAAGAAGAGCAGAAGTTGACTCCTACATGTTTTTGAAAGTGACATAAAAAAAATAAACAGCAGTTTAGAAGATTTTGAAACTAAATAATTGAAAATAATGTAATTAATAACTCTATGTAAAAGGCTATATCATTTTTCATTTTAGTTAATTTTGTAAAAAAAGGTCAAATATACTTTTTTATTTATGCTGTTTATTCTTCTTCACTTTAAATAGTGATAACAATTTTTATGAATTATACATTTTATTAAAACCCATTTACACACTAATGCATTTTTTTTTGTCTCCAACTACTTCCAACTTCTTTATATCCAGTGTTTATATCACATGTATGTGTTATAAAATACATGTCTAACCCTGAATAATTAAATACATTAAAATAATAAAGATGTATAATATGGTATACATTTTTGTTCCTAAATGGTAGTTTACGTAAGCTAGTGTCGAAAATAAGCCATTACAGGTAATATTTGCCTCCAACATATTTGTACATTTTTAATATCATGATCAGACTTAGAATTTCGTTTTTCCAAAACCAACAAATGTAAGACATTGTTTTCCCATATAGGAGAAGCAACATTAGTTAATTAAAAGTTAACACTTCACTTCTGGTACAACAAATATCCGACCTTGTGTTAATGAAAAACTTTTACCATTCACATATCATGCAGATTTTTCTGATCTTTGATTTTGCTATCTAAATTAAACCAAAACATCTTAGGTTGTATCAACCTAAATTTGAGTAAATACTACAGCATTTTGGATATTTTTAAGTACACAAATTCATTATTGATAAATGCTTTTGGCAAATGAATATAAATATAAATATGATTCATATATAATCCTTCCTGCTTATCAGTCTTGAGACATAATAAAATGTATAATTTGACCTTTAAATTAATACATGTCTTCATTCATCCTTGGCCACTTGAAAAAGCAATACTAAAGGCAACAAATATATATATATATATATATATATATATATTAACATGGTCATATTCTAGTTTATTTTCTTTCATATATTGATATAAAATATGTCCATTCATCTCCAGCCAAATGTTTAAATTGATTGCAAATAATATAATTAATGTGTTAGTTATAACTATTTGCCTTTTCCATCGGAATGGACAGAGTTAAACCTTATCCCTACTCAAACATGAAGAAACTGTAGAAAACTGGTGGTCAGAAATGACTTAACTTCGATACCATATCTTTGGTACATTTATAAAAAAAATATATCAGGATATACTTTTTTAGATCTCTTATCTGAATTTGTTTAGTTGAATCAGCAATCTGCAGTGTATTGCAACTTCACTAGTATCCATGTTGTCTCTGTCCTCCATTTTGAGTTTTCAGTTCAATGTTGTACCTGTTGATATTGAGGCTCTTTATATCAATGCCTGAACACTTCATAATCATAACATTTTGTTTTTTAATTCTGTTTAATCTAATGTATTTCATTTATAGCATAACATTTTCCTTAAGAATACTGTTTAATTAGTTGTATACCTGCCAATATCGAGGCTGTATTTTCCGATGGCTTTCTCTTCTCTGAGGAATAACATTTTGGCATCTAATAATGTAAACTGTCAATCTGTTTTGTAACTTCAGAGGTTTTCTTTAAAAATACAATTCAATTGATTAGGGAAACATGTCAATACACAAAACAATGCAATTGTTAAATTCATGTTTTACAAATCTTGAATTTGCAAACAGTTGATAATATCAACCATATAGGATCAGCAGTCGCACTGGCAAAGCCCCGCTCTAGCTCCTAAATGGTGGCCGGAGGTCGGGAGGTTAACAGAAACTGATGTTACTAGTCCCCTGAGTGACATCCCTGAGGAGACGGGCCCCTTACCGCCCCTTAATCCCTATTAGGCCCCTGTGTTAGTGATCTTTACCTTCTCTGAGCTAACACCATGCTACCTTGTCAATGGGGCCCGGCCGGCTCCCGGCTTAACACTTCTGACCTCAAGGGTCATGCCCTTTGTTCCCGTAGCAACAGAGGATGACCCCAGGGGTCAGGGGTGTAATCGAGAAGTTGTCTGGACACGTGCGCTTGAGAGGCCCCACCATAGACCACCAAGTAGAGGTGGTGGTTGGCGGTCGGTACTTCTGTCTGGGTAGCAGAGAGAAAGTCTCTCTACATTGTATGAGGTAAAAAAAGGGACAACACTCTAAGAAATACTCTTCAATAATTTCTTTATTCATTAAATGCACTGCATATATGCGATTCACAGCCCATTCTCTTATGGAATACGCCAGAAGGTGCTGATTCTGCAGGTACCTGATTGCATTTGGACCTGGCGAAATGTGAAAGCTATACCATCCACTAGGGGCAACGTGAGTGCCTATTAACGTCTAGTAGACTTGCGGCTTGCTAGGGCGCTGTGGATGGACGTTTAAACCATAGCCACTGGCTCCGAGGGTTGTGTGTTTGGAATGAATGCCTAAGCTTAAGTTTAACCTTATCCCCAACCTTAACCCTAACCACAACCATTCAGAATTAAACATATTTAGTTTAACTTTTGCGGAGTTTGAGTGACAGTTAAGATACGGCACCACATGGTGTAATTAAAACATCAAGCCATGGCGTAATTCTGTTACTGCAGTTACGCCACAGGTTGGCATTTTATTTGGAGATTGGGTTGGCGATTCAGCCTCAGTCTTCTTCAGCGTGCAGTGTCAATGAGATGAATACATGACATTTGTCATGAAAAAGTATACAATAAAGGGTATGGTCTTCTTTACCGTACAAATGAATTTGATATATATTATTATGTGACACAAAGCAGTGTACTGTTTATTTACACTGTTATTATTATTATAGGTATTGGGTAACTTCCATACTGTACCCTGCAGCATAACTCTCCCATTCTCCAACTGTTTGTAATTACGCTGCTTCAGGGTATTTATTTCATTGTTAACCAGACACTACATCTGATAAAAAAAGACTAAATTACCTCTGGGACAGCTCCGTTTTGCTCTTTGAAAAATAATATGGACATTCTAGCTGTCAAGTACAGTAGGATAAGGTAAGCCAGATATTTTTGTTCTGGTAAAGTCAGTCCCCAATCACCATAATGCCATAATCTTTGAATTAAAATGTTTCTTTATTTGTGTGTTTCAATGTCATAGTTATTTTTTGTGAACTTTAGATATGGTACACGAAACTGCTGTATTTGTCACTGAAAGTTTTTGATTGATATATCAGATATGTATTACTAAGTAAAAATTCCCAACAGTCTATTTTGCATTAAGTCATCATTTTTTAAATCATTTTTATGTTCTCTTATGAGTGTCTGTGGCGATTGAGGTGGTGATTGAAGAAGCAGCCATTTTGTTTTGTGATTAAATATTTTCCCTTACGAGTTGCCAAGTCATACTCTCTGGATAGTTGGGCAACAATATACATTTGTAGATGTGTGGAAAAGGATAATATAGCCTTTCTTGATTTGCATTTTTTTTTATTAACATGGAACTTTATTTTGGCATGCTTTGGCAGATAGTAAAGCTCATCCGATAACATGTAACTCCATCAGAATGCTGAATTACATTACTGTCTCATCTCAGGCTAGTGTACAGTCTGGTCAAAATTTAACAAAAAAAAGCATGCACTGTTTAAAAACAACAAATATCATTGTTATACTAAATTGCTTTGAAAGTATGTGCATGATGAACCACACAACTAATATTCATTGTTTTACTAAATTGCTTTAAAAGTATGTGCATGATGAACCACACAATACAGCTTTGATTTAGAAATCTACAGCTAGATGAAGTGCATCAATAAAGTTCCGTGCTACAGCTGACAGTTGTACAACTCCTAAAGAAGGTGTCATAAAGAGGTTGTTAATATTGGAGTTTGATCAATGTCAGACTTACGCAGGCAGCTCAGAGCTCTCTGAGAGGGGTGAGGCCTTAGAGAGGCTCACAGTGTCAGGACTTGGCAGCCTACCCAAAACTGAACTGTATCCTCGAATGAACTTTCCACAACAGCCCTGCCAAGTTTTTTGAATTCCTGCTACATGTAAAATTGTAAACAACAGAGGTCTCTCTTCAGACTACAGTAGTGAAATGGGCCTTATAGTCCGAATGGAACTAAACGAATAAGTGACAAAGAGTATACTTTTGCTTATCTTAGTATTTGATCTATGTACTTTATATTTTGTGTAATGCATTTTTTAGTTATGAGGAGTAACTATTGGCTAAAAGAGGTGGCGAGATGTGACATACTACCTTGTGTAACCTCGTGTTTATACTGTAGATGCACCATCAGCTTTTTTGATAAGAAAATATGAGAGAAATATAGTTTAATTTAGCATTTTCAACTGTACCAACATCACCTTTAATGTTTCTCAACAACTCCTATGTAAACTGGATTACACTCGTGTTTCTGAAAATGGCAGTATTAATATTTTATTATATACTGGGTCATTACAGAGAGGACATTGCAGAATGGGCAGAGTTAATGCTGAGAGTAGCCCAGATTTTAGTGCTGGGCTGGAGTGTGTTCTGTCTCCGTCCTACCTCCATGGCATTCGCACACGTACGTACGTACCCACACACCCACCATTTTAATGCATGCAGTCCTTAGTCTCATGCAGCTAATGTACCAAAAAGGAGAGAAATTAAACTGCTTAGCGCTCCACTTTTTCTCTCTCATTTGTGCTCCTGCTACTTCAGGGAGAAGAGAGAGCTTCTGGGAGCTCTTGGTTTTGAGGGAGCGGAAGGGGGACGGTAGCCTAAAGAGACAGGAAGTTGTTCTAAAATAGCCTATCTGTCACAAACTTCCAAAGACCCTTGCTGTGGTCGCAGGCAGCCAGGCCAGAGAAAGTAGCTGGGAAAAAGTTACGTGGGGGTGTAGTAGTGTGTGTGTGTGTCCTAGTAGAGTTTAGCAGGGTTTGGGGAAACTGGCAATAATGTTACATATTTAGATGATCTGTGACATGAATGATAGGCCACATATTTGTGTGCAACAACAAGGACTATCTCTTTACAAAGGGATTGAGAGATGGTTTGTATGATAGATATTTATGGTTCAGTGAGATGAGATGTGTGTGTATGTGTGTATGATGCCCCCCTAAATCGAAGATACCTCTCCCCCCTTACCCTCCTAGGTACTGTAGATCATATTTACTAGTGCAGCCATCTCCTTTGTCACTGTGAACGTGAGGAGGATCTCACGGTGCACTAAGCTTTGTGTGTGTGTATAAAATCACAGCCAATGCTTTACTGCTTCTCCAGCCTGCAGCCTCGGCGAAGCAGTCTCACCCCAGAGGCTTATCTGGGTTTCGACTCCCTGCCTAAATAGTTGGAGGGGTCGAGCGCTTTTTTAACTCAAAAATGTTCTCAAGGTGGGGTGCATAGGGAGTCGAAAATCACTGTCCATCTCAACACTGCTTCAGTGACAGTCTAAGTTGCCTGTAAAGGTGTTAATAAAAAAAAATCATTGTGATCAGCCTCAAACCTCCCCTTTTTTTTAATAAGAATGGATTTGTCTGTCTCAGAAAACGCTTCCAAACGTGCCTTTTGTCAGAACTGTAGCTGCATGGTTGTGGAACAGATTTGAGATTACAGTAGCATTGTGTAAATGTGTTTTAATCACACACTAGATGTGTGTAGGGCCCTGGAATGATGATTGGCGAATGTGTGTGTGTGTGTGCTACAGGAGATCATTGGTTTTACTATTGATCGTCTCTCTTGCTCTCTCACACACACACGTCGTGTCGTACCTGTGCTAAAAGTGCGTCTTCCTCACTTACTTCGGTACGTCCCTATTTCATCATCACATCTCTCTCTCTCGTCTGCTGCTATTTCTAAAGCTAGATCCTCCCCTTCAGAGCGACTGTGCCAGGAGGAGGGCTTTTACTACTCTGGGGAGTTTAACCCTCTGCCTCTCAGCGCTGCAAGCAATCCCAGCTACTAAATACCCTGCACAAGTAGCTTTTGGGCCTCCGCCGTTTGACTTTCGGTTTGGTAGCCCTTTTGAAAATGTTCGTGGACTTTTTTCCTGCAGCAGATTCCATAATTTTGTATATTATTTGGAGTTATTGCGCATTGCGTTTGTATAATTGTTTTGGTAGCTACTGTTTTTAACGTACTCCACGGCATATTGCATTGGCTGTTCGACATGTCGTCCCTATTTAGAAGATCAGGATGTGCTTTTTCATGATGAATATGAAGATGGCTGTATTTTCGGCGACCGCTGTGCGTCTGTGGTGGCAATAGCTCGCTTAGTATCTCGTCACGTCGCGTTTCTTTTTCTGCCTCTTTTCTTTCTTGCTAAGAGACACACACACACAAATACTCCTAGACTTTTTCACTCCTCTTACCATTTATTTCCCCCCTCTCCCCCAATCCCTCTTTCGTTCTTTCTAACTTTCTCTCTCTAGCTGTCCCGCTCGCTCTCTCTTCCTCTCTCCTTCCTGTGAAAGGAAAGTAGAAGGGCGGTGCAGCAGTGGCGGAGGGTTTTTTGGGACAGGTGCCAATTTTAAACAAAAGACACAAAAACGCAATGAGTGAGAGGCCTCCAAACGAAATAAAAAAAATATGTTGCATGTTGAAACACAATAAGTGATTTGTAGGGATCTTGTATTGTATGCTTGTGTGTGTACGTGCATGTGGGTGTGTAAAGAAATATGTTGCATGTTGAAACACAAGAAGTGATTTGTAGGGATCGTGTATTGTATGCTTGTGTGTGTGCGTGCATGTGGGTGTGTACGTGTGCAAAAACTAACTTGCAGGATTCTGAGCGTGTGAGTGAGTGAGCGAGCAGAGATTTAGAATTCTTTCTATATTTCACTGTCTTTGAAGGCATTTGAGTTTAGGACTATAAGGGAGGGGTGGTGGGTAAAAAGGGAACCAGTTCCTCCTTTTTGGTTGCTGTTAAATTATTCACAATCCCGGTCCAACCATCCCAAAGCAGAGACGGAACTGGCTGACTGTCTGTAGCTGCTACCATTAGCATTCATCCGATATGCAGTTTGTCTGTTTGCTAACATTCCTCATTCAAATACTTTTTAACTACCAGATGGGGATGACCATGCGCATCCCAGGCACGAATATGGCCTCTTATTGTGGCGGGGCCCAGCCCGGTGATAGACCCAGACCCAGACAGACTAGGGGGTGACAGACAGGAAGACAGCCCAGACATGATTCACTGAGCTGGGGGGAGGCAGCTCCCTCTCATCCGTCTCTGGTTCCTACCGGGAGTCTGGATCTAACTAACTGGCTGACTGTGGCTGCTCTCTGTCTGTCCCTCTCTACAGGATAACTACACTATGTTCTGGATCTACTACCCTGGTGGATAATAAGGCCTGTCTGGATTTCAACACCCTGGATTTTGCATCCATAGTTGGTGTGTGATGCGACTGTCTACCCATGTCCGATTTGAGGTAAGTGGTACATTTCTAAGTGTGCTTGATTGCGTGAATGTGTGTCAACTAGTCTGTTTAGATTAGCTATCTGAATACGTTATTTAGTGATTAAACTACACATGGAAGTGTACATTCTTTTAATATAGTTTGTTTTAGTTTAAGGATCACAGACTCATGCAATGCAGAGATTGAATTCTGGATAATACACTGTATAGCTAAACATCAGGAACAATAACATACCACTTCCCCAAACAATGTTGTCAATTTGTACTTCGCAAAAGAAACCGCCAATGTAGTTTCCGATGTAGGTATAGTTCCTGCTTCCCTCATGGCTGTGTTTGCGATGGTCAGTGGTTTGGGTCGAAAGAGGGGGACAGTTTTTGAGGGACCAGAGCTGAATGTGGTTGATGTAGTTTTGGGAAAGATGCCAGAGCATGGTAGCAGGGTTGTGTCTCTCTCCCAGAGTAGCTTTTCAGTTAACCACTACAGTTAAGAGAAAGCCATCAGAACGTGTAAATTCTTAATTCATGCGCTTACAGATATTAGTAGTTTTTATTTTGTTTTTCATCCGTAAATGTAGAAGATAATCGAACAGTCACATAATTGTTTAATTATTGTTATCAATGTCTTTTTATACTGTGCAATTCAATTTCCATTTTCCAACAAATATTTAATTTAACTTTCAAATGATTATTTTTACTACGTAGGCAGAACATATCTCATGTCTTATTTGATGAACCATCGGTTCAATACATTTAATTGACAAACAATATATTATTACTCAAGTGGTCTGCCACGTTACACATTTAATATAGCTACATTTCTATATGTACAATTTGGTTTATATAATTTCTTAGAAAATATGGCCCTTTCAATGTTTTCTCCTATTAAATCGATGAAAAAATTATGCTATATCAGTATAGGCTTGAAAAAATAATAGGTCCAAAAATCCATTGATAGTAGTTGTGGTATGTCCAGTTTTGATGCAGATTCTGATAGACCTTCACCAATAGCAGGGTATTTTGATTTACCCAATAGCAGTTGAGTTAGAGGTAGCTGAGTCATCACCAATAAAACCCACGAGAACCAACGTACATTAGATGTCCAAAACTCTAATCTTCACCACATAACACTGGAACACTATAAGACGTAGAGAACGTCGAAATAGATTATGTTTAGGCCTATAACATTTAGCTTTCTTTAACAAATAGAAATTATCCTTCATATGGTAAGATACTAACTCTTATTTTATTATTGTAATGTAAAGTGTTGTTTCAATGCCATTAAATGCAATCATACATTGTCTCGGAATACTATATTAATAACTTTATCATATGTGGTAACTATGGTAAGATGAGGGACAGTGTGTTGGACTAGAGAAGGGTGATGAAGATATGCACACACATCCCCTCTGTCTCAGGCTTTTAGAGGCCCAGTGGAAAGGAACGAGCTGAAACGTAGGATCAGAATGTGTTTCCAGAATGTTCTAGAATTTGGCATTCTAGAAGGTGTTATAATTGTCATTGTACCTTCACCATTACATCTCATCCAACACCTAAATACAGAAAGACGATTTTAGGCACTACTGTACCGTTTCTTACTTAATTTCATCAGCGGGTTGTATAGTTTCAGGTTATAGAAAGGAAATATCGTAAAAGAGGACACAGTGGATCGGCCCTCCAAAGTTAGTGTGTGTGGGTATTTATAGTGGTATTGAAGCACATGTAAACATAAGATACATTTCAGACATACTGAGCCCATTCCTGGGTATGCCAAAGGGACTGCTTGTGTAAACACACACACACACACACACACACACACACACACACACACACACACACACACACACACACACACACACACACACACACACACACACACACACACACACACACACACACACACAGTCATGTAGAGGCAGCAAACACCCAAACACACTCGATGCCATGTGCTCCACAATGGACCCTGGGTTTAATGATGAATGGAGTTCCCACGCCTCTGTAAAGGAGAGGAGGGCACAACAAACCACTCTTTTTAGCATTCACACACACACACACACACACACACACACACACACACACACACACACACACACACACACACACACACACACACACACACACACACACACACACACACACACACACACACACACTCAAAAGCAAAATAAATTACTCATGTACACGCAAACATACACGCTATTTACACATACACTTATACACATACATGCGATCACACTCAAACATATAAACACACTCCACACACTCAGAATGTGAAAAATGTGTAAGAAGAGACACTTAATTACCATATTATGATTTTCGACCCATATGTTTGTTAATACTCATATTGTGAAAAATTACTTCTGGTCGTAGTTGTACGTAATCTAGTCAAAACCCCTTAGACCTGTGCAGATCAGGTAAAGGCTAGACATCTGGATTTGTGCGACACCACTGCATTTGTGTGAAAATTGATTGATGAGACAAACAGAGAACAGAAAGAAATGTAGACCAGGCTAAATTGCATTCAGACAATTTTTTAAAATGTGATTGCGAGGTTGTGTAAGTGTTTGTGCGCACGTGTGCGCAAGTGTGTGTGAGAGAGAGAGAGACGGAGAGAGGGACAGACTGAGGGAGGGAGAGCCAGAGGGAGGTAGAGAGGGACAGGGACAGGGGGAGAGGGACAAATAAATGGTAATAAAGCTGGTTTTGTGGAGGGAATCTAAATGAAGCATTGAAACAAAAGATCTGTCTACACTTGGGTTTGTGGAAAAATCTAACAGCTTATTGAAGTACAACGTGTGTGTGTGTGTGTGTGTGTGTGTGTGTGTGTGTGTGTGTGTGTGTGTGTGTGTGTGTGTGTGTGTGTGTGTGTGTGTGTGTGTGTGTGTGTGTGTGTGTGTGTGTGTGTGTGTGAAGAAGGAGCCAATAATAATAGGTAAGTCAATTTCTGCATCAATATTAAGTCAATTTTATTTACATCAATATTTACATTATTCACAGTTATTTAATTATGGGGGTTTGTGGGCAGAATTGAATTGAAAAAGCGTGTGTGAGCAGGGAGGCCTACAAACCTGACTCAATTACACCAGCTCTGTCAGGAGGAATGGGCCAAAATTCACCCAACTTATTGTGGGAAGCTTGTGGAAGGCTACCTGAAACGTTTGACCCAAGTTAAACAATTTAAAGGCAATGCTACCAAATACTAATTGGGTGTATCTAAACTTCTGACCCACTGGGGATGTGATGAAAGAAATAATAGCTGAAATATGTCATTCTCTCTACTATTATTCTGACATTTCACATTCTTAAAATAAAGTGGTGATCTTATCTGACCTAAGACAGGTCATTTTTACTAGGATTAAATGTCAGGAATTGTGAAAAACTGAGTTTAAATGTATTTGGCTAAGGTGTATGTAAACTTCCGACTTCAACTGTAGTTTAGCATCGACTTGTTATAAACAAACTGTACATACTTTACACAACATTTCAGGTGTGTGTGTGTGTGTGTGTGTGTGTGTGTGTGTGTGTGTGTGTGTGTGTGTGTGTGTGTGTGTGTGTGTGTCCATCCATACACATTCCAGCTCTATCCTAATGAACTGTTATTTTTGTCACGACTTCCACTGAAGTCGGCTCCTCTCCTTGTTCGGGCCGTGTTCGGCGATCCACGTCACCAGCTTTCTAGCCATCGCCGCTCCATTTTTCATATTTCTATTTGATTTGTCTTGTTTCCATACACACCTGGTTTTCATTATCTAATCACACTGCATGTATTTAGTCCTCTGTTCCCCCTCCATGTCTTTAGGTGTAATTGTTTATTGTTATGTGAGATGTTCACGCGCTATACTTTTGTACATGTTCCGTGTTTTCTTTTGGGCACTTTGATGTCATTTTGTGCCTATTTCTTGACCGGAATAAAAGTGTGCCTGTTAAATCTACTCCACTCTCCTGCACCAGACTTCGCCTCCCGTACACAGCCGTAACAATTTTAGTAACATTTAGACATTCTAGTTTGAACAGGTGGAATATAAAAACAACTTTAGTGTGTTAGTTTGGTAAATTATATTACCTCATTATATTTAATTAATACCAGGCGTTTCTGGTTTGTTTAAATACATCATGTTGACTTCTATTCATCTATATAGATTTGTTTTGTGTTTTACTGCTATAGTGATCTAATAAAAGTTTTGCCCTGTTATTTCAGTCATAATACATGACTCTTTATGATTAGAAATAACCTCAGTTATGAAGGTCATAGATAAGAAAATGAGGACATAAATCAGGATACACCCAGAGGAAAGAGAATAACAGACATATTTTTATTCACGTTTTAAATAGACATTTATAGTAATAACCCATACGATCTGCGAACTTCAGTATGTGGGCCAAAATAGCAATGCTCAATACAGAAAGTTATTTTCTGGACAGAGAGACGAGAGAGAGCGAGCGTTTACTTTGTGCAGCCACTTGCATTTGATGCCATTCGGGCCAGTAACTGTCTTGATATACTGTAGTCCATTTTGGTACAGTATTCTGAGGCCTGATCACTTCAGCATATGGGAATTCAGTCCTAATTATATATTTGAGCAGAGGTTTGGGGAAAGCATAGGCCTGGGAGTGCTGCTGTATCAGTCAACATAAAGTGAACTTGCACTCGGCAGACAAACTATATACAAACTGTATGCCAGTTGTTACTAAATCAAACAGCAATACGTTTTCTCTGTGTTTGACCTATGTTGCTTTTATTTAGTTGAATTTCTGTGCCAAGTTCTATTTGCTACATTGCTGTAAGCATTTGTTTCTGTGTTTGTGGTTTGCTAGGACAAGCGTTATTGTACTTTCAGACTTTTAGAAGACTAAGTCGTTTAAATTTGTCGTTTTATTTTTGCAGGTTGATTGGATCTGATGTGTGAAGACGGAACAGACCCTGGATTAAAGGTGAAATTATGTTTAATTTAAATAGAATTTTCTTGGTTCTTAAGCTTATTAATGTACAGTTTATAATTTGGTTTAGCTTATTAATGTACAGTTTATCATTTGGTGTGGTATTTGGTTTGCTTTTCATTGTATGATTTTCATTGTACACTAAGTAAAATCAATGGCACTATGTAGCTCCTTGGTTTAGCCTGAAAAGAAAAGCATCTCGCCTCGTTTTATCCGTAGCCTGCAGTTACACAAAGTTAAACAAATGTTTATGGTGCAGTTGTTTGTTTTGAATGCACCCTCACATTCATAGTATGAGAGAAAAAAATCTTGGCTAGTAGACAGTGGTTACAGTAATGTTAGTGATCTGTACAGTACAGTAGAAGCGGCTCATACCCTGAATCTGCCAAAGAAATCAGTGAAAGAGGGAAAGTAAATCCAGTACCTCAAAGGTCAGATTAAGATGAAGAGACGGCGGACTGCGGTTGGTTCCCTGAGAAACAGTAGACAGTGCACCACAGTGGGTTGGCACCCTAAACTACACAAAGTCCCTATTGTCAGTGGGTGCACTGCAGACAGCACTCAATAGACCCACAAGGCCAGTAAAAGCGCCACCTGTTGGCCGTTTTGTAATATACAGCAGATTGACTTGGCTAGTTCTAGAATCATGCTTTTGTGATGAGTAACCTTGCCTGAGACCTGTAGACTTGTGTTAGCTCCCTTAGTGAATGCCCAGCCTTTACCTCAGTGGGCTAACATGCTATAACATTGGCATGCTGGAGACCCAGGTTTGAACTCCAGACATTCAATATTAGTGTCACATGTTCAAAACATTTCCACTAAAATGGCCTGCCCTTCTGCACCCCGAAGAAAGATGTCTGTAAATGGAAATTGATGATGTGACATTAGAAATGGTACAATATTTGGGCTGTGAGTTTTGTGAGAGCATCCGTACCCTCAGGACACTCTCACAAGTCGTGAAGTTCATGCATGGTTCAGCTCCTCTTCTCTACAATGGAGAATGAATCCGCTCCATCAATATAAATCAAAATGAAAGCCACTGTCTGTGGAGTGGCGGCCTCGTCTCGGCCTCGCTGGCCTAGCGGGAGGTTGCACAAAGCTAGAGGCCAAGCCAGAGTATTGAAAGTGTGACACCTAAAGTTGCACCTCCACATATTAGTATAATGCGCAGTTTCCTGCACACAGACCAGCTCTAGTCCTGAACTAAAAAGCATTCTCAATGGAGAATCTCTATTGAAAGCTTTTTTTAGTTCAGGACTGTGCTTAATGTGTCCAGGAAACCGAACCAATATAACCCAATACAAATACATATTATAACCTGTTAGTATAATAGTATAACCCTATTAGTTAATATGGTTTCACCCATCCAGGTTGGAATAGGAGGAGTAGAAATGGACTGACAGTGGATTGCTATGGAGGGATACGCTGTAACTGTGCCAAAAAATGTTAGAAACAGTGGTTCAGTCTATTTACTTCATTTGCCATGGGATTGTGTGTGTCCAAACATTAGATTGGTCTCAGCTAAAGAGGGCATTTCAGGACACTGGCTGAGTGTGACAATGTGATTTCTCTTCTCAGTCAAAGCCTAGTTGTCAGTTACATTGATAACATATACACTGAGTTTACAACACATTAGGAATACCTTCCTATAGTGATTTGAGTTACACTCACATCCCCCCTTTTGCCCTTAGAACAGCCTCAATTCGTCAGACATGGACACTACAAAGTGTCGTCAGTGTTCCACAGGGATGCTGGCCCATGTTGACTCCAATGCTTCCCACAGTTGTGTCAAGTTGGCTCGATGTCCTTTGAGTGGTGGACTAATCTTGATACACACGGGAAACTGTTGAGTGTGAAACTCAGCAGCACTGCAGTTCTTGACACAAACTGGTGTGCCTGGCACCTACTACCATACCCCATTCAAAAGGCACTTAAATATTTTGTCTTGCCCAGTCACCCTCTGAATGGCAGATATACACAATCTATGTCTCAAGGCTGAAAAATCCTTCTTTAACCTGACTCCTCCCCTTAATCTACACTGATTAAAGTGGATTTAACAAATGACATCAATAAGGGATCATGCTTGTCATGGAAAGAGCAGGTGTTATTAATGTTTTGTACATTCAGTGTACATTGAGACATATTGTTAAGATACATTGACACAAATAATTAAAATACAAGCAACACTGTTTCACCCCACCCCTGTGTAAAATGGGCCACGGTTTACTTGACAAAGAGACATAGATCCGTGACATTGTAATTGTTTCAGCAACACATCAATCACTTATTCAAGTGATTCCATTTACATATTTTTTTAAAACCTATCCCACAGACTGATGGACAGGGAGTACTGGATTTGTGTGGGATTTGTGATCCCTGTCCTCCTATAAAATAGCTACAAGCTGATGTGAGAATGTGTGTGTGTAAGTCGTGACTGTGCATCAATCTCACTCCTCCTGAGGCCTGTGACTCACCTTTGTGGTTGTGACTCCCCCTTTTCCCCCATTCTGAGGTAAACCACAGTGCTGCCCACAGCCTATGTCACAGAGAAAACTCCCAGCGTTAACAACAACCTTTCACCTCTCGTCTCACCCTCTCCACACCCCCAGCACTAAACCACCACCAGATTTAATACCTCCCTACTTGAGTCACTTGATAGTCTCCTAAAGTAACTCTCTAATATGGCCTTGATTTGTCACTGTTACCTGTATAAACCTTTATAATATAGACAAAACTCTTGATTTGAGTCTCATAGCTGTAGTATGTAATTACATGTAATCCTATGAAAAAATCAACAACATTTAATGTTAACTGTATTAAATGTGCCAACATGTGAGGCTTGAGTAACTAAGCTGTGTGGAACAGAGATATCTGACCCTGGTCTGGTCTGGTCTGCTTGGCTAAACTATAATCATGGGTCTGGTTAATAATGTAGCAAGACAACAACGCAGCAGGTGAAAGACTAGCTGTCCACTCAAGTAGCTGTTGTTAACACACTCTCCTCTTTTGGGTCTTACAGATGGTGTGAACCTGAGACGGGTCAAGTAGGAACAGGAGGCAAAATATGATGTTGACACATTGCACGCATTGCACGTGTGTGCGCGTCCTAGTCACCTTTTCATGTCTGAGCTCTCACATGAGGATCACTTTAAGGACCACTCGGACTGTTCGTCAGAGACAAACCAACTGTCCTTTGGTGTGAGGTAGTAGGTTGTATAGTTTTAGGGTCACTCCCAAGCTGTCAGATGACTATACAACATACTGTCTTTCCTGAAGTGGCTGTAATATCATCACAGACTCTCCACATGAAGAACCCTCGGCAAAAGCTGCAATGAAAATGTACCTTTTTTGCCTACATTATTACCATTCTTACAATATTATTACAATATTATTACATCATTTTATATTTGAACAGGAAATTAGGTTTCACTTCAGGTTAATTCACATTTTCTGGTTGGACTCCATCTCTAACTAACTGGTCAACCGGACTGTGCCCGGTCGGTGATTCATGGTGTTCGCACAGGGTGAGGTAGTAGGTTGTGTGGTTTCAGGGTTGTGATTTTGCCCCATCAGGAGTTAACTGTACAACCTACTGCCTTCCCTGAAGGGCAGCAACACAACATTACAAGCATGGCCACAATGGAGCTCACCGTCTACTGTGCTGTTTTTAAGTGGCGCGCAAAGTAAAGAAGGTAAGCTATCTCAAATCTTTGCCTTGGTACTACTGCACAACATCTGCTAAATAGAGTATTTTATGTCTTGGAATTTGGAAATAGGCCTATTGTTTATCAACCTTCAATTTTGTAATAATGCATACTGTACTAAAAGTCATAATAAAAAGTGAGTAGTCTTAGTCACATGTGTGCCGACTCCTTTTGGGTGTCAAGAATTGAAAATATAGTTATGCATGTTCCTAGAAATACTGTATGTGGCCATTTTTTATTCTGGACATGAAGACTGAAACATCTGCTGGGAGGATGGATCAATCAATACATAAAGAAGAATACATGTCACGATTAAAATAATGTTTAACGAGACCAACATTTAGTAACATTGTGTTTGAAAGTTGCAGGGACTTGAGTTAGGTGTTTGAAATCTACAGGGTTTGTGTCCTCACTCTCTTCTCAGCCAGATGCCATGGTATTTATAGCTTTTATGGTAAATAAAATATACACACAGCCAGCACAGAGAGCCATTAGCCAGTGTATAAGGCAGATGGGCCCTCAGTCACAGATGCCCATGCCACTACTACAGAATGTACGACTGTCGGCTTGCACAGGCACACACAGTCCCAGACAGACAGAAGGAAACATGGCCGCAGGTGTACATGAGGGTTTGAAGACTGCATTTTCTGTGCAAAGACACACCATCTCCAACAGCACCCCATAACTATTTTAACTCTATTTACTAAATGTGAATGAAGTGAGTTCACGGGGCGATCAGTTAATTGACCATGTCAATGACTTGCATAGCTGCAAGGCTATTAATCAGGTAAGAACACTAGGTGGTGCTATAGATCATTGTATTTTCTGCAGCCAGGCAAGTTTTTCTTCTGTAATGATTTTAGAGACTGAATGAAAATACATTTGTAGAGATATATAGCAGTAAATATAAAAGTAAATTTAGCCATTGCAGCCCAAAAGAGCCATCCATAATGATATGGTCAGGAAGCAAACTGTGGGTGCATTCTTGGAATGACCAGACTAGACCAACAAGCAATGGTAGAAAGTTCAAAAGTGGGCAGTCACTTTAGCCTACTGTCTGCTCCTGTTCACTTATAGTACAGTAGACTTGCCATTGTGGAGATTATATATTTAGTTTATGTCCACATCTCAGTGGTTTTCTGTCTTTTTTTCTTTAAAGCTTATTTCGAGATTGACTGCCAGAGTTGACAGTGAATGAATGACCGTCTAAAAACATGTTGGCCTATTCATGGAACATTTGTAAATGTCATACAGACACTTCACATTCATACATACACTGACTCCTCTTTCATTTGCTATCATGTGTTGTATGTGGCTTGATGGCTACTTGGCCTTCATCTGTCATTGTGCTTTTAAATTGAACAAGATAAATTCCCTATTGTATTATTTTCTATTCAATTGCATATTGGACAGTGTTTTGCAATGCAATTAGTAGTGGGTGAAGGATTCTTTCTGTGGAAAGTTAACTTGGGGTTGATGAAACTGTAGGATTAATGAAAATCTTTGACATGTCTCTGTGGAGCTGGCCAGCGGGCATTCTCAAATCTCAATTATCAGTGGTTTAACAAGAGGCTTTTAATCGAATGGAAATCTCAACTGTGTGGTACGGGCGTCTCACTGAGACCTCTGATTTCCTATTCGCTGAAACCTTAGGTGTGTCGTCACAGGTGTGTGATTCTCTGGAGCTGTATTACTGCATAATTTTCGAAAGGGAGTGTGACGGTTTTGACAGAGTCAGTGGTGGACAGCACAGGCTTGTTTGTATCAAAGGGACTATAGGCACCTGCCCCCACCGATTTCACCTCTGACAGTTGTGTTCAGCATTCTTTGCAACCATATGGATTGGACAGTCATCGTTGAGGTATAAACTCTCTCTTACTAAACAATGTTGTTCTGTAAAATTGTGATAATAGTCTACGCAGGATATACTGTGTGGATGAAGGAATTAAAAACAGCATGCTTTTAACCTCATTCTGATCGATTTAGATCAATATTTGTCTTTAGTGTCGTGTTGAATTATAAAATTCAACACGAAAGTAATACATTTTGGAAAGTAGAGAAGCCAAAAATGAGAAACTTAATAGAAACAATTTTCTTTCTTTTAAAACGTATTCCTGTGTACTGCATTGTATAATTCCCCACCTAATAGGCAAAAAAGTATCAGTTCTGCTTAGGGTGTTTATATTGTTACATACACCGGATAGGTGCAGTGAAATGTGTTGTTTTACAGGGTCAGCCATAGTAGCACAGCGCCACTGGAGCAAATATGGGTTAAGTGCCTTGCTCAAGGGCACATCGACAGATTTTTCATCTTGTCGGCTCAGTTAATTCAAACCAGCGACATTTTGGTTACTGGACAAACACTCTAACCGCTAGACTACCTCCCACCCACTTAGAGTTGGGCATTGGGTGGCTTTCTGGTTACAATAACCTACATACAGTACAGTAGCCTATGTTAAGCTATATTCTTATACAAAGTTGGCCTAATGCAAATGGTATTTACTGCATAAAGCATGCATTCATCCATTGTTCTCAGACTGCCAATGGTGTGACGGGAAACATTCCCAACCACTTCCTTGCTTGTGTACAACTGTTTTTGTTGTCATAGTCTTGTAGCAGCCAGCATGTTTATCTTTTTAGTACTAGGCTACATATACTTTTTTCTTGGGTGGAGCTAAGAGATGAAGGGGGTAAGTAAGGTTACTGAATCAAAGACTCTTGAGCTAAATTAAAGGTAATTGGTTTTAGCATACCAGATTCAGCTAATCTAGATCCTGATTACTATATGCAGGTGTCTGGTTTACATTTTAGTAGATGCTCTTATCCAGAGCAACTTACAGTCGTGAGTGCGTACATTTACATACTTCATTTTTTTTTTTTACTGGTCACCCATGGGAATTGAACCCACAACTCAGGCATCACAAGCACCATGCTCTACCAACTGAGCACACTAAGGACCATGGTTACTTTCTGTTAAAACAGGACAAGATATTATTATGGCCCTGCTATACACAGAACAAAAATATACACGCAACATGCAACAATTTTAAAGATTTTACTGAGTTACTGCACTATGAGGAAAACAGTATATTGAACTAAATTCATTAGGCCCTAATCTATTGATTTCACATGACTGGGAATACATGTATCTGTTGGTCACAGATACCTTGGATCAGAAAACCATTCAGTATCTGGTGTGACCACTATTTGCCTCATGCAGTGGCGCAACACATCTCCTTTCGCATAGAGTCTATCAGGCCGTTGGGTGACATGTCTGATGAGTATGCAGGCCACGGAAGAACAAGAACATTTTCAGCTTGCAGGAATTGTGTACAGATCCTTGCGACATGGGGCTGTGCATTATCATGCTGAAACATTAGGTGATGGCGGCAGATGGATGGCACGACAATGGTCCTCAGTAACTCGTCACGGTATCCCTGTGCATTCAAATTGCCATCGATAAAATGCTATTTTCTGTATAGTGTTGAGTCGTCCGCATACAAAGACACACTGGCTTTACTCAAAGCCAGTGGCATGTCATTGGTAAAGATTGAAAAATGTAAGGGGCCTAGACAGCTGCCCTGGGGAATTCCTGATTCTACCTGGATCATGTTGGAGAGGCTTCCATTAAAGAACACCCTCTGTGTTCTGTTAGACAGGTAACTCTTTATCCACAATATAGCAGGGGGTGTAAAGCCATAACACATACGTTTTTCCACCAGCAGACTATGATCAATAATGTCAAAAGCCACACTGAAGTCTAACAAAACAGCTACCACAATCTTTTTATTTTCAATTTCTCTCAGCCAATCATCAGACATTTGTGTAAGTGCCATGGTTGTTGAATGTCATTCCCCATAAGTGTGCTGAAAGTCTGTTGTCAAGTTGTTTACTGTAAAATAGCATTACATCTGGTCAAACACAATTTCTTCCAAAAGTTTACAAAGAGTTGGTAACAGGCTGATTGGTCGGCTATTTGAGCCAGTAAATAGCCGACCAAGGCCTGAGGGCACACACTTTCTAGTAGGCTTAGACACCGGTGGCTTGTCATTGTTGATCAACAACAATACTTTTTTCACCCCTCCCACACTCACTTTACGTAATTCAAAATTGCAATGCTTATCTTTCATTTAACTAGGCAAGTCAGTTAAGAACAAATTCTTACTTACAATGACAGCCTACCGAAGCCAAACCCTAACAAGGCTGGGCCAATTGCACACCACCTTATGTGACTCCCAATCACAGCTGGTGGTGAGACAGCCTGGAAGTTAACCTCTAGCACTGAGATGCAGTGCCTTAGACCGCTGCACCACTCGGGTGAACCCAAAGCATTTTACTATCATTCTTTATATCACTTATCTTTGTTTCATAGTATAGTTTCTTCTTCTTTTTTATTAATTTTAGTCACATAATTTTTCAATTTGCAGTAGGTTTGTCAATTTGGTTGTTTAGGCAGACTTATTTGTCATTCCTTTTGCCCCAACCCTCTCAACCTTACACATTTTCAATTCCTCATCAATCCATGGGATTTAACTGTTTTTACAGTCATTTTCTTAAAGGGTGCATGCTTATTAGTAACTTGAATAAGCAATTTCATAACTATGTCAAGTGCAGTGTCTGGTTGCTCCTCATTACACACCACAGACCAGCAAATATTATTTACATCATCAACATAGGAATCATTACTAAACGTATTGTATGACCACTTATACACTATATTAGGCCCAGCCTTTGGTACTTTGGTTTCCTAGATATGGCTACTATATTGTCATCACTATATTTGATGGATTTGGATACTGCTTTAAAACAAATGTCTGTAGCATTAGTAAAGATGTGATCAATACATGTTGATGATTTCATTCCTGTGCTGTTTGTAACTACCCTGGTAGGTTGACTGATAATCTGAACCAAGTTGCAGGCGTTGGTTATGGTTTGAAGCTTTTTTCTTGAGTGGGCAGCTTGATGAAAGCCAGTCAATATTTAAAATATACCTCTCTGTTGATATCACATACATTATCAAGCATTTCACACATATTATGCAGATACTGACTTTTAACACTTGGTGGTCTACAGCAGCTTCCCACAAGAATGGGCTTTAGGTGAGGCAGACGAACCTGTAGCCATATTACTTCAACAGTATTTAACATGAGATCCTCTCTAAGCTTTACAGGAATGTGCTTCTGAATATAGACCGCAACACGCCCCCATTGGCATTTCTGTCTTTTCTGTAGATGTTATAACCATGCATCGCTACCACTGTATCATCAACGGTATTATCTAAGTGAGTTTCAGAGATAGCATATAAATGTAATCTGTTACGAGCAAGTTATTGATTTCATGAACCTTGTTTCTTAGGCTAAATATATTAAGGTGGGATATTTTTAGGACTTTCCTGGGATGTTTGATTGTTTACATTTTTTTACTGGGAAGCTTATCTGTCATGCCCCAAGGTACACCTGTGTAATGATCATGCTGTTTAATCAGCTTCTTGATATGCCACACCTTTCATATGGGTGGATTATCTTGGCAAAGGATAAATGCTCGCTAGCAGGGATGAAACAAATTTGTGCCAAAAAATAAGCTAAGCTTTTTGTGCATGTAGAACATTTCTGGGATCTTTTATTTCAGCTCATGAATCATGGGACAAAACTTTACATGTTATGTTTATATTTTTGGTCAGTGTAAATACCCTGGTGGGGTGTCACGCCCTGGCCTTAGTATTCTTTGTTTTCTTTATTATTTTAGTTAGGTCAGGGTGTGACATGGGTATTTATGTGGGTTTTGTAGTGTCCAGGGTGATTGTAAGGTTTAGGGGGTTTATTTAGAGTAGTTGGGTTTATGTTTAGTATAGTTGTCTAGCTGTGTCTATGTTGTGTGTAGTTGTCTAGGAAAGTCTATGGTTGCCTGAATGGGTTCCCAATTAGAGACAGCTGGTTTCTGTTGTCTCTGATTGGGAGCCATATTTAAGGTAGCCATAGGCTTTAATTTGTTGTGGGGAATTGTCTATGTCTAAACGTTAGTAGCTTGTGTGTGCACTTTCGTTTTGTAGCTTCACAGTCGTTTGTTGTTTTGTTAGTTTGTAAGTGTTTTGTTTCGTTTTGCCTTCTTCAATAATAAAAGAAGATGGCTTATTTTCCACATGCTGCGTTTTGGTCCGTCTCACTCCCACACGATCGTGACATGGGGTTAGAGGTCAGAGTAGACAAGTTTAAACAGGAAAACACGAAATCAGCACAGTAACTAGTCGGAGAGTTATAGGGGGCCTCACATGTGTGAGGTATCACAGATGCAAACAGCTCCTTAACCTGTCTAGGATCAGCGTGGCGCTAGCGGCACACCCCCCCCCCCCCCCACTGAAAAACCAGTGCCGCGAAATTCAAAAAAAATATTTTTTTAAAATATTTAACTTTCACACATTAAAGTCCAATACAGCTAATGAAAGACACAGATCTTGTGAATCCAGTCAACATTTCCGATTTTTAAAATGTTTTACAGGGAAGACACAATATGTAAAGATGTACATCTATTACCTAAAAACACATTAGCATAATCCACCATCTTTTATTTGTCCACCAACACCAGTAGCCATCACCAATTCGGCTAAACTAAGATATTTATAGCCCCTAACCAACAAAAAAACTCATTAGATGACAGTCTGATAACATATTTATGGAATGGGATAGGTTTTGTTAGAAAAAAGTGCATATTTCAGGTATATGGCATAGTTTACAATTGCACCCACCGTCACAAATGGACTAGAATAATTACAATGAGCAACGTGTTTACCTAACTACTAATCATCAAACATTTCGTAAAAATACACAGCATACACGAATCGAAAGACACAGATCCTGTGAATACAGACAATATTTCAGATTTTCTAAGTGTCTTACAGCGAAAACACAATAAATCGTTATATTAGCTTAGCACATAGCAATTAGCAGCCCAGCATTGATTCTAGCCAAAGTGAGCGATAAAAGTCAACATCGCCAAAAGATATTAATTTTTTCACTAACCTTCTCAGAATTCTTCCGATGACACTCCTGTAACATCACATTACAACATGCATATACAGTTTGATCGAAAATGTTTATATTTAGCCACCAAAATCATGGTTAGACAATGTGAAATGTAGACAAGCTGGTAAAGAAAAAGTCCTTGCGCCACTTAGACAGTGATCTACTCTTATACATAAATACTCATAAACGTGACTAAAAAATATAGGGTGGACAGGGATTGATAGACAATTTAATTCTTAATACAATTGCGTTATTACATTTTTTAATTTATCCTTACTTTTCAATACAGTTTGCGCCAAGCGAAGCTACGTCAAAAAACATGGCGTCCTAAGCCACTAAAATGTTTCGACAGAAACACGATTTATCATAATAAAAATGTCCTACCTTGAGCTGTTCTTCCATCAGTATCTTGGGCAAAGGATCCTTTCTTGGGAGAAATCGTCTTTTGGTGGAAAGCTGTCCTCTTGCCATGTGGAAATGTCAACTGCGTTCGGGATGAACTGAAAAGCATGCCCAACTTTTCACATCGTTGCAAAAATAAATGTCCCAAAATCGCACTAAACGGATATAAATTGCTATAAAACGCTTTAAATTAACTACCTTATGATGTTTTTAACTCCTATAACGAGTGAAAAGATGACCGGAGAAATATAACAGGCTAAACTAACGCTTGGAACAGGTGCGCGCCGATGTCCTCTAGGCGCATGACGCAGCTCCAAAAGAATGACTAGCTTCAGGGTTTTTTCATTTGTAGGGCCTGTGAACGCGCAATCGACCCCATTGGAATCGTCATCACGTAAAGGCATCCAGGGGAAGACGTAAGAAGTGTCCGTATAGTCATAGCAACGACAGTGCCCTTTTAACTGACTTCAGAAGAGTGGCCAACATTTCTCAAATCTGACTCCATGTCAGGGAAATTGCTGTAGAATGGGCTCTGTTCCACTTAGAGACAAAATTTCAACTCCTATAGAAACTATAGACTGTTTTCTATCCAATAATAATAATAATATGCATATTGTACGATCAAGGATTTTGTGGGAAGCCGTTTCAAAAATTAGCCAAATTAGCATAAATAGTCTAAACAGCGCCCCCATCCCCAACAGGTTAATAACTGTCACTTGAGGCCCAACCAAAGCTTATAATGTAACTTTTAGACAGTAAATATTGATTATTGGAGAGATACAGTTGCCTTGACAATATCTCTGATAGCAAGCTATACTGTAAAGTGCCATGATATCATCTGTCTGATATCATCAGTCTATGATGTAACTGACCAACTTTGTGTCAAGCCCTGGCCATAGAGAGGCTTTTATTCTCTATTTTGGGTAGGCCAGGGTGTGACTAGTGTGGGCATTCTAGTTTCTTTATTTCTATGTTTTCTGTTTCTATGTTTTGGCCGGGTATGGTTCTCAATCAGGGACAGCTGTCTGTCGTTGTCTCTGATTGGGAATCATACTTAGGCAGCCTTTTTCCCACCTGTGTTTTGTGGGTAGTTGTTTTCTGTATAGTTTATGCACCTTACAGAACTGTTTCGGTTTTCCCTCTTGTTTATTTTGTTCGAGTGTTTTGTGATCAAATAAAATCATGAACACTTACTACGCTGCGCTTTGGTCCGATCCTCATTACGATGAGCGCCGTGACACTTTGTAATTGACAGGATGTTTTTACATTTTTTATTTCACCTTTATTTAATCAGGTAGGCAAGTTGAGAACAAGTTCTCATTTACAATTGCGACCTGGCCAAGATAATGCAAAGCAGTTTGACACATACAACAACACAGAATTACACATGGAGTAAAACAAGCATACAGTCAATAATACAGTAGAAAAATAAGTCTATATACAATGTGAGCAAATGAGGTGAGATAAGGGAGGTTAACCTGTCTAGCCCCCCCCCCCCCACATTCCACTGAAAAGGCATCGCGCGAAATTCAAAAATATTTTTTTGAAATATTTAACTTTCACACATTAACAAGTCCAATACAGCAAATGAAAGATAAACATCTTGTGAATCCAGCCAACATGTCCGATTTTTTAAAATGTTTTACAGCGAAAACACCACTTATATTTATGTTAGCTCACCACCAAATACAAAAAAAGCACAGACATTTCTTTCACAGCAATGTTAGCTTGCACAAAACCCCCAAATAGAGATAGAATTAATCACTAACCTTTGAAATTCTTCATCAGATGAGTCATATAACATCATGTTACACAATACATTTATGTTTTGTTCGATAATGTGCATATATATATATTAAAAACATCTCAGTTTACATTGGCGCGTTACATGCAGTAATATTTTGATTCCAAAACATCTGGTGATTTTGCAGATATACTCATAATAAACATTGATAAAAGATGCAAGTGTTATTCACATAATTAAAGATACACTTATCTTCTATGCAACCGCTGTGTCAGATTTCAAAATAAACTTTACTGAAAAAGATTAATCTGAGAACGGCGTTTAGAGCACAATCCAGCCAAAGAAATAATCGCCATTTTGGGTGTC
The DNA here is from genome assembly GCF_029448725.1 of Salvelinus fontinalis. Lineage (NCBI taxonomy): Eukaryota > Metazoa > Chordata > Actinopteri > Salmoniformes > Salmonidae > Salvelinus > Salvelinus fontinalis. The sequence continues at coordinate 20,116,568 of NC_074675.1, read as the reverse complement.
AACAAAAGCTACAAAAACACTATAAATATGCACTTACCTTCGAATAACTTCATCAGAAGGCACTCCCAGGATTCCCAGATCGACAATAAATGACTGAAAAGTTCCATAAAGCCCATCATTTATCCACTTGTTGTTAGCATGTTCATCCCAGGAATCCATTTCATGACGCACCAACAATCCATCCAGACAATAACTCAAAAAGTTCCGTTATAGGTCGTAGAAACAGGTGAAATGATGTTTGCAATCCATATTTAGTATGTGTTTTACATTAATCATCAATAAGGATCCAACCGGAGAATTTCATTGTCTGAAGAAAGAGCATTGGAACGAGAGCTCTCTCTCTCCCTCGCGCCAAATCCTGACTGAGAATTCTGATGACCACTCACTTGAACAGCTCCTATGAGGCCCTCCTTTATAGTAGAATAATAAGACTAAAATCTAAAGATGACGACATCTAGTGGAAGCCCTAGGCAGTGTTTGTTCGGTCATATCTAGACGGGGTACCATTTGACACGGTTTTGAAAATCGACTTCTCATTTCCTGTTTTGACCTCTTCTCAGGTTTTTGTCTGCCAAATGAGTTCTGTTATACTTACAGAAATAATTCAAACAGTTTTAGAAACTTCAGAGTGTTTTCTATACAATAGTAATAATAATATGCATGTATTACCTTCTGGGACAGAGTAGGAGGAAATTTAGTTTGGGCACGCAATTTGTTCAAAGTGGAAACACTGCCCCCTATCTTAAGGCAAAAAAAGGCCATGGTGGCGAAGTAAATACAATATAGCAAGTAAAGTACACTGGAATGGTAAATTTGCAGTGGAAGAATGTGCAAAGTAGAGATAGAAATAATGGGGTGCAAAGGAGCAAAATAAATAAATAAATACAGTAAGGGGCTAAATTATAGATAGGCTATGTACAGGTGCAGTAATCTGTGAGCTGCTCTGGCAGCTGGTGCTTAAAGCTAGTGAGGGAGATAAGTGTTTCCAGTTTCAGAGATTGTTGTAGTTCATTCCAGTCAATGACAGCAGAGAACTGGAAGGAGAGGCCGCCAAAGGAAGAATTGGTTTTGGGGGTGACCAGAGAGATATACCTGCTGGAGCGTGTACTACAGGTGGGTGCTGCTTTGGTGACCAGCGAACTGAGATAAGGGGGGACTTTACCTAGCAGGGTCTTGTAGATGACCTGGAGTCAGTGGGTTTGGCGACGAGTATGAAGCGAGGGCCAGCCAACGAGAGCGTACAGGTCGCAGTGGTGGGTAGTATATGGGGCTTTGGTGACAAAACGGATGACACTGTGATAGACTGCATCCAATTTATTGAATAGGGTATTGGAGGCTATTTTGTAAATGATATCGCCGAAGTTGAGGATCGGTAGGATGGTCAGTTTTACAAGGGTATGTTTTGCAGCATGAGTGAAGGATGCTTTGTTGCAAAATAGGAAGCCAACTCTAGATTTAACTTTGGATTGGAGATGTTTTATGTGAGTCTGGAAGGAGAGTTTACAGTCTAACCAGACACCTAGGTATTTGTAGTTGTCCACATATTCTAAGTCAGGACCGTCCAGAGTAGTGATGTTGGACGGGCGGGCAGGTGCAGGCAGCGATCGGTTGAAGAGCATGCATTTAGTTTTACTTGTATTTAAGAGCAATTGGAGGCCACGGAAGGAGAGTTGTATGGCATTGAAGCTCGTCTGGAGGGTTGTTAACCTTTCACGAGTATCTAACCCGGGTCCGGGATCACCCCCCACCCCCCCACACTGAGTAGCATAGCCTAGCATAGCGTCACAATTAAATAGTAGCATCTAAATATCATTAAATCACAAGTCCAAGACACCTAATGAAAGATACAGATCTTGTAAATAAAGCCACCATTTCAGATTTTTAAAATGTTTTACAGGGAAGACAAAATATGTAAATCTATTAGCTAACCACGTTAGCAAAAGACACCACTTTTCTAACTCCATCAGTTTCTTACTCCATCAGGTGCTATCACCAATTCGGCTAAACTAAGATATTGATAGCCACTAACCAAGAAAAAAACTCATCAGATGACAGTCTGATAACATATTTATGGTATAGGATAGGTTTTGTTAGAAAAATGTGCATATTTCAGGTAGATATCATAGTTTACAATTGCACCCACCGTCACAAATGGACTAGAATAAATACATAGAGCAACGTGTTTACCTAATTACTAATCATCAAACATTTCGTAAAAATACACAGCATACACTAATCGAAAGACACAGATCCTGTGAATACAGACAATATTTCAGATTTTCTAAGTGTCTTACAGCGAAAACACAATAAATCGTTATATTAGCATACCACATATGCAAACGTTACCAGAGCATTGATTCTAGCCAAAGAGAGCGATAACGTAAACATCGCCAAAATATATAAATTTTTTCACTAACCTTCTCAGAATTCTTCAGATGACACTCCTGTAACATCACATTACAACATACATAGAGAGTTTGTTCGAAAATGTGCATATTTAGCCACCAAAATCATGGTTAGACAATGACAAAAGTTGCCCAGCTGGTCAGACAATGTCGTGCGCCATATTAGACAGTGATCTAGTCGTATACATAAATACTCATAAACGTGACTAAAAAATATAGGGTGGACAGCGATTGATAGACAATTTAATTCTTAATACAATCGCTGATTTACATTTTTTAAATTATCCTTACTTTTCAATACAGTTTGCTCCAAGCAAAGCTACGTCTAAAAAGATGGCGTCATAAGCGATTAACATTTCTCGACAGAAACACGATTTATCATAATAAATTGTTCCTACTTTGAGCTGTTCTTCCATCAGAATCTTGGGCAAAGAATCCTTTCTTGGGTCTAATCGTCTTTCGGTCGAAAGCTGTCCTCTTGCCATGTAGAAATGCCCATTGCGTTCGGCATGAACTGGAACCGTGCCCAGAGATTCACAGTGTCTCAGAAATAAATGTCCCAAAATCGCACTAAACGGATATAAATTGCTATAAAACGGTTTAAATTAACTACCTTATGATGTTTTTAACTCCTATAACGAGTAGAAACATGACCGGAGAAATATAACTGGCTACACTAATGCTTGGAAAAAGAGCAGGGTCGGTGTCCACCGCGCGCCCGACGCATCTGGAAAAGAGTTCCTACCTACACGTGTTTTTGTTTTATAGGGGCTGTGATTGCGCAATCGATACCATTCAAATCGTCATCACGTAAAGGCATCCAGGGGAAGACGTAAGCAGTGTCCGTATCCTGATAGCGTTCACAGTGGCCTTTAAACTGACTCCAGATCAGGGGCCAAAATGTGTGAAATCTGACTCCATGTCAGGGAAATTGCTGTAGAATGAGTTCTGTTCCACTCAGAGACAAAATTCCAACGCCTATAGAAACTAGAGACTGTTTTCTATCCAATAATAGTAATAATATGCATATTGTACGATAAAGAATTTAGTAGGAAGCCGTTGAATCTGTAATGCAATTATGCTAATGAGAAAACAGCACCCCCTGTAGTCGCAAGAAGTTAACACAGTGTCCAAAGAAGGGCCAGAAGTATACAGAATGGTGTCGTCTGTGTAGAGGTGGATCAGAGACTCACCAGCAGCAAGAGCGACATCATTGATGTATACAGAGAAGAGTCGGTACAAGAATTGAACCCTGTGGCACCCCCATAGAGAATGCCAGAGGCCCGGACAACAGGCCCACCGATTTGACACACTGAACTCTATCAAAGAAGTAGTTGGTGAACCAGGCGAGGCAATCATTTGAGAAACCAAGGCTATCGAGTCTGCCGATGAGGATGTCGTGATTGACAGAGTCGAAAGCCTTGGCCAGGTCAATGAATACGGCTGCACAGTATTGTTTCTTATCGATGGCGGTTAGGATATTGTTTAGGTCCTTGAGCGTGGCTGAGGTGCACCCATGACCAGCTCTGAAACCAGATTGCATAGCGGAGAAGGTATGTTAGAGGGCTGTGAGACCTGGGTGCCATACTGGAGCGGTGTACTCGAGCACTTGACGGACAAAGCAGATGTATACTGTCAGAAGGTCTTCGGGGGAAAAGTTGAAGTGGCAAATATGGTTAATCCTGAAAAGCTTTCGGTTCCCTTTGGTGGTAATGTGTGTCCCATTTTAGGTTAACTTGGAATGTTACACCGAGTGATTTGGCACCACCTTTATGTAAACCTTTAGTATTACATTATGTAATACTTCTGATGAATGAGGGAATAGGATTTCTGTGAGGATCATATGCCATAGCGACAATTTTTTTTTGGAGTTTTGTGGTTCACTTTTAGTAAACTGCATATATAGATCAGATAGCCCTTTCCACAAGGTCTCAAAGCCCTTCACGTTATTCTGTTGTCTCTTCTAGATACCCTGACCCCATAATATTGTTCTGTTGTCTCTTATTTATTTTTTGATGTGTAGATACCCTCACCCCAGGCTCTAGCCCAGGGGTCGGGAACCTTTTTGACTAAGAGAGCCATGAAAGCAAATAATTTGGAAATTTATTTCAGTGAGAGCCATATAATATATTTTAAAGGTGAATTCAACTAAATGTCAGTATAATAAGCCTCTGAATTTGTCGATGTGCCGCTTTGTAATTTTGTCATTGCAAATTAGACACACCGCAGAACCTGCTCTCTCCACAAAGGCGAATTCTTCGGTCCATTCGTCCTGAAATGTACGATACTCATCATCTCTTTTTCTTTTCGCCATCTTCTTCGTCGAAGGGTTAGCTTTGAGCTAATGACCGAGCAGACTGATTCAAAAGGAGGCGTTTACCTGTTTTACCTAGCAACGGCCAACGTAGGCCAGTATCATTTAATTAAAATAATGTACAATTGCTCCTGCAACCCTGAACAGGACATGAGCAGTGAAAAATCGATGGATGGATTAAAACAAGTGAGAATAGGCCTCCCGGGTGGCGCAGTGGTCTAGAGTACTGCATCGCAGTGCTAGCTGCGCCACCAGAGTCTCTGGGTTCGCGCCCAGGCTCTGTCGCAGCCGGCCGCGACCGGGAGGTCCGTGGGGCGATGCACAATTGGCTTAGCGTTGTCCGGGTTAGGGAGGGTTTGGCCGGTAGGGATATCCTTGTCTCATCGCGCTCCAGCGACTCCTGTGGCGGGCTGGGCGCAGTGCGCGCTAACTGAGGGGGGCGGGTGCACGGTGTTTCCTCCAACACATTGGTGCGGCTGGCTTCCGGTTTGGAGGCGCGCTGTGTTAAGAAGCAGTGCGGCTTGGTTGGGTTGTGCTTTGGAGGACGCATGGCTTTCGACCTTTGTCTCTCCTGAGCCCGTACGGGAGTTGTAGTGATGAGACAAGATAGTAATTACTAGCGATTGGATACCATGAAAATTGGGGGGAAAAGGGGGTTAACCTGTCTAGGATCAGCGTGCCGCTAGCGGCCCCCCCCCCCCCCCACTGAAAAACCAGTGCCGCGAAATTCAAAAAAAACATTTTTTTTAAATATTTAACTTTCACACATTAAAGTCCAATACAGCTAATGAAAGACACAGATCTTGTGAATCCAGTCAACATGTCCGATTTTTAAAATGTTTTACAGGGAAGACACAATATGTAAAGATGTACATCTATTACCTAAAAACACATTAGCATAATCCACCATCTTTTATTTGTCCACCAACACCAGTAGCCATCACCAATTCGGCTAAACTAAGATATTTATAGCCCCTAACCAACAAAAAAACTCATCAGATGACAGTCTGATAACATATTTATGGTATGGGATAGGTTTTGTTAGAAAAAAGTGCATATTTCAGGTAGATGGCATAGGTTACAATTGCACCCACCGTCACAAATGGAATAGAAAAACTACTTAGAGCAACGTGTTTACCTACTTACTAATCATCAAACATTTCGTAAAAATACACAGCATACACGAATCGAAAGACACAGATCCTGTGAATACAGACAATATTTCAGATTTTCTAAGTGTCTTACAGCGAAAACACAATAAATCGTTATATTAGCATAGCACATAGCACATAGCAGCCCAGCATTGATTCTAGCCAAAGTGAGCGATAACGTCAACATCGCCAAAAATATATTAATTTTTTCACTAACCTTCTCAGAATTCTTCAGATGACACTCCTGTAACATCATATTACACAATCCATATAGAGTTTGATCGAAAACGTTTATATTTAGCCACCAAAATCATGGTTAGACAATGTGAAATGTAGCTCAGCTGGTCAGAAAATGTCCTTGCGCCACTTAGACAGTGATCTACTCTTATACATAAATACTCATAAACGTGACTAAAAAATATAGGGTGGACAGGGATTGATAGACAATTTAATTCTTAATACAATTGCGGAATTACATTTTTTAATTTATCCTTACTTTTCAATACAGTTTGCGCCAAGCGAAGCTACGTCAAAAAACATGGCGTCCTAAGCCACTAAAATGTTTCGACAGAAACACGATTTATCATAATAAAAATGTCCTACTATGAGCTGTTCTTCCATCAGTATCTTGGGCAAAGGATCCTTTCTTGGGAGTAATCGTCTTTTGGTGGAAAGCTGTCCTCTTGCCATGTGGAAATGCCAACTGCGTTCGGGATGAACTGAAAAGCGTGCCCAGCTATTCACATCGTTTCAAAAATAAATGTCCCAAAATCGCACTAAACGGATATAAATTGCTATGAAACGCTTTAAATTAACTACCTTATGATGTTTGTAACTCCTATAACGAGTGAAAAGATGACCGGAGAAATATAACAGGCTAAACTAACGCTTGGAACAGGAGCGGGTCGGTGTCTTCCACGCGCGTTACGCACCAAGAAAAGACTTGCTAGCTACAGGGTTTTTTCATTTGTAGTGCCTGTGAACGCGCAATCGACCCCATTGGAATCGTCATCACGTAAAGGCATCCAGGGGAAGACGTAAGAAGTGTCCGTATAGTCATAGCAATAACAGTGCCCTTTTAACTGACTTCAGAAAAGTGGCCAACATTTCTCAAATCTGACTCCATGTCAGGGAAATTGCTGTAGAATGGGCTCTGTTCCACTTAGAGACAAAATTTCAACTCCTATAGAAACTATAGACTGTTTTCTATCCAATAATAATAATAATATGCATATTGTACGATCAAGGATTTTGTGGGAAGCCGTTTCAAAAATTACCCAATTAGCATAAATAGTCTCAACAGCGCCCCCATCCTCAACAGGTTAATTAAAAAAAAAAAAAATCTCATTTTTTTTAATTTTTTTTTTTAAATCTGCGAGCCAGATGCAATCATCAAAAGAGCCACACCTGGCTCGGGAGCCATAGGTTCCCGACCCCTGCTCTAGCCCATCCTCGGGGGCAGGTAACTGTACGACCACGACCCGGAAGAGCTCCTCCAACTCGCTCAACTTGGAGTGTCATGTGTGTGCGGACCGCGCTTCAGGCTTCACTATGGAGTACACGCCTGTGAGGGCTGCAAGGTGAGTGTATAGTAGATATACAGACACAGATGTACTCTACAGACACTGACAGAGACACAGATACAGAAACAATCATACAGTACACTAGACCTATAGGTCACTCAAAGACTTCTGTGAAATACTTGATCTGTGCTTGATTCAGCTTGCCAGGGACAATAATCCATTAACTTTTAATCGCCAGTGCAGCCAAAAACGTGATGTACTTGTGTTTTACATACAGTGAGGGAAAAAAGTATTTGATCCCCTGTTGATTTTGTACGTTTGCCCACTGACAAAGAAATGATCAGTCTATAATTGTAATGGTAGGTTTATTTGAACAGTGAGAGAGAATAACAACAACAAAATCCAGAAAAAGTGTTGTGATTGGCTGTGATTTTCGCCTATTGATTTCTCCCGGCCGGAGTGACATCTGTTGTCAAATGGGAAAGCTGTTTTGACTTTGTGGCTGTGTTATCTATGTAAATCGGGTCAAACGGCCAATGTATAAATCAGCAAATCAGTTGTGTTGTGACATTGTAGGGTTGATATACAGAAGATAGCCCTATTTGGTAAAGACCAAGACCATATTATGGCAAGAACAAATTTCAAGAACTTCAAGTGCAGTCGCAAAAACCATGAAGCACTATGATGAAACTGGCTCTCATGAGGACCGCCACAGGAAAGGAAGACCCAGAGTTACCACTGCTGCAGGGGACACATTTATTAGAATTAACTTCAAACTTCAATTGCAGCCCAAATAAATGCTTCACAGACACATCTCAACATCAACTGTTCAGATGAGACTGCGTGAATCAGGCATTCATGGCCGAATTGCTGCATAGAAACCACGACTAAAGGACACCAATAATAAGAAGAGACTTGCTTGGGCCAAGAAACACGAGCAATGGACATTAGACCGGTGGAAATCTGACTTTTGGTCTGATGAGTCCAAATTTTAGATTTTTGGTTCCAACCGCCGTGTCTTTGTGAGACGCAGAGAAGGTGGATGGATAATCTCAGCATGTGTGGTTCCCACCGTGAAGCATGGAGGAGGAGGTGTGATGGTGTGGGGGTGCTTTTCTGGTGACACTGTCTGTGATTTATTTAGAATTCAAGGCACACTTAACCAGCATGACTATCACAGCATTCTGCAGCAATACGCTATCCCATCTGGTTTGGGCTTAGCGGGACTATCATTTGTTTATCAACAGGACAATGACCTGACACACCTCCAGGCTGTGTAAGGGCTATTTGACCAAGAAGTGCTGCATCAGATGACCTGGCCACACAATCACCTGACCTCAACCCAATTATTTTTATTTTATTTTTATTTTACCGTTATTTTACCAGGTAAGTTGACTGAGAACACGTTCTCATTTGCAGCAACGACCTGGGGAATAGTTACAGGGGAGAGGAGGGGGATGAATGAGCCAATTGTAAACTGGGGATTATTAGGTGACCATGATGGTTTGAGGGCCAGATTGGGAATTTAGCCAGGACACCGGGGTTAACACCCCTACTCTTACGATAAGTGCCATGGGATCTTTAATGACCTCAGAGAGTCAGGACACCCGTTTAACGTCCCATCCGAAAGACGGCACCCTACACAGGGCAGTGTCCCCAATCACTGCCCTGGGGCATTGGGAACTAGTTTTAGACCAGAGGAAAGAGTGCCTCCTACTGGCCCTCCAACACCACTTCCAGCAGCATCTGGTCTCCCATCCAGGGCCTGACCAGGACCAACCCTGCTTAGCTTCAGAAGCAAGCCAGTAGTGGTATGCAGGATGGTATGCTGCTGGCAATTGAGATGGTTTGGGATGAGTTGGACCGCAGAGTGAAGGAAAAACAGCTAACAAGTGCTCAGCATATGTGGGAACTCCTTCAAGACTGTTGGAAAAGCATTCCAGGTGAAGCTGGTTGAGAGAACGCCAAGAGTGTGCAAAGCTGTCATCAAGGCAAAGGGTGGCTACTTAGAAGAATCTAAAATCTAAAATATATTTTGATTTGTTTAACACTTTTTTGGGGTTACTACATGATTCTATATGTGTTATTTCATAGTTTTGATGTCTTCACTATTATTTTACAGTGTAGAAAATAGTAAAAATAAAGAAAAACCGTTGAATGAGTAGGTGTCCAAACTTTTGACTGGTACTCTCTCTCTCTATTCAATTTGCTTTATTGGCATGACGTAACAATGTACATATTGCCAAAGCTTACTTTGGATATTTATAATATTAAAATAATAAGAATCAAAATTGTCAACGGGACAACAGTAACAACAATAACCAAGGGTCAAAATAACCATACATTGAACAATAACAATAAGCATACTGTAGAGGAGATGTACAGGTTGATTGGTCTGTCAGACACTGTTCCTCGGGGATGAAAGTCTTCGCGGGGAAGCAGAGTGGAGATGGTGATGTGGGAGTTGGAGAAACACTCAGAGGCCCTCTCTGCTACTCTGTTGACCAGGCTGCCTACTCTCTCCTGCTCCTCTCGCAGGTTGTTGGTGCTGTTGTGAATAATAATGTGGCCTGGTGGTAAGTGCTATCTCTTGCTAAAAAATTTATGTTTACACCTATGCACTACCTTTAGCAATAATAATAATAATAATAATAAACCCCTACTTTAGTAAAGAAAACAATTATGACAGATGTGTTGTAATAAAAATGAGTGTTGCCCACTGATTAAATAGTCTTTCTGCATTGTGAAGAGGGAAAACCCAGATATTCACAAAGTTTGTGATGAATGACAGGTTGTTTCTTCATGCAAAATAGATCCAATTAAGCTGCTTTATTGTATGGGTTTAGTGAAGGCGGGTCATTTTTTTAGGATAAAAATTGATTCTTCCCTTATCTGATTTGATTTCTGCTGGAAATTCAAAAAAAGGGGGGGAAAGTTTCTCAGTCTCTGCTGCTGGTGGTGCTGCTAGCGCTGCCTCAGTGGCCGTGTTGCTATGGTTACCACCAGTAAACAGTTTGAGCTAGACGGTAAACTAGCTGACAAATTTGAATTTGGCTAGCTAACACGATTAACTTCTTATGGCTGCAAGGGCAGTATTGAGTAGCTTGGATGAAAGGTACACAGAGGTGCCCAGAGTAAACGGCCTGCTCCTCAGTCATAGTTGTTAATATATGCATATTATTAGTAGTATTGGATAGAAAACACTCTGAAGTTTCTAAAACTGTTTGAATTATGTCTGTGAGTATAACAGAACTCATATGGCAAGCAAAAACCTGAGACGTTCCACTTCCTGTTTGGATTTTTTCTGAGGCTGGTAGATTTTCAACCAAGCTCCCATTGAAAAACAGCGAGATATGGATGAGTTTTCACTTCCTACGGCTTCCACTAGATGTCAACAGTCAATAGAACTTTGTCTGATGACTCTACTGTGAAGGGGGGCCGAAGGAGACAGGAATGAGTAACCACTGCCATGAGGTGACCATGCTTTGACCACGCGCGTTCACGTGAGAGGCAGCTCCGTTCCATCGCTCATCTGAAGTCAATGTAATGCTCCGGTTGGAACATTATTCAAGATTGATTCAATACATCGTTTGACATGTTTCTACTGACTGTTACGGAACTTTTGGACATTTCGTCAAGTTTTAGTGAACGCGCTTTGTAACTTTGGAATTGATTACCAAACGTGCTAACCAAAGTAGCTAATTGGGCATAAATAACAGACATTATCGAACAAATCAAGCATTTATTGTGGACCTGGGATTCCTGGGAGTGCATTCTGATGATCATCAAAGGTAAGGGAATATTTATCATGGAATTTCTGTTGACTCCAACATGGCGGCTAATTTGACTCTTGTTCTGAGCTCCGTCTCAGATTATTGCATGGTTTGCTTTTTCCGTAAAGTTTTTTTGAAATCTGACACACTATCACTGGATGTTTTTTGAACTAGTGAATGTAACGCGTCAATGTAAACTCAGATTTTTTATATAAATATTAACTTTATCAAACAAAACATGCATGTATTGTGTAACATGAAGTCCTATGAGTGTCATCTGATGAAGATCATCAAAGGTTAGTGATACATTTTAGCTATATTTCTCCTTTTTGTGACTGCTATCTTTCGCTGGAAAAATGGCTGTGCTTATTGTGGTTTGGTGTGACCTAACATAATCGTTTGTAGTGCTTTCGCTGAAAAGCATATTTGAAATTCGACACTTTGGTGGGATTAACAACAAGATTACCTTTAAAATGTAATAAGAAACATTTATGTCTGAGGAATTTTAAGTATGAGATTTCTGTTGTTTTGAATTTGGCGCCCTGCACTTTCGCTGGCTTTTGTCATGTCATCCCGTTACCGGAATTGTAGCCTTAAGATTGGTCTTAACTCACTCTGTCAATCTTTTCCTCCTGTGTTGATCTTCCATTGTACAATTTCATTACCTATACATTTGATTACTTGTACCTTTTTTGCAAATTTAATCATGTTAATCTCACTCTAACAACCAGAAAGTTATAACAAGACAGGAGCTGTTCTTCTGCATGATTTCTCTCTCTCTCTCTCTGACCAGGAAAAATACACACCAAAAAAAGTGATAGTATCAAAAAAAGTTTATTAATTGTCCCTGTAGGGAAACCCTTTTTTGGGCTATGGAGAACTTTTTCATATTGGTTCATTGAATGTTAAATGTAATGTCAAAAATTCGATTTCCCCCTAAATAGACATTCCCAAAAGTAATGATTTCTCATGAGGGCCATAAACAATAACTAGTAATGTTTATACTACCAGAAAGATTAAAATATCACATTTTTGTTGTTTTTTAAAGTTTGAAATTGCTGAGGTGTAGTCACTTTTGAGGACACAAGCTCAAGTACACAGTACAAATATGATTTTAAAAAATATGCAAACGTGAAAAAAGATATATATATTTTTTTGAAATGGTTGAAATAGTTTCTGAATATAGTAATAATCAAATTATAAACAACTTACTATAATATTTAACATTTCTTATAACTGTAAAATAAATATGATCATACTTAGTGACAGTACGAAATTGGCACCATTTCATATAACTAATGATAGAGCATTTTATGCCCAGCGTCTTCTGAGTGACCCACAGACAACATCTAAATGCCTGCTGACTCGTTACAACTTCAGCTTTAAGCATGAGGTGATTTCATCGTCCCTCTGTGGCCAAGAGAAAGTGGTATTGTTTAAATTCTACAAAATTATTTTATATTTTTTCATGTTGAGAGCTCTAAATCCATCGGAGAATATCACAGCGAGATGAGACTTAGCGTTTAAGAGGTTTATATCTATCCGTGGAGGGTTCTTCATTACACTGTTAAAAATGTCCTGGCTATTGGTTGCTGCGAAAATATGGTTAATATACAAAAAGTAACTGTATTCTTAGAGCTGGATTAAGGTAATATAAGTATAAGTATATAAGTATATATATAATATATAAGTGTTAGGGATAGTATGCTGCTGTATTCTGATTACTTGGAAGTGAACCTTACTTGCGACCTCTCGGTTGTCAGTGACCTGAATTTCCTGCTACACCACCAGGTCTGTAGGTATGATAGAGATTACAACCCATAGACATTCTTGCACTTGTCCCTATCAGGGAACCCTTTTGGGTGCAATGTTGAATGCTTAGATTTTTTTTGAACCCTCACACAAGGAACCCTAGGTGAGTTCTTTGTTTTGTCCCTGTAGGGTAAGCCAATTGGGTTGTACGTAAAACCTTCTCATGAAGAACTGTCTGGTTCCATGGTTTTATTATCTGTCCATATGGAGGAACCCTTTTAAGCTCTATTTAGAACCCTCTCATGAAGAACCCTCTGGTTCCAGGTAGAACCAATGAGAACCAATGTTATACAGTTTTACTTATGGCACACTGTTACGAAACCAATAACTAGACTACTGATTTTGCTGAACTCATTAGGTCTAGGGGTCTTAGGCCTAGCTACATGGTCTGTAACCTGATGTCATGTGTACATTCATGTGAAAAGTAAGCTAATCCAACCAGGTATTAAATGCATGTACCCAGGAGACAGTCACTTTACCTAGGTCCAGGGCCAGCTCAGTCTTGACTCCTTTGGGTCGACGAGCCGATTGTTATGCTCAGATGGTGACGAAAAAAAATATATACAAAAAGGAAAACTACAAACAGGCATGCCCAAACTAAACATTCAAAACCAAATGAAAGGCCTCATGGCCGCCAAACAAACAAGCAGCCTCATGGCTTTCCCAACTGGCACTCTGACTGATGACAACTTAATTGGCAGCTCTTGTCCTTATCAAGGCTTGATAGCACAGCACTTGGACATGGTTTCTGCTGCCCTCTGGGGAATGGAGTGAGGAAGTGGTAGTGAGCTGTGTAACCTTTATTAATTTAACTAGGCAAGTCAGTTAGGAACAAATTCTTATTTAGAATGACGCCTACCCCGGCCAAACCCAGACGACACTGGGCCAATTGTGCACCACCCTATGGGACTCCCAATCACGGCCGGATGTGATGCAGCCTGGATTCAAACCTGCAGTGATTCCTCTTGCACTGAGATGCTGGCACTGAGATGCAGTGTCTTAGACCGCTTCGCCACTCCAGAACGGTGCCATCTAAACTACCTAACCTATTCCATAACATACACACTGTTAGGTACTCACATGGCACTGGTCTGTACCTTTAAGGGTATATGTGTGCAAAATCTAGTATAAAGGGCACTGCGTTCATCCACCTCTGGCCTGCTCGCCTCCCTACCTCTGAGGAAGTACAGTTCCCGCTCAGCCCAGTCAAAACTGTTCGCTGCTCTGGCACCCCAATGGTGGAACAAACTCCCTCACGACGCCAGGTCAGCGGAGTCAATCACCACCTTCCGGAGACACCTGAAACCCCACCTCTTTAAGGAATACCTAGGATAGGATAAAGTAATTCTTCTAACCCCCCCCTTAAAAGAGTTAGATGCACTATTGTAAAGTGGTTGTTCCACTGGATATCATAAGGTGAATGCACCAATTTGTAAGTCGCTCTGGATAAGAGCGTCTGCTAAATGACTTAAATGTAAATGTAATGTAATAAAGGCACATTTTTCGACCCAATATATTCAATATACACTGAGTATACAAAACATTAGGAACACCTGCTCTTTCCATGACATAGATTGACCAGGTGAGGCCAGGTGAAAGCTATGATCCCTTATTGATGTCACTTGTTAAATCCACTTCAATCAGTGTAGATGAAAGGGAGGAGACAGGTTAAAGAAGGATTTTTAAGCCTTGAGACAATTGAGACATGGATTGTGTATTTGTGCCATTTAGTGAGTGAATGAGCAATACAAAAGATTTAAGTGCCTTTGAACAGGGTATTGTAGTAGGCACCAGGCGCACCATTTTGTGCCACTCATTATTACGAAGATGTTCCTAATGTTTGTTATACTCAATGTAAGGTACAATCATTACTGCACTTTGAAATGTAGGTGGGGCCAATGTGCTGGTGGGGGCTCGTTAGCACACTTGGGGGCATGGTCTAAATATGTTGTATTTGTGGCAACCATTGATGGAAGTGTTGTACCAGTTTATGTGGTTTTATCATTATGTTGCTGAAGGTAGAGCACCTCATTTATCCTCGCCCAGTTCTACAGTCTTTCTAAGAGCATGTGACAATCAAGCGCTGCACTGTTAAGAGTTTATTGTGCATTTCTCAGTAACTTAATGGCAGTTGATCACCAGAAAGTTCATGTTCATTTTTCAATAGTATACTGTCAGCTTGTTGGAAGTAGTTATTGTAAAATGCACTGTGGCTGATCTCTGTAATGCTCACTCACCTGATGATGTCTATCTTGTAATCACAAAAGTTGCGTTTTTGGCAGCTACTTGAAAGGAAGTTACTGGCAGTTACTGGCTATTAAGTTACTGTGAATTTTACAATAACTAACTGACAGCTGGTTCCCAGTTAGGTAATGCAAAATTCACAAAACGGACATTTGACAACATAACCATCAGCCACTTAAAAACTGGTACAACACTGACAGTTGGCACAAATAGTCAAAATGCAGTAACTTGTTGTTTACCATACTTTCACTGTACCATAAACTTACAGGAACTTTAACAGTGTAGCCTTTCATGGTGGAGAGGGAAAGAACAGGATGGTTCTTCACAACCATAACAGCAGTAAAGAACCCTTCCTGATATGCAGAACATAATAATGGTTATACATATCACCCTCACCCCTGACAAAGAACCCCTCAATAACCTTTTTTTTTTTTTAAGTGTAGATAACTTGGCTTTAACAAGGGCCCAGAGATTTTCCAGGTCAGGTTGCATAGTGACGGAACACCTCTATTTTTCGGTCATGTGGGGAGTTTGTAGACTGATTGATCTATAATGCCCTACAGTTGACTCCTCTAACTGGGGTTACAGTGATGTCATACTGCTACCATTATGTCTACTCTGGGCTGGGCTGGTGCTCAACTAGGCAGGAGAAGCCATGACAATGGCACATGACCAGTTAGCTATTATAGTCCATGTCTGTCTTCTGCTCACGCATTGGCATTGCAAACAAGAAACCTGATTTGAAGGGTTGGACTGTCAGCACAGGCAACACACAAGGAATTCTGTGCGTGACAAGTCTGTCCTTGATTGTTGTGGTGGGGTTATACCTTGCAGAGGTAACTGTGTGTGCAAGAGTTATATTTTATAATGTATTGAACACAAACAACTGTTCAAACAATTCAAACATTGTATTATATAAGTAAACATTATACAGTGCCTTCGGAAAGTATTCAGACCCCTTCATTCTTTCCACATTTTGTTACGTTACAGCCTTATTCTAAAATAGATGAAATAAAAAAAAATCCTCAGCAATCTACACACAATACCCCATAATGACAAAGCAAAAACAGGTTGTTAGAAATGTTTGCGAATTTATTTACATAAGTATTCAGACCCTTTGCAATGAGACTCGATGTCTAGCTCAGGTGCATCCTGTTTCTATTGATCATCCTTGAGATATTTCTACAATTTGATTGGAGTCGACCTGTGGTAAATTCAATTGATTGGACATGATTTGGAGGCACAGATTTAGGATACGAAAAAATGTCTGCAGCACTGAAGGTCCCCAAGAACACAATGACCTCCATCATTCTTAAATGGAAGAAGTTTGGAACCACCAAGACTGGCCGGCCGGCTCTAGGAAGGGGTTGTTTATCAACGGCGGGGACTGGGAGATTAGTCAGGATTGAGGGAAGATGAACGGAGCAGAAAACAGAGAGATCCTTGATGAAAACTTGCTCCAGAGCGCTCAGGACCTCAGACTGGTGCAAAGGTTCACCTTCCAACAGGACAACGACCCTAAGCACAGCCAAAACAATGCAGGAGTGGCTTCGGGACAAGTCTCTGAATGTTCTTCATGACCCAGCCAGAGCCCAGACCTGAACCTGATCGAACATCTCTGGAGAGACATGAAAATATCTGTGCAGCATCGATCCCCATACAACCTGACAGAGCTTGAGAGGATCTGCAGAGAAGAATGGGAGAAACTCCCCAAATACAGGTGTGCCAAGCTTTTAGCGTTATACCCAAGAAGACTCAATGCTGTAATCACTGCCAACGGTGCTTCAACAAACTACTAAAGGGTCTGAATACTTATGTAAATGTGATATATTTTTATAAATTAGGGAAAAAACTAAAATTAGAATTTTAGAATAAGGCTTTTACATAACAAAATGTGGAAAAAGTCAAGGGGTTTGAATACTTTCTGAAGGCACTGTATAAGTTACAGATGCAGGAAATGCAAACTTGGTAGTGTTATTCAAGGTTAACAAATACTTATAAAGTTCATAATTTCCACTTGATTTACCCTTACAAATTACTTTTAGCAACCCCTATAAACATGTCCATTAATTATAATCCAAACAATAATTTACATTTACATTTACATTTAAGTCATTTAGCAGACGCTCTTATCCAGAGCAACTTACAAATTGGTGCATTCATCTTATGATATCCAGTGGAACAACCACTTTACAATAGTGCATCTAAATCAATAAATAATTCACATTACCTGTTGCTGCAGGATTATTTCCTGCTGTGAGAAGCAGGGTCAATTAAAGCTGCAATATATAACTTTATGGGCAACCCCACCAAAATTCACATAAAACTGTGAGTTATAGATATGTCGTTCTCATTGAAAGCAAGTCTAAGAAATGGTAGAGCTGTTCTATGTGCATTATTTCTATGCTTCCCGTTCTAACGTTTTCTTTTTGGTTATGGAAAATATTTTTCACAGAGGTTTAAATGGTCCAATGATTCTCTACACTATACTTGCTTGTTTTGTCACATAAACTGAAATAGGCAAACTATTAGAATGTTTTAAACCAGGAAATGGCGGAACGATTTCTGCATGTACAGTGTTTCCTCCTTTAAAAGTTGTATCATACTGCGGCACACCTTGTGGGCTGCTGCAGCATTCTGTGGCACGTTATCTATTTGTCAGTAATTTGTTTCTGTTAATGCAAGTTATTGCTAGTTTGACCACCAGAGGGCATCTTTGAGAAGCATTTGATAGTCTTCCATATTGCAGGCATGCAGGAGACCGGGGTTCAATACCCCGACAGGGAGGAAGGAGTAGGCTGTCCTTCTAAATAAGAATTTGTTCTTATCTGATTCCAAATGTGTTATTTCATAGTTGTGATGTCTTCACTATTATTCTACAATGTAGCTAAGCTATTATACCATTTAGCTAAGCTAAGAGTGACGGGAATAATCAAGTCAATAAACATTGGGTAGTTAGATAGCCTATAGTCAATATACTGTCAAGTTTCATGTATAACTACTAACGTTAGGTAGATAGCTAAGATACCGGTACATACTGCTGTAATGATATGCTATGTGGTTCGTAAGGACAGCAAGGACATGTTGTCAGCCAACATTACGTGTAAGGTAACTTATTTGAAAAGTTATTACTTTATTACATTGAGTAGCAAGCTACCGCGAGGACGTGCTCTATCGACTCTGCGGCTTGAGCATGCTTTTGGTGCACAGTCGGACTTCGGGCAAGAAGGTTGAGGGTTCGAAACCTGCTCCCTGCTTGTTTCATTTGAAGTCGTGCACAATTATCTGTTTATTATTTGGTTTATATTGCCCATTCATTGTCAGTTAGAGACACAGTAGTGCATTGGGACGCAAAAGCATAATCAGTGCTCTAACTCTCCCTTGGTCATTAGGGCAAATCTGGTCTGTTATAGGATGGGGGGTTTTCACACCTAGCTCGGCTATTAGACTATTCTTTAGTAAAGGTTGAATAGTCTATTGTTAAGCTATTAGCCCTCCTCCCCAAATTGCAACAAATGTATTTTTGTCGAGAGCAAAACTTTTTTAGTTTCAATCAAAAATAATTGTCCTGAAAGCAAAAACGATGCTTCAAAGTAAAAATAATAATAATTAGCAATCAAATATTTTATAATAGAGAGCAAAACTTTATCCATTTTATTCCCCAAAAATATTTTGACATCAAAAAATGTATTTGAAAACAAAACTCCAATTTCATTTCGTTATCAACCACCCTCCGTTTGGCCATTTTTTGAGTGTCAGTTTGACTACAACCAATACTGTTCAGCCTTTCTTTCCGACACAAAGAGGACACCTACGAAGGACTGTGTGATGATGGCATCTCAGGTAAGCAGCACTGGGAGTTCGTCCGTCCAACTTCTAACGTTACATAGCTAGTAGTTAGCTCCTACGAGTCAGTGTCGGTTCATAACATTCTACTATATTACATAGATACATACATACCGTAGAATGATAAATCATGCACTTATTTTTCTCAAGCCAACCAAAAACATTTATCTACGACGCCTGTTCTCACCATTTTCAGTTGAATCCATCTAACTTGATTTCATGGCAACTCATAAGCAGGCTTATTTGTCCTATTTGTTTCATAGTCGATATATAATCATATTTCATGACAGTGTAATGGTTAGCTTTTTTACAGAAGGATGAAAGAACACAATATGTCTGTCAGGGAATGCTATTCTGACACAGTATGTCACATGAAGAGTTAGACCAGAAAGTCAGAGCCATTAAGGCAAGGATGCCTCATGCGGGCTTTAGAATGGTCAAAGGAAGTCTCCAAGCAATGGGCCATTGTGTAGAATGGCGACGAGTTAGGGAGTCTTTGCAGCGTGTAGATGGTGCAGGTATCATTGCCAGAATGATCCAGCTTCGTTGCATTGTTCGGCAAAAATACTCAAGTCCTGCTCCCCTGTCCACATTGATACAAATCATGCGGTACTAAGATGTATAATGTCTCCATCAAATCTAAGAATTTATTTTAACTTTTTATTCTTACTTATTCGTAGACCAATTTTCAATGATATATGAAATTGGAGATGTTCTTCATCAACTGGTAATACATAAATAATGAAGCAAGTTAATAGGTTAAACATTTCACTTTTAATTCCAATGCTTTTTTTCAAGATACAACATTGTCATCTTTGGAGGTATAGATGGATTTTCAAGGAAGGTAAGTAGATTATTTTGTATGCATATTGAATATTTCCTATCACCTAATGAACGACCACAAAACCAGTCTGGTGTTAAGCTTTCTGTGCTGTATTGACATATCCTGAAAATGACATCTGCTGCTTTAGATTGAACGGTCATATCTCAGTTATTGTTTTCATATCTACAAAAAATAAGCTATTTTCTTTACTTTCAGAGTGGGAGCTGATCAAAGGGTTGAAAATTTAGATATTGCCAGATGTATGTTCACTGTCCGAGGAAAAGGCCGTGGAAGCTTTATTGCTGGCAAAAGTGTCCATAACCAGAGGTAATTAAACTGTTCTGTGTTCTTTTTCTCTCTTCCTCTCTGCCTGTCTTGTTGAACATGGAACCTGTCTCACATGCATTAATTTAAAAAAAATTAAATGTCAGCTGCTAATTTTAAGATTTACACCACATAAACACTCAGCCATTTTCACTGACCTATCAAGCCTGTTGCTGCGAAATTTATCGTCACTAATACAGATTAGTTTATTTTGAGAATTCCAGATTCAGCAGTTGGAGGACCTGCTTTATCAGGAGGATAATCTGGAATCTGGAAACACTGACAATGGGGTCATTGTTCCTGACATCCCATGCCTCCTGTCTATTGAGAATCTTGCTGTGCTGCAACGTCAAGTGAACCCTACCATTGACTCCCCATCCTTTGGTCAGGACATATACATGTATGCTGTTCGATTAATTTTGAGTCTCCAGCCTTTTTAGGTGCAGTCCTCCCACACTAAGTAGGATATTCTTTTAGCCCAAGTGCCACTCTTGATAATGGCAAACATTTGTATTTTTTGGAGGAGGGTGAAAGGATAGCAGGCTCAGCTGTCAAAGTGAGAGAATAGGCCATTCTGGATAGAGCAGGTATTTGCCTTAGCACTACACAGCTGATTCAAATGATCAAGCCTCAAGTGGTATTTATGTATTCATTTGTGACGCTCTCCTTGATATGATCCTGCTATTGTCACATGCACATGCACATGTATCTATCTATCCAATGTTATCATGATTTGTTATCATGATAAAGGATGTTATACTTATATCAATATTTATAAATCATGTATTATGTATTTATAACACCTGGATAATGAACATTCAATAAAGCATTTCACATTCCCCGCTGGTTGAAATTAAGTATCTCATTGGAATTCTACACCTATCCTGTGTCCTCAGATTAATGCAGATGAGGGGAGTTAGATATGCATAGGTGTATTTCTGTATATATGAATTACAAATCAGCCTTTACTTATATCATGTTTCTAGTCTATTGCATGGTTACAATGTGTAATCATTGATGTCCCAGGAGCAGGAGTGGTAAACACTGTTGAAGTGTATAATTGTAATACATACATGCAGACACAGCATCATTCAAATACTGGAGTTTGATACACCTGGTATTGGATATGACTGAAAAAGAATGTCTCACAGAGATTCATACCTGGATCTAGAGGTTCCGGGCGTCCTTCGTCCGTGGTCGCTTCCCAATCAAGATTAGATCCAGAGGTACCTGCATATTCGTCCTCGGCTCTGTCTCCCTCTCCGGTGGCTTCTACCTCGGGCTCAGATACTCAGAGCTCCCAACCAGACCGTGAGGCTGCCTGAGAGACCGGCCCATTCAACATCACAAGCTGTCATCATAGGCAACTCTATGGTGAGAAATATCTCGGTCCCCAAGGCAAAAACCCTGTGCTATCCAGGAGTATGAGTACAGGACATAACAAGGCTGCTTCTGACTGTTCTACCACAGATGCCGGGAGTTGACACTGTTGTAGTCCATGTGGGGTCACATGACATCAGGAGGGCTAGCTCGAGACATTTGAAAATTGATTTTAAAGAACTGATTTTAGCATTGAAAGACTCCAAAAAACGTTCAATAATTTAAGGTCCAGTACCATCGCTGGGCCGCGGGTGTGAACGATTCAGCAGACTGCTGTCATTACACATCTGGCTAAAAGACTACTGTAGCTCTGCTGGAGTCACTGTTATTGACTACTTTGACACCTTCTGGAAACAGAAGATACTCTACAGGAATGACGGAGTCCATCCAAATCATCTTGGCTCCTGGACTCTGTCCACACATTTCATGGGTGCGTTGAAACAATGACTGGTAAATGATTCAAGACCAGCTCAGTTAATCCCTACCATTGTGACAATGATGACAATTGTCATAATGCTGAATCAAATGTGAGTCGGTGCAGCCAGCTGGTTTCTTTACGCATAGCGCCGACAAAAACAAGCATCTTTCTGGTAAGAAGAGGGGCGGGGGGGTATGCCTTATGATTAACGAGACGTGGTGTGATCATAACAACATACAGGAACGCAAGTCCTTCTGTTCACCTGACTTAGAATTCCTCACAATCAAATGTCAACCGCATTATCTACCAAGGGAATTCTCTTCGATTATAATCACAGCCGTATATATTCCCCCCCAAGCAGACACATCGATGGCCCTGAACAAACTTTATTTGACTCTGTGTAAACTGGAAACCGCATATTCTGAGGCTGCATTCATTGTAGCTTGGGATTTTAACTAGGCTAATCTGAAAACAAGACTCCCTAAATTCTATCAGCATATCGATTGTGCAACCAGAGCTGGTAAAACCCTGGATCATTGTTATTCTAACTTCCGCGACGCATATAAGGCCCTCCCCTGCCCTCCTTTCGGAAAAGCTGACCACGACTCTATTTTGTTGCTTCCAGCCTACAGACAGAAACTAAAACAAGAAGCTCCCGCGCTCAGGTCTGTTCAACGCTGGTCCGACCAATCTGATTCCACGCTTCAAGACTCCTTCGATCACGTGGATTGGGATATGTTCCGTATTGCGTCCAACAACAACATTGACGAATACGCTGATTTGGTGAGCGAGTTCATTAGAAAGTGCATCGGCGATGTCATACCCACAGCAACTATAAAAACATTCCCAAACCAGAAACCGTGGCTGATGGCAGCATTTGCGTGAAACTGAAAGCGCGAACCACTGCTTTTAACCAGGGCAAGGTGACCGGAAACATGACCGAATACAAACATTGTAGCTATTCCCTCCGCAAGGCAATCAAACAAGCTAAGCGTCAGTATAGAGACAAAGTAGAGTTGCAATTCAACGGCTCAGACACAAGAGGTATGTGGCAGGGTCTACAGTCAATCACGGATTACAAAAAGAAAACCAGCCCCGTCGCGGACCAGGATGTCTTGCTTCCGGACAGACTAAATAACTTCTTTGCTCACTTTGAGGACAATACAGTGCCACTGACACGGCCCGCTACCAAAACCTGCGGACTCTCCTTTACTGCAGCCGACGTGAGTAAAACATTTAAATGTGTTAACCCTCGCAAGGCTGCAGGCCCAGACGGCATCCCCAGCCGCGTCCACAGAGCATGTGCAGACCAGCTGGATGGTGTGTTTACGGACATATTCAATCAATCCTTATCCCAGTCTGCTGTTCCCACATAAGGGTCACCATTGTTCCTGTTCCCAAGAAAGCTAAGGTAACTGAGCTAAACGACTACCGCCCCGTAGCACTCACTTCTGTCATCATGAAGTGCTTTGAGAGACTAGTCAAGGACCATATCACCTCCACCCTACCTGACACCCTAGACCCACTCCAATTTGCTTACCGCCCCAATAGGTCCACAGACGACGCAATCGCAACCACACTGCACACTGCCCTAACCCATCTGGACAAGAGGAATACCTATGTGAGAATGCTGTTCATCGACTACAGCTCAGCATTTAACATCATAGTACCCTCCAAACTCGTCATCAAGCTCGAGACCCTGGGTCTTGACCCCTCCTTGTGCAACTGGGTACTACAGGGAGGAGGCCTACAGGGAGGCCTACAGGGAGGAGGTGAGGGCCCTCGGAGTGTGGCGTCAGGAAAATAGCCTCACACTCAACGTCAACAAAACAAATGAGATGATTGTGGACTTCAGGAAACAGCAGAGGGAGCTCCCCCCTATCCACATCGACGGGACAGTAGTGGAGAGGGTAGTAAGTTTTAAGTTCCTCGGCGTACACATCACGGACAAACTGAATTGGTCCACCCACACAGACAGCGTTGTGAAGAAGGCGCTGTTTAAATCTAAACAGATCAATTTTAAAATAGGAAAACAACAGTTGAACAGGGAGAAATGTTTACAAAAAAACTATAACAAGAACTCCTTGCCTGCCTGTCTTTGAAAGAGAAATCGAGAGAGAAAGGGGCTGAGAGAGAAGGATGGACAGAGAGGAGCGAGCAGGGCTGGATTGGAGCCAGAGAAGCACGCTACCGCAAGCCAAAACACGCTCCGGGATGGCACAACCAGATCATTTGCTGACGCAACCAGCATTGTAGGATTTCTGAGAGAATGAAAGATGCAAACAAGTCTCGGTGGCGTGCAGATTATCACCCCAATCCTCCTTAGCTCTGATACGTCAACTAGGACAAACATGGAAATAGAAAGAATAGAAAGAGAGAGATTGCTATTATTCATTGGGTAAAAAGGCAGGTAACAACTGACAAATAAAGTTTGTGTTCATCAGGTGTGTGTGTTTGTGTACTTACATGTTGGAGTTTTTCCACTCGAACTCCTTCAGGTCTGCGAGAAAGCGTGTAACATGTGGGTTAATTGGCAATAGCTTTCTCTGAACAACCTTTCGGGTCTTGCGGCTCACTCCTGCTTTCGCTGTGCACTTGGTTCCTTCAGGGGTTTTTCGAACCAGGAACCTGCACAAGCCAGCATAGAATATATTAAATCAGTTGAGGCATTAAAAAAATATATATCATTGCAATGTAACTAACATATACTAAATGTAAGTGTTGGATCAATGAATATTCAACGCTTACCTCTGTATCAGCTCCAAGGTTGCAGAGGTGCTGAAGAGCATAGAGGGCACCAGCAAAGTTGGACTCACTGTCCAAACCACAGACCCCTCTCCCCTCGATCGACACCATCCATTTTGAGGAACCCAATAGAGTATTTCCTGAAATACACAAAAGTAAGGGTGTTCGTGTATACTTAACTAGACATCTCTAGATAGGTACCACAATACTATATATTTCTGTTTCCCCTTAAATCAAATAAATGTATTACCAAGCATGGTCAGCCTTGGTGTGTCTGGAAAAGGAATTTGTGCCTCGACATCAACCCGAGTTGCAGTGACCTAAAATTACAAAACATACATATAAAAAATATTCTAATCATGTGTAATAGTACAGTATAAACACCATTAATCATATAAACACTATTCCTTACTTCTGCCAAGAGGAACAGAGATTTGTCCTTCTCTTTGAAGTGGGTCATCAACAAATGAATGGCAGCAGTGGCTGTTAGACCGTCATTGCCTCTGATGTAACCATCGATTTCATTCAGCAGGCACTGGATCTCTCTTCTCAACTTGGTATTTTGGCTTTTTAAAAAGTTGAAAAGGAAAGGCCACTGTTCCTGGAGGTCACTGATGCTTGGAGGATGACAAGTGTCTCCTATCCATTGTTAATTTATTTTTTTTAAATACAAATAATCACTGATTATTTTACCAACTCGAAAGATCAACGCAACAGACCGACATGTCAACTTGGCTATAGTGTTAGCTAACACAATCCAAACAAGCTAACGTTAGCTAGCTAACTAGTTAACTTAGTAGCTTTGTTAAGAAAACCTGCAGTATGTATATAGAAGTATATAGTAAATGGAATTAGTACATACGTACCTAGCAGCTGCTCAAAAATATTGAAGCGACTTTTCCACGACAATGCTAAATAAAATAGCTTGAGTAGAACAGAAGGCTTACTTTCTCATGAGTCTTCCCTCACAGACCGTTTGGCGCGGAGCATCGCATTAGTGCAAATCAAGTCTGTTCTCATGGTTGTAGATAGGTTCGAATTGCATCGGGAACATTGTTAGCATTTTAGCTTTCCCTAACCTTTACCTAATTATCCTAACCTGCTGCGAAAAGTAACTTCTGCTAGTCAAAACCGGCAGACCTGCCCTGAGAACAGCCTTGGTTTTCAACTATGAGATTTACAGCTCTCTCTCTCTCAATTCAATTCAATTCAAGGGGCTTTATTGGCATGGGAAACATGTGTTAACATTGCCAAAGCAAGTGAGGTAGATATTATACAAAAGTGAAATAAACAATACAAATTAACAGTAAACATTACACATACAGAAGTTTCAAAACAATAAAGACATTACAAATGTTATATTATATATATACAGTGTTGTAACAATGTACAAATGGCTAAAGCACACAAGTTAAAATAAATAAGCATAAATATGGGTTGTATTTACAATGGTGTTTGTTCTTCACTGGTTGCCCTTTTCTTGTGGCAACAGGTCACAAATCTTGCTGCTGTGATGGCACACTGTGGAATTTCTCCCAGTAGATATGGGAGTTTATCAAAATTGGATTTGTTTTCAAATTCTTTGTGGATCTGTGTAATCTGAGGGAAATATGTCTCTCTAATATGGTCATACATTGGGCAGGAGGTTAGGAAGTGCAGCTCAGTTTCCACCTCATTTTGTGGGCAGTGTGCACATAGCCTGTCTTCTCTTGAGAGCCATGTCTGCCTACGGCGGCCTTTCTCAATAGCAAGGCTATGCTCACTGAGTCTGTACATAGTCAAAGCTTTCCTTAAGTTTGGGTCAGTCACAGTGGTCAGGTATTCTGCCACTGTGTACTCTCTGTTTAGGGCCAAATAGCATTCTAGTTTGCTCTGTTTTTTTGTTAATTCTTTCCAATGTGTCAAGTAATTATCTTTTTGTTTTCTCATGATTTGGTTGGGTCTAATTGTGCTGTTGTCCTGGGGCTCTGTGGGGTGTGTTTGTGTTTGTGAACAGAGCCCTAGGACCAGCTTGCTTAGGGGACTCTTCTCCAGGTTCATCTCTCTGTAGGTGATGGCTTTGTTATGGAAGGTTTGGGAATCGCTTCCTTTTAGGTGGTTGTAGAATTTAACGGCTCTTTTCTGGATTTTGATAATTAGTGGGTATCGGCCTAATTCTGCTCTGCATGCATTATTTGGTGTTCTACGTTGTACATGGAGGATATTTTTGCAGAATTCTGCATGCAGAGTCTCAATTTGGTGTTTGTCCCATTTTGTGAAATCTTGGTTGGTGAGCGGACCCCAGACCTCACAACCATAAAGGGCAATGGGCTCTATGACTGATTCAAGTATTTTTAGCCAGATCCTAATTGGTATGTTGAAATTTATGTTCCTTTTGATGGCATAGAAGGCCATTCTTACCTTGTCTCTCAGATCGTTCACAGCTTTGTGGAAGTTACCTGTGGTGCTGATGTTTAGGCCGAGGTATGTATAGTTTTTTCTCTCTCTCTCTCTCTCTCTCTCTCTCTCTCTCTCTCTCTCTCTCTCTCTCTCTCTCTCTCTCACACACACACACACACACACACACACACACACACACCACAGGCAGTTTGGAGCCGCAAACTACAGCAGTGTTCGGGTACTACTGTAAATAAATAGAGCAAGTTAGAGTAATTTTTACCGGAGGCTTACAATTACAGTTAATAACAATATTTTTCAGCATTTTACCCATAATAAAGTGCAATCTACAGCATTAATGCCGTAAAACACATGTAAGGTATTTTACTCTGCATTCTAGGAATACAGCACAATAAAAAAAGTATCATTACCGCCTACTCGGCAATTGAACTGAACTGTACCAGTTGATTGTCATTGCGTTATTGAAAATTGATCCTTGTTCACACCACAGGGCCTACCAAAGCAAGGTTTCTCAAACAACTGTGGGGCGTTTGTTTTGATGGTAAGATGCTAGCTATTCAGTATATTATATTAGTCCTATTTTCTGTTATAACATATGAAAAGGTATTATTATTTCTGTGCTTGCAGCATGTAAAGCACACTATTGTTATTGCTCGTACTTTTTCTTGTTTATTATTCTTGACATTTTTTGTGGATCTACAGTATTTCCTACAGTTTTTACACTACATACACAATTCATACACCAAACTCCTGCAGAGCTGGATGCTGATGTGACATGCTGTGACTTCTTGGGGGGGGGGGGGGGGGGGGGTCTTCTACATTCTGAAATATATTTCTGGGGGGTGGTATTATTATTATTTACTAAAATCATTATTGTTGTTATCATAACTATCAAACTTAACAACCTACTCTTTCTTAACTTACAGTACTCACTAAGGTCTGAAGAAGAGAGGTTGAAAGATCGAAAAAGGCGGCGAAAACAAAATACACTAGAGGTAGGAGGTGTCATATGATGAGTGGCATAGTCTTAAACCAATGTTTAAAGACTTAACCCCCCCCCCCTCCAATATATTTCAGGATGATGTAGAAGACATCCCCCCCCCCCCCAAGAAGTCACAGCATGTCACATCAGCATCCAGCTCTGCAGGATCAGGTACTGTATAGGCTATTAGTTAAAGTAAGGTGTATTCTTGTACACACATCCCTAGAGGTTCCCTTACATTACTTAATGACCACAATCTGTTATCTTTCTAGACGATACTGAAAACAAAATGCACGGCGAACTGGGAGCTGTGAACTGGGTATTTAGTCTACTGTGTAATGCTGAAGGCTTGATGCATGGCAAGATATAATAGTTGGGATGACTTGTTGAGTAGTTATAGATATCACTGAAAACCGCTTTAGTAATAGTGGCTTTTGTTTGCATGGTGGTATTGCGAAACGGGGGTGTAATTTGACTTGATCACCCAAAGAGGCACTACTCTAAATATTTATGCTTCCTTTTTCTTCAAGGAAGCAGATGTTCTTCTTAAGGACACCCGTGGTGCAAACTCCAAACATTTAAAGGCACTGTTTCCCTTCCTAGTGTAATTGGGATGGACGGGGAAGACCACATTACAACCCTTAAAGAGCTACGGTTGTATGATGGCCTGGATGAAGAGGAAAATATTCTCCTCAAGGAATCATTCATGTTCCAGTTACAGAGAGATGAGATGTTCTATGTGGAGGCAGTTGACAACAAGACAATTACTGTCTTTGCCTCTTGAGGAGCAGGAGTGAAGCCATTGTTGAGGAGTGGTCAAACCTTGTTTTGTCTGCTGTGTTAATTGTTTCAATTGTTAATTGTGTTATTTTGACGTAGAAGTCACCCGAGTCTCTGATCTCTTTACTGGAGCTGGTATAACTTAATGTACAAAGCACATTCAGCTTGTCAGTATGTCTATATGGTATAGTCTGTCTCCATTCTCATGAGGAAAGTAAATAGCATTATAAATCAGGACAGTTAGTAACTGTGTGTGTATATATATATGCTCAATTAAATATTATAATTACAAAGTTATAACATTTATCAACACAATTTTAACAGTACATGACATACATAACACGTCTGTTGTTCACTGCAACAATATCAGTAGCTTGTCTCAAATATAGCATGAAGCAAAAAGTGTTACAACACATCTGCTGGTACCACTTTATATATTATTTCTTACAATCTTCAAAAATGAAATACATCTGTATTCAACATGTGCTTTGCGCAAAGGTGTGTGTTTGTATTCAGTGTGTGACTGTCAAACCTCAGATAGACAAAACAAAGGTGGGCGGGGTCAAACATTGAGCCCAGCCCCGAATTGCACACTGCAGTCAGGGGTACTTGGACCTGCGAGAGCTGGTCACAGAGCATGCTCAATAGACCTTTTGCACAACGTAGCAACGCCCACTTCTGCTCAACTTCTTACCTGATACATAGCTTCCTGTCCCGAGCCGATCGCGTCCTGTCAGCCTGATTGTAGCCATACTAGCCTTGAAGTCGCCATTTTATCATTATCTCAGTATATTAATATAATCATATTTCTATAGTGTTTTTATCATTCTTGTTGAAAATTCTGTTTATCTGTTCAGTTAGTGATTTTTGTAATTTGATTGTGTTGTCTTTTTTTGTCTCTTTTGATAGCAAACGTTAGCAACCAGTACCTAGCTAACGTTAGTGCTAACGACGTTAACGTTATTAGTTGATGCGGCATCTTTATTGAAAGTTTGGAAATTAAGAAGATTTCATTAAATCTTCTATTGGGCTTCGACGTCTGAATAAGGGAGCAGTACCTTTGTTATTCCAGTGGAATATTACCATGTCCAAGAGATCCTCATGTCACTGATGGGAAGCATCAACTGCATCTGGGCTGTGGCTTGCCTTCTCACAAAACCAGCAATTAATTGTGGGCCTCTTGTGAAGGCATGTGCCAAGGAGCTACTACTGCAAAGCATCTTTCCTTTTTTTTGCTGTG
This sequence comes from Salvelinus fontinalis, assembly GCF_029448725.1. Lineage (NCBI taxonomy): Eukaryota > Metazoa > Chordata > Actinopteri > Salmoniformes > Salmonidae > Salvelinus > Salvelinus fontinalis. The sequence goes on along the minus strand of NC_074675.1, from coordinate 20,086,411 downwards.
ACCATCCACATTGTCTAACAACCTGTTGTCTATTTATTGATAATGAACACCTCTGCTTATACTCCAAACAAAATGTTATAAAGAGTTTTTATTTACAGTGACAAGAGAACAGAAAAATGTAACTGAATTATTTTTTATTAATTAATTGCACATACAGATTTGTTGGTTTGTTTCTCTTTCATTAATTGAAAGATAAAGGAGCCTGTCCCTTGTTATTTAGTCTTTCCTGCCTAAGAACTTTTGCATGTACACATAAGTAGTACCAGTAACCCTTCTCTCTAATTAGTGAGAACACCACTGGGTCTCTATGTATTCTCTCACCTGAAGAGACTATGTGAAGCTGGTCTTCTTCACTGAACATAAATGTGCAGCCTTGAAAGTTGCTCTCCAGTCTGTAGCCATCCAGGGGCAGTGAAGGGAATGGTGGTGTCTCCTTATGGTGAACTATGTGTCACGTTGTGATTGGAGGCTGCTGGTAAGACAGGAGGCTCCCCACCTGTACCTTTCCAAAGTGGGAGTCGACTAAAAGCTTTTCAGCAGACATCCCCATGCTGCAGATCAATGGCTTGGATAGAGGGACAAAGTTATTGTATGCCTCTTCTATCTGGAGAACAGAGGTCAGGGAGCATTCCAAGAATGGCGCTGTAGAGTGTACTTCTGCATAGCAGCCGCTGTGGTTAGCCAATCTAAACAATGTACTTGAAACCACCTGAAATGAAATAATTTTATATAGTCAAAGCGTAATCGGATATGACCAGCTACTACCTACTATACTGGCCATTAGGGAATACTCACCTAATCCCTCCTTCTGCCATGCGATTTTTGGTGGGCTTGGTGATGGTCATTTTGCCTATGGGCCCAGGTTGCTGACCCTGTAAAAAACAGTACAAGGGCACAATTCTAAATCTAATCATGAGACAATTTAAGTTTTCATTAAATAATTTATTAGCAATATGATGTGATTATAACCATATGATGTTATGATGGTATGTGGTACAGCTATTAAAATGTACCATAGTCCTTGGCTTATGCCACTGCTGCTTGGCCTCTGTGCAGCTGTGCACATGTGGGACGACTGGTGTTCCTATATTGGAATAGTGTGCAGACTGGAATAGTAATGCAACTATGTGGTTGCATAATACAGTGCCAGCAACACATGAACAGTGATGTTGTGTCATTGTTACTGGCTCAGAGGGCTTCAGTACAACCTACGTGGGGATATAAAAATAAAATGATTAGACTATAAAATCACAACATGTGTCACGACCAGCAAACAGAAGTGACTGGCACAACATGCAACAGCCACCAAATTCATTACAGCAATATAGATTTAAACTTTTCTATTAAAGGTATATGTCCTTGTTTAAATTTAATATAATGCGTCCAACATAACAGAGCTTACATAAACAGCAAGGAAGACAACTTAACAATTACTACACTAAGAACAGTTTCATAGACACGGGTTAAGCCTAGTCCTAGACTATGCATTGCCTCTTAATGCAGATCTCCATTGACTAGATGTCACGTTCGTCGTAACATTGAAGAGAGGAGGACCAAGGCGCAGCGTGAAATGAATACATATTTAATAAACGAAGACGAAGAACACTTGACAAACTATACAAAACAACAAACAAACGTGAAGCTATATAACAAATAGTGCTGACACTAAACACTACACATAGACAATCACCCACGAACTACCTAATGAATATGGCTGTTCAGTCTAGGTGTATGCACATTTGTGGCCTGCTGGAGGTCATTTTGCAGGGCGCTGGCAGTGCACCTCCTTGCACAAAGGCGGAGGTAGCGGTCCTGCTGCTGGGTTGTTGCCCTCCTACGGCCTCCTCCACGTCTCCTGATGTACTGGCCTGTCTCCTGGTAGGGCCTCCATGCTCTGGACACTACGCTGACAGACACAGCAAACCTTTTTGCCACAGTTCGCATTGATGTGCCATCCTGGATGAACTGCGCTACCTGAGCCACTTGTGTGGGTTGTAGACTCCGTCTCATGCTACCACTAGAGTGAGAGCACCGCCAGCATTCAAAAGTGACCAAAACATCAGCCAGGAAGCATAGGAACTGAGAAGTGGTCTGTGGTCACCACCTGCAGAATCACTCCTGTTTTGGGGGGTGTCTTGCTAATTGCCTATAATTTCCACCTTTTGTCTATTCCATTTGCACAACAGCATGTGAAATTTATTGTCAATCAGTGTTGCTTCCTAAGTGGACAGTTTGATTTCACAGAAGTGTGATTGACTTGGAGTTACATTGTGTTGTTTAAGTGTTCCCTTTATTTTTTTGAGCAGTGTATGTTCTCAAGTTCAGGACTGTAGCGTCGTTGGTTTCGTTCTGTTTATTGTTTTTGTTCGTGTTTAAAAGTATTAAAATAAATATGGATAAATACCACGCTGCGTTTTGGTCCGATCCTTGCTCCTCCACAGACGAGGAGGATTACGACGTTCGTTACAGAATCACCCACCAAACCAGGACCAAGCAGTGTGGTAAAAAGCAGCAGCAGCGATGTCAAGACTCCTGGACGTGGGAGGAAATCCTAGACGGGAGAGGACCCTGGGCACAGCCAGGGGAATATCGCCGCCCCAAGGCAGAGCTGGAGGCAGCGAAAGCAGAGAGGCGGCGTTTTGAGGAGCTAGCTCGGCAGCAGAATGAGGATCCTGGTTACACTAACTGGGAGGAAATAGACAGGTGGTCGGTCGACCCAGGGAGAGTGCCGGAGCCCGCCTGGGATTTTATGGAGCAATGTGCGGAGGGATACCGGCGAATGGAGGCAGCACGACGACGCGGTAGGAAGCCTGTGAGTCAGCCCAAAACATTTCTTGGGGGGGGGGGGGGGGGGTCACAAGGGAGTGTGGCGAAGTCAGGTAGGAAACCTGCGCCAACTCCCCGAGCTTACCGTGGAGCGCGAAAGTACGGGCAGACACCGTGTTATGCGGTAGAGCGCATGGTGTATCCTGTACGTGTGCATAGCCCGGTGCGGGTTATTCCACCTCCCCGCACTGGCAGGGCTAGATTGAGTATTGAGCCGGATGTCATGAAGCCGTCCCAACGCATCTGGCCTCCAGTGCGTCTCCTCGGGCCGGCATACATGGCACCAGCCTTACGCATGGTGTCCCCGGTTCGCCTACACAGCCCAGTGCGGGTTATTCCACCTCCCCGCATTGGTCGGGCTACGGGGAGCATACAACCAGGTAAGGTTGGGCAGGCTCAGTGCTCAAGGGAGCCAGTACGCCTGCACGGTCCAGTATTTCCGGCGCCACCTCCCCAGCCCAGTACCACCAGTGCCTACACCACGCACCAGGCTTCCAGTGTGTCTCCAGAGCCCTGTTCCTCCTCCACGCACTCGCCCTATGGTGCGTGTCTCCAGCCCGGTACCACCAGTTCCGGCACCACGCACCAAGCCTCCTGTGCGTCTCCAGAGTCCTGTGCGTCCTGTTGCTGCTCCCCGCACTAGCCCTGAAATGCGTGTCCCCAGCCCGGTACCACCAGTGCCGGCACCACGCACTAGGCCTAATGTGCGCCTCAGCAGGTCAGAGTCGGCCGTCTCCCCAACGCCGCCTGCACTGCTCGTCTGCCCAGCGCCGTCTGAGTTGCCTGCCTGCCCAGCGCCGTCTGAGCCATCCGTCTGCCCAGCGCCGTCTGAGCCATCCGTCTGCCCAGCGCCATCTGAGCCATCCGTCTGCCCAGCGCCATCTGAGCCATCCGTCTGCCCAGCGCCATCTGAGCCATCCGTCTGCCCAGCGCCATCTGAGCCATCCGTCTGTCCCGAGCCGTTAGAGCCGCCCGTCTGTCCCGAGCCGTCAGAGCCGTTCGTCAGTCAGGAGCCGTCAGAGCCGCCAGCCAGCCATGAGCAGCCAGTCGCCAGCCAGCCATGAGCAGCCAGAGTCGCCAGCCAGCCATGAGCAGCCAGAGTTGCCAGCCAGCCATGAGCAGCCAGAGTCGCCAGCCAGCCATGAGCAGCCAGAGTCGCCAGCCAGCCATGAGCAGCCAGAGTCGCCAGCCAGCCATGAGCAGCCAGAGTCGCCAGCCAGCCATGAGCAGCCAAAGTCGCCAGCCAGCCATGAGCAGCCAGAGTCTTCAGCCAGCCATGAGCAGCCAGAGTCGCCAGCCAGCCATGAGCAGCCATAGCCTACCGCCAGCCAGCCAGGATCTTCCAGAGCCTACCGCCAGCCAGGATCTTCCAGAGCCTACCGCCAGCCAGGATCTTCCAGAGCCGCCAGCCAGCCAGGATCTTCCAGAGCCGCCAGCCAGCCAGGATCTACCAGAGACACCAAAGCTGGTATTGACAATGGTGGAGTGGGGGTCACGTCCCGCACCCGAGTCGCCGCCATAGGAAGGCCCACCCCAGACCCTCCCCTTCTGTGTTAGGTTTTGCGGCCGGAGTCCGCACCTTTGGGGGGGGGGGGGGGGGGGGGGGCCTTAGTATTCTTTGTTTTCTTTATTATTTTAGTTAGGTCAGGGTGTGACATGGGGAATGTATGTGTTTTTGGATTGTCTAGGGGTTTGTATGTTAAATGGGTCAGTGTCTTGTCTAGGTGTTTGTATGTCTATGGCTGCCTAGATTGGTTCTCAATTAGAGGCAGCTGTGGTTCATTGTCTCTGATTGAGAGCCATATTTAAGGCAGCCATAGGCATTGGGTTTGGTGGGTAATTGTCTATGTCATTGTGTAGTGTTTAGTGTCAGCACTATTTGTTTAAATAGCTTCACAATCGTCAGTTTGTTGTTTTGATTAAGTATTCGTGTTACGTCTTCGTCATCTATTAAAATATGTACTTTTCACACGCTGCGTTTTGGTCCTCTCTCTCACCGCAAGACGATCGTGACACCCAGTCTGAGGTCCTGAGGACTCTGGAGCAGGTTTTCATTGAATTTACCACAGGTGGATCTGTGGTAAATTCAAAGATTAACAATGGAAACAGGATGCACCTGAGCTCACTTTCGAGACTCATAGCAAATGGTCTGAATATTTATGTAAATATGGTATTTCAGTTTTTTATTTATTTATATAAAATAGCAAAAATGTCTGAAATCCTGTTTTCACTTTGTCATTATGGGGTATTGTGTGTAGATTGATGAGGGAATTTTTTTTAATCCTTTTTTAAAATATAATTTAATCAATTTTTGAATAAGAATAATGTAACAAAATGTTAAAGGGAAGGGGTCTGAATACTTTATGAATGCACTGTATAAACTGTAAGTAGAAGCCTAAGTGGAGGTTGTACATTTTTGGATAGGGAAAAATAATAATGGAAAATATATTCAAGAAATATATATATTTTTATATACAGTATTTATAAAAAATATATATGGGGGATTGGAAATGATGCAGACAATTACATTGACGGAAGCCACAATCTATCAGCAATATTATAGCTGATCTACCCCCACCTCCCCCAACAAAAAGCAAAGTAAAGTGTGAATATGAGAGTGCCAGTGTTTTTAATGGAAATTAGTAAAAAGAGCTGTTCAAACTCTATCAATTGATATTCATAGATATACATGTTTGCTTCTGCGGCTAAAAGGTAGCGTCAAAATAAATGCTTACCGTGAAATGCTTACTTACAAGTCCTTAACCAACAGTGCAGTTCAAGAAAAGTTAAGAAAAATATTCACCAAAAAAACTAAGATAAAAAATAACACAATAACGAGGCTATATGCAGGGGGTACTGGTACCGAGTCAATGTGCGGGGGTACAGATTAGTCGAGGTCATTTCTACATGTAGGTAGGGGTGAAGTGACTATGCATAGATAAACAGCGTACAAAACACAAAACAAATGGGTGGGGGTGTCAATGTAAATAGTCCGGTGGCCATCTGATGAATTGTTCAGCAGTCTTATGGCTTGGGGGTAGAAGCTGTTAAGGAGCCTTTTGGTCCTAGACCTGGCGCTCCGGTACCGCTTGCCGTGCGTCTATGACTTGGGTGACTGGAATCTCTGACAATTTTTTGGGCTTTGCTCTGACACCGCCTATTATATAGGTCCTGGAAGGCAGGAAGCTTGACCCCAGTGATGTACTGGGCCGTACACACTACCATCTATATAGTGTAGTACACACTACCCATGCCAAATCTTTTCATTCTCCTGAGGGGGAAAAGGTGTTGTCGTGCCCTCTTCACGACTGTCTTGGTGTGTTTGGACCATGATAGTTCACTGGTGATGTGGACACCAAGGAACTTGAAACTCTCGACTCGCTCCACTACAGCCACGTCGATGTTAATGGGGGCCTGTTCGACCCGCCTTTTCCTGTAGTCCACGATCAGCTCCCTTGTCTTGCTCACATTGAGGGAGAGGTTGTTGTCCTTGAACCACATTGCCAGGTATCTGACCTCCCTATTGGCTGGCATGTATCAGACATGTAGCTAGCTAGTATTTGTAAACAAAATGTCATATAACACCAGATCTGGAATGTCAAATGTTGTTGCTAGCTACAGGCAGAGTGCCTCGGACCCTCTTGCTTGATAAGCTATTCTGGCTGCCCAAGACCCTTGGACTTCCTCTCTGGGTGGAACGCAACGATGATCTGGACAAAAGGGAGCGCTGCCCCCATCCCCAGAAAAATACTCCGCCCTTGCACATGCATGCATGTTGATCGACAGAGTAAAGCTTGTAGCAACCTACTCCAAACAGAAAACATTTTGCATCAAAAATTAGTTTCTATTGGATAAATTCAGGTTGGTCCCTTCCCATTTTGTTCCGTTTGCTCCATTTGATTCTTAAACGGTAAACAGTTTCCATTGCAAGATGTAATGAATACACCTCTGAGGTGTAATCATTAGTCCAAATCGTTGCAAACGGAAAACGTTGGTTCCTAGTGAATACACCCTAGGTTCTACATGCCATAACTTCATGGCAGGGATAGTGTGCTTGCTTAATGTGTTTGTTACTATTTTTTTTTCTCTTCCAGGGCTGCAGTCTTTTCTACACCAAGCGATTCTGCATGCAGTGTGTGAACATACACTTGGACCAGATTCAAGCTGAACTCGCCAAAAATAAGCAGACATCACAGACGGGTGTTTCATGATTTCGGCAAAAGACAAATTAAAGAGAGGTACTTCAGGAAGGAAAATCTCTAGCCTTTCAATTAAGATATATCTCTCGGGGTTGTGGTTAGCGTGCTTGCCTTGGGGTCAGGTGACCCGAGTAGTATTCCCACTTAGGGTGACACTCTCTCCTGTCGGTCACTTGTCATATACGCCTCTGGGATAGACACGTTTCTGTTTTGGGAGAAATGGTTGAAACTAAAAAATGGTTGGAACTACAAAAGTAGCTAAGATGGGGAGAAGTATGTCCATAATAAAGCACTGCTCTGCCTTCTTAACATGTGTGGTCAGGTGCCACAAAAAAGGACTTAGGAAAATTGCAATTGGCTTAGAACAGGGCAGCATGGCTGGCCCTTGGATGTACACAGAGCTGATATGAATAATGTGCATGTCAATCTCTCCTTCTCCTGGCTGAAAGTGGAAGAGAGATTGACTTAATCACTACTTGTATTTATGAGAAGTATTGACATGTTGAATGCACCTGTCTGTCTAAACCCCTGGCACACAGCTCGGACATCAATGCATATCCCACAAGACATGCCACAAGAGAGTCTCTTCACAGTCCCCAAGTTCAGAACAGACTATGGGAGGCGCACAGTACTACATAGTACTGGTCGACCGATTAGTCGGCATGGCCGATTAATTAGAGCCGATTTCAAGTTTTCATAACAATCAGTAATCGGCCTTTTTGGATGCTGATTATGCCCGATTACATTGCAATCCACAAGGAAACTGCGTGGCAGGCTGACCACCTGTTATGCGAGTGCAGCGTCAATTGGACCTTGTGGCTGCAAGGAGCCTGTAACGGCAGTCTAGCTCTTCCTCCTCCTCGGACGAGGAGAGGCGAGAAGGATCGGAGGACCAATGTGCAGCGTGGTAAGTTTCCATAATTTAATGACATGAAAACTAGACAAGAATACAAAACAACAAACGTACTAACCGTCACAGTCCCGTGTGGCACAAACACTGACACAGGAGTCAACCACCCACAAAATCCCCAACACAAAACAAGCCACCTATATATGATTCTCAATCAGGGACAACGATTGACAGCTGCATCTGATTGAGAACCATATTAGGCTGAACACAGAAACAGACAAACTAGACACACAACATAGAATGCCCACCCAGCTCACGTCCTGACCAACACTAAAACAAGCACAACACATAAGAACTCTGGTCAGGAAGTTACAGTACCCCCCTCCTGAGTTACAGCACCCCTAAAACTCAAGAGGAGGGTCTGGGTGGGCATCTGTCCGCGGTGGCGGCTCCGGTGCAGGACGGAGACACCACTCCACCATTGTCTTTGTCCCCCTCCTTAGCGTCCTTTGAGTGGCGACCCTCGCCTCCGTCCTTGGTCTAGGAACCTTCACAAAGGTCCCCCCTAGATAGAGGAGACAGCTCAGGACAGAGAGGTAGCTCAGGACAGAGAGGTAGCTCAGGACAGAGAGGTAGCTCAGGACAGAGAGGTAGCTCCGGACAGAGAGGCAGCTCTGGACTGAATGGACGCTCCGGACTAATGGCAGCTCCGGACTGAGTGGCAGCTCCGGACTGAGTGGCAGCTCATGACTGGAGGGCAGCTCATGACTGGAGGGCAGCTCATGACTGGAGGGCAGCTCATGACTGGCGGGCAGCTCATGACTGGCGGGCAGCTCATGACTGGAGGGCAGCTCATGACTGGAGGGCAGCTCATGACTGGAGGGCAGCTCATGACTGGAAGGCAGCTCATGACTGGCTGGCAGCTCCTGACTGGCTGGCGGCTCTGGCAGCTCCTGACTGGCGGGCGGCTCTGACGGCTCAGGCAGGCAGCTCAGACGGCGCTGGGCAGACGGGCAGCGCATGCGGCGTTGAGCAGACGAGCAGTGCAGGCGGCGTTGAGCAGACGAGCAGTGCAGGCGGCGTTGAGCAGACGAGCAGTGCAGGCGGCGTTGGGCAGACGGCCGACTCTGACCTGCTGAGGCGCACAGTAGGCCTGGTGCGTGATGCCGGAACTGGTGGTACCGGACTGGAGACCCGCACCTCAAGGCTAGTGCGGGGAGCAGGACCAGGGCTCTGGAGACGCACTGGAAGCCTGGTGCGTGGTGTAGGCCCTGCTGGTACTGGGCTGGGGCGGGAAGGTGGCGCCGGATATACCGGACCGTGAATGAGTACACGAGCTCGTGAACACCGAGCCTGCCCAACCTTACCAGGTTGAGTGTTCCCCGTAGCCCTGCCAGTGCGGCGAGGTGGAATAGCCCGCACTGGGCTATGCTGGCGAACCGGGGACACCCTACGTAAGGCTAGTGCCATGTACACCGGCCCGAGGAGACGTACTGGAGGCCAGATGTGTTGAGCCGGCTTCATGGCACCTGGCTCGATGCCCACTCTAGCCCGGCCAGTGCGGCGAGGTGGAATAGCCCGCACTGGACTAAGCACGCGTACTGGGGACACCGTGCGCTCCACCGCATAACACGGTGTCTGACCAGTACGACGCCCTCTCACTCCACGGTAAGCCCGGGAAGTTGGCGCAGGTCTCCTACCTGACTTCGCCACACTCCCCTTTAGTTTCCATAATTTAATGACATGAAAACTAGACAAGAATACAAAACAACAAACGTACTAACCGTCACAGTCCCGTGTGGCACAAACACTGACACAGGAGACAACCACCCACAAAATCCCCAACACAAAACAAGCCACCTGTATATGATTCTCAATCAGGGACAACGATTGACAGCTGCCTCTGATTGAGAACCATATTAGGCTGAACACAGAAACAGACAAACTAGACACACAACATAGAATGCCCACCCAGCTCACGTCCTGACCAACACTAAAACAAGCACAATAAGAACTCTGGCCAGGACGTTACAGAGCCATGGTAAGTTGCTAGCTAGCATTAAACTTATCTTATAAAAAACAATCAATCTTCACATAATCACTAGTTAACTACACATAGTTGATATTACTAGGTTAACCAGCTTGTCCTGCGTTGCATATAATCAATGCGGTGCCTGTTAATTTATCATCGAATCACAGCGTACTTCAACTTTGCGGGTGATGATGATGGTGATGATGATGAACGGGTGATGATTTAACAAAAGCGCATTTGCAAAAAAAGCACAATCGTTTCACAAACGTACCTAACCATAAACATCAATGCCTTTCTTAAAATCAATACACAGAAGTATATTTTTTTAAACCTGCATATTTAGTTAAAAGAAATGAATGTTAGCAGGCACTATTAACTAGGGAAATTGTGTCACTTCTCTTGCGTTCAGTACAAACAGAGTCAGGGTATATGCAACAGTTTGGGCCGCCTGGCTCGTTGCGAACTGTGTGAAGACCGTAATTAATTTGCCTGAATTTTACATAATTATAACATAACATTGAAGGTTGTGCAATGTAACAGCAATATTTAGACTTAGGGTTGCCACCTGTTCGATAAAATACGTAACGGTTCCGTATTTCATTGAAAGAATAAACGTTTTGTTTTTTAAATGATAGTTTCCGGATTTGACCATATTAATGACCAAAGGCTTGTATTTCTGTGTTTATTATTTTATAATTAAGTCTATGATTTCATATTTGATAGAGCAGTCTGACTGAGCGGTGGTAGGCAGCAGCAGGCTCGTAAGCATTCATTCAAACAGCGCTTTACTGCGTTTTTCCAACAGCTCTTAGCAATGCTTGAAGCACAGCGCTGTTTGACTTCAAGCCTATCAACTCTCGAGATTAGCCTGGCAATACTAAAGTGCCTATATGAACATCCAATAGTCAAAGGTATATGAAATACAAATGGTATAGAGAGAAATAGTCGACGCGTCATAATTCCTATAACTACAACCTAAAACTTCTTCACTGGGAATATTGAACAACTGGGAATATTGAACAACCAGCTTTCATATGTTCTCATGTTCTGAGCAAGGAAAGTAAATGTTCGCTTTTTTACAGGCATAATACTTATGTCATGCAATAAAATGCAAATTAATTACTTAAAAATCATACAATGTGATTTTCTGGATTTTTGTGAAGTGTACCTATAATAAAAATTACAGACCTCTACATGCTTTGTAAGTAAGAAAACCTGCAAAATCGGCAGTGTATCAAATACTCCTTCTCCCCACTGTATATATATATATAAAAATTGGACGATTTTTATTTTATTTGAACCGAGATCGTCTTTTTTTGGTCCTCCAATAATCGGTATCGGCTTTAAAAAAATCATAATCGGTCGACCTCGACTACATCAAGTAACTGATGCAAGCAGTAAAATTACATTTAAAAAACAGATTAAAAAAACACCTTATGGAATAGCAGGGACTGTGAAGCAACACAAACAAACACATGCATACACACACACACACGATAAAATATGCACTATACACACACATACACATGGATTTAGTACTGTAGATATGTGGTGGTGGTGTAGGGCCCTGAGGGCACACAATGTTTTGTGAATGTATTGTAATTGAAAAAAAAAGTGTATAAACTGCCTTAATGTTGATGGACCCCAGGAAGACAAATCTGTGAATGTATTGTAATGTTTTAAAAATTGTATAAGCTGCCTTAATTTTCCTGGGCCACAGGTATACTGGACCCCAGCCTTGGCAGCAGCTAATGGGGATCCATTATGAATTATGCTTCGCCCAAGCAGTGATACAAACACTATTTTTCTATGGATGACCTCAATTTTTATAAAACAAGATCCGTTGACCTTGCAGAGTAAATTAAACCTCTCTGGTCCATAGGAGCATTCTGTGTATGCCCCTCAAATGGCACCCTATTCCCTATTTAGACTAGTGCACTACTTTTGACCAAAGCTGCATGGGCCCTGGTTGGAAGTTGTGCACTAAATAGGGAGCCATTTTGGAGAAAAGCTCAATTGCATGTGTCCCAGTGAGGGAACTCCAAGTACATAAGCAATTGTAACCACTAAACTGCAGTGATAGTCAGATTGTGTCAGTCAGTTGGGGATAGGCGAGCTGCCAACTATGATGGCCGGCATTTAACACTGAGGAGATGTCACTCTGGACTGGAGGCAGATTTAAAAAGCACAAACAAAATGGGGATATTAGAGCTATTGAACCCTTAACTAAAACATTGCAAAATGCGAGACATGTAAAATTCCGCAGAACCTTTACCTATATCTCCTCACACCAAACAAAAATCTCCTACTCTTGCTCCAAAACCTGACACAAAGTGTCATTCTATGACCGTTCATAAGAGACTGCCATCCACTTTCTTTTGTCATAAACCAATAAAATATACGTGCATAAAGAATAATACAAATATTACTTTAATCAACTACTGAGACTACCAGGTTATCACTTTAGACATGGCCATTTATTAATAACTTAATAAAAATGGAATACAATTTTTATCACAATAGGTTAATCTGATTAACTTCTAAAAAATACAATATTCCTACAGCCACGTTCACCTTTAAAAAATAAGTATGGGCGGTTAAATGTTCTTAAACTAATGAAGCAAATTTTCTGTTTGAATAGCCTTCCCTGTCAATATGTTTCCCCCACTAGTAGTTCCTCTCTAATGCCCCGTGTACACTAGCGGGCGATGAAACACCGCTTCCTATTCATTTGCAATGGTAAGGAAGCGGAGAGGGCGGGGGACCATTGGGCGGTGCGAACGTGGAGTGGGAGGCGGTGAAAAAGTTAAGCATTTCCCAACTTTACAGCTCGTGTACACTAGCATGCGATAAATTGCCACGTGCCACTTAGGTCGAGAGTGGCTCGCTTATGGGCGTGCTGTCAGCACGTTCGATTGTGTGTCAAGAATTTAGCATAGCAAGTTTGTATGAAGGTCTGGTTATTAAATGGGTAAATAGTTTAACCCATTCTCCATTTCATGAATTTATTCACAGGTAAATAGTAATGTGCTCTAAAACGCTCTAGTGACAAACAAACCTTGCTGCCCTGTTTCCAATCGTCCACATGGCTGGGAGAACCTATTCAAGTAAGTAAATACATTTTGAAAAAAGTAGTATTTTTTATTTATTATTAGCTATCTACTTACAGTGCAGGCTAACTCAAATGAGCTGCTAATGTAGCTAGTTATCTAGCTAACTTTGCATACTGTATAGATGGCTAGTGTCGTGGAAATTCTTACACAGGGACACTCAAAGTCAGTCTTTAATTAATCATTGTTTATTGTCAGCGTGCTGTAGAGGTTCCAACCAACTCAATGCACCTTAGTATACATCAGGAGCTCTCCCTGGGCAGACTCAGCAGTTCTCTTATATACGGCACAGAATTTATATTTGCATGATTTGGCATAATTAATTAATAATTACCATTTTGTTTCATTTATGTGACCGACCAAACTGTTTCAGAACATGTGACAGACCAACACCTCACGAGGCTTCTCTTTATGCTGAGACCTTGAAACTGAGAGAGCTTTCGTTTGTTCTCAAAACACGGTCTCGGCGTACTGCCAAATAACTCCCAGAGAACAAGGTAAATATGTTAGGGAACTACTAATGCAATATCTGAACAATGCATTCTTAACATTTTTCAACTACTGGGTTGAAGCAGACTTTTCAGAGCCCAGCACAAATCCAGGGGATTATTCTGCCCCGAAGATGGAGTTTGTGTCCTAATAACTAACCCAGGTAATGTCCTTTTTCTTTCCTTTTAACTAGGACATATTAAAGTGTTTGTTTGTTTTACTGTCTGTTACCTTAAACAGCTCAACTCACAGGTCAAGCTTTTGAGGTGCCCTTCGCTGTCGAATAGGATATCTCCGCTCCTCCTGGGCTTCCGGTGGTGGGCCAGGTTTGGGTGGAAGGTCAGGCTCTGTCTCTCCCGTACGTCCACAGTCAGGAGAATAGTCCTGGGGGTCGTTATTGTTCTTGTTCTCTCGGCGTGTCTCTGCTGGGGCGTTGGACCGTAGCAGATGATCCACATGAACGTTGACCTGGCGATGACCAATTTGGACTTGGTAAGTCAAAGGTCCTTTGCGTTGCAAGATCATACCTTCCACAGGCTCTTGGGGTGTCTGAAATCACGTACCATCACCCTCTCTCCCTCTTTGAATTCTCTGACAGTCTTTGAGTGTCTGTCATGAGCTTTCTTCTGCTGTAGCTGGTGCTTTGCCACAGTGCTTGACAAGTCTGGTTTCAACAATGTCAGGCGGGTACGTGGTTGGCGTCTCAGAAACAGTTCAGCTGGTGTACATTCTGTTACTGTGTGTGGTGTGCTGCGGTAAGTAAACAGGAACCGGGGAAGCCTTTGGTGGATGGGCACAGACTGAACCTCAAGTCTAGTCCAGGCCTTCTTAAAGGTTTGCTCGGCTCTCTCCGCTGCTCCGTTTGATGCTGGATGGTAAGGTGGTGACAGGATGTGCCTTACTCCATTGTTCTTGAGAAACATTTCAAAATCGTTTGACGTGAAAGGAGGACCATTGTCCGATACGAGCTCCTTGACTAGTCCAAAGGATGCGAACAGGTGTCTGGGAAGATTGATGGTCTTCTCAGCTGTGGTCAGTTGAGTAGGGAACACTTCTATGCACTTGGAATGGACATCGACGACAACAAGGAAATGTTGCTTGTCAATCTCGGCGTAATCCACATGGATGCGTTCCCAAGGTGTAGCAGCCCAGGACCATGGATGAAGAGGTGAAGCAGCAGGCTTGTTGCGAACAGCTTCACAAGGTGAGCAGTGGCCTACATGCTGTTGAATGTCCTGATCCAGTCCAGGCCACCACAGATAACTGCGAGTGAGTGCTTTCATCCGAGTGATCCCTGGATGTCCCTCATGCAGGTCAGATAGCAGTCTCCTCTGGAATTTGTGAGGTACCACCACCCTTGATCCCCACAGAACACATCCTTGATCAGTGGACAACTGGTCTTTCTTGTCGATGAATGGACGAAGGTTATTGTCATTTACGAAGGTTGGCCAACCGTCTAATGTTAAGTCCAAGACTTTGGAAAGCACTGGATCTTTCCTTGTTTCCTCTGCTATGTCTGAAGCAGATATGGGCAGTTCGTCAATGAGAGAGATCTGGAAGACTGCTCTATCATTCTTCACTGTCGGAGTCACTATTGCATGGTAGTCTTGATAGTGCATCTGCATTTACGTGATCACTGGATCGTCTGTACTCAATCTCGTAGTCGTAGGCTAACAATATCAGAGCCCAACGTTGCATTCGAAGTGCAGCAAGGGTTGGTATAGATGATTTTGGTCCAAGGATGGCCAACAGACGCTTGTGATCTGTCAGCAGTTGGAACTTCCTTCCGTACAGGTATTTGTGAAACTTCTTCACTCCGAATATTATGCTCAGGGCTTCCTTCTCAATTTGAGCATAATTTTTCTCACTTGGTGACAGAGTCTGTGATGCAAATGCAATAGGGTGTTCTTCACCTGACGATAGAACATGTGAGATGACGGCTCCTACTCCGTATGGAGATGCATCACACGTGAGTCTCAGCTTCATCTCTGTGTTGTAGTGGGCAAGCCACTTGCTCTTTAGCAGACGCTGTTTGCAAGTCTTGAATCCGTATTTCTCCAGTCTTGACATCACTTTGTCCAGCACTACAAGGTGCTCTCCAATGGTTGGTGCTGACACGAGGATGTCGTCCATGAAGCACACAACGTTGTCTATACCGTCCAAGATCTGATCCATTGTGTGTTGGAATATCGCTGGAGCTGTCGAGATTCCATAGGCCAAGCGACTGAATCTGAATAGCCCCTTGTGTGTATTGATGGTCAGATACTGTTCTGACTCCGGATCCAGCTTCAGTTGCTGATAAGCGAATGCCAGGTCCAGCTTACTGAAAACCTTCCCACCAGCTAGAGTGGCAAACAGATCTTCAGCGTTTGGTAGTGGATATTCCTCTGGTAGTATGCAGCGATTTACTGTGACCTTGTAGTCACCGCACATTCTGACGGTCTTGTCTGTCTTTGGGACTACAACAATCGGAGCGGCCCAGTCGCTCCTCGCTACTTTCATGATTATGTTATTCTTCTGTAGGCGGTCCAGTTCCATCTCTACTGCTTCCTTAAGAGCATAGGGAACTGGGCGTGGTTTGTGAAAGATAGGCTTGGTTCCTTCTTGCACTCTGACTTTTGCTGTGAAGTCTTGTATTTCGCCGTAGCCATCTTTGAAAAGTTCTTTGTGCTTCTCCAGCATGTTAGTGAGTGTATCCTGACTCACTGGTTTGTCCTTTCTCAGACTGAAGATTTCTCCCCAGTTTAACTTGATCTTTTGTAACCAGTTTCTGCCTAGCAAGGCTAATTTTTCTCCTTTAACAATGACAAGCGGTAGCGTCCATTCCTTCCCCTCATACCGGACTGGTACCTGGATCTGCCCTAACACAGGAATAGTGTCACCTGTGTATGAAGAAAGGCGGATGGACGCTGGCTGAAGAGGGCACTCTTTCAGTTTTTCTTTGTAGACTCTCTCTGGGACCAGAGATACAGACGCTCCGGTGTCCAGCTGCATTTTTACTGGTTTTCCCGCTAACTCCATGTTGAGATAGATTCCATTGTTTTGTTGTTGAGCTGTGTACACTGTGAACAGTTCCAATACTGTTTCAGTTGTACCTTCCTCTTCTTGTGCTGTGTCTGACACTTTGTGCGTTTTGAGGCTTTACACACTTTCTGTAAATGTCCAACCTTAACACAATTGTGGCACTTTACATTTTGGAATCGACATTCACTGTGCTGATGATTATCTCCCCCACATCTGTAGCAACTTGGCTTAGACCTTTGATATATGGGCTGCTTTGTTCTTGTGTAACCTTGAGGACGGGACTGAGAAAAGTGTGACTTGTGAGCCTTTTTCACCACGTGCATCACTGACCTTGTGAACACCTTTCTGACGTTCTGCATATCCCGATTAGCTCAATAGTATCCCTGTGGGCAAGCTCGAGTCCAAGTGCGATATCACAGGCTTTCCGAAAGGTCAGGTCCTCTGACAGAAGCCTTCTGTGATATGCTTCACCTGTGAGACCACATACAAACTTGTCTCGAAGAGCATCATCAAGAAATTGTGCAAACTCACATGTACTTGCCAGCCTTTTCAAAGCAAGGATGTAGTCAGCCACGGTTTCCCCTTGACTCTGGTGACGTTGGTAAAATCTGAAACGTTCTGCAATGAGAATTGGCTTAGGCTTGAAATGCATTGAAAGAGTTTCAGTCAGTTCTGCATAGTTCAACTCCACTGCTTTTATTGGTTCAATGAGACCTTTCAGCAATCCATACTCAGTTGGACCCAAAACACAGAGAAATACGTCTGCTTTCTTTTCATCTTTGATTTCATTTGCAGCCAGCCAACGCTCAAAACGCTCCAAATAGGAATCAAAATCCTCTTTTGTAGCCTCAAACTCTGGTACTCGACCAATGGTTGCCATTTTCACAGTTAATTGTTCCGTTTCCTTATTCCTTCATTTTCTTAATTTTCATCTAATTCTTCACTTCAGAAGTTTCTGCAATTACTTCATTCACTGCACTCCTTTGTAATAATGTACACACCGTGTTACGTTCCTTCTTCCTTTTTTTTCTTCTTGACAATATTTCTCCACTGAGATCGCCTAATTTCAATGGGTTCAATTAGTTTGTTTTTTTTACCACCAGAGGGCAGTGTCGCTTTTCTGGACTCCAATAGTCTTGCTACTTGGCAGCTCCTGAACACTGTACCAGTGCTTAGCCTTTTTTTACTGGCGAAAGAAAATAAAAAATAACTGACGAATTACATAATTATTTTGAGTTTCATTACTCACGCAACATTCTTCCCTTCAAGCAATGTCCGTTAAAGAAGTGTAATCACCTCGTCGCCACTGTAATATTTGTGTTGTGGAGAAATGACCAGACAGGCGGCGGGAGTACAGTTAGTTTTCGTTTAGTCCAAACCTCTCAAGCTCTACAGTTCCCGGGCACACTAGTGCGCATGTGCATTTCCTATTAGGTGTAGTAACGTAACACTGTCGTAATACATCACCGCTTAGTAACAGCATAGTAACTAATATAAACAGATGTAGATCCCAGATACTACAGTAGCTAGCTAACAGCCATGGAGGAGGGTCAAAGGATAGCAGCCCCAACTGTCAAAGTGAGTGAGTAGGCTATTTTGGATAGGGCAGGTACTTTTGTGTAGTTTCAGTCCCTAGAAGTGATGACTGAGAACAGTAAAATAATATTCAGTGCGGTCTAATTGAGTATATTGAAGTCTGTTTCTTGTGAGGTTTTCTGTCTTTAGATACAGAGAGCTGTGAATGCCTGTCTGCAGATGAAGTCCCAATGAAAAATAGTGGTTGTCAGTCCTCGTCCTGGGGACTCAAAGGGGTGCACGTTTTTCCTTTAGTACTACACAGCTGATTCAAATGATCAACGTATCACCAAGCTTCAAGTGGTAATTATGTATTCATTTGTGATGCTATCCTTGATATGATCCTGCTATTGTCACATGCACATGCATTTATCTATCCAGTGTTATCATGATTTGTTATAAGGGATATTATACTTTAGTAATCCACAATGACCTGGTGATGTAAAATTCAAAAAATGACATTATCTTCCATATTCCTATCGATACCTTGTAACTGGAGATACCTTCAAAACATTTGCCTACAGTTACCATGTAGGGCACTGAAATGTTTGGTCACTATGGCCATCTGGGACTGCCTCCAAGGGGAATTCAGGCATGTGAATGCTACCTGTGTCCTGCATAACTTCATGAGTATGGACACGAGGACCAGGATGGGATCTGGAGCTCGCCACCGTGTGCCTGAGGAGAGGTCTGCTGCTCTGCAGGACGTTTCAAGGATGGGGGCCAACAACACAGCACTGGAGGCAATCTGTGTGGGGTAGATCTTCACCTCCTACTTCTTCAAAGAGGGTGCTGTTCCCTGGCAACATCATAGACTACACTATGCACAACCAAATGCTCTTTTATTGCAATGTGTATGGCTCTTAAGAGTATTATTTCATTTACTTAGCTATGTCAACTGCAGTTATTAAATTCACAGTTTCTCTCCTTTTGATTTCTACTTCTCAGCTGAGGGTGCTGTTCTGGTATGGGTGATGTCTGTACAAAAACAAAACAGGCTCTTTTAAGAGTCACCCATAATTGAAAACATTTAGAACAATTAGACACCCTATAACCCACACCTACATACTTGTGTATCAATCTCATTGATGGGTTGTGCAGTAAGCAGGCTCAGGTGTATAACCGTGGCTCCTTCCACCTTCAAAGGATAGGCAAGAGGACCAACCATGGAGAATAGTTGTTATATGTTTATATAACTACGCTATATTTTTTGTCCTTGTGTGTCTGTGCATGTTTTTCAGTATAAAGTACACTGCAGCCACTTATTGTGGAGACCAGGTGAGACCACACACACACAGATTCCTGTTGACCACTGTCTCTTTAGCTACCTTATTTTGTCAATAACAGTCTCTCTCCTTCACTTCATCCCTCTCCTCCCTTCTCCCTAAATCCTCTAGGTTATTTCAGCTATGTTGGTGAACCCCACCCACATCTGAACTGGTTACATAGAGGGCACAGCATGATCAGAGGTGAGAGGTCACTTGGTCGGGTCAACAGGACGTATTATTAAAGACATGCTTTACATTGAAATACAGAGAGATGTACTAGTCCCAGAGTTAATCATCCAAGGTCAGTTTTGCATTTCACCTCCTGATGATTATGATAACTGACTGTGTTAGCATGATTAAGCCTTGTTTTTTAAAAATTATATCTCTCCATCTGTCTCTCATCTGCAGATATGTTTTGATGTGGGAGAAGAAGCCAACCCCCAGTCCCGTCATCGCCAGCTCACCAGCTCTTAAGATAATCTTCGGGCCAACTTGGGGCCTAAGGCTGTTAAGAGACACTGCTAGAGACACTATTACAGTATGTAATTGTGATGAACTCAGAGAACATTAGGGTAGCACTAATTCATCAATCATATGCTGTCTTCCCTGTTCCTTTTGACTCCTCTGCTCTTACCTCTTTCCCTTTCTTTCTTTTACACTCTCACACCTCTGTCTTCCTCTGTTTTATAATGAACAGCAGATGTGCATTGAAGTACAGATTGAACTTGTGTTTGTAATATCATATTACAATTATAATATTGATAATGCATGTATTATGTATTTGGAACACTTGGATAATGAACTTCTTTCAATAAAGTGTTTCACATTCTCTACTGGTTGAAATGAAGTCTCTCATTTGATATAATACTACACCTATTCTGTGTCCTCAGATCAATGAAGGGAGTTAGATATTGAGATTAACCGGTTTTAGAATATTTACATGATGCATAGGAAGTGTAGTGTAGTTTTTTTTCCTGTATATTTGAATTACAAATCAGCCTTTACTTAAATCATGTTTCTAGTCTATTGCATAGTTACAATGTATAACCATTGATGTCCCAGGACCAGGATTGGTAAACACTGTTTAAGTGTATAATTGTAATACATACATGCAGACACAGCATCATTCAAAGAATGGAGATTGATACTCCTGGTATTAGATGTGACGGAAAAAGAATGTCTCACAGACATTAATACCTGAACCGCACCTTTATTTGCCAAGGTAGAATACATGATCAGTGAATATATTTAATGTACAAGCAGCAATGTAGGGATCTCATGCTTGTTAATAGCTACATGTATATAGGATTTGCATCCTTGGCACAAAGTTATATTATATTCTACTCAATTCATAGGCTTTATTAATGCCATTCAGAATCTTTTGAAGTCGATACAACAGGCTATGATAGCTGAGGTTCATAGCTAGGTTACCAAATGTTTTAGGGTCCATACACAGATCGGCTATCTAGCTACACATCCATAGGCCTACAGGTATTTTTATCCTCCACTTCACAATAAGCAAGAAACAATTTAGCTAGCTACGTTACTTCAGCTGCATTGCATGGGAAATATCAGCAAGGCAAGCGTACAAAATTGTACATTAAATTTGAAGTAAATGCTTTAGCTAGATAGATTCGTTACATCCACTCATTCACAAGACGACAGCCTGGTTTGCTGGTTTTCTCAGGAGTCCCTAAAACATTAAACAACACAAATTACAATTTCAGGGTGGGTATAATTTGTGGAACATTCCAACAAATAAGGTTGCCAACAATCAACGCATACAAAGTTGTATAGCGGCAGAATACGATACCGGGTAGAGAGTGGGCCATGTCATTGTTTTTCACTCACCACCTTTATTCCGAAAAATGTCTGTCCTTACTCTGCTAGCCTATGGACAAACATTAAGAATAAGCTTCGTGGTGAGTTGATGCCTATTCGGCAGCAAACGTTGGTTAGCTATGTGAATTGATCATGCGTTGTTTGTTGGCAACCTTGTACTTTCCGAAGTTTTTGGAACAGATTCCTGTTGGAACGTTCCACAAATTACACCCACCCTCAATTTCATACTCATGACGTCACAACACCCATTAAGCTATGTAGCTAGCTGGCTAATGTTAGCTAGTCCGCTAGCTGGCTAAATATGGGTTTTCGTCAATTAACTTTATGACAAAAAAATATGCATCATCGGTTGTCTCTACATCAAATAACATATTCCTTTCAACTGTACATTTTTTTGCGTTACTCGTTATGACGTTATAATTACCTACATATGCTTCCATACAAGTATTTTTGTCAGCTATCTTTGCTGAAGAAGGTCTCCAACCTTGGGTCGCATTGCGTCAAATTCGTCATGGGAACCACTCAATATGATTGGTCATCGCCCAGCGGTCGCCGCTGGTGATTTCCATAACAGCCAGCGAGAGGAAGAGAGGCCCAACTCCGCAAAAAACATGTCTCCTTTCAGCAGGGGACGTTTTTCGTTGTTTCGCCCACCAAGCAAGGCGATTTTTATGGAGGTCAATAAAAATGTTGAATTTGGTCAACAAAAAAATGTATGGATTATTTTCTAAGTGAGGTTTATTTGATTGAATATACATTTATAAGAAAGACGTGACATACCAGCAACCTTAAGGAAAAACACTTTATATTGGAGTTGTCTTCAGATGGCTATGCATATTAATGAAATGAGGCTCGAATCATAACATCTCTCTCCATTCAGTAGAGGCGGTTGACGTCAACAACCCTCATCGAATATTTAGAAATATATTACAATAATGAGATGTATTCACCAATCCGAAGAAAAGGTAGGCGGGAGCTAGACAGCCTGCCATGCCGCTTTGTGGACAACGACTCCCATTGTGGAGGAGAAACATGTATCTTGTCAGTATATCCATCATATTTGGTACAGTACTGAAGATTTAGCTCCGTAGTCAAACGGCAGAAAACAACCAACAGAACTAAGCTTTCACTATTCGGGCAGATTGTTTTTTGCTTGGAGGGGGAATCACGTTGGCTGTATTACGGATGCTACGCATGCGTCTCTAACTTGTGTTTCAGGTCTCTTATTTAAAAGGAATACTTGTTTTTTTCTTGTAAACTGTCGCGATTTATGGTCGTTTTCATATGTGCAACAACATGTCAAATGTTAGTCTTTCGAATGGGAGTCCGACGTTGGAAAGGGTGGATCCGCGTCCGACGGATCACACGAAGCACCGGATTCGCAGAAATCTTTTCGGATCGGTAGATCACGACGAATTTAGGAGGGAGTGTTTGGTTCAAATGAAAGAGATGGAGAAGGCTTCTATTGACAAATGGAATTATGATTTCCTAAACGACAAGCCCCTTTCCCAGGGAGATTACAAATGGGAACCCATGAAAAGCAGTGACCTGCCTGACTTTTACAGCAGACCGCCTCACAAGCGAGTCTGGCCCTCTGGAAATGTGGACCATAACGGGAATCATGATTACCGAGTCCGACCGAGCTGTCCTACGAACGGGGCTGAGCTATCCGAGGAGACTGAGAAGAGCGAGAAGCAGACGCATTGTCACCACTCTCACAACCTGGCAAGGAAAAGACCTGCAAATCCAGGTAAATGATGCAGTTTTGAAAATTGACTTGAGGATTTTAGAGTTAACCAATCGAAAACAATTCAGCTAGTCTCCATCGCACAATATGCCACAGTCGAACTAAATTGTTACAATCTGCGAAATTGTATCGTACAATGTCGCTAAAAGCCTATACGTTGTACCCCTCATTTATAGATTCCGTCGACACTTACTTTCCAGAAAGACACGCTTTGTGTGTCAAGCTATTTAACACTTTGATTTCTTCCTCGTCTTGTGTTTTGAATGTTTGTTCTGCTCTGACCTAATGAATAGCCTGATTATATAACCACTTGGCTGTTTAGCTTGATGATAAACTTAATTTATGAACTATTCAACAGGGCGGGAAATTAGCTTTTTGGCGATAAACTGTTTACTGACATATCTTTATATTGTTTTTTACAGAACCCCAAAGTACTGGTAAAAAGTCACATTCGAGTGAAAAGGATGCAGTTGTGTCAAAGTCAGTAGAACAGACACCCAGCAAAAACGATTCCAGGACACATGAACACTAATACCAAGATAAGAACTTCATCATCATGCATTTCCAATGTATACTGTCAGGTGAGTGTGAAATGATGTGTGAATAACATAACCTCTGAATAATGGTATTTGTTCATGTGGAATTAGAATGTCCTGGAGCATAACCAGGTTGTTCTAATAACCTTATTATAAACATTAGCATTTCAGTTGTTTAAGCCTTAGTGAGATGTTAAAACGTGTAGATGACACACTTTGGTAAACGCCCCAGCTATCTGGTCTAATATTAACTTAAGCAAGCCTAGTGCAAGTGCAGAACAGTAGTAACACTTCATCAGCAGGCTTTGCATGAGGAAGGGTTGTTTTCAAGAGAATGAGCTCTTCAAGATGCTGCTCTCTCTCTGCAGAATTCAGTCTTGAGTGACATGTTGACATTTAATGTACACTTTTGCACTGTTTTCTTGCTTCAGCAGAATACACAATGCATGATACTGGACAACTAAACTGTCTTTACTATGCATGTGTTATAACCTTTAGGCTATGTACCCATAACCCCTTCTGTGAACAGAGCTAATATGAATTTGTTTTCCCCACAGGGCTGAGAAGTTCTCCTTTTTCGTTAAATACTGTACTTCAGGACCTGAAGAAGAGAAGAGGGAAAGAAGAGATACAGGATACAAAATGGCCTGCCTTTATAGGAGGGAGGGAGGCTGTGCAAGCACTGAATATTTACACTAAAGTTTTGGCACTCAATTTAATCCAATCGCCTCAAAAGCAGAAAATGTAGCAGTGTGCAAAATTGGATGTTTTTCCCTTTTTGCTCAGTTTTATTTTAACTACCTATGTTTCATATGTAGCACCAAAAACATAATATTATTATGTTGATAAAATACGTGTCTTGAAGAATTGCTGTGCAGTTTTCAATTTTTTTGTTTTTGTTTGTAAAAGTGGTCATATGATATCCTTGTTCAGGTATAATTGATAGTTATACATTCATATTATTTCTAGTCGGGGTTTTTGAGAGTATCTCATCAAAGAATCAATTGTTTCTATTTTGTGGCTTTATTCAGTGTTCAGTGGTAGTACATAGTTTAAAGGCATATTATTCAAAAGCTGGTCATTAGGGTTAGGGTCAATTCTTTTTCAATTGATGAAGTAAACTGAAAGTCATTCCAATTCCAATTTTCCTCAATGTTTTTCAATGAGAGAAAATATTTGGAATTTTTATTTACTTCCTGAGTTGACTGAATTTGAATGTAACTGACCCAATGCTACACAAAGGTCATACTGTCAATCAGTATGTTACATGACCTAACTAGATACAAGTTTACATGCAAATAATAATATATTATATATTTTTTTATTAAGTTTTCCTACTGCGAAAGGGAAAGATCCTGCCAAAGTTTCAACAATTGTCTTATTTTTATGGAGAAATTATTAAATGATTAGGCCTTATTCATGGCATAGTTAGAAATTATTGGTAAAAGTTTGAAATAATGAGTTCCCATTTTGAAGTATTAATTATTTTTATGCCACACTAAAATCAGTTGGTTTCCTTTAACTTATTCATAATGTGGTCCAGTTTGACCAGAGTAGCCTACACTCTCAGATGTGTTGTAACCACTGGGCACTTTTCAAACATAAATATGTGAATCAATGATTTGCCTCTTATTGTGTGTTGACTTCATGTTGAGCATGACATGGCACTATATAGACCACACAAAGGAAATAATTATCATCTTTTAGGAGGACAGACAGACAGATAAAAGACAAAGCTATACTGCATGTACAGTATGTCTGTATAAAACGTTGAAGTATACCTGTGTATTTTTCCTTGTAAAAATTATAGTAACTTATTTTTGTTCAGGTTTTTGTGGTTGTATTGATATCCAAAGTGACATTTTTTGAGCATTGTTATGTAAATACTTAAAAAAATGTTTTTGGATACAAAAGGTTGCAAAACTGAGCCTGATTAAAAATATACCTGTATATTTTGTATTGTGTCTCTGAAACCGGCAATCATTTGATAAAAAAAAACTATATTGGGTTAAATAAAAAGTGACTTATTTATTATTTTCAGAATTGCGTATTATGTGCACATTCATTTTCCTCCATATGTCAACATTGTCACAGTATGCTATACATTTAGGCTATAGTGTGCCAGGGCCAACCTCGGCAGTAGGCTAGTAAAGGTATTAGTTATTAGATATGGTTGATAATGTGTAAAAACACACGTCACCCAGAAATGATTGTTGTGCAGCAGGACGTGAGAGCAACGACTAGTTGCAGCTTTTTTATCTATGCATAATGCTACAGTTGAAAAATTGCATGATGTTACTGTTTATTGAGTGAAGAGATTCTTTAGAATTGAAATTGCCATAGATTCCACGAGACATGCTCAAGAGAATGTGCAAAAAAAGAAATATTTTTTACTTCGATTACACGTAACTCGCGCTGCAGAGAGAAGGTAACCAACCTCATTTGTAATGTGCAAACCAAACTAGTGTGTCTAGGATACTTTACAACCATCGCAATATACACATTTCTCATGTGGTATCAAAACAATTACGCACAACTCTCACTATTACACATCTTGTGATTTACGCCCCATTTTCTCTTTTGGAGTTTGCACCGACTCTGGATTTAAATACAACACGCAAATTCTCTCTTTTGGAGTTTGCACCGACTCTCGACTTAAAAACAACACGCATAGTCATGGCACATCCTGTTCTACAGTACGGGTGGAAAAAGTATGTTATTGACACTCGCTTTCTCCAATCAGGCACGCATTAAGAAAAGCACACCACTTCTGACAGCCACTTAGGTTGGCTTTCACTGCAGCCAGGTTTGAACAGAGTTAATTTAGGTCAGGACAGCATGTTCTTTTCGAGGAGCACACCCCTAAGTACTTTCATTCGCTGGCACGACTGGAGTGCCTCTTGCTCATAAGAGCAGGAGTAGTACAGTGTAAATGTGAATAGAACTGTCCCTGTAATGACCTCCTTTTACAGTGAAAGTAAGCGAAAGATATGTGGAAGAAAATTACAACAGTGATGTGTGCATAGAGGGAATTATTATTATTATTATTTTTAACCCTTATTTTACCAGGTAAATTGACTGAGAACACATTCTCATTTACAGCAACAAGGTTACAGGGGGAGGAGGGGGGATGAATGAGCCAATTGTAAACTGGGTATGATTAGGTGACCGTGATGGTATGAGGGCCAGATTGGGAATTTAGCCAGGACACCTGGATCAAGACCTCTACTCTTACAATAAGTGCCACGGGATCTTTAGTGACTACAGAAAGTCAAGACACCCGTTTAACGTCCCATCCGAAAGACGACACCCTACACAGAGCAATGTCCCCAATCACTGCCCTGTGGCATTGGGATATTTTTTAAGACCAGAGGAAAGGGCTCTCTCTGACTCTCCTACTGGCCTTCCAAAACCACTTACAGAAGAGGAGAGGAAAAACAACTTCAGGTTGGCAGTCACATGGAGGAATAGAATAGATTAGTTTACAGCACAGTTATAACACCTGTGTGTGTAGTGTACATACATGTAATGCCCGGATCATATTCTGCAATCGCTAGTTAGTCGTTATTCTGCATTGGTACGTTTATCCAATATTTAGTGGTACTGTCAATTGTTTATGGAGTGAAAATGGTCTAAATAGGAATGGCAAACATTGCATACAGTAGGGTACTGAGTTTACACTGTCTGACCTTGTAATAGGCTGTAGTAAAAAGACGACCACATCCCTGTTGTTATTGTTGTTGATGCCAAATTTCTAGGAAGCCACTGTGGTGGAGGCCGTTCACATATTTCTGGTTAATCTGAATTTGATATTCAAGCTAAAAACAAGCACTTATTTAAAGAAGTAGTGTGTATTGTATATCTCTCTCAGAAGAAAGAAACACAATTTATTGGTATTATGACTCTCTCTTCACTACAATGTTGCTACTATGCCAGATTGGACTACATAACTATTGGCACAAACAAGACTGTAAAATGCCTCACTATTCATATGGGTAACTGGGAGCTGTCAAAGTTTTTCTTTTGATTTGGAAAAAATATTTTGAAAACATCATTGACTGAAAACCTAGTCCCACCCTACTATAAAATACTGTATCCCATGGAGCACACTGCTACATACAATACAGTACCAGTCAAAAGTTTGGACATACCAAGGGATTTTCTTTATTTTTACTATTTTCTAGATTGTAGAATAGTAGTGAAGACATCAAAACTATAAAATAACACACATGGAATCATGTAGTAACCAAAAAAGTGTTAAACAAATCTAAATATATTTTATATTTGAGATTCTTCAAAGTAGCCACCCTTTGCCTTGATGAAAGCTTTGCACACTCTTGGCATTCTCTCAACCAGCTTCATGAGGTAGTCACCTGGAATGCATTTCAATTAACATGTGTGCCTTGTTAAAAGTACATTTGTGGCATTTCTTTTTCTTAATGCATTTGAGCCAATCAGTTGTGTTATGACAAGGTAGGGGTGGTATACAGAAGATATCCCTATTTGGTATCACATCCTGATCTGTTTAATCTGTCTTTATGATGGTCTCCAACCCCCTCCAAGTGATGCCCATCTTCCCCATTATCCCCTGTGTATTTACACCTGTGTTCTCTGTTTGTCTGTTGCCAGTTCGGTTTGTTTCATCAAGCCTACCAGCATTTCTCCCTTTGCTCCTGTCTCTCGGTTGTTCCTGTTTTCTTGTTTTACCGGTGTTGACCATTCTGCCTGCCCTGACCCTGAGCCTGCCTGCCTGCCGTCCTGTACCTTTGCCGCACCTATCTTGATTGCTGACCTCTGCCTACCCTGTCCCTGAGCCTGCCTACCATCCTGTACCTTTGCCCCACCTATCTGGATTACTGACCCCTGCCTGGCCTTGACCTGTCTTTTGCCTGCCCCAATTCAATTAATAAACTGTTGTTACTCCGACGTTGTCTGCATCTGGGTTTTACATGAAACATGATGATTTGGTAAAAGACCAAGTCCATATTATGGCAAGAACCGATCAAATAAGCAAAAAGAAACAACAGTCCCATCATTACTTTAACCTGTTGAGGCTGGGGGCGCTGTTGTCACTATTTATGCTAATCGTGTAATTTTTGAAACGGCTTCCCACAAAATTCTTGATCGTACAATATGCATATTATTATTATTATTGGATAGAAAACAGTCTATAGTTTATATAGGAGTTGAAATTTTGTCTCTAAGTGGAACAGAACCCATTCTACAGCAATTTCCCTGACATGGAGTCAGATTTCAGAAATGTTGGCCCCTGATCTGGAGTCAGTTAAAAGGCCACAGTTATTGCTATGAGTATACGGACACTGCTTACGTCTTCCCCTGGATGCCTTTACGTGATGACGATTTGAATGGGGTCGATTGCGCGTTCACAGGCACTACAAATTAAAAAATCCTGTAGCTAGGAACTCTTTTCTTGCTGCGTTATGCGCCTGGAGGACATCGACCCGCACTTGTTCCAAGCATTAGTGGAGGGAGTAATATTACTCTGGTTATGTTTCTACTCGTTATAGGAGTTAAAAACATCATAAGGTAGTTAATTTAAAGCGTTTTATAGCAATTTATATCCGTTTAGTGCGATTTTGGGACATTTATTTCTGAAACGCTGTGAATTGCTGGGCACGCTTCCAGTTCATCCCGAACGCAGTTGGCATTTCCACATGGCAAGAGGACAGCTTTCCACTAAAAGACGATTAGACCCAAGAAAGGATCCTTTGCCCAAGATACTGATGGAAGAACAGCTCAAAGTAGGACATGTTTATTATGATAAATCGTGTTTCTGTCGAAAAATGTTAGTGGCTTAGGACGCCATGTTTTTTGACGTAGCTTCGCTTGGCGCAAACTGTATTGAAAAGTAAGGATAATTAAAAAAATGTAATTCCGCGATTGTATTAAGAATTAAATTGTCTATCAATCCCTGTCCACCCTATATTTTTTTGTCACGTTTATGAGTATTTATGTATAAGAGTAGATCACTGTCTAATATGGCGCACGGACATTTTCTCACCAGCTGGGCTACATTTCACATTGTCTAACCATGATTTTGGTGGCTAAATATGCACATTTTCGATCAAACTCTATATGGATTGTGTAATATGATGTTACAGGAGTGTCATCTGAAGAATTCTGAGAAGGTTAGTGAAAAAATTAATATATTTTGGCGATGTTGACGTTATCGCTCACTTTGGCTAGAATCAATGCTGGGCTGCTATGTGCTATGTGCTATGCTAATATAACGATTTATTGTGTTTTCACTGTAAGACACTTAGAAAATCTGAAATATTGTCTGTATTCACAGGATCTGTGTCTTTCGATTAGTGTATGCTGTGTATTTTTACGAAATGTTTGATGATTAGTAAGTAGGTAAACACGTTGCTCTATGTAGTTATTCTAGTCCATTTGTGACAGTGGGTGCAATTGTAACCTATGCCATCTACCTGAAATATGCACATTTTTCTAACAAAACCTATCCCATACCATAAATATGTTATCAGACTGTCATCTGATGAGTTCTTTTCTTGGTTAGGGGCTATAAATATCTTAGTTTAGCCGAATTGGTGATAGCTACTGGTGTTGGTGGACAAATAAAAGATGGTGGATTATGCTAATGTGTTTTTAGGTAATAGATTTACATCTTTACATATTGTGTCTTCCCTGTAAAACATTTTAAAAATCGGACATGTTGGCTGGATTCACAAGATCTGTGTCTTTCATTAGCTGTATTGGACTTTAATGTGTGAAAGTTAAATATTTTAAAAAAATATTTTTTTTGAATTTCGCGGCTCTGCCTTTTCAGTGGGGGTGGGGGGGGAGTGCCGCTAGCGGCACCCTCAGCCTAGACAGGTTAAGACATGAAGGTCAGTCAATCCGGAACATTTCAAGAAACCATCAAGCGCTATGATGAAACTGGCTCTCATAAGGACTGCCACAGCAAAGGAAGATACAGAGTTACCTCTGTATCTTACCTCTGTATAAGTTCATTAGAGTTACCAGCCTCAGAAATCGGCAATTAACTGCACCTCAGATTGCAACTCACAGAGTTCAAGTAACAGACACATCTCAACATCAACTGTTCAGCGGACTGCGTGAACCAGGCCTTCTTGGTCGAATTGCTGCAAAGAAACCATTACTAAAGGACACCAGTAAGAATAAGAGACTTGCTTGGGCCGGTGGAAATCGGTCCTTTGGTCTGATGAGAGATTTTTGGTTCCAACCACCCTGTCTTTGTGAGACGCAGAGTAGGTAAATGGATGATCTCTGCATGTGTGGTTCCTACCGTGAAGCATGGAGGAGAAGGTGTGATGGTGTGGGGGTACTTTGCTGGTGACACTGTCAGTGATTTATTTAGAATTCAAGGCACACTTACCCAGCATGGCTCCCACAGCATTCTGCAGCGATAAGCCATCCCATCTAGCTTGCACTTAGTGGGACTATCATTTGTTTTTCAAAAGGGCAATGACCTAAAACACACCTCCAGGCTGTGTAAGGGCTATTTGACCAAGGAGAGTGATGGAGTGCTGCATCAGTTGACCTGGCCTCTACAATCACCCGACCTCAACCCAATTGAGATGTTTTGGAATGAGTTGGACCGCGGAGTGAAGGGAAAAGAACAGCCAACAAGTGCTCAGAATATGTGGGAATTCCTTCAAGACTTTTGGAAAAGCATTCCAGGTGAAGCTGGTTGAGAGAATGCCAAGAGTGTGCAAAGCTGTCCTCAAGGCAAAGGGTGGCTACTTTGAAGAATCTCAAATATAAAATATATCTTGATTTGTTTAACACTTTTTGGTTACTATATGATTCTAAATGTGTTATTTCATAGTTTTGATGTCTTCACTATTTTTTTACGATGTAGAAAATAGTAAAAATAAAGAAAAACCCTTGAATGAGTAGGTGTGTCCTAACGTTTGACTGGTACTGTATATGTCACACCCTGATCTGTTCCACCTATCTTTGTGCTTGTCTCCACCCCTATCCAGGTGTCCCCCATCTTCCCATTATCCCCTGTGTATTTGTACCTGTGTTCTGTTTGTCTGTTTCCAGTTCATCTTATCTTGGCAGCATTCTTTCCCGCCTTCCTGTTCCTCTAGTTCTGTTTCCTAGTTTTTCCCGGTTCTGTCTGCCCTGACCCCAAGCCTGCCTGCCGTCCTGTACCTGCCTGACTCTGACCTGATGACAAACCTCTGCCTACCCTCGACCTGCCCTTTGCCTGCCCCGTGTTTCTAATAAATAATCTGAGAACTGTACTATCTGCCTCCCGTGTCTGCATCTGGGTCGTATCCTGAGTCGTATAGTCCAGCAACAATCTGTGACTGTTATTACTAATTTGGCTACATTGTGATTATACAGTTACCTCAAATGCACTGTTTTATTTTCATGCCCAAATGTCTCATGGAACCATAATGAACTGTGATTTTAGATAATAAAACATATGGGAGCTACTAGAGTTTTCCTCTCAGTGACAATACTCCAGTTCATCTGAAATACTAATTTCCTCAAAATGTTCTCAATTAACCACTGTCAGGGTTGTGTGCAGCGAAGTAGCAGAGTCAAATGCAGGACACAGGTGTTTGAGCGAAACATAAAACGTTTACTCAAAATCACAGCAAAAATCCACAAAGGGAAAAAAACAGAAATAACAACAACCACTAACGTAACAAACAATCACGGACAAACAGAAATGAAAGCAAGAGGGTTAAATAGGGAACATGATGGGGGAATTGAAAACAGGTGTGGATAATACAGACAAAACAAAACGAAACTGAAAAGTGGATCGATGGCGACTAGAAAGCCGGTGACGTCGACCGCCGAACACCACCCGAACAAGGAGAAGGGCCGACTTCGGCGGAAGTCGTGACAGTACCCCTCCCCTGACGCGCGGCTCCAGCAGCGCGACGACACCGGCCTCGGAGACGACCCGGAGGGCGAGGTGCAGGGCGATCCGGGTGGAGACGGTGAAACTCTTGTAACATGGATGGATCTAGGATGTCCTCCACCGGTACCCAGCATCTCTCCTCCGGACCGTACCCCTCCCACTCCACGAGGTACTGAAGGCCCCTCGCCCGACGTCTAGAATCCATGATGGCCCTTACGGTATACGCCGGGACCCCCTCGATGTCAAGAGGGGGCGGAGGGACCTCCCGCACCTCAGACTGCTGGAGCGGACCAGCCACCACCGGCCTGAGGAGAGACACATGGAACGAGGGATTAATACGATAATCAGGGGGGAGTTGTAACCTATAACATACCTCGTTCAGTCTCCTCAGGACTTTAAATGGCCCCACAAACCGCGGACCCAGCTTCCGGCAGGGCAGGTGAAGGGGTAGGTTTCGGGTCGAGAGCCAGACCCGATCCCCCGGTGCATACACGGGGGCCTCACTGCGGTGGCGGTCGGCACTCGCCTTTTGTCTCCTGATGGCCCGTTGTAGCCGTACGTGGGCAGCGTTCCAAGTCTCCTCTGAGTGCCGAAACCATTCATCCACCGCAGGAGCGTCAATCTGGCTCTGATGCCATGGTGCCAGGACCGGCTGGTAACCTAGCACACACTGAAAAGGTGATAGGTTGGTAGAGGAGTGGCGGAGGGAGTTTTGGGCCATCTCGGCCCAGGGGATGTAAGCTGCCCACTCCCCCGGCCGGTCCTGGCAATAGGACCTCAGAAACCTACCCACATCCTGGTTTACTCTTTCCACCTGCCCGTTGCTCTCGGGGTGGAAACCTGAGGTAAGGCTGACCGAGATCCCCAGGCGTTCCATAAACGCCCTCCAGACTCTAGACGTAAATTGGGGACCCCGATCAGAAACTATATCCTCAGGCACCCCGTAGTGCCGGAATACATGGGTGAACAGAGCCTCCGCAGTTTGTAGAGCCGTAGGGAGACCGGGCAAAGGAAGGAGACGGCAGGACTTAGAAAACCGATCCACAACAACCAGGATCGTGGTGTTACCCCGCGACGGGGGAAGATCCGTCACAAAATCCACCGATAGGTGTGACCATGGTCGCTGTGGAACGGGAAGGGGTTGTAATTTCCCTCTGGGCAGATGTCTAGGTGCCTTACACTGTGCACATACCGAACAGGAGGAAACATAAACCCGCATGTCCTTAGCTAAAGTGGGCCACCAGTACTTCTCAGAAAGGCAGCGCACCGTCCGACCGATACCAGGATGACCAGAGGAGGGTGACGTATGAGCCCAACAGATCAAACGATCGCGGACATCAAACGGAACGTACATACGCCCAGCTGGACAGTCAGGTGGAATGGGCTCTGAACGTGACGCCCGTTCGATGTCCGCGTCCACCTCCCATACCACCGGTGCCACCAGGCGAGAGGCTGGAATGATGGGAGTGGGATCTGAGGACCTCTCCTCTGTATCATACAGCCGGGACAGTGCGTCTGCCTTAACGTTCTGGGAACCTGGTTTGTAGGAAAGGGTGAAATCAAAACGGGTGAAAAACATGGCCCACCTTGCCTGACGAGGGTTCATTCTCCTCGCTGCCCGTATGTACTCCAGATTGCGGTGGTCAGTCCAAATGAGAAAAGGGTGTCTAGCCCCCTCAAGCCAGTGTCTCCACGCTTTCAGAGCCATGACAACAGCCAGCAACTCCCGGTCCCCCACATCATAGTTTCGCTCCGCCGGGCTGAGCTTCTTCGAAAAGAATGCACAGGGGCGAAGCTTTAGTGGCGTACCCGAACGCTGAGACAGCACAGCCCCTATCCCCGCCTCGGACGCGTCCACCTCAACTATGAATGCTAAGGAAGGATCAGGATGAGCCAGCACTGGAGCTGAAGTAAACAGAGCCTTCAGGTGACCAAACGCCCTGTCCGCTCCAGCTGTCCACTGCAGTCTCACCGGTCCTCCCCTCAGCAGTGAGGTAATGGGAGCCGCTACCTGACCAAAACCCCGGATAAATCTCCGCTAGTAGTTGGCAAACCCTAAAAACCGCTGCACTTCCTTTACCGTGGTTGGAGTCGGCCAATTACGCACGGCTGAAATGCGGTCATTCTCCATCTCTACCCCTGACGCTGAAAAGCAGTACCCTAGGAAGGAGATGGACTGTTGGAAGAACAGACATTTCTCAGCCTTGACGTACAGGTCATGCTCCAACAGTCGACCAAGCACCTTACGCACCAGGGACACATGCTCGGCGCGTGTAGCGGAGTATATTAGAATGTCATCTATATACACCACTACACCCTGCCCGTGCAGGTCCCTGAATCTCTCATCCACAAATGATTGGAAGACTGATGGAGCATTCATTAACCCGTACGGCATGACGAGGTACTCATAATGCCCAGAAGTGGTGCTAAATGCTGTCTTCCACTCATCTCCCCCCTTAATACGCACCAGGCTGTAAGCGCTCCTGAGGTCCAATTTTGTGAAGAAGCGCGCCCCGTGTAATGACTCGGTCATACTGGCTATGAGTGGTAGCGGGTAACTGTATTTTTTCGTGATCTTATTTAATCCTCGATAATCAATACACGGGCGCAAACCTCCATCCTTCTTCTTCACAAAAAAGAAACTCGAGGAGACAGGTGAGATGGAAGGCCGAATGTATCCCTTTCCCAGAGATTCGGTGACATATGTCTCCATAGCCACTGTCTCCTCCTGTGACAGAGGATACACATGACTCCTGGGAAGTTTAGCGTCTACCAAGAGATCTATCACACAATCCCCCGGTCGATGGGGTGGTAATTGAGTCGCCTTCTTCTTACAGAAGGCGAGTGCCAAATCGGCATATTCGGGAGGAATGTGCATGTTGGAAACCTGGTTTGGACTCTCCACAGTAGTGGCACCTAAGGAAACACCTACACATCTACCTGAACACTGACAGGACCATCCCTTGAGAGTCCTCTGTTGCCACGAAATAATCGGATCATGAGAGGCTAACCAGGGAAGACCCAACACAACAGGAAACGCAGGAGAGTCGATCAAAAAGAGACTAATTCTCTCCTCGTGATCCCCCTGCGTTCTCATAGCGATGGGCGCTGTGACCTCCCCAATCAGCCCCGACCCCAAAGGACGACTATCTAAGGCATGTACAGGGAAGGGAACATCAACAGGAATAATAGGGATCCCTAATCTATGTGCTAAAGAGCGATCAATAAAGTTCCCAGCTGCGCCTGAATCTACTAGCGCCTTATGCTGAGGATGCGAGGAAAACTCAGGAAATTCTATATGTAACCACATGTGCGCAACAGAAGACTCTGGGTGAGTTATGTGCCTACTCACCGGAGATGACCCATCAGTGCTCCGCCTGCTACCTCGACTTCCAGGAGAAACACCCCAGCACCGGACAGCAGTGTGTCCTCTGCGTCCACAGTTGGTGCATGGAGTGGTCCTCCCTCCGGTCTCCCTACTAGCAGCCCCTCCTAACTCCATCGGTGTAGGATCCAAGGGCCTGGGTAATGGAACGGGCGGACCCCGATCTAGACGTCCGCGGGAGGCCAACAGGTTATCCAGCCGGATAGATAAGTCCACCAGCTGGTCCAGGTTAAGAGTGGTGTCCCTGCAGGCTAACTCCCTACGAACGTCCTCTCGTAGACTACACCTGTAGTGATCGATCAGGGCCCGCTCATTCCATCCCGCACCAGCGGCCAGAGTACGAAAGTCCAAGGCGAAATCTTGAGCGCTCCTCATCCCCTGTCTGAGATGGAACAAACGCTCTCCCGCCGCTCTCCCTTCAGGTGGATGATCAAAGACCGCCCGGAAGCGGCGAGAGAAGTCATCATAGTCATCCAGGGTTTGTCCCTCTCTTCCCCAGATGGCGTTGGCCCACTCCAGGGCCTTACCAGTCAGACAGGAGATGAGGGCGCCCACTTTCTCTCGTCCTGAAGGGGTCGGATGAACAGTTGCCAGGTATAACTCCAACTGTAGGAGGAATCCCTGACACCCGGCTGCTGTATCGTCATACGCTCCTGGGAGCGAGAGCCGAATCCCACTGGGTCCTGACGATGGAGGGATGACCGGTGGAGTAGGGATAGGCGCGGGTGGTGTTGATGGGGTCTGATTTACCGGGAGACCTCCTCTCTCCCATCGGTCCATTGTCTGCAGCACGCGATCCATGGCAGTCCGTAAACTGTGTAACATGGTCGCGTGCTGTTGAACTTGCTCCTCGACTGGGAGAGAGGGGCTGGCTGTGCCTGCTGACTCCATTTGAAGTTTGGTCCGTGATTCTGTCAGGGTTGTGTGCAGCAAAGTAGCAGAGTCAAATGCAGGACACAGGTGTTTGAGCGAAACATAAAACGTTTACTCAAAATCACAGCAAAAATCCACAAAGGGAAAAAAACAGAAATAACAACAACCACTAACGTAACAAACAATCACGGACAAACAGAAATGAAAGCAAGAGGGTTAAATAGGGAACATGATGGGGGAATTGAAAACAGGTGTGGATAATACAGACAAAACAAAACGAAACTGAAAAGTGGATCGATGGCGACTAGAAAGCCGGTGAAGTCGACCGCTGAACACCACCCGAACAAGGAGAAGGGCCGACTTCGGCGGAAGTCGTGACAACCACAACCTCTTGTCAGGAAAAAAAGTTTGTTTCTCACTTACTGCCTACAGTAAGTGAGAAACAAACCATTTAATGGTAAAGGGAATTACTACACATTTGTTGTGTAATTAACAAGTATCACATCTGTTTCTCATCTACTGGATAAGACATCTTATAGATGGACAAATTAATATGGAGCACATAGGCAGGAACAATGCAGCCACATTATTAAACCCCACTGTGTGTTACTCCTTTGATGACTGTAAGTTGTCAGAAAACAAGCCCATCACTCTTATTGAAATTACATTTTATTTTGATGGTCTCTTTTGAGATCCTCTGCTGACTAGAGGTAGATTAGCTAGGCCAAATCAATCTTTTAAGTGATTCAGCATTTCATAGAGTAGACAACCAGAGTCATGCACATTTAGGTGGATACAATTATGTTTGCCCTGTGTGCACATAAAGGCAAAGTGGCTAATAATCCCAGCACATGTTTGAGTTCATATCAGATCGAACTGAATGGCACTCAGAGCTCAATAACAACAGACAGAGCTCATTGGAAATGGAAGGTCAGCTATTGTTCGGGTTATCCTTGATGGAGAGGGAAACTACTGTGCAGCAGCCAAAATATTTAGGTGGTGTGCAAGTGTGTGTGGGTGCGTGTGTGCGTGTGTGCGTGCATGTGTTTGACTCAACTCAACTGGCAGAAAGGCAAGGTAATGAGGCGCGCACACTAGATGAGATGATATCATAATTTTCAAAGGACCCAGCGTGTACTGCCAGGTATGACC
This sequence comes from Salvelinus fontinalis, assembly GCF_029448725.1. Lineage (NCBI taxonomy): Eukaryota > Metazoa > Chordata > Actinopteri > Salmoniformes > Salmonidae > Salvelinus > Salvelinus fontinalis. Next base: position 20,048,616 of record NC_074675.1, on the reverse strand, counting down.
TCACATGCAGAGTAGTTAGGTGGTGTGTGTGTGAGTGAGGGAATGTGTGTTTTTCCACATGTGTGTGTGTGTGTAAAGTTGACAATTCTCCTCATACTGACCCCTTCATTGATATGGCTATGTTAGCCCACACCACCCCATAATCTCCCCTCAGTGACCCTATGTCCATTACCTAGTAATAAGCGGTGTAGGGTTTTAATCAATCTCAGCTCTCAGAGGTGTGTGTGCGTGCGTTTGTATGAGTTGTCTGAGCCCATTCCAAACCCATTCAAAGTCGAACGCCAACCACATTTCCGTAGTACGTGAATTAGCGGAGGTCTAATTTCTACAACAGATAATGAGAAGAGAAAAGGACAGTAAAAATCACAAATGTTGGAGTTGGCACTGTTAATATATGATTAGCAGAGGCCCAAAAAACATGAGCTCATATTCTGGCATCTCCACTGGGAAAAAAGGAACAAACTTAGCTTATGAATGTTCTTATTTTATTTTGGAAATGCATCTCGCCAATCTGTTTTGTGTTGTTATTAATTCAACAGATTTTTTCATGAGGGTGAATTAACTATTTTATTTTCCATCTCTCTCTCTGCCCAACAGTCATGTGCTCTGGCACTACACCCCTTGCCCATTATGGACCTATGTCAGAGAGCAGGCCTGGGTTCAAATACTATTTGAAATCTTTCAAATACTTTCAGCATTTGCCTGGAAGTACCGGTTAGGCGCAGTGTGCATATCAGGGACTTTTCTATTGGTTCCATTGCAACAGGCAAGCTCAGTCAAGCACCAATAACGTATTTGAAATTATTTGAAATAGTATTTGAACCCAGGTCTGACAGTGAGTGAGTGAGTGGGAGGGAAATTGAGGCCCTGGCTAAGACTCCCTCAGCCCAGGTTGGGCCAAGACGTGTCCAGCTTCAGTGCAGGATGTAAACAAGTGGACGTGCCAATGTGGAATTTTTATACACATTGGCTCCTTGACACATGGTGTCTTGCTGTGTGAACTCAGAGACACACTGGATGGAGTGCAGCATGTGTGTTTTTGATTTGCTCAGAGCGAGTGAGCATGCTGCGCTGTGCTCGTATGTTCAACCCCACTCTGTTACTCCCCACCATTGTCTCCCCCTTCCTCCCCCCTAGTGTATCACATCTTTGATTTCTTTCACCTAGCCCCGAGGGGGTTGATGACATACTTGTGTTCGGCAGGGAAAGAGAAAAAAAGAGAGAGAGAGATAGAGAGAGAGAGAGAGAGAGGAAAAACCAACATGGTTTGAAAATCTGTCAACTGCTGAGGTGACCCATGTGCCTGCTAATAACTAGGGGGGTATGTCTGTTTGCCTCATACATCAGTGCACAGCCAGCTGGAGGATGGCACGCACTTCCAGAGAGAGGCAGCACAGTAACTCAATATCACTTACTGTGTGCCTGCCTTTCACAATTCAGAGAACACACTTTGACTGGCTATGATATTATTACCCAAGACACATAGAATGTTCTATGGGATTAGTAAACAATAGATGGTGCCCTCTAGTATGGTATTGCAGAAGCACACACATATAGTATTTAGTCATGGTGTCACGTCCTGACCATAGTTCTTATGTGTGCTGCTTGTTTTAGTGTTGGTCAGGACGTGAGCTGGGTGGGCATTCTATGTTGTGTGTCTAGTTTGTCGGTTTCTGTGTTCAGCCTAATATGGTTCTCAATCAGAGGCAGCTGTCAATCGTTGTCCCTGATTGAGAATCATATATAGGTGGCTTGTTTGGTGTTGGGGATTGTGGGTGGTTGTCTTCTGTCTTTGTGTTCTGCACCAGATAGGACTGTTTTCGGTTTTCACATTTATTGTTTTGTTGTTTGTAGTGTTCACATATTCTTTATTAAATTATGTTGAACACTAGCCGCGCTGCGTTTTGGTCCTCTCCTTCATCCTAGAAAGAAAACCATTACACATGGCATCGTACTGTATGGGTTTTCTCTCAGTGTCACTCCTCACTTCATAGTCACCATTACGCTCCTGATTCCAACATATACTTACCTCTCTGATCTAAAACTATACATCATAATTTAGTCTAGTGTTTGTTAATCCTGGTTCTGGGGACCCAAAGTCGTGCACCTTTTAGTTTTTGCTCTAGCATTATACACCTGATAGCACTAATCAACTCAACATCAAACATTTGCTTAGAGGAATCAGGTGTGTAGTGCTAAGGAAAAAACAAAAAGTGCACCCCTTTGGGCCCCTCAAAGAGGATTAAGAAGCACTGCCTTTTTTTATGAAAGAAGCCTTGAGTCTAATTTTCTGTATTTCTGCATATTTTTTGTGTGGTTCTGGAATGTAAATATAAGCCATTTAGCAGATGCTTTTATCCAAAGCAACTTACAGTCATGTGTTCATACATCTTACATATGGGTGACCCCAGGAATTGAAACACAGTGTAGCTGGATTAACCTGAAGGGGGATAGAATATTTGAATTGGTTAACTGATCATTGAACAGTTGTAAATCTTACAGACTGCACCTTTACATTTCTTACAGCATCAACAGAGTCTGTTAACTCCTCCACACACAAGGCAAGACACATGCCTCTGTTTGCATCTTCCACATCAGATGGAGTGTAACCGATGTGAAATGGCTAGCTAGTTAGCGGTGGTGCGCGCTACTAGCGTTTCAATCGGTGATGTCACTTGCTCCGAGACCTTGAAGTAGTTGTTCCCCTTGCTCTGCAAGGGCCGTGGCTTTTGTGGCGCGATGGGTAACGATGCTTCGAGGGTGGCTGTTGTCGATGTGTGCAGAGGGTCCCTGGTTCGTGCCCAGGTAGGGGTGAGGAGAGGGACGGAAGCTATACAGTTACACCAGTCACACATCAGACCTCACCTTTGTGTGTGTGTGTGTTAGAGAGAAAAGGAAACACCTATATCTAACAGAAAATAACTGTCTGTCTCATTTCAACCACAAGACAAATGTCACGTTCAGCAGCACACTCTAAAAGTTTAATTTTAAAAATAAGTTCAAACAAGGAGCAAACCAACCATTTACCTTGCATAACGTTTGACATAAAAACATCTATCTAATGTATAAATAGGGATTATAGAATGACATAACTTTCTGATAGCTTTGAAATGTTTTGTTGAGATGATAAATTGCATAAAGAAATGGCAACCCCACCCCCAACCCATGTCCAAAAACCATAACCATTGCATTGCAATGAGTAGCTAGGTAAAACACTCTTACTACAGCTCGGTCAACATGGCTATCTCCTGTGAGCATTAACCATCCATTCCATGGACAAGCACACATTCAGCTCAATTATCAGTCAGCTCTAGACACCAGGGCCTTTGGTCTACATTCAAACCTATGAATGCGTCCCAAATGACACCCTCTTTCCTATATACAGTAGTGCACTACTTTTGACCAGGGCCCATAGGGCACTATATAAGGAATTAGGGTGCCGTTTGGGATGCACCCCATGGGTCAGTTTTATGACCCATCATAAGGCATGTCACATACGATAAGATAGAGGTTGTAGTTGATAATTAAACGCAATGTTATGATGTGATAACAGAATGACAAAGAGTACCCTAGCCCTACACACAAAACAAGCTGATTGATGGAAAGGAGATATAGCTAGAGGTTGTTTTCAGAACTGAGTAGAAATAAATAGACAGATTCGAGAGGATTCTAGAATTAGTTCTAGAATGCAGTCTTCATTTTTTTTTGTAGATCGGCATACAGAGTCAGTCATATCAGAAGCAAGAGTTTTTAAATTAAGCTAGCTAGCTTTAGGGAGAGTAAGATGATCCTACATCTGTGCGTACAGTATGTGAGCAACTTCAAGCTGGAGGAAAATCAGAACTCTAGTTTGCAAGCCTTGTGCCTGTCTCTGTTGCTGATCCTTTCATTCACATTGCCCTCTCTTGGAGTCCAAAGGAGAGTGTGGTACAACATAATACCACAATTCTCCAAATACCACACGACACTTGAATGATATATCATTATTACATAGACGAGTTATGAGGGCTTTCTTTGGTATAAATACCTTATCTGTGAGCTGGGCTCATAATGGGGCATAATGAAGATAGGTTTGAGATTGTATACTCATATCATCATCCCATTCATATTGCTTCACTGTTGAATTCACAAGGGTGGTGGTTTCGGCTGTGCTGGGATAGGGAGATGACTGGCTAAATAGAAAGGAGAAGATACAGTGCATTCGGAAAGTATTCAGACCCCTTCCCTTTTTCCACATTTTGCTACTTTACAGCCGTATTATAAAATGGATTAAATAAAAACATTTCATCATCAATCTTCACACAATACCCCATAATGACAAAGCCCAAAGTTTTTTTTACATTTTTGCAAATTTATATACATATAAAAACAGAAATACCTTATTTACATAAGTATTTGCCTTTGCTATGAGACTTGAAATGCTCAGGTGCATCCTGTTTCCATTGTCATCCTTGAGATGTTTCTACAGCTTGACTGGAGTACACCTGTGGTAAATTCAATTGATTGAACGTGATTTGGAAAGGCACACACCTGTCTATATAAGGTCCCACAGTTGACAGTGCATGTCAGAGCAAAAACCAAACCATGAGGTCGAACGAATTGTCCGTAGAGCCCCGAGACAGGATTTTGTCAAGTCACAGATCTGGGGAATGGTACCCCAAAATTTCTGCAGCATTGAAGGTCCCCAAGAACACAGTGGCCTCCATTATTCTTAAATGGAAGAAGGTTGGAACCACCAAGACTCTTCCTAGAGCTGGCCACCCAACCAAACTGAGCAATCAGGGGAGAAGGGCCTTGGTCAGGGAGGTGAACCTTCCAGAAGGACAACCATCCCTGCAGCCCTCCACCAATCAAGCCTTTTGGTGGAGTGGCCAGATGGAAGACACTCCTCAGTAAGACCATGAGAAGCAAGATTATCTGGTCTGATGAAACCAAGATTGAACTCTTTGGCCTGAATGCCAAGCGTCACGTCTGGAGGAAACCTGGCATCATCCCTACATTGAAGCATGGTGGTGGCAGCATCATACTGTGGGGATGTTTTTCAGTGGCAGGGACTAGGAGACTAGTCAGAATTGAGGGAAAGATGAACGGCGCAAAGTACAGAGAGAACCTTGATAAAAACCTGCTCCAGAGCGCTCAGTACCTCAAACTGGGGCGAAGGTTTACCTTCCAACAGGACAACAACCCTAAGCACACAGCCAAGACAATACCGGTGTGGCTTCTGAATGTCCTTGAGTGGCCCCGCCAGAACCCAGACTTGAACCTGATAGAACATCTCTGGAGAGACCTGAAAATAGCTGTGCAGTGACACTCCACATCCAACTTAACAGAGCTTGAGAGGGTTTGCATAAAAGAAGGGGAGAAAGTCCCCAAATACAGGTGTGCCAAGCATGTAGCATCATACCCAAGAAGACTCAAGGCTGCAATCGCTGCCAAAGGTGCTTCAACAAAGTACTGAGTAAAGGGTCTGAATTATGTAAATGTGATATTTAAGTTTTTTATTTTTAACACATTTGCAAAAATGTCTTAACCTGTTATTCTTTGTCATTATGCGTTGTAGATAGATTAGGGGGGGAAACAATTTATTCCATTTTAGAATAAGGCTGTAACGTAACAAAATGTGGAAACAGTCAAGGGGTCTGAATAATTTCTGAATGTACTGTATATCTCAGTTTTTTTCTCTGTCTTTCTCTCTCTCTCCACTCCCCCCATCGCCCCAAGATTAACTTCTCTGCGCTACGGATCCCTTTTACGGGATCACTTTCCTAAACAACCGCTAGAATTGCAGGGCGCCAAATGCATAAATATTACAAAAAAATATTTATAATCATGCAATCACAAGTGAAATATACCAAAACACAGCTTAGCTTGTTGTTAAAAACAAGCAGAGGCGTCACAAAAGTCAGAAATAGCGATAAAATATATCACTTACCTCTGAAGATCTTCCTCTGTTTGCAATCCCAAGGGTCCCAGCTACATAACAAATGGTTACTTTGTTCGATAAAGTCCTTCTTTATATCCCAAAAAGGTCAGTTTAGTTGGCGCACTTGATTCAGTAATCCACCTGTTCCCTTCATTCAAAATGCATACAAAGGAATCCCAAAAGATACCAATAAACTTCGTCCAAACAAGTCAAACAACATTTCTAATCAATCATCAGGTATCATAATATGTAAATAAACGATAACATTTAATACGGAGAATAGTATGTTCATTTCCGGAGATAAATATCGAAGTGTGCGCCCTCATCCACGCGCACCACAATACTACAGTAAAAATGAGAGCCACTTAGAAAAACTACAAATTCTAGCTCATTTTTCAAAAAACAAGCCTGAAACTCTTTCTAAAGACTGTTGACATCTAGTGGAAGCCCTAGGAACTGCAATCTTGTAGGTATTCCTTTGATTGTCCCATAGACAGCCATTTCAATGGGTGGTGACCTCCCCAAAAAATTATTCCGGAGGGATTCTCCTCTGGTTTTCGACCGCTATATCAGTTCTGTTGTTATACACACAGATATTATTTTAACAGTTTTAGAAACTTCAGAGTTTTCTATATAATACTACAAGTGATATGCATATCCTAGCTTCTTGGCCTGAGTAACAGGCAGTTAACTTTGGGCACGTCATTCATACGAATTTTCGAATACTACCCCTATCCCTAAAAAGTTAACTCTAGTTTTTGCAAGTCGGTTCGGACATCTACTTTGTGCATGACACAATTAATTTTCACAACAATTGTTTACAGACAGATTATTTCACTTATAATTCACTGTATCACAATTCCAGTATGTCAGAAGTTTACATACACTAAGTTGACAGCTTGGAAAGTTCCAGAAAATTATGTCATGGCTTTAGAAGCTTCTGATAGGCTAATTGACATAATTTGAGTCAATTGGAGGTGTACCTGTGGATGTATTTCAAGGCCTACCTTCAAACTCAGTGCCTCTTTGCTTGACGTCATGGGAAAATCAAAAGAAATCAGCCAAGACCTCAGAAAAAAACTGTAGACCTCCACAAGTCTGGTTCATCCTTGGCAGCAATTTCCAAACGTCTGAAGGTACCACGTTCATCTGTACAAACAATAGTACGCAAGTATAAACACCATGGGACAACGCAGCCATGATACCGCTCAGGAAGGAGATGTGTTCTGTCTCCTAGAGATGAATGTACTTTGGTGCGAAAAGTGAAAATCACTTCCAGAACAACAGCAAAGGACCTTGTGAAGATGCTGGAGGAAACAGGTACAATAGTATCTATATCCACAGTAAAATGAGTCCTATATTCGACGTGACCTGAAAGGCCGCTCAGCAAGGAAGAAGCCACGGCTCCAAAACCACCGTAAAAAAGCCAGACTACGGTTTGCAACTGCACAACTGCACATACTTTTTGGAGAAATGTCCTCTGGTCTGATGAAACAAAAACAGAACTGTTTGGCCATAATGACCATCGTTATGTTTGGAGGAAAAAGGGGGAGGCTTCCAAGCTGAAGAACACCATCCCAACCGTGTGAAGCATAGGGGTGGCAGCATCATGTTGTGGGGGTTCTTTGCTGCAGGTGGGACTGGTGCACTTCACAAAATAGATGGCATCATGAGGCAGGAAAAAGATGTGGATATATTGAAGCAACATCTCAAGACATCAGTCAGGAAGTTAAAGCTTGGTCGCAAATGGGTCTTCCAAATGGACAATAACCCCAAGAATACTTCCAAAGTTATAAGGACAACAAAGTCAAGGTATTGGAGTAGCCATCACAAAGCCCTAACCTCAATCCTATAGAAAATGTGTGGGCAGAACTTAAAAAGCGTGTGCGAGCAAGAAGGCCTACAAACCTGACTCAGTTACACCAGCTCTGTCAGGAGGAATGGGCCAAAATTCACCCAAGTTATTGTGGGAAGCTTGTGGACGACCACCCGTAACGTTTGACCCAAGTTAAACAATTTAAAGGCAATGCCACCAAATACTAATTGAGTTTAACCTTTTACGGGGGCAGTCCGACACCGGTACACTTATGACAACATCCAGCTCAAAGTGCAGGGCGCGAAATTCAAAATCTATTTTTTTTTAATATTTAACTTTCACATATTAACAAGTCCAAGACACCAGATGAAAGGTGCACATCTTGTGAATCAAGCCAACATGTCCGATTTTTTAAATGTTTTACAGGGAAGACAAAATATGTAAATCTATTAGCTAACCACGTTAGCAAAAGACACAACTTTTTCTAACTCCATCAGTTTCTTACTCCATCAGGTGCTATCACAAATTCGACCAAATAAAGATATAAATAGCCACTAACCAAGAAACAAATTCATCAGATAACAGTCTGATAACATATTTATTGTATAGCATATGTTTTGTTCAAAAAATGTGCATATTTTATGTATAAACCATAGTTTACATTTCAGCTACAATCCGAAATTGCACCGAAAGCAGACAGAATATTTACAGACACCAACGTCAAATAGCTAATTACTCATCATAAAACATTTCTGAAAAATACATAGTCTGCAGCAATTGAAAGACAGGCATCTTGTGATTCCAAACAATATTTCCGATTTATTAAATGTTTTACAGCGCAAACAAAATGTATCGCTATATTAGCGTAGCTACAATAGACAGAAATAATTGGGCGCCCACGGCCAGTTCACTTGCAAGACAGATATATGAAATAACATCATAAAATGGGTCTTACTTCGCTGATCTTTCATCAGAATGTTGAAGAACGTGTTCTCTGTCCAGATGAGTCGTTGTTTCGATTCAGAATGGCAAATGCCCCTCTTCAATTAGCATTGGCACTAGCCGAGTGGCATAAATTTCTCCAACGTAAACACAGTCAGAGGACGGAACACGGCAAAACTCCCGAATAAAGTTTCAATAATCTGACTAAACTATATTGAAAAAACATACATTACGATGATATGGTCACATGTATCAAAAAAAAATCGAGCCGGAGACGTTAGCCGTTCGTTACCAAGGCAAAACAGAAATCAATCCCACTTCCTTCAGAGTACCGGAAGTGGACCGTCACGTCAAAGAAATAGGTTTTTTTCCACCACAGACCAAGAGGAGCAAAAAAAAATCTTCTCTGACATCCTCTTTACACCAATAGGAAGGCGTATAGAGTGTCAGCAGACTCCTAAGTGTTAAGACCATGTATAGGCATCAAGTTGAAAAGAGCATCGATTTCTGACATTTCACTTCCTGGTCAGGAAAAGTGCTGCAGAAGGACTTCTGTTTCACTCAGAGAAATAATTCCAACTCTTTTAGAAACTAGAAAGTGTTTTCTATCCAAAAAGAATAATAATATTCATAATGTACGAGCAAGATTTGAGTAGGAGGCCGTTTGAAATGGGCACCATTTCACTGGCTACTCAACACTGCCTTGCAGCCATAAGAAGTTAATGCTTTTGTATGCAGGGCGCTGTCCTCAGATAATCGCATGGTAAGCGATTTTTTAAATCTGACAAAGCGGCTGGATTAACAAGAAGTTAAGCTTTAACCTGTTTGGGCTGCAGGGGCAGTATTGAGTTCCCGGATAAAAGGTGGCCATTTCAAATGACCTCGTACTCAATTCTTGCTCGTACAATATGCATATTATTATTCCTATTGGATAGAAAACACTCTCTAGTTTCTAAAACCGTTTGAATTATATCTGTGAGTCAAACAGAACTCATTTTGCAGCAAACTTCCTGACAGGAAGTGGAAAATCTGAAATCGATGCTCTCTTCTAGGGGCTGCCTATTAAAGTCCTTGAAATGTATTAGTTTAGATGCACTTCATACGTCTTCCACTAGATGTCGACAAGCAGTGAGAGAAGAAATTGAGTGTGTAACTTGATCTGGGCTCGCATAATAGCTCTTGGCATGACGTGTCACCAGTTTCCTGTTTTCTGGTGAGCGCGCGAAGGGACCTGGTTTTGCCTTCTGTACAGCTGTCGTTATAGACGACTAATATCTCTGGCTTTGATTTTATTTGATACATGTGAAAATATCATCGTAAAGTATGTTTTTTCAATATAGTTTCATTAGATTATTGACATTTTTTCGGGACGTCAGGCGTGTTGCGTTGTGTGCCTTTGTTCAGGAAGGAGAGCTTAGCGCCACTTTGCTAGCTTTCCGTGCTAATTGACTGGAGAAGAGGACATTCTAAATCCAAACAACGATTGTTCCCGACATAGGACCCCTTGTATAACATTCTGATGAAAGATCATCAAAAGTAGGACCCATTTTATGATGTTATTTCATATATCTGTCGTACACGTGAACTAGTCATTTGCGCCCAGCTTTTGGGTACTCTCTCGCCATAACGTATATCGTAATTAAGTTATTTTTAGAATTCTAACACGGCGATTGCATTAAGAACTAGTGTATCTATCATTTCCTATACAACATGTATTTTTTAGTTATGTTTATGAATAGTTATTTGGTCAGAATATGTGAGTCAGAAAAAGTGTCAGAAAAATATCCGGACGTTGTGGGAAAAAGATGCTACTTTAGCACAATGTATAACCACTGATTTCAGCTCTAAATATGCAAATTTTCGAACAAAACATAAGTGTATTGCTTTGGACGTGTGTGTGTCACTGCTACGTCACTTCCTGTTGAATTTGCAGACGTGTTGCTGTGCGTTTTGCTGCCAACTTTACTTTGCTAGCTGACAACTTTACGTTTCTTTTTTTTTTACCGTTTATATTTTTAGTTTTTCCATCGCAACTTTTTTTTCCCTCATTCAACTTTTTCACTCCGGACGCTTTATCTGGACATGGTTCGTCAGCACCTTCAACAGCCGAAGCTAAGTAGTAACATTAACATGATGTCTTCTAATTGAAGTCGCTGTACTCATAATATACAGGAGAACGATTGCCTTACGGCGAGGATAGCTGTGCTCCAAGCCCAGCTTCAGACGCAATCGTTAGGCAAGGGTAATTTCAGTGTAGGAAAGGAAGAAACAGCATCTGTGCCACCAGTAAGTACAGATAGTAACGTTAGTATAAACCCCCCCGCACAGTCCCTGCAGCCGGACAACTTTCTCATGGCTTCTGGAGGGAAATGCTGTAGGAATGCTCAACTGGTGTCGCTCATTCAGCCGACAGAAACTTTCAACCGGTTTTCCCCATTATGTAGCGAGTCGGAGTCTGAGGCTGAGTCTTCTCTTGTCTCTACTCCTCCCGCTACGGGGTCTGAGACGCTGAAGGCTCCAACCATTAGCTCTGACAAATTGAAAACCCTGGTAATTCGCGACTCCATTACCCGCAGTATTAGACTTAAAACGAATCACCCAGCGATCATACACTGTTTACCAGGGGGCAGGGCTACCGACGTTAAGGCAAATCTAAAGATGGTGCTGGCTAAAGCTAAATCTGGCGAGTGTAGAGAGTATAGAGATATTGTTATCCACGTCGGCACCAACGATGTTAGGATGAAACAGTCAGAGGTCACCAAGTGCAACATCGGTGTGTAAATCAGCTAGAAAGATGTGTCGGCATCGAGTAATTGTCTCTGGCCCCCTCCCAGTTAGGGGGAGTGACGAGCTCTACAGCAGAGTCTCAGCACTCAATCGCTGGTTGAAAACTGTTTTCTGCCCCTCTCAAAAGATAGAATTTGTAGGTAATTGGCCCTCTTTCTGGGACTCACCCACAAACAGGACCAAGCCTGACCTGCTGAAGAGTGATGGACTCCATCCTAGCTGGAGGGGTGCTCTCATCTTATCTACCAACATAGATAGGGCTCTAACTCCTCTAGCCCCACAATGAAATAGGGTGCAGGCCAGGCAGTAGGCTGTTAGCCAACCTGCCAGCTTAGTGGAGTCTGCCAATAGCACAGTCAGTGTAGTCAGCTCAGCCATACCCATTGAGACTGTGTCTGTGCCTCGACCTAGGTTGGGCAAAACTAAACATGGCGGTGTTCGCCTTAGCAATCTTATTAGGATAAAGACCTCCTTCATTCCTGCCATTATTGAAAGAGATCATGATACCTCACATCTCAAAATAGGGTTACTTAATGTTAGATCCCTCACTTCAAAGGCAGTCATAGTCAATGAACTAATCACTGATAATAATCTTGATGTGATTGGCCTGACTGAAACATGGCTTAAGCCTGATGAATTTACTGTGTTAAATGAGGCCTCACCTCCTGGTTACACTAGTCACCATATCCCCCGTGCATCCCGCAAAGGCGGAGGTGTTGCTAACATTTACGATAGCAAATTTCAATTTACAAAAAACAAAATGACGTTTTCGTCTTTTGAGCTTCTAGTCATGAAATCTATGCAGCCTACTCAATCACTTTTTATAGCTACTGTTTACAGGCCTCCTGGGCCATATACAGCGTTCCTCTCTGAGTTCCCTGAATTCCTATCAGACCTTGTAGTCATAGCAGATCATATTCTAATTTTTGGTGATTTTAATATTCATATGGAGAAGTCCACAGACCCACTCCAAAAGTATTTCGGAGCCATCATCGACTCAGTGGGTTTTGTCCAACATGTCTCTGGACCTACTCACTGCCACAGTCATACTCTGGACCTAGTTTTGTCCCATGGAATAAATGTTGTAGATCTTAATGTTTTTCCACATAATCCTGGACTATCGGACCACCATTTTATTACGTTTGCAATCGCAACAAATAATCTGCTCAGACCCCAACCAAGGAGCATCAAAAGTTGTGCTATAAATTCTCAGACAACATATAAAGATTCCTTGATGCCCTTCCAGACTCCTTCTGCCTACCCAAGGACGTCAGAGGACAAAAATCAGTTAACCACTTAACTGAGGAACTCAATTTAACCTTGCGCAATACCCTAGATGCAGTTGCACCCCTAAAAACGAAAAACATTTGTCATAAGAAACTAGCTCCCTGGTATACAGAAAATACCCAAGCTTTGAAGCAAGCTTCCAGGAAATTGGAACGGAAATGGCGCCACACCAAACTGGAAGTCTTCCGACTAGCTTGGAAAGACAGTACCGTGCAGTACCGAAGAGCCCTCACTGCTGCTCGATCATCCTACTTTTCCAACTTAATCGAGGAAAATAAGAACAATCCAAAATTTCTTTTTGATAATGTTGCAAAGCTAACTAAAAAGCAGCATTCCCCAAGAGAGGATGGCTTTCACTTCAGCAGTAATAAATTCATGAACTTCTTTGAGGAAAAGATCATGATCTTGATCTGGTCTGGTCATGATCTTTTCCTCAAGAAGTTCATGAATTTATTACTGCTGAAGTGAAAGAAAGCAAATTACGGACTCCTCTTTGAATCTGCGTATTCCTCCAGGGCTTAGCTGTCCTGGATCTGCACAGCTCTGCCAGGGCCTGGGATCGGGAGAGACACTTAAGTGTTTTAGTACTATATCTCCTGACACAATGATGAAAATGATCATGGCCTCTAAACCTTCAAGCTGCATACTGGATCCTATTCCTACTAAACTGCTGAAAGAGCTGCTTCCTGTGCTTGGCCCTCCTATGTTGAACATAATAAACAGCTCTCTATCCACCGGATGTGTACCAAACTCACTAAAAGTGGCAGTGATAAAGCCTCTCTTGAAAAAGCCAAACCTTGACCCGGAAAATATAAAAAACTATCTGCCTATATCGAATCTTCCATTCCTCTCAAAAATTTTAGAAAAAGCTGTTGCGCAGCCTTTCTGAAGACAAACAATGTATACGAAATGCTTCAGTCTGGTTTTAGACCCTATCATAGCAATGAGACTGCACTTGTGAAGGTGGTAAATGACCTTTTAATGGCGTCAGACCGAGGCTCTGCATCTGTCCTCGTGCTACTAGACCTTAGTGCTGCCTTTGACACCATCGATCACCACATTCTTTTGGAGAGACTGGAAACCCAAATTGGTCTACACGGACCAGTTCTGGCCTGGTTTAGATCTTACCTGTCGGAAAGATATCAGTTTGTCTCTGTGAATGGTTTGTCCTCTGACAAATCAACTGTGCATTTCGGTGTTCCTCAAGGTTCCGTTTTAGGACCACTATTGTTTTCACTATATATTTTACCTCTTGGGGATGTTATTCGAAAACATAATGTTAACTTTCACTGCTATGCGGATGACACACAGCTGTACATTTCAATGAAACATGGTGAAGCCCCAAAATTGCCCTCGCTAGAAGCCTGTGTTTCAGACATAAGGAAGTGGATGGCTGAAAACTTTCTACTTTTAAACTCGGACAAAACAGAGATGCTTGTTCTAGGTCCCAAGAAACAAAGAGATCTTCTGTTAAATCTGACAATTCATCTTGATGGTTGTAAAGTCGTCTCAAATAAAACTGTGAAGGACCTCGGCGTTACTCTTGACCCTGATCTCTCTTTTGACGAACTGTTTCAAGGACAGCTTTTTTCCATCTACGTAACATTGCAAAAATCAGAAATGTTCTGTCCAAAAATGATGCAGAAAAATGAATCCATGCATTTGTTACTTCTAGGTTAGACTCCTGCAATGCTCTACTTTCCGGCTACCCGGATAAAGCACTAAATAAACTTCAGTTAGTGCTAAATACGGCTGCTAGAATCCTGACTAGAACCAAGAAATTTGATCATATTACTCCAGTGCTAGCTTCCCTACACTGGCTTCCTGTTAAGGCAAGGGCTGATTTCAAGATTTTACTGTTAACCTATAAAGCGTTACATGGGCTTGCTCCTACCTATCTTTCCGAGTTGGTCCTGCCGTACATACCAATACGTACGCTACGGTTCACAAGACGCAGGCCTCCTAATTGTCCCTAGAATTTCTAAGCAAACAGCGGGAGGCAGGGCTTTCTCCTATATATCTCCATTTTTATGGAACAGTCTGCCTACCCATGTGAGAGACGCAGACTCGGTCTCAACCTTTAAGTCTTTACTGAAGACTTATCTCTTCAGTAGGTCATTTGATTGAGTGTAGTCTGGCCCAGGAGTGTGAAGGTGAACGGAAAGGCTCTGGAGCAACGAACCGCCCTTGCTGTCTCTGCCTGGCCGGTTCCCCTCTCTCCACTGGGATTCTCTGCCTCTAACCCTATTACAGGGGCTGAGTCACTGGCTTACTGGTGCTCTTTCATGCCGTCCCTAGGAGGGGTGCGTCACTTGAGTGGGTTGAGTTACTGACGTGATCTTCCTGTCTGGGTTCCTGTCCCCCCCCCCCTTGGTTTGTGCTGTGGTGGAGATCTTTGTTGGCTATACTCGGCCTTGTCTCAGGATTGTAAGTTGGTGGTTGAAGATATCCCTCTAGTGGTGCGGGGGCTGTGTTTTGGCAAAGTGGGTGGGGTTATATCCTTCCTATTTGGCCCTGTCCGGGGGTATCTTCGGATGGGGCCACAGTGTCTCCTGACCGCTCCTGTCTCAGCCTCCAGTATTTATGCTGCAGTAGTTTATGTGTCGGGGGGGCTAGGGTCAGTTGGTTATACCTGGAGTACTTCTCCTGTCTTATCCAGTGTCCTGTGTGAATTTAAGTATGCTCTCTCTAATTCTCTCGTTCTCTCTTTCTTTCTCTCTCTCTGAGAACCTGAGCCTAAGGACCATACGTCAGGACTACCGGGCATGATGACTCCTTGCTGTCCCCAGTCCGCCTGGCCTTGTTGCTATTCCAGTTCCAACTGTTCTGCCTGCGTTTACGGAACCCCTACCTGTCCCAGACCTGCTGTTTTCAACTCTTAATGATCGGCTATGAAAAGCCAACTGAGATTTATTCCTGATTATTATTTGACCATGCTTGTCATTTATGAACATTTTGAAAATCTTGGCTCTCTCTAATTTTCTCCTTCTCTCTTTCTTTCTCTCGGAGGACCTGAGCCCTAGGACCATACGTCGGGACTACCGGGCGTGGTGACTCCTTGCTGTCCCCAGTCCGCCTGGCCTTGCTGCTATTCCAGTTTCAACTGCTCTGCCTGCAGTTATGGAACCGCCACCTGTCCCAGACCTGTTGTTTTTCAACTCTTAATGATCGGCTATGAAAAGCCAACTGAAAATTATTCATGATTATTATTTGACCATGCTTGTCACTTATGAACATTTTTGAACATCTTGGCATAGTTCTGTTATAATCTCCACCCGGCACAGCCAGAAGAGGACTGGCCACCCCTCATAGCCTGGTTCCTCTCTAGATTTCTTCCTAGGTTTTGGCCTTTCTAGGGAGTTTTTCCTAGCCACTGTGCTTCTACACCTGCATTACTAGCTGTTTGGGATTTTAGGCTGGGTTTCTGTACAGCACTTCGAGATATTAGCTGATGTACGAAGGGCTATATAAAATAAACTTGATTGATTGATTGATTGATTGTGTATGTATAACCTGATGTTATAGGACTGTCATCTGATAAAGAATATCAAGGTTAGTAAAAAATTATATATCTTTTACTGGTTTGTTACGATCACTAACTTTTACTGCTGGGAAATGGCTTGTCTTTCTGGCTATTGTGGTAAGCTAATATAACGCTATATTTTGTTTTCACTGTAAAACACTTAATAAATCGGAAATATTGTCTGGAATCACAAGATGTCTGTCTTTCATTTGCTGTACACTATGTATTTTTCAGAAATGTTTTATAATGAGTAATTAGGTATTTGACGTTGGTGTCTGTAATTATTATGGCTGCTTTCGGTGCAATTTCTGATTGTAGCTGCAATGCAAACTATGATTTATACCTGAAATATGCAAATTTTTCGAACAAAACATAGATTTATTGAATAACATGTTATAAGACTGTCATCTGATGAAGTTGTTTGTTGGTTAGTTTGGTTGGTTCTTGGTTAGTTAGGTTGGCTTTGTGCATGCTACCTGTGCTGTGAAAAATGTCTGTGCTTTTTTGTATTTGGTGGTGAGCTAACATAAATATACGTGCTGTTTTCGCTGTAAAATATTTAAAAAATCGGACATGTTGGCTGGATTCACAAGATGTGTACCTGTCATTTGCTGTATTGGACTTGTTAATGTGTGAAAGTAAAATATTAAAAAAATATATATTTTGAATTTTGCGCCCTGCACTTGAAGTGGCTGTTGTCATAAGTGTACCGGCGTCGGGCAGCTGCCATACGAATTAAGGAATCGAAAGTGCCACCCAATTCGCACACCCAATTCTAAAACAGCCTCACGCACCTTTTTGGTTTCAAACGCCCCATGCAGTGACACACACCCCCACCCCTTTTGTTTTGAAACACACACACCTACTGGCCCGGCACACGCACACCCGCGCACGCACACGTCTTTTCTGAAATTATTTTTCTCCGAGACATGCATGATGATAGATCTAAAAGACAGAGCCCCTTCGTTAAAGGTCAGATACCTCTTTAAAACCATTGATTTAATTCAGAATATTTAGTACAGACCTTTTTAAAACATCTTATAGTTATTTAAAACATTTTTACTATTCCTTTATTACAGATAAAGGGGCAGGCTAGCCCTGACCCCCATCCGTCTCCAATTCACCCGCATCAAGACAGGCTCTCTTGCTCGTAGGATATCCCACACAAGCCCCATCTCCGTAAGTTTTCCTGGCACAATGTCGTTCACATCCAGACAGGCTTTGGAAAATACATACGAACTAATATATCTTTTTTTGTAGCGTCTTTACTATATCTGTCATGTTACTGCGTTCTTTTTTAAATGTCCATAAACATGTGTGTAGAGTATACACTTTTGTTTCACTGTAGATGTGTTTAAGATTATCAAGAAACACCTGATGTATCCCACAGCATTAATTAATAAGCTGGGTAGAAAATGAATTTGTTTAAATCATAAGTAAAGGCCTTTCAAAAAGAGGATGTCATGATTGACTGTGACAGCCCCCACCCTGGAGAGCAGCTCTCCTCTGATCCCCTTCAGGGATTGCTAACTCTGGAAATTACTATGTTCTACACAAAGTTAGGTAAAGCCGCTCTTTGCCTCCCCTTACATGGGGAATAAACACCTAACTGCTCTAAACATTGCTGTTTTTGGTGTCTCTAGGTTAATCTCTAGACTGCTGAATGAGGCATGTTACCGCTTACTTACATAACCTTTACAAGGAGTTTGTGAAGCCGTTCAGTCATGGATGTATGTAAAACATATTTAACACTTATTGCTTGTTACAGAAGACTACTGTTGTACATTGAATATCCATTCATCCCTGTTACACCTTTATGTGTTGGCTCTCTATGTCTGTACATAGTGTGAAAAGTGGTTTCCCTAAAGTTATTAACCCCTAAACCTGAATCTGAAATTAACTTTATGATCTTTTCTTACCCCTATTACAATGGGATTCTAATCTACCTCTATTCAAAATCCCCACGGTGTACATGCATCGAACATCCATAGGCTGGAGCCACTTGGAAGCTCGGTGCATGTACAAATAAAGAGACCTAAATAGGAAACTCAACAGTGTGTTTAGGCCGAGAAACATTATTTAGATGGCTGTTTTATTGTTGTTGAAAGCTTGAAATGTACATAATGAGAATGGACCTTGTTTCTAACACACCTGTAGAGATTTACACACACACACGCACACACACACAATCCCCCACCCAGACATTCCTGCTTCATAGACAACAGCCCTAAGGACAATAAAATAGGGGGTGTGGGGCCATTCTCTTTGAAATGTTCAAACACAGATCCCCCCAGTTCAACCAGGTCCCTGCACATCAATCATCATGACAACTTCAAAGGAATAGATGCAATATAGATATAAAATAACACACCCTCTAACACATGACAACATGAACAGGATATCCTGGCCGGATGCCCATATTTGGGCATGTACGCGTCGGACATAGGGTCATAAATCAAAATTTGGACCTGTGCCGTCTACTTTATTCTCTCTCATGACTGTAGTATACTGTACCAATTACTCTAATGTATTTGCTGACATGACTGTAGTATACTTTAGTATTCACTGTTGTGTTTTAGCGGAGATGACTGTAGTATACTACGGTATTTATTGTAGTGTTTCAGCAGATATGACTGTAGTGTACTGGACTATTCACTATATAGTTTTTGCGAACATGACTGCAGGATGCTATAGTATTCACTGTAGTGTTTTGCGTACCTTACTGTATTATTTACTGTGGTTTTGAGGACATGACTGTAGTATACTATGGTATTGACTGTGGTGTTTTTTTTACATTACTATAGCATTGACTGTAGTGTTTACGCGGACGTGAGTGTAGTATACTGTAATATTTACGGTATTGTTTTTGCTGACATGACTGTGGTATACTGTAGTATTCACTGTATTGTTTTTTGAATATGACTGCAATACACTATTGTATTCACTGTAGAGTTTTTGCAAACTTCACACTAGTGTTCACTGTAGTGTTCTTTGTGGACTATATTTAAGAATATGAAATGTCAGAATAATAGTAGAGAGAATGATTTATTTCAGCTTTTATTTCTTTCATCAGTGGGTCAGAAGTTTACATACACTCAATTAGTATTTGGTAGCAATTATTTTAAATTGTTTAACTTGGGTCAAACGTTTCAGGTTGGCTTCCACAAGCTTCCCACAATAAGTTGGGTGAATTTTGGCCCATTCCTCCTGACAGAGCTGGTGTAACTGAGTCAGGTTTGTAGGCCTCCTTGCTCGCACACGCGTTTTCAGTTCTGCCCACAAATGTGCTCTAAGATTGAGGTCAGGGCTTTGGAATGGCCACTCCGTTCTTGACTATGTTGTCCGTAGGGCATTTTGCCACAACTTTGGAAGTATGCTCATTGGTCATTGTCTATTTGGAAGACCCATTTGCGACCAAGCTTTAACTTCCTGACTGATGTCTTGAGACGTTGCTTCAATATTTCCACATTATTTCCCTACCTCATGATGTAATCTATTTTGTGAAGTGCATCTGTCCCTCCTGAAGCAAAGCACCCCCACAACATGATGCTGCCACCCCGTGCTTCACGGTTGGGATGGTGTTCTTTGGCTTGCAAGCCTCCCCCTTTTTCCTCCAAACATAATGATGGTCATTATGGCCAAATAATTATATTTTTATTTCATCAGACCAGAGGACATTTCTCCAAAAAGTACGATCTTTGTCCCCATGTCCAGTTTCAAACCGTAGTCTGGATTTTTTATGGCGGTTTTGGAGCAGTGGCTTCTTCCTTGAGGAGCGGCCTTTCAGGTTATGGCGACATAGGACTTGTTTTACTGTGGATATAGATACTTTTGTGCCTGTTTCCTCCAGCATATTTACAAGGTCCTTTGCTGTTGTTCTGGAGTTGATTTGCACATTTCGCACCAAAGTACATTCATCTCTAGGAGACAGAACGCGTCTCCTTCCTGAGTGGTATAACGGCTGCAATGTTTATACTTCCCATGGTGTTTTATACTATTGTTTGTACAGATGAACATGGTATCTTCAGGAGTTTGGAAATTGCTCCCAAGGATGAACCAGACTTGTGGAGGTCTACAATTTTTTTTTCTGAGGTCTTGGCTGATTTCTTTAGATTTTCCCATGATATCAAGCAAATAAGCACTGAGTTTGAAGGTAGGCCTTGACATACATCCACAGGTACACCTCCAATTGACTCAAATTATGTCAATTAGCCTATCAGAAGCTTCTAAAGCCATTACAATTTCTCCAAGCTGTTTAAAGGCACAGTCAACTTAGTGTATGTAAACTTTTTACCCACTGGAATTGGAATACAGTGAATTATAAGTGAAATAATCTGTCTGTAAACAATTGTTGGAAAAATAACTTGTGTCATGAACAAAGTAGATGTCCTAACCAACTTGCCAAAACTATAGTTTGTTAACAAGAAATGTGTGGAGTGGTTGAAAAACTAGTTTTAATGACTCCAACTTAACTGTATGTAAACTTCCGACTTAAACTGTAGATTTTTAAACCTGTTACTAGCAGGACAATATATATTGGTCATATAGGTCGTGGCCCCCGGAGTGGCGCAAATTGATATTGTCTTGCAGTTCTCCAGCTGTATCCACTGAAAGCGTGCAAGGTTCAAGGCACGAGGGCAGGGGGCACGGGATGGGCCACAGAGCTGGACACGGAAGACGGACCTAGCCCATGGGGAAGGAAGGGGGAGGGGGGGTGGACCCCCACCCCGCCACACTGGGTAGCACAGAGCAACACTAATAATGGCGCTGACTAGGGAAACGTTCCCGCTTTTCTTAGTGCCAATCTGCACGTTCAAACTAAACATGATGTCATGGCTTTAGAAGCTTCTGATAGGCTAGTTGACATCATTTGAGTAAATTGGAGGTGTACCTGTGGATGTATTTCAAGGCCTACCTTCAAACTCAGTGCCTCTTTGCTTGAAATCATGGGAAATTCAAAAAGAAATCAGCCAAGACCTCAGAAAAATAATTGTAGACCTCCACAAGTCTGGTTCATCCTTGGGAGCAATTTCCAAACGCCTGAAGGTACCACGTCCATCTATACAAACAATAGTACACAAGTACTGGGACCACGCAGCCGTCATACCGCTCAAGAATGAGATGCGTTAACAATGTCTTATCATGGCAATCGACTATTTTGGGGATCACCTAAGAACTACTGTGTTACCTTTTAACCTTAATTATTTGGAATGCATCAGTAGTTGCACAGTGTAGAAGGAAAACATCCCATGCTTGAAATTCTACATATATTAGAGACTAATACCTTACTCACTTAAACCAATCTGCATGACACACACATTTTGAAAAAAAGTCTTATTACAGAAAAATCTAAAGATTCATACTGTACATTTAACATGCAACTTTGCATTACCAGAATTGTACATTTAAGAACAATGTTTGTGCAGGTAACACATCCAACAAGAGCAATGCTGTTAGCCAAGCAACTGTAGGTGAATTAAATATACTGTACATTAGTTGTAGAAAGAATGACCAACAGAATTGACTTTCATGACATATTTACCTTGTTTCTCCCAATTACAGCATGAAGACCCTTCCTTCTCGAGACTTCCATTATGAGTCTATGACTCGTCATAGAGAGAAAACTCTTCACTTCCCTCCAAAGTAGTCTATGAGGTTGGCTCTGCTGAAACGTAACAGTAGGGTAGTACAGTTGAGAGGTGTCATGCAAATGATTGACATTGTTCATAAATATATCATAAGTTTGGTCCAAGTTGAACATCCATGTTTCAAACATAAATTGATAATGATTGTTTGGAGTACAGTTCAAGGAGCACTGAAGTATTGGTCAGTTGTGGAAGTTCCTCTGATAAACTTTCCATCAGCGCATACTTTATTGACGACTGAGTGAGATGCTGTCCAACACATGAAGAGAATGAGTTGGCATATGTGTTTACATTCTCAAATCACTCTCAAATCATTGCTACAATGCACTTCCAAAGAATACACAGTAAAACAAATCATGTTGTTTTTTATTGTAACTTAAAAACAACTTATGGTAACTTTCCGGTAATTAAAAAAAACTTTGATTTAACAGTACACTATTGTAATGTAAAGTAATTTACTGTTAAACCAAAGTTTCTTTGGAATTTATAGTAGCATTGTAAAGGCAGTCATTGTTGTTCTCCTCCTCAAACGAGGAGGAGCATGGATCGGACCAAGATGCGGATTGGTGATTAATCATACTTTTAATGAAAACCAGCAAACAAGACACTACAAACTACAAAACAACAAACGTGACTAACCTTCAACTGTCCTGTGAGGACACAGGAACAAACACCCACAAAACACCAGTGAAACCCTGGCTGCCTTTGTATGACTCTCAATTAGAGACAAACAATACACACCTGTCTCTAATTGAGAATCATACCAGGCCGAACACAAAACCCCACATAGAAATACAAACATAGACAAACCCACCCAACTCACGCCCTGACCAACTAAAATGAATACAAAACAAAGGAAAACAGGTCAGGAACGTGACAGAACCCCCCCCTTAAGGTGCGAACTCCGGGCGCACCAGCACAAAGTCTAGGGGAGGGTCTGGGTGGGCGTCTGTCCACGGTGGCGGCTCTGGCGGTGGACGAGGTCCCCACCCCACCATAATCAATCCCCGCTTCTTTATCCCCCTCCCAATGACCACCCTCCCACTAACCCCACCTAAATGAAGGGGCAGCACCGGGATAAGGGGCAGCACCGGGATAAGGGGCAGCACCGGGATAAGGGGCAGCACCGGGATAAGGGGCAGCACCGGGACAAGGGGCAGCACCGGGACAAGGGGCAGCACCGGGACAATGGGCAGCACCGGGACAAGGGGCAGCACCGGGACAAGGGGCAGCACCGGGATAAGGGGCGGCAGGTCCTGGCTGAGGGACTCCGGCAGGTCCTGGCTGAGGGACTCCGGCAGGTCCTGGCTGAGGGACTCCGGCAGGTCCTGGCTGAGGGACTCCGGCAGGTCCTGGCTGAGGGACTCCGGCAGGTCCTGGCTGAGGGACTCCGGCAGGTCCTGGCTGAGGGACTCCGGCAGGTCCTGGCTGAGGGACTCCGGCAGGTCCTGGCTGAGGGACACCGGCAGGTCCTGGCTGAGGGACTCCGGCAGGTCCTGGCTGAGGGACTCCGGCAGGTCCTGGCTGAGGGACTCCGGCAGGTCCTGGCTGAGGGACTCCGGCAGCTCCGGACTGTAGGGCAGCTCCGGACTGTAGGACAGCTCCGGACTGTAGGGCAGCTCCGGACTGTAGGGCAGCTCCGGACTGTCGGACGTCTCTGGCAGCTCCTGACTGGCGGGCGTCTCTGGCAGCTCCTGACTGGCGGGCGTCTCTGGCAGCTCCTGACTGGCGGGCGTCTCTGGCAGCTCCTGACTGGCGGGCGTCTCTGGCAGCTCCTGACTGGCGGGCGTCTCTGGCGGCTCCTGACTGGCGGGCGTCTCTGGCGGCTCCTGACTGGCGGGCGTCTCTGGCGGCTCCTGACTGGCGGGCGTCTCTGGCGGCTCCTGACTGGCGGGCGTCTCTGGCGGCTCCTGACTGACGGACGGCTCTGGCGGCTCCTGACTGACGGACGGCTCTACTGGCTCGTGGCAGACGGGCGGCTCTAATGGCTCGTGGCAGACGGATGACTCAGACGGCGCAGGGCAGACAGATGGCTCAGACGGCGCTGGGCAGACAGATGGCTCAGACGGCGCTGGGCAGACAGATGGCTCAGACGGCGCTGGGCAGACAGATGGCTCAGACGGCGCTGGGCAGACAGATGGCTCAGACGGCGCTGGGCAGACAGATGGCTCAGACGGAGCTGGGCAGACGGGCCGTTCAGGCACCGCTGGGCAGACGGCAGACTCTGGCCGGCTGAGACGCACTATAGGCCTGGTGCGTGGTACCGGAACTGGAGGTACCGGGCTGAGGGCACGCACCTCAGGGCGAGTGCGGGGAACAGGAACAGGGCACACTGGACTCTCGTGGCGCACTCTAGGCCTGGTGCGTGGTACCGGAACTGGAGGTACCGGGCTGAGGGCACGCACCTCAGGGCGAGTGCGGGGAGAAGGAACAGTGCGTCCAGGGCTCTGGAGACGCACAGGAGGCTTGGTGCGTGGTGCCGGAACTGGAGGCACTGGGCTGGAGACACGCACCATAGGGAGAGTGCGTGGAAGAGGAACAGGGCTCTGGAGATGCACTGGAAGCCTGGTGCGTGGTGTAGGCACTGGTGGTACTGAGCTGGGGTGGGAAGGTGGCGCCGGATATACCGGACCGTGAAGGAGGACACGTGCTCTTGAGCACCGAGCCTCCCCAACCCTACCAGGTTGAATGGTCCCCGTAGCCCTGCCAGTGCGGCGAGGTGGAATAGCCCGCACTGGGCTATGCAGGCGAACCGGGGACACCACCTGTAAGGCTGGTGCCATGTACGCCGGCCCGAGGAGACGTACTGGAGGCCAGATACGTTGGGCCGGCTTCATGGCATCCGGCTCGATGCCCAACCTAGCCCTCCCAGTGCGGCAAGGTGGAATAGCCCGCACTGGGCTAAGCACGCGTACTGGGGACACCGTGCGCTTTACCGCATAACACGGTGTCTGACCAGTACGACGCCCTCTTACTCCACGGCAAGCCCGGGGAGTTGGCTCAGGTATCCAACCCGGCTTCGCCACACTCCCCTTTAGCCCCCCCCCAAGAAATTCTTGGGTGAGCCTCTCGGGCTTCCAGCCTCTCATCCGTGCTGCCTCCTCAATCCACCGCTCCTGGGCTGTGGCTGCCTTCTTCACCTCCCGAGAGTGGCGATTCTCTCCAACCCTTCCCCAGGGTCCCTTTCCGTCCATGATCTCCCAAGACCATTCCTCCTGTGTCCAGTGCCTTAGTTCCTTTTCTCTCTCCTCAATCCGCTTGGTCCTGTTGTGGTGGGTGTTTCTGTAAAGGCAGTCAATGTTGTTCTCCCCCTTAGACGAGAAGGAGCATGGATAGGACCAAGATGCGGATTGAGGGAAATAAGCCATCTTTTAATGAAAAACAGCAAACAAGACACTACAAACTACAAAACAACAAACGTGACTAACCTTCAACTGTCCTGTGAGGACACAGGAACAAACACCCACAAAACACCAGTGAAACCCTGGCTGCCTTTGTATGACTCTCAATTAGAGACAAACAATACACACCTGTCTCTAATTGAGAATCATACCAGGCCGAACACAAAACCCCACATAGAAATACAAACATAGACAAACCCACCCAACTCACGCCCTGACCAACTAAAATGAATACAAAACAAAGGAAAACAGGTCAGGAACGTGACAAGCATACTGTATCTTTTTTTTTTACAGTAACTGGCTGCCACTAAGTTACCAAAAAAACAACCAGATTTTTTTACAGTGTTTTGGGGGTTGGTTTAGTTAAAGTTAATGTTTGACATTTTTTCCTTTACTTTAGTGACCTGCTCTGTCACCAAACAGATTTGCATCCTAATTCTACAAAAAAATATATTACATAGCCAAGTAAACTCTCATACCAGATACTAACTAGTTTTTATTCTACAAGTTATTCCACTCTTTCAGCAAAAGGGACCTATTCTACGTATGCATTTCATATGAAATACAATTGTACATTTTATTACCATGGGCATATTATACGCCTGTAACAAGTCATACATTTTTTTTTATGTTTCCTTTATGTATTATATGGTGCAGTGACGTTAGAGGAGTATTACAACAATGTTCAAACCTGTAACAAAGAGACGACAATGGAGCTGTCAGATGGCTGGACGCTGCAGTGTAACTCTGCAGCAATGTTGTGAAAGCGTTAGCACCCATACCTGTCACATAAACCAACAGCACTCCCTAGCGTGGACAGGTAGATGGACAAGGTTTGATATAGCAGTAACATTAAAGGGATGTTATGAAAATGTTAACATCAGGGGACAGGTGAATGAACTGGGGTTGTGGATGTTGCAGTAACGTTTCTGGGTGGTTGTAAGTGTGTTTTAATAACCCAGAGAGGTCACACGATGGAGCCCTTGGAGGAGGAGAGGTGAATTGACTGGATGCGGGTGGCTAGAGTTTTCTCAAGGTCATGGAGGACATCGGAGATGGGACTCAGGCAGGGTCCGGGGCTCACTGTAACAGGCATCTCGTACAGTAGTTGTTTGAAAGCCTCCACCTCAATCAGCAGCACCATGTTTTTCAGGAAGAAGCCTTCGATGAAGGCCGCCAGCTCATTGGCACAGAGGAACTAAACAGGGCATAAGGATACAGTCAGAGGGATATGGTTCTACCAAGAACAGTTTATCTGAAGAATCATATTTGGAAGACAATGATTCTATGTAAGGCAAAGAGTTCTACATAGAATATTTTTCTTCCTATGAACCTTTTTGGGAAGAAAGGGTTCTTTGATGATTATTGGAAGGCAAGAAAGATTATTTGAAAGTCAAGTCTGCATCTGAATAAGCTTTTTATTACAAATGTTTTTCTTTCTTTTAACCTTTCATTGCTACCCATCCCGGATCCGGGAGCATCCTCATCAAAAAAGCTGACTAGCATAGCCTAGCCTAACGCGACAGGGATATCATCTAATATGATTTTCATGAAATCACAAGTCCAATACAGCAAATGAAAGATAAACATCTTGTGAATCCAGCCATCATTTCCGATTGTTTAAATGTTTTACAGCGAAAACACAATATGTATTTCTATTAGCTAACCACAACAGCAAAAAACTGAACCGCATATTTTCACAATTTTTCTACCGCATAGGTAGCTATCACAAAACCGACAAAATAGAGATATAATTAGTCACTAACCAAGAAACAACTTCATCAGATGACAGTCTTATAACATGTTATACAATAAATCTATGTTTTGTTCGAAAATGTGCACATTTGAGGTATAAATCATAGTTTTACATTGCAGCTACCATCACAGCTACCATCAAAAATATCACCAAATCAGCCAGAATAATTACAGAGAGCAACGTGAAATACCTAAATACTCATCATAAAACATTTATGAAAAATACATGGTGTACAGCAAATGAAAGATAAACATCTTGTGAATCCAGCCAATATTTCCGATTTTTTAAAGTGTTTTACAGCGAAAACACAATATAGCATTATATTTGCTTACCACAATAGCCAAACACACAAATGCATTTATTAGCAGCAAAAGGTAGCGATCGTAAAAACCAGCAAAAGATATAAAATGAATCACTAACCTTGACCAACTTCAACAGATGACAGTCTTATAACATCAGGTTATACAATTGTAAAGGTTTTCTTCCAGGGGTGAAGGAGAGGACCAAAATGCAGCGCGGCTAGTGTTAAACATGTTTAATACAAACACAAGTGAAACACTACAAACAACATACAAAATAACAAATGTGCAAAACCGATACAGACCTATCTGGTGCAGAACACAAACACAGAGACAGGTAACAAACACCCACAAAATCCCAACACAAAACAAGCCTCCTATATATGAGTCTCAATCAGAGACAACGACTACCATCTGCCTCTGATTGAGAACCCACACTAGGCTGACATAGAAACAGACAAACTAGACACACAACATAGAATTCCCACCCAGCTCACGTCCTGACCAACTAAACACATACAAAACAACAGAAAACAGGTCAGGAACGTGACAACAATACACTTATGTTTTGTTCGAAAATGTGCATATTTAGAGCTGCAAACCGTGGTTATACATAGTGAATATGTAGCATCGATTCACCAAATTGTCCAGAGCTAGTCTTGACACTCACCTAATCTGACCAAAGAACTCATCATAAACTTTACTAAAAAATACATGTTGGACAGCAAATGAAAGATACATTAGTGCAACCGCCGTGTTAGATTTAAAAAAATAACTTTACCATAACAAACAGCTTACGTTATAGCGAGACAGCGCCACAAAAAGGGCGGATAATAGGACTAAACATTTTCCACAGAAATATGAAATAACATCATAAATTGTTCTTACTTTTGCTGAGCTTCCATCAAAATCTTGTACAAGGAGTCCTTTGTCCAGAATAAATCGTTGTTTAGTTTTAGAATGTCCTTCTCTCCTGTCGAATTCGCAGGCTAGCCATGTGGCGCGAACATGCCCATCTTCTCTTGACGCATAGAACGGAAAACTCCAAAAGTCCCATTAAACGTTGAATAAACTGATGAAACTCGGTTGAAAAAACCTACTTTATGATGTTTTTCTAATATGTATCAAATAAAAACAAAGCCGGAGATATTAGCCGTGTATACCTAACGCTTATCATAAGACAATATGGAGGTACTTCCCGCGCACTGGTAGACAAAAGAAATTCTGGTCACATCATTCCAAGAGCTCTTGTTCGACCTCAGATCAAGCTAGACAACCCATTCCACCTTCCACTTTCTGTTGACATCTAGTGGAAGGCGTATGCAGTGCATGCATATCCATAAATAAAAGGCAGTTCAATAGGCAGGCCCTTGAACAGAGCATCGTTTTCAGATTTTTCACTTCCTGTCTGGAAGTTTGCTGCAAAATGAGTTCTGTTTTACTCACAGATATAATTCAAACAGTTGTAGAAACTTGAGAGTGTTTTCTATCCAATAGTAATAATAATATGCATATTGTACGATCTAGAATAGAGTACGAGGCAGTTTAATTTGGGCACGATTTTTTCCAAAGTGGAAACAGCGCCCCCATATTGACAAGAAGTTTTAAGTAGTAAGCATTAGTGTTTACCTCAGTGTTCAAACTTTAACATCAGGAGTGTTAAAGTATTCTGATGAATTTAAAAAGATATATGTGAGCTTGTTTTAACTTCTTATGGGCGCTACCGTCCCACCTGGCCAACATCCGGTGAATTTGCAGAACGCCAAATTTAAAATATATAAATAGTCAAATGAATTCATAAAAATAGAAGTGTTATACATCGGTTTAAAGATTAACTACTTGTTAATCCAGCCGCTGTGTCAGATATCAAAAGGCTTTTACCGCGAAAGCATACCATGTGATTATCTGAGGACAGCGCCCCGCTTACAAAAGCATACAAACATTTTACAACCAAGTAAAGGAATTACAAAAAGTCTGAAATAGCGATAAAATGAATCGCTTACCTTTGATGATATTCATATGTTTGCACTCTCAAGAGTCCCTGTTACACAATAAGTGTTTGTTTTGTTTGATAAATTCCCTCTTTATGTCCCAAAAACTGTGTTTTGTCGGCGCATTTTGTTCAGTATTCCACTGGCTCAAAGGCGGTCACGACATGCAGACGATTACATCCTAATAGTACCTGTAAAGTTCGTCGAAACATGTCAAACGATATTTATAATTAATCTTCAGGTTGTCTATTGTCTAAATAATCAATAATATTTCAACCGGACAATAGCGTATTCAACAGAAAGGAAAAACAACGAACGGCGCGCAATCGGTCACGTGCGAACGGCGCGCAATCGGTCTCATTCTTCCTCGTTTTTCAGAATACAAGCCTGAAACAATGTCTAAAGACTGTTGACATCTAGTGTAAGCCATAGGAACTGCAATCCGGGCCCTAACCCAACAGATACTGTATAGGCATTCAATAGAAAAGTACCCACATCAAAAATAACCCATATCCTGGATGGATTTTCCTCAGGTTTTTGCCTGCCATATCAGTTCTGTTATACTCACAGACATTGTTTTAACAGTTTTGATTCTCTACTAAGTTTGACCAGTTTATTCGACTTGTAATATAACTTTTTGAAGTTTTCGTCCGACGTTTGCCTGCATCTGCACGAGCGTTTGGACACGTGTACTACACATGCTAGCAAAAGTAGCTAATTGGACATAAGTAATGGACATTATCGAACAAAACAACGATTTATTGTGGAACTAGGATTCCTGGCATTGTATTCTGATGACGATAATCAAAGGTAAGGGATTATTTATGATGTAATTTCGTATTTCTGTTGACTCCAACATGGCGGAGAAATTTTGTTCAATCTGAGCACCGTCTCAGATTATTGCATGGTGTGCTTTTTACGTAAAGTGTTTTTTAAAATCTGACACAGCGGTTGCATTAACCTGTCTAGGATCAGCGTGGCGCTAGCGGCACACCCCCCCCCCCCCCACTGAAAAACCAGTGCCGCGAAATTCAAAAAAAATATTTTTTTAAAATATTTAACTTTCACACATTAAAGTCCAATACAGCTAATGAAAGACACAGATCTTATGAATCCAGTCAACATTTCCGATTTTTAAAATGTTTTACAGGGAAGACACAATATGTAAAGATGTACATCTATTACCTAAAAACACATTAGCATAATCCACCATCTTTTATTTGTCCACCAACACCAGTAGCCATCACCAATTCGGCTAAACTAAGATATTTATAGCCCCTAACCAACAAAAAAACTCATTAGATGACAGTCTGATAACATATTTATGGTATGGGATAGGTTTTGTTAGAAAAAAGTGCATATTTCAGGTATATGGCATAGTTTACAATTGCACCCACCATCACAAATGGACTAGAATAATTACAATGAGCAACGTGTTTACCTAACTACTAATCATCAAACATTTCGTAAAAATACACAGCATACACGAATCGAAAGACACAGATCCTGTGAATACAGACAATATTTCAGATTTTCTAAGTGTCTTACAGCGAAAACACAATAAATCGTTATATTAGCTTAGCACATAGCAATTAGCAGCCCAGCATTGATTCTAGCCAAAGTGAGCGATAAAAGTCAACATCGCCAAAAGATATTAATTTTTTCACTAACCTTCTCAGAATTCTTCCGATGACACTCCTGTAACATCACATTACAACATGCATATACAGTTTGATCGAAAATGTTTATATTTAGCCACCAAAATCATGGTTAGACAATGTGAAATGTAACTCGGCTGGTCAGAATTTGTCCTTGCGCCACTTAGACAGTGATCTACTCTTATACATAAATACTCATAAACGTGACTAAAAAATATAGGGTGGACAGGGATTGATAGACAATTTAATTCTTAATACAATTGCGTTATTACATTTTTTAATTTATCCTTACTTTTCAATACAGTTTGCGCCAAGCGAAGCTACGTCAAAAAACATGGCGTCCTAAGCCACTAAAATGTTTCGACAGAAACACGATTTATCATAATAAAAATGTCCTACCTTGAGCTGTTCTTCCATCAGTATCTTGGGCAAAGGATCCTTTCTTGGGAGAAATCGTCTTTTGGTGGAAAGCTGTCCTCTTGCCATGTGGAAATGTCAACTACGTTCGGGATGAACTGAAAAGCGTGCCCAACTTTTCACATCGTTGCAAAAATAAATGTCCCAAAATCGCACTAAACGGATATAAATTGCTATAAAACGCTTTAAATTAACTACTTTGTGATGTTTGTAACTCCTATAACGAGTGAAAAGATGACCGGAGAAATATAACAGGCTAAACTAACGCTTGGAACAGGAGAGGGTCGGTGTCTTCCACGCGCGTTACGCAGCAAGAAAAGACTTGCTAGCTAAAGGTTTTTTTCATTTGTAGGGCCTGTGAACGAGCAATCGAGCCCGTTGGAATCGTCATCACGTAAAGGCATCCAGGGGAAGACGTAAGAAGTGTCCGTATAGTCATAGCAACGACAGTGCCCTTTTAACTGACTTCAGAAAAGTGCCCAACATTTCTCAAATCTGACTCCATGTCAGGGAAATTGCTGTAGAATGGGCTCTGTTCCACTTAGAGACAAAATTTCAACTCCTATAGAAACTATAGACTGTTTTCTATCCAATAATAATAATAATATGCATATTGTACGATCAAGGATTTTGTGGGAAGCCGTTTAAAAAATTAGCCACATTAGCATAAATAGTCTAAACAGCGCCCCCATCCCCAACAGGTTAAGAACAAGTGTTTATTTAATTCTGTGTAAAACATGTATCTTTCATCAAAATTTATGATGAGTATTTCTGTTATTTGACGTGGCTCTCTGCAATTTCTCAGGATATTTTGGAGGCATTTCTGAACATAGAGCCAATGTAAACCATGATTTGTGGATGTAAATATGCACATTATCGAACAAAACATAAATGTATTGTGTAACATGATGTCCTATGAGTGTTATCTGGTGATCATCAAAGGTTAGTGATTCATTTTATCTCTATTTCTGCTTTTTGTGACTACTATCTTTTACTGGGAAAATGGCTGTGTTTTTCTGTGGTTATGTACTGAGCTAACATAATTGTTTCGTGTGCTTTCCCCGTAAATCATTTTTGAAATCAGACATGTTGGCTGGATTCACAACATGTGTAGCTTTAATTTGGTGTCTTTCATGTGTGATTTCATGAAAGATTGATTTTTATAGTAATATATTTGAACTTGGCGCTACATTTTTTCTGGATTTTGGCCTCTTGGGACGCTACCGTCCCACATATCCCAGAGAAGTTAAGGAGTTAAATTATCTTAACAATTTTACACCACTGGAGAGGGCCAGTGATGTAAAATAACCCGTGTTGGTTGTCATGACTATCCTGTGAGGATCCAAGGATTAGGTTACAATGTATCAGCTCTACAGCGCTCTCTCTCTCTCTCCCGCAGAGGGGAAGAGGGATGGATGTCGGAGTTTAATGACACCTCACTTGATCGTAAACCATAGGCAGCAGACGATTCACTTTGGGGCCTGATCAGAATGGCTATGTGCCTTATAAAAAGGTCCAAGAACTTCAACATCAAACACTTGACACCAGGACAATATTTTTCATCCTCCGAATGTTGGTAATGATGAGTGATGGAATGTGGAAGATTAATGTCTATTTTGTTATGTCACTAAAAGTTAAATGAAGACATAACAAAAACATTGTACCTTGAAGGGCTTTCACAATGTGTATATCATGTTAACATACTTTACGTTGTGTAGAAAATATCCAGGATAAAGAGAATGTTTTTGTTACGATAAGATTGTGATTTTAGTTCTATAACGAGGTCATAGAAAATTGTGATACCATGCCTCGTAACTAGACACACCCTAGGGAACCCAGAGAGCGTGTCAGCATGACGTAAACGCCCCCTTTTTACACAAGGGTATAAAGCATTTGAGTTAAGAATTAACATATGGATGCCCACGACCTGCAGCTGAGGTCTATGACGCCCAAACGCAGCACGAGGTTGAAGAAGACAAAGGAACCTCTTAACAATTAATGCTACGGTTTAGTAACATGTTCTATGTACTATCTAAGAAGGTGAATTTAAGCAGAACCATCAGGTTATTCTCTTCAAATCATCATTTGTCTACACGGCTTTCATCACCAATCTGGGATCATCGACACAGCTGATTAGCTGTCCTCAGGAGACCACTCTTCCAGAACGAATGCAAGTAAACAGACAACTAAGAAGGACAGTGTGACATCTTGTGGACAATCAGAGACTTACACCGAGAACGAAGGAGGGGGCCATCCAAAGAACAAGGCTTCTGTCTAACCCTTATCACCAAGTGGAACCCGGCCCACAAAGGCCTGGGCCCAACAGAGATACCCGACGAATACCTTCAACACGTAAATACATGCATTACTCATTACCCATAAGAGTGGCAGTTCGTGGCAAGGTATTAGGGCTAACTTAAGAGTTGTTTCTCTTTCTCTCTTGCTCTCTGTCTCTCTCTTTTAATCTCATCTTGGGTAACCAGTGTCATATTGTGGTGGTCCGCTAGAGACCTGTTGTCATCATATATCGTTTCTAATCAATAACCTATGTGTGAGTGTATCTTATGTTATCGTTTAGCTTGTTAGTAAATAAATATTCAAATCAATTTGTGTGGTACAGAATTATCTGTGAGACCCGGGTTTGTGCAGATTTACGGAGTCTACGACATTCAGCATGAGACTGATATGAGGAAATTATTCATTAATGACTGGTATGAGATCTATATATTCTTAAATCTTTTCCTGTGATGCCCAAATTCCTAATGTGTTAATTGTTACAAGATTAATTTAAATCGAGTAATAATTAAATGTAGTAGGTAATTATTCAATAAATAGCAGTCATCACAGTAATGGTAGTCAAGTCACTACATGGTGTTAACCTCTCTGGGATAGGCGGACGCTTGCGTCCCACTTGGCCAATAGCCAGGGAAAATGTAGAGCGCCAAATTCAAAAAAATTATATAAAATCAAACTTTCATAAAATCACACATGTAAGATACCAAATTAAAGCTACACTCGTTGTGAATCCAGCCAACATGTCAGATTTCAAAAAGGCTTTTCGGTGAAAGGATAAGATGCTATTATCTGATGATAGCACAACAGTAAACAAAGAGAGTGTAGCATATTTCAACCCTGCAGGCGCAACACAAAACGCAAAAATAAAATATAAATCATGCCTTACCTTTGACGAGCTTCTTTTGTTGGCACTCCAATATGTCCCATAAACATCACAAATGGTCCTTTTGTTCCATTAATTCCGTCCATATATATCCAAATTGTCCATTTATTTTCCTCGTTTGATCCAGAAAAAAACAGCTTACAATTCCAGTCACTACAAAATATCTAAAAAATTACCTCTAAACTTTGTCAAAACATTTCAAACTACTTTTGTAATACAACTTTATGTATTTTAAACGTTAATAATCGATCAAATTGAAGACGGGTCTATCTGTTTTCAATACAGGAGGACAACAAACTAATGCTACTTTTCTAGTCTTGCGCAACTCTCAAACAGTACACATAACATTACACTGATTCCAGATGGCCGTACTTCTTTATTGCACAAAGGAATAACCTCAACCTATTTCCAAAGAGTGGTGACATCCAGTGGAAGCGGTAGGAACTGCAGGTTCTAACAGGTTGATTAGAAATCTAGTATCCCAATGAAAACACATTGAACAGACAGTGACCTAAAAAAAAGATACATCTGAATGGTTAGTCCTCGGGGTTTTGCCTGCTACATAAGTTCTGTTATACTCACAGATATGATTCAAACAGTTTTAGAAACTTCAGAGTGTTTTCTATTCAAATCTATTCAAATACTAATAATATGTATATTTTATATTCTGGGGATGAGTAGAAGGAAGTTGAAATTGGGCATGCTATTTATCCAAAAGTGAAAATGCTGCACCCTATCCTAGAGAAGTTAATAACCAGAATTAAGTGTGTGGTTTTTACTCTGTGTGTTGTGAAACACACCAAAAACATGTCCATCATTGTCATATTTCCTAGCATGCTTTATTGCAGGGTGATTTTCATTACAGTTGTTTTCAATATCTATGTTTTTGCATGTACGTTGATTGGTTGATTAATCTTATGCTACACAAAAGACAAATAAACACACATTTTTCTAAACTAATCCAATCTTTTAGTAGTTGGATTTGTTACTGAGAAGATTGTTTCAATTTAGATGATGTAGGTTGTTCCATTAATTTATTGTACCACTTGTGAATATTTGCTGCATTTCTTCCATCCAGAGGGATCGGGCGCTTTGTGTCACCTGATGAGGGACAAGATCTGTGACTTGCTTTGCTCTACGGAGTAGGGCACCTTTGAAAGGAGTGATTACTGGGGTGGGGTTGAGGTGGAGCAACGAAAATGTAAATTTCCTTGTGTCTGTGAAGCCAGCCGTTTGGTGCCAACGCAGACCCGGTGGCGACCGTGGGCGAACTGAGACGACGTTGTTTGTCCTTTTGAGTTTTTACCTAATAAAGTCATGTTAGGATATGTAAGTTATACAGTGAGAGCTTTTGTGCAGAACCCGTTAAGGTATTTCACATACCAAGCTTATGATCACGTGGCAAGTGTGTATGGGACAAAGGAATGTCTAGTATTGGTGGAAAAAACTGTGTCTTAATTGTGGGGGTGTCCATGTTGCTGGGGATCAGAAGTGTCTGGTGTGAGAGCGATTGAGGTTGCCAGGGTCAGAGTAGAACAGAAGGTGTCATATGCTGAGTCAGGGAAGAGAGTAGAGGATGATGGTTCAAGGGTGAGTAGGAGGAGTAGTAGGCCTTGGACAATACAGAGTGATACGAATTTGTGTTTCAGTAATGTTGGCTTCTTAGCATTCATTGCCATGGTTATCAACTGTACTGCAGAAATGGAATGTAAATCACAGAAAATAGACGTTGTGGTGGCAGCTGCAGAGAAGTACTTGGGTGTACGAGGTTGTACTGTAGAAGAATTACAAGGTGTGTTAAACGAGTCCCGTCCTCCCAGGCCGTCGGCCTGGTGTGGGATCAGTTAGGGTCAAAGTAGTGGAATGGGGTGGTGATTATTTCTATGAAATAGTTTGAAATAGGTGGATAATTTTTTTACTTTTAGGAACAGGAATATTTAAGAGAATTTAATGTAGGTAGGCCGTTACTGGCCTCACACTTCAGTACATTAGGTGGCAGTGTATGCACCTTGAAGTTGAATGCGATCCGCTAACCCGATCCCAAAAAAGAAGAAGAAGAATTTATTGTACCTACCCTGGCAGTCATTCTGAATAATTCAAAGTTTCAATTGGATTTACACACCATTTTGCAAGCCCACATAAAATGATTTGTAGGCCTGATGTGGCCTGTAGACCTAGAGTTTGAATACAAAACTAGGCCCTCAAAGAAGAACCTTATGATGTACAGTATTTTATAAAGAGTTACAATTTAAAGGCTAATAAGGCTGGTCCTGCTAGAAAGAACCTTTAGAGGATAAAGGGGGTTCTATGAAGAAACCTACATAGAGGTTGCAAAGGGTTTTACTTACATAGAGGCTGCAAAGGGTTTTACATTGCACCAAAAAGGGTTCCCCTAAGGGGACAAACCGAAGAACCCTATATGGTTCAACTTAGCACCTTTTTTTCTTCCACAGCTTCATGTGTTACAAATGTGCAATGGAGCAAAATATTCTGTCTTCTCGTTTCAAAACTGGTTGAATGGCAATTTTTATCCTGTAGGCACCTGCAACTTATCACAGGTGAGATTAACAAATCGCTTGCCTCCAACCACATTAATTTGGACATTTATGACTTTGAAGTGAAAAATCTCAATTTATATTTCAATTTTTTCCCTTGGTCCTGTGCAGTTTTAAAACAAACAAATACACCTGTGAACACCAAATGTTTTTTCAATTTCAACTCATTTTAGAAAACATTTTGAACTGTATACGTTTGGCTTGTTCCCATTTCCTCTCACCTTAGCGTGTTTGTAGATGTCCACACAGGTTTCCACGGCAATGTTCTTGGAGCAGATGATCTCACAGTGTCGCTGAAGGGCCTCTAGTTGAAAGAATTTTGCTGCAGACAGGAGCTGTGGAAGAGAGGGAAAAGAGAGCAGAAACACACACAGTGAGAAGTGGGTTGGACTTTCTGGGTAATGAAATGAAAAAGTTTTTGATGGGGTTGAGGTCAGAGCTCTGTGCAGGCCAGTCAAGTTCTTCCACACCCATCTCAAAAAAACATTCTGTATGAACCTCGCTTTGTGCACGGGGCGTTGCTATGCTGAAACAGGAAACGGCCTTCCCCAAACTGTTGTTACAATGTTGGAAGCGCAGAATTATCTGGAATGCCATTGTATTTCCCTTCACTGGAACTATGGGGCCTAGCCGGAACCATGAAAAACAGCCCCATGCTATTATTCCTCCTCCACCAAACTTTACAGTTGGCACTATGCATTGGGGCGGGTGGCGTTCTCCTTGCATCCGGCAAACCCAGATTTACACCACTCCAGCCGACGCTTGGATTTGCGCATGGTGATCTTAGTCTTGTGTGTGGCTGCTCGCCCATGGAAACCCATTTCATGAAGCTCTTGTTCTTGTGCTGACGTTGCGTCCAGAGATAGTTTGGAACTCTGTAATGAGTGTAATGAGTGTCCAACCGAGGACAGATGATTTTTACGCACTACGCACTTCAGTCTCGTTCTGTGAGCTTGTGTGACCTACTACTATGCGGCTGAGCCGTTGTTGCTCCTAGACGTTTCCATGTTAAAATAACCACACATACAGTTGACCGGTGCAGCTCTAGCAGGGCAGAAATTTTCCGAAAAGACTTGTTGGAAAGGATCCTATGATGGTGCCACGTTGAAAGTCACAGAGCTCTTCAGTAAGGCCATTCTACTGTTAATGTTTGTCTATGGAGAATGCATGACTGTGCTCGATTTTAATACACCTGTCAGCATCTGGTGTGGCTGAAATGGCCGAATCCACTAATTTGATCGGGTGTATTTTATGTCATTCACAAATTGGTGCCCAGCCCACAAGAGCTTATAAAACACATTTCTTGAAGTGATACAAAACAGAAAACAAAATGTAATTTTACAATTTACACGCATAGATAATAATCATGGCACAGTATATACAGTATGTATGATTTGCAAACCTGCTCTGTCAGTGTAACTGTTTGAGAATGATTGTGGGACAAGTATGGCTGCATTGTCATTGAAATAAAATATATATATAAAAAAAAGTAATTCTTACCTCCATAATATCAGTATTCATGATGTGCAAGGACTCAGTGCCTCCACAATACAGGTACTGCATGACCAGCTGTAAAATAGGAATGCTGTTATGACTCAAGCTTCTCAACACATTAGGAACAGCCTAAATGAATTACTGGTACTGGTAGGGTAATACTGTACCTGTTTTGCCATAATGAGAGAGTACTTAAAGAGTACAATTGAATGATTACTGACTTATATACAGTATGTTACCCTATAGCATTTAAAAAATATAGAAAGCTCTGGAGTTTTAAATTAGTTTTTTTAGGGTGCTTGAGCAGAGGGTAGTAATCTGCTCTCGATGATGAGTATGACTGCCCCCCTTTGAAGGTTTAAGATACTACATTGCTGTGGTGCGAATCCCAGTTGAACTATGAACACATTACTATAACACATTATTGCAACCTAGTTACAGTAGTACATACAGTAGGCTACCTGGAATATGTTGTACTTGACATGACTGATCTCAATGTAGGTGTTCTCTGCTGCTGGTCTGTTTTGGAGCAGGGATTTAAACCTGCATGAAATAATTAAAGAAAGGTGGGGAAGACAGGTTGTCAGAAAACAAAAGGAGTATGTCGTAGTCTGCATTAGTGACATGTGGCCAGTGCTGTACTGGTAAACACCTTCTTTTATTTTGCATGAGCATCTCTTGCAGAAAAATGCATTGAAAGTATAGGGAGCGTTACTTTATTCACCGCCAACAGCGATCAGCGTTTACCCACCAATTTTTGCATATGAAATGTCTTTGTCACTCTTATGAACATATATAACCTAACATGCACGGGGGGTGAAATAATTGATTTATAACCACCTCTGAAAAAAAAATGTTAGAAAAAATTGTTTGGGAGCGGTCTAATTGTTCAAGCACTATTTTTCTCAATTTTTTTGTATAAAAATGTTTCATTGTTCAATTCCAACATACAATTATTTCACAGATTATCATGTTCAAGCATTTTTCATCAATGACTCAATTTCTTAGCTTTCTGTGGCTCACCTGGCTGAAGCAGTAAATAACAGGACTTTATGTGCATACCACGATTTTCCTTCCACCAGGAACGTTACATCAGACATCTCCTTGTTGTTGAGGAAGTGGGGGTCTGAAAGAAGTGAAGGATA
Organism: Salvelinus fontinalis; assembly: GCF_029448725.1. Taxonomy (NCBI): domain Eukaryota; kingdom Metazoa; phylum Chordata; class Actinopteri; order Salmoniformes; family Salmonidae; genus Salvelinus; species Salvelinus fontinalis. The sequence goes on along the minus strand of NC_074675.1, from coordinate 20,008,799 downwards.
ATTACTATATTTCTCCACTTCTAACACTGTGTTATATTTATCTCTATTGTTACTCAGTTCGTTTTTAATAAATGAAATGTAGAGACATTTGTGAAATACATTTGACTTGTGTATTCATCCATCTGGACTACTTGTCCATTTTGACCTGAATGTGACCTTTTGCAAATTACTCAGAATGAATCAGAATAGGCTGGACAGATATGCTAGCAGGATACTTAAATGGCATCCCATGTAATCTCCCGTAGAGAGTATTCTAAATGTAAACATTGCTAACTAAGCATCTCTATGAACACAAAGGTTTACTGGATTGAAGCCTCCTGTATTCATATGAATCTAACAGATGGTATGGTAATTTCAGCTACTGAGCTACTCAGCTACAGCATGTAGCTTTGGGAGCAACCTAATGAAGCTATTTAGCAAACTGTTTTTCAAATGGAATAATTACGCTCATCTCATTGCTGTTCCAAAAAGCATCTAATTTCTTCATCCTCAAAGCAAGCTTTCATTTATTGATTACACCCTCAAGACCTTCATAAGTGTAATTACAAAATTACATTATAGCAAATGCTCACTTTTATTAACAACGCTGAACATATTAGATCAAGGTCAAGGAACTAGAAGACATCAACACCAGCTCATCGATAATTCAAAATCTATTTGCACTCATATTTGCTCTCTCTATGGTGCTAGAGACATAAACACAATTTGTGGAATACAACTTGAACTGCCAACGTACAGTATAGCAGAACAATAATTTTCAAGCTCTAGTTATCAAGCTTCCATTTCATTCTACACTGTTAATGATGAATGAAGATAAATTATTATTGCAATTTCTATAGGGCCACTCCTCCATCTTATCACATTTAAGCACATTTCAGAGGCACCACAAACACAAAGAGGGAGGCAAGTAACGGTTGCTTCTGCTGCCTTTCTGAACATGCATGGCGTGGGTGCAAACCGTTTCCACTCAGGAGCAACATCTTCCTTTGCTCACCAAGTCGCGAGGTCTGCTTCCTTCTGATCTCAGTGAGTTTGGGGACAGGGAAGGGCCCATAACACTGGGAGAAAATCACAGACAGCTGGCTGATCACCTCATTCTGCAGGCCAGGCAAAGAGGGAGATGAGAAGACATAAATGGACATGGGAAATGTTTGGAAAAAGGGCAGTTACTTACTGCTGTAAGAAGAGTTATTAAATAGAAGGCGATAGAGGTGAATGTTTTGCAATTCATGCATGAATATAATGATACAGATTGAAAAAATCATTTTATTGTGTAAGTGCTTTTACTAAAACTCAAAGCTGCTACATACAATACCAGTCAAATGTTTGGACACACCTACTCACTCTAGGGTTTTTCTTTATTTTTACTATTTTCTACATTGTAGAATAATAGTAAAGACATCAAAACTATGAAATAACACACATGGAATCATGTATAGCCAAAAAAGTGCTAAACAAATCAAACTATTTTATCTTTTATATTCTTCAAAGTAGCTAACCTTTACCTTGATGACAGCATTGCACACTCTTGGCATTCTCTCAACCAGCTTCACCTGGAATGCTTTTCCAACAGTCTTGAAGGAGTTCCCACATATGCTGAGCACTTGTTGGCTGCTTTTTCTTCACTCTACGGTCCAACTCATCCCAAACCATCTCAATTGGACTGTCGTTTCTCTTTGCTTATTTGAGCAGTTCTTCACAAAATATGGACTTGGTCTTTTACCAAATAGGGCGGTCTTCTGTATACCACCACTACCTTGTCACAATACAACTGATTGGCTCAAACGCATTAAGAATGAAATTCATAAAAAATCATAAAATTTACTTTTAACAAGGCACACCTGTTAATTGAAATGCATTCCAAGTGACTACCTTATGAAGCTGGTTGAGAGAATGCCAAGAGTGTTCAAAACTGTCATCAAGGCAAAGGGTGGCTACTTTGAAGAATGTGAAATTTAAAATATGTTTTGAATTTGTTAAACACTTTTTTGGTTACTACATGATTCCATGTGTGATATTTCATAATAGTCTTGATGTCTTCACTATTATTCTACATTGTAGAAAATAGTAGAAAGAAAGAAAAACCCTTGAATGAGTTGGTGTGTCCAAACTTTTGACTGGTAATGTACATGGGAAAAAATATATCTAAAAAGTATATCATACGAAGATGCATATTAAGAAAAGTCAGAAAGTAAATGATTGAGACAGATTTGCAACAGGACAAGATAGGAATTTGTACTGTAAAAAAGCAAGTTTTGGATAAGAAAAACAAAAGAAATGTTAATAGAAACATGTGCCATGAAAGGAGGTAGGGCCCTACATTTTTCCTGGCCACGTGACCTACAGGAAAAGTCAGACTGCACAGAACTAGTGACTGGAATTTTTCCTGTTCACATGGGTACACAACGGGAATTTAAAAAGAAAATGTTTTGGAAACAAAAAATTAATAGGAATGTTTCTTATTGGAAAGGTCCACGTAGTCCTTCCCTGTTTCAGTCTGTTTTCTTCTGTTTGGTCCCTAATGAACATGACCACGGTGGACAGGGAATTCCAGAGCCTTAAATTGGGGAGGACACACAATCACCATCACCTTGCTGGCATGGAGGATCTGGAACATAAGTGGCAGGCCATGGCTGATGATCTCCTCAGTGTACTCCTCCTCCTGGATGCAGCTGAAGTCCTTGAGCAGACCCTGGATCAGTGGGCGCCGGTGTTCCAGGAAACAGGTGCGCAGAGACTCCAGCCAAGTGTGCAGGGTCCAGGGGACACCTGGGAAGACCAGCAGCAGTCAATAAATAACAAAAAAAGTAAATACTGTAGCTGCTAGCTACTACACCAGCAGGAAAAGCAATTAGCTCAAAATGTCTAAAGCACTGACCATGCCTGCCTCACTCTACAATGGTGAGGGATGAGCTTAAAGTGCAGCTGTTGCTGTCTGTGGTGTATATGGAGTGGTGGTGCAGTTTTTGCATTGGCCCTCAATTGTGGATATCTATGGTGGTCTTGTACAGTCCATGGACTCACCTAATCAGTGAATGTCTACTATACTGTATGACGGCAGTGCATTAGCATTATTTTGATCGGTGATGATTTCCGTGCGCAGCATAAACACAGCTCCCAGCGGTGGGCGTCTACAGTGAGGCAATTCTGCGTAATACCACGTTCACATGCTAGTCGTAACTAGAAAACTCAACATTTTATGACTTGCTAACTGGTTGAAACCGGCACACGTATAATTACAACCAGTTAGCAAGTCAAAAATGTCAGAGTTTCCTAGTTCCGACTAACACTTGAATGCGGTATCAGACCTGGGTCAAATCCATACATCAAATACTTTCAAATACTTGATGTTGTCACAGCCGTCAAAAGGAGGAGACCAAGGCGCAGCGTGGTATGCATACATTCTTCTTTATTCTATGAATGAACAATAAACAAAACTATCAAAATAACAAAATTAACTGTGAAGCTATTCAAATTAATGCTAACAGGCAACTACACATAGACAAGAACCCAAGAACACAAAAGGGAAAATGGCTACCTAAACATGATCCCCAATCAGAGACAACGATAAACAGCTGCCTCTGATTGGGAACCATATCAGGCCACCATAGACATATAAATCACCTAGACCTACAACAACCCTAGACAATACAAAACGAACGTACCCACCCTAGTCACACCCTGACCTAACCAAAATATAAAGAAAACAGAGATAACTCAGGTCAGGGCGTGACAGTACCCCCCCCCCTCCAAAGGTGCGGATTCCCGGCCGCAAACCTGAACCTTTAGGGAAGGGTCCGGGTGGGCATCTACCCTCGGTGGCGGCTCCAGTTCTGGACGCAGCCCCCCCTCCTTACACTGATCCCTCCGCCTTTGTCTATCCGGACCGTCGATCATCGCCGGAGGCTCTGGACTGCAGATCGTCACCGGAGGCCCCGGACCGATGAACCGTCGCTGGAGACCCCGAACTGGGAACCGTCGCAGGAGACCACGGACTGGGGACCATCGCTGGAGACCCCGGGCTGGGGATCGTTGCTGGAGGCTCCGGACTGGAGATTGCCGCTGGAGACCCCGGACTGTGGACCATCGCTGGATGTTCCGGACTGTGGCCCGTCGTTGGAGGTTCCGGACTGTTGCCCATCACAGGAGGTTCCAAACTGTGGCCCGTCATAGGAGGTTCCGGACTGTGGCCCGTCGTTGGAGGTTCCGGACTGTGGCCCGTCGTTGGAGGTTCCGGACTGTGAAACGTCGCCGGAAGCTCTGGACTGGGTACTGTCGCCGGAAGCTCTGGACTGGGTACTGTCGCCGGAAGCTCTGGACTGGGTACTGTCGCCGGAAGCTCTGGACTGGGTACTGTCGCCGGAAGCTCTGGACTGGGTACTGTCGCCGGAAGCTCTGGTCTGTGGCAGTGCACTGGAAGCCTGATAAGTGGTGCCGGAACTGCTGGTACCGGGCTGAGGACACGCACCTCAGGGTGAGTGCGGGGAAGAGGCACAGGCCGTACTGGACTGTGGAAGCGCGCTGGAGGCCTGATGCGTGGTGCCGGCACTGGTGGTACCAGGCTGGGGACACGCACCTCAGGGCGAGTGCGGAGAGGAGGCACATGACGTACTGGACTGTGGAGGCGCACTGGAGGTCTTACGCGTGGTGCCGGAACTGGTGGAACCGAGCTGGGGACACGCACCTCAGGCAGAGTGCGGAGAGGAGGCACAGGACGTACTGGAGGCACACTGGAGATCTAGAGCGTATAGCTGGCACAATGCGTCCTGGCTGGATGCAGGCAGGTGCGAAGAGCTGGAATAGAGCGCACCGGGCTATGAATGCGAACTGGAGACACCTTGCGCATCACTGCGTAACACGGTGTCTGACCAGTCACACGCTCTCCAGCACGACCCGCTCTGCAGCACTCTCCATGCTAGCACCTCTCTCCGGAATCGTGCGTCGAACTCCTCATCCGACTCCCTGAATGGCTCTATGTGTCCCCCCAAAAAAACTTCTTGGGGTTTCTGTGGCCTACCTCGTTGGTATTTCTCCTCGTAATATCGCCGTTCCTCTTTAGCTGCCTCTTTTTCCTCCCTCAGAAGGCGATATTCCACAGCCTGCGTCCAGGGTCCTGCTCCATCCAAAATCTCCTCCCAGGTCATTCCTCCTTAACATGCTGCTTGGTCCTTTTATGGTGGGTTCTTCTGTCACGGCCGTCAAAAGAAGGATACCAAGGCGCAGCGTGGTATGCGTGAAGCTATACAAATGAGTGTTAACAGGCAACTACACATAGACAAGAACCCACGAACACAAAAGGGAAAATGGCTACCTAAATATGATCCCCAATCAGAGACAACAATAAACAGCTGCCTCTGATTGGGAACCATATCAGGCCACCATAGACATATAAATCACCTAGACCTACAACAACCCTAGACAATACAAAACTAACGTACCCACCCTAGTCACACCCTGACCTAACCAAAATATAAAGAAAACAGAGATAACTCAGGTCAGGGCGTGACAGATGTACACTTGATTAACCTGTTTGGGCTGCAGGGGCAGTATTGAGTAGCCGGATAAAAGGTGCCCATTTCAAACGGCCTCGTACTCAATTCTTGCTCGTACAATATGCATATTATTATTACTATTGGATAGAAAACACTCTCTAGTTTCTTAAACCGTTTGAATTATTTCTCTAAGTGAACCAGGCAGTGAGAGAAGAAATGGAGTGAATAACTTGATCTGGGGTCGAATAAAAGCTCTTTGCATGACGTGTCACCAGTTTCCTGTTTTCTGGAGAGCGCGTGAAGGGACCTGGTTTTGCCTTCTGTACAGCTGTCGTTATAGACGACTAATATCTCCGGCTTTGATTTTATTTGATACATGTGACAATATCATCGTAAAGTATGTTTTTTCAATATAGTTTTATTAGATTATTGACATTTTTTCGGGAAGTTAGGCGTGTTGCTTTGTCTGCGTATGTTCAGGAAGGAGAGCTTCGCGCCACTTTGCTGGCTTTCTGTGCTAATTGACTGGAGAAGAGGACATTGTAAATCCAAACAACGATTGTTCTGGACAAAGGACCCCTTGTACAACATTCTGATGGAAGATCAGCAAAAGTAGGACCCATTTTATGATGTTATTTCATATATCTGTCGTACATGTGAACTAGTAGTTTGCGGCCAGGTTTTGGGCACGCTCTCGCCATAACGTAAACTGCATATCGTAATGAAGTTATTTTTAGAATTCTAACACGGCGATTGCATTAAGAACTAGTGTATCTATCATTTCCTATACAACATGTATTTTTTAGTTATGTTTATGAATAGTTATTTGGTCAGAATATGTGAGTGTCAGAAAAATATCCGGACGATGTGGGAAAAAGATGCTACGTTAGCACAATGTATAACCACTGACTTCAACTCTAAACATGCACATTTTCGAACAAAACATAAGTGTATGTATAACCTGATGTTATAGGACTGTCATCTGATGAAGCTTATCAAGGTTAGTCAAAAATTATATATATTTTGCTGGTTTGTTACGATCGCTAACTTTTGCTGCTGGGGAATGGCTTGTGTTTTGTGGCTATTGTGGTAAGCTAATATAATGCTATATTGTGTTTTCGCTGTAAAACACTTAAGAAATCGGAAATATTGGCTGGAATCACAAAATGCCTGTCTTTCATTTGCTGTACACCATGTATTTTTCAGAAATGTTTTATGATGAGTATTTAGGTATTTGACGTTGGTGTCTGTAATTACTCTGGCTGCTTCGGTGCCATTTCTGACGGTAGCTGTGATGGTAGCTGCAATGTAAAACTGATTTATAGCTCAAATATGCACATTTTTCAAACAAAACATAGATTTATTGAATAACATGTTATAAGACTGTCATCTGATGAAGTTGTTTCTTGGTTAGTTTGGTTGGTTCTTGGTTGGTTAGGTTGGTTTTGTGCATGCTACCTGTGCTGTGAAAAATGTCTGTCCTTTTTTGTATTTGGTGGTGAGCTAACATAAATATACGTGGTGTTTTCGCTGTAAAACATTTTAAAAATCGGACATGTGTAACAGTCCTGACCTATTTATGTTAGTTTTTATGTGTTTTTGGTCAGGGCATGTGTTTTGGGTGGGCAGTCTATGTTATCTGTTTCTATGTTGGTTTCGGTTTGCCTGGTATGGCTCTTGATTAGAGGCAGGTGGTTTGCATTTTCCTCTAATCAAGAGTCATATTTAGGTAGGGCATTTCTCACTGTTGGTTTGTGGGTGATTGTCTCCTGTGTCCGTGTCAATGTTTGCACCATACGGGACTGTATACGGTTGTTCGTATGTTTCGATGTCCGTTCCTGTTCGTGAGTTTACGTTTGTCATGTGAGTTTATGTTCAGGTTGCGTGTACGTCGTTTTCTTATTTTGTAGTTTGTTAAAGTGTTTGTTTTCGTGTCATCAGTTTTCGTATATATAATAAAGATGGCATATTTCCCTGACTCCGCATATTGGTCTGAAGATCCTTCTCTCCTCACCTCTTCCGAGGATGAGGAAAGCGACAGCTCTTACAGAATCACCCACCAAAATACAGAGACCAAGCGGTATGGGAAGGCTCGACGGAGCAACAAGGACTTTTGGACTTGGGAGGAGATCCTGTCTGGTAGAGGACCCTGGGCGCAAACTGGAGAACATCGCTGCTCTCGTGAGAGGAGTGAGGCAGTCACAGCCCAGGAGCGCTGGTATGAGGAGGCAGCTAGGAGACGTGGATGGAAGCCGGAGAATCAAGCTCGTAACCGGAATTATGAGGGGACACGTCTTGCACGGAAGCCCGAAAAGCCCGTGAGTAACTCCCAAAAATTTCTTGGGGGGGGGCTAAAGGGTAGTGGGCCAAGGGCAGGTAGGAGACCTGCGCCCACTTCCCAGGCTAACCGTGGAGAGCGGGAGTACGGGCAGACACCGTGTTACGCAGTAGAGCGCACGGTGTCTCCTGTACGTGTGCATAGCCCGGTGCGGGTTATTCCACCTCCCCGCACTGGTAGGGCTAGATTGGGCATTGAGCCAGGTGTCATGAGGCCGGCTCAACGCGTCTGGTCTCCAGTGCGTCTCCTCGGGCCGGCATACATGGCACCTGCCTTACGCATGGTTTCCCCGGTTCGCCTACACAGCCCAGTGCGGGCTATTCCACCTCGCCGCACTGGCAGGGCGACCGGGAGCATTCAACCAGGTAAGGTTGGGCAGGCTCAATGCTCAAGAGAGCCAGTACGCCTGCACGGTCCGGTATTTCCGGCGCCACCTCCCCGCCCCAGCCTAGTACCTACAGTGCCTACATTACGCACTAGGCTACCAGTGCATTTCCAGAGCCCTGTTCCTCCTCCACGCACTCTCCCTATAGTGCGTGTATCCAGTTCAGTGCCTCCAGTTCCGGCCCCACGCACTAAGCCACCTGTGCGTATCCTAAGTCCTGTACACACTGTCACTTCTCCCCGTACTAGTCCTGAGGTGCGTGCCCTCAGCCAGGTGCCACCAGTGCCGGTACCACGCACCAGGTATAGAGTACGCTTTGAGAGTTCAGTGTGCCCTGTCCCTGCTCCACGCACTAGTAGGAAGGTGCTTATCATTAGCCCGGTGCCTCCAGTTCCGGCACCACGCACCAGGTCTACAGTGCGCCGTATGCGGCCAGAGCCATCCGTCTCCCCAGCGCCATCTGAGCCATCCGTCTCCCCAGCGCCATCTGAGCCATCCGTCTCCCCAGCGCCATCTGAGCCATCCGTCTGCCAGGAGCCTGCAAAGCCGCCCGTCTGCCATGAGCCTGCAAAGCCGCCCGTCTGCCATGAGCCTACAGAGCCATCCGCCAGACAGGAGCCGCTAGAGCCGTCAGCCAGACAGGAGCCGCTAGAGCCGCCCGCCAGACAGGATCTGCCAGAGCCGCCAACCAGACAGGATCTGCCAGAGCCGCCAACCAGACAGGATCTGCCAGAGCCGCCAACCAGACAGGATCTGCCAGAGCCGCCAATCAGACAGGATCTGCCAGAGCCGTCAGCGAGCCATGAGCAGCCAGAGCCGTCAGAGAGCCATGAGCAGCCAGAGCCGTCAGAGAGCCATGAGCAGCCAGAGCCGTCAGTGAGCCATGAGCAGCCAGAGCCGTCAGTGAGCCATGAGCAGCCAGAGCCGTCAGTGAGCCATGAGCAGCCAGAGCCGTCAGAGAGCCATGAGCAGCCTGAGCCGTCAGCCTGCCATGAGCGTCGAGAGCCGTCAGCCTGCCATGAGCGTCGAGAGCCGTCAGCCTGCCATGAGCGTCGAGAGCCGTCAGCCTGCCATGAGCGTAGAGAGCCGTCAGTCTGCCATGAGCGTCGAGAGCCGTCAGCCTGCATGGACCTGCCAGAGCCGTCCAAACAGGACCTGCCAGAGTCCTTCAGCCGGGATCTGCCCCTTGTCCCGGTGTTGCCCCTTGTCCCGGTGCTGCCCCTTGTCCCGGTGCTGCCCCTTGTCCCGGTGCTGCCCCTTGTCCCGGTGCTGCCCCTTGTCCCGGTGCTGCCCCTTGTCCCGGTGCTGCCCCTTGTCCCGGTGCTGCCCCTTATTCCAGTGATGGTCCTTATCCTGGTGCTGCCCCTTGTCCCAGTGCTGCCCCTTGTCCCGGTGCTACCCCTTGTCCCGGTGCTGCCCCTTGTCCTGGTGCTAGCTGTTTATTTAGGGGAAGGTAGTGTTAGGGTGGGCATTAGAAGGGGTAGACAGAAGAGGGGAGTGACTATGGTGGTATGGGGACAGCGTCCGGAACCGGAACCACCACCGTGGTCAACTGCCCACCCGGACCCTCCCCTGGACTTTGTGCTGGTGCGCCCGGCGTTCGCACCTTGGGGGGGGGGTACTGTAACAGTCCTGACCTATTTATGTTAGTTTTTATGTGTTTTTGGTCAGGGCATGTGTTTTGGGTGGGCAGTCTATGTTATCTGTTTCTATGTTGGTTTCGGTTTGCCTGGTATGGCTCTTGATTAGAGGCAGGTGGTTTGCATTTTCCTCTAATCAAGAGTCATATTTAGGTAGGGCATTTCTCACTGTTGGTTTGTGGGTGATTGTCTCCTGTGTCCGTGTCAATGTTTGCACCATACGGGACTGTATACGGTTTGTTCATTTCATGTAGTCTGTTCCTGTTCATTTCGTTCTTTACGTTGTATGTAAGTTCGTCGTTCGGGACTGTCTACTTTCGTTTTGTTATTTTGTTAGTTTATAGTGAAGTTCGTCTTTTCGTCTTGTCTTTAATAAATCATTATGTCTTCACTATCCGCTGCGCCTTGGTTCAATCCCTGCTCCTCCTCTTCTGATGAAGAGGAGGAGGATTATCGTTACAACATGTTGGCTGGATTCACAAGATGTTTATCTTTCAAATGCTGTATTGGACTTGTTAATGTGTGAAAGTTAAATATTTAAAAAAAATATATTTTGAATTTCGCGCCCTGCCTTTGAGCTTGCTGTTGTCATATTGTGCCCGGCTTCTGGCTTGCAGCCAAAAGTTAAGCTGCATTTTTGGGACTGTTCCATTCGCTCCATTGTACCAAACAAGTCTAGTGCACTTTAAGTTTTTGAAAGTGTTTGACATATAGTGTTTGGTGCGGGGTGGTGTGCATGTTAACTCTGACCTAAACTGCGGATGTCTATGGTGATGTCCACATGGCCGTGCTCAGTGCTATGGTACATGGCCTCTCTCAGGGCCCTCAGTTTGGCCTTTGCTGTTCGTTGGAGGGTTCCGACGGCCTGGGGAGGTTTCTTCTTCCCGGTCACCGAGCTCTCTGCCAGGATCTCCTCCAGGGAGAGGACGTCCTCCTTTTCTTTCTCTCCATGGGACAGAAGCTTCCGGAACACATTCCTAAAAGGGGAAGGTTTGTAATGTCGTATTTACATTATAACTCACACACCTATCATTCTACCAGATGCAAGGAGAAAAACGGTAAGCTGAGTAGAAAAGAAACCCCAACACACTGGTGATCTTAAAACCTCTTAGGGCTAGGAGGCAGTATTTTCACGTCCGGCTGAAAAGTGTGCCCCAAAGTCAACTGCATGCTACTCAGGCCCAGAAGCTAGGATATGCATATAATTGTTAGAAAACACTCTAAAGTTTCTAAAACTGTTAAAATAGTGTCTGTGAGTATAACATAACTGATATGGCAGGTGAAAACCTGAGAAAAATCCATCCAGGATAAAACAATTGAGGTAACTGTGTTTTCAATTATTTTCTATGGGAACCTAGATTTCTGTTGCACATGGTTGCAGTTCCTATTGCTTCCGCTAGATGTCAGCAGTCTTTAGAAATTGGTTAAGGTTTTTCTTTAGAGAAATTAACAAGTACGGCTGTTCAGAACGAGGGTCCAGCCTGGTGTACTTTTTTGTTTGGTGCGTGTGACCTCGCTACACTTTTATTGATCACAGATTATTCCGTCTTAAATTTTTGCGATTATTTACATTAAAAAATACCTAAAGTTGGATAAGAAAAGTTGTTTGAATTAAGTTTACAGGTATTGTATTAGATTATTTGTAGTCATGTAGGGTCGAGTTGGAACTGGTGTTTTTCTGAATCAAACGTGCCAAATAAATTGACATTTTGGGAATATAACAACGGAATTTATCGAACAAAAGGACGGTTTGTGATGTTTATGGGACATTTAGGAGTGCCAACAGAAGAAGATCTTCAAATGTAAGAAATGAATTATATCGTTATTTCTGAGATTTGTGTCACGCCTGGCGGGTTGAAATATGAATGTCGCGTTTATTTGGTGGGATGCTATCCTCAGATAATTGCATGGTTTGCTTTCGCCGTAAAGCCTTTTTGAAATCTTACACGTTGGCTGGATTAACAACAAGTGTAGCTTTAATTTGATGTATTGCATGTGTGATTGTAAGAAAGTTTAATATTTCTAATATATATTTTTTAATTTCGCACTCTGCAATTTCACTGGATGTTGTTGAAACGTTCCGCTAGTGGAACCCCAAGCCGTAAATGTTCCTCAATATACACAAAATACCCCATAATGACAAAGCAAAAACAGTCCATAGAGCTCTGAGACCGGATTGTGTTGAGGCACAGATCTGTGGTAGGGTGCCAAAACAGTTCTGCAGCATTGAATGTTCCCAAGAACACAGTGCCCTCCATCATTCTTAAATGGAAGAAGGCTGAAACCACCATGACTTTTCCTAGAGCTGGCCGCACGGCCAAACTGAGCATTTGGGGGAGAAGGGCCTTGCTCAGGGAGGTGACGAAGAACCTGATTGCCACACTGACAGAACTCCAGAGTTCCTCTGTGGGGATCGGGAAACCTTCCAGAAAGACAACCATCTCTGCAGCACTCCACAAATCAGGCCTTCATGGTAGAGTGGCCAGATGGAAGCCACTCCTCAGTAAAAGGCACGACAGCCCGCTTGGAGTTTGTCAAAAGGCACCTAAAGGTCTCTCATACCATGAGAAACAACATTATCTGGTCTGATGAAACCAAGATTGAACTCTTTGGCCTGAATGCCAAGCGTCACGTCTGGAGGAAACCTGGCACCATCCCTACGGTGAAGCATGGTGGTGGCAGCATCATGCTGTGGGGATGTTTTTCAGTGGCAGGGACTGGGAGACTAGTCAGGATCGAGAGAAAGATGAACGGAGCAAAGTACAGAGAGATCCTTGGTGAAAACCTGCTCCAGAGTGCTCAGGACCTCAGACTGGGGCAAAGGTTCACCTTCCAACAGGACAACTACCCTAAGCAGAGCCAAGACAACGCAGGAGTGACATCAGGACAAGTCTCTGAATGTCCTTGAGCCCGGACTTGAACCCGATCTAACATCTCTGAAGAGACCTGCAAATAGCTGTACATTGACGCTCCCCATCCAACCTGACAGACCTTGAGAGGATCTGAAGAGAAGAATGGGAGAAACTCCCCAAATACAGGTGTGCCAAGCTTGTAGCGTCACAGCCAAGAAGAGTCGAGGCTGTATTCGCCGCAAAATGTGCTTCAATAAAGTACTGGGTAAAGGGTCTAATTACTTATTTAAATGTGATAATTACATTTTACATTTTTTACAAATTTGAAAAAAATAAAACGTTTTTCCTTTGTCATTATGGGGTAGTGTGTGTAGATTGACGGGGGAAAACAATTTTATAAATTTAGATTAAGGCTATAATGTGACAAAATGTGGGACAAGTCAAGGGGTCTTGCACTGTATAGCCTAAAGTCTAAGAATGTACGTATATACAGTTGAAGTCGGAAGTTTACATAAACTTAGGTTGGAGTCATTAAAACTTGTTTTTCAACCACTCCACACATTTCTTGTTAATTAACAAACTATAGTTTTGGCAAGTCGGTTGTGCATGACACAAGTCATTTTTCCAACAATTGTTTACAGACAGATTATTTCACTTATAATTCACTGTACCCCAATTCCAGTGGGATAGAAGTTTACATACACTAAGTTGACTGTGCCTTTAAACAGCTTGGAAAATTCCGGAAAATTCCAGAAAATTATGTCATGGCTTTAGAAGCTTCTGATAGGCTAATTGACATCATTTGAGTCAAATGGAGGTGTACCTGTTGATGTATTTCAAGGCCTACCTTTAAACGCAATGCCTCTTTGCCTTACATCATGGGGAAATCAAAAGAAATCAGCCAAGACCTCAGAAAACAAATTGTAGACCTCTGTCTGGTTCATCCTTGGGAGCAATTTCCGAACTCCTGAAGGTACCACGTTTATCTGTACAAACAATAGTACACAAGTATAAACACCATGGGACCATGCAGCCGTCATTACCGCTCAGGATGGAGACGCTTTCTGTCTCCTAGAGATTAATTTACTTTGGTGCAAAAAGTGCAAATCAATCCCAGAACAACAGCAAAGGACCTTGTTAAGATGCTGGAGGAAACCGGTACAAAAGTATCTATATCCACAGTAAAATGAGTCCTACTTCGACATAACCTGAAAGTCCACTCAGCAAGGAAGAGGCCACTGCTCCAAAACCACCATAAAAAAAGCCTGAATATGGTTTGCAACTGCACATGGGGGACAAAGGTCTTACTTTTTGTAGAAATGTTCTCTGGTCTGATCAAATCAAAAATAAAACTGTTTGGCCATAATGACCATGTTTGTAGGAAAAAGGGGGAGTCTTGCAAGCCGAAGAACATCATCCCAACTGTGAAGCACGGGGGTGGCAGCATCATGTTGTGGGGGTGCTTTGCTGCAGGAGGTACTGGTGTGGAATGAGTAAGGAAAATTAGGTGGATATATTGAAGCAACATCTCAAGACATCAGTCAGGAAGTTGGAGCTTGGTCGTAAATGGGTCTTCCAAATGGATAATGACCCCAAGCATACTTCAAAAGTTGTGGCAAAATAGCTTAAGGACAACAAAGTCAAGGAATTGGAGTGGCCATCACAAAGCCCTGACCTCAATCCTATAGAAAATTTGTGGGCAGAACTGAAAAAGCGTGTGCGAGAAAGGAGGCCTACAAACCTGACTCAGTTACACCAGCTCTGTCAGGAGGAATGGGCCAAATTTCACCCAACTTATTGTGGGAAGCTTGTGGAAGGCTACCCAAAACGTTTCACCCAAGTTAAACAATTTAAAGGCAATGCTACCAAATACAAATTTTAGTGTGTGTAAACTTCTGACCCATTGGGAATGTGAATAAATAAATAAAAGCTGAAATAAATCATTCTCTCTACTATTATTCTGACATTTCACATTCTTAAATAAAAATGGTGATCCTAACTGACCTAAGACAGGGAACTTTTAATAGGATTAAATGTCAGGAATTATGAAAAACTGAGTTTAAATGTATTTTGCTAAGGTGTATGTAAACTTCCGACTTCAACTGTAGACACCACTATTGAATCTTGAATGTCAAATGTGATGATGTCTGCCTACAAGAAGTTGGTTGCTGACTGCAAGCACACCTGTCAAGACCTGCAGTTGTCTCTCAGGGCCCCTACTGAACCAGCAATCAAAGTCATCAGCATGCTTTGATTTGATTTGAACTCAACAAGTAAGCAAAATTTCCTCCTTTATAATGATTCAGGACATACTGTAGATAGATATTCACTTACATTTTTTAAATATATATATATGTATATATGGGAGGCAGGCAAATGCCTTTCACTGAGATGTGTAAGGAGACTGACGGGTGAGACAATTCATTTGAATTCATCTTAATGTTATTTTGTTGTTTGCAGGTACACTATCCTTCTGACCCTATCCAGCCAGGCCCCATCTAATTTTTAACTCCTTGCAAGTGTGACTTATTTTGTTTTGTGCCTGCTGTGAGTTTGGGAAAAACGTGTGGACCTGAATTTTGATAACTGCAGTGGCCAAAACAAGAACAAGTTTGTGCTCTGGTAATGTGCCTGGCAGACCATGCACAAGCTCCACCACAGTCGGGATCTTCACTTCCTGATCACAGGCAACACCAAGTTTGCCCCCGACTGGTGCTTCGGCCTCATCAAACAGAGCTTCAGAAAGACCAGAGTGAACAATTTGTCTGAGATTGCTGGTGTTGTGAAGGACAGCACTGTGACAAGGGTCAACATCCCACAGCTGGTTGGACTGGAGGATGGTACGGTGCTGGTGGAAAGCTATGTCTGGCAACAACACCTGACTCCGTACTTCATACCGCTGCCACAGAACAAGCAATACCAGCACTTCAGGCGAATATCATTTTCATTGCATTGTATGAGAATATTCTTATCTAAACTTGGGAGGTGAATGGGTGTTGTGCAAGGTTGTAATGTCTTCTCCACCTTTTTTGTTATTTCCTGTTTAACAGCTTCGATGCTCTGGAGCCTGATGTTGTTGCCAAAGAGCATTCAGAATCAGTCGAGACCAGGTTTCAGCTGCAGCGCAGCACTGACATCCTTCCTCCCATAGATGGTCTGCCTGTACAAGCACCACCTGGACTGGACACAGCTAGACAAACGTATCTTTTTGAGAAGATCAGGGAATTTTGCAACAAAGAGGCTATCGACATCACATGCCCTGCAGCAACGTCAAGGGCAGTATAGAAACAGGCTGTCCGAATATAGATTCCCTTGTTCATGCTTGGTTCGGACGGACCACGCATCAGCAGTGCCTCTATTCACATAACTCTCTCCTAACACATACGCCATATGTTGCTGCTATTATTTTCATCCGCTGCTCAGCCACTATACCCTGATTGTATGCATATAACTACCTCATCTATCACTGATATTGTTCTTGTACATACTGTATATTATTTTATTTATATTGACACTATTTCTGATATTGCTACTATGCAAGTAACTATTTGGCTGTACCATTCTTATTTTATTTTTTTATTTTACCGTTATTTTACCAGGTAAGTTGACTGAGAACACGTTCTCATTTGCAGCAACGACCTGGGGAATAGTTACAGGGGAGAGGAGGGGGATGAATGAGCCAATTGTAAACTGGGGATTATTAGGTGACCGTGATGGTTTGAGGGCCAGATTGGGAATTTAGCCAGGACACCGGGGTTAACACCCATACTCTTACGATAAGTGCCCTGGGATCTTTAATGACCTCAGAGAGTCAGGACACCCGTTTAACATCCCATCCGAAAGACGGCACCCTACACAGGGCAGTGTAGGGTGCCCTGTGTAGGGTGCCCTGGGGCATTGGGATATTTTTTAGAACAGAGGAAAGAGTGCCTCCTACTGGCCCTCCAACACCACTTCCAGCAGCAACTGGTCTCTCATCCAGGGACTGACCAGGACCAACCCTGCTTAGCTTCAGAAGCAAGCCAGCAGTGGTATTTACACCTTCTTTAGAGACCCATACATTTACCATGATGTGGCGGCGGGTTATAGCATTTCTTTCACATGACCCATCAATTTAGACAAGTGTGTCTGGGTAAGCGTCATATAATATTTATAAAATATTTTTATCTGGACACTTTCTGTTTACCTGGAACTTTTTCTTATGGTAGGCTACTACTTTTTCCACTTTTTGTCTTAATCTTTACTACATTATATATAGCACATGAATCGTTAAAGAGACGGGTGGGGCTGGCTTAAGAGGGTGTGAACAGTGCTGAATGGGTGTAGACAAAGGAGAGCTCTCCAGGGCGGCAGGTAGCCTGGCAGGTAGGAGCGTTGGGCCAGTAACTGAAGGGGCGTCAGAGATGGTGTAGTAGGATTCAATCTTAGTCCTGTATTGATGCTTTGCCTGTTGATGGTTCATATGAGGGTGTAGTGGGATTTTTTATAAGCTTCTGGAGTTCGATGTCCTGCTCCTAGAGCTTCTCCTTGACACGTATCTTTAAACTTCTTGTCAATATGGGGGCGCTGTTTCCCCATTGGAAAAAATAGTGCCCAAATTAAACTGCCTCGTACTCAGTTCTTGCTCGTACAATATGCAAATTATTATTACTATTGGATAGAAAACACTCTCTAGTTTCTAAAACCGTTCGAATTATTTCTCTGAGTGAAACAGAACTCTTTTTGCAGCACATTTCCTGTCAGGGAGTGAGATTTCAGAAATCGAGGTCCCTGTTCTGGGGTCAGTTTATAAGTCCCCATGTAAGCCATCGGGCTATATGCACTGCATACGTCTTCCTCTAGATGTCAGTAAGTGGGGAGAATTTGAATGGAGTGGATTGCGCATGGAGTGGATTGGGCCCGATATATAGACCGTGGAACGGAAGTACCGTCCTTTTCAACGATGCGCTTGACGCATGAAGACATCACAATGGCGTCCTGCAAACGCTTTCGTTTTAGTAGTTCTATATCTCCGGTCATGTTTTTATTCGTTATAGGTGTTAAAGACATCATAAGGTAGTTAATTTAAACCGACTTTTAGCAGTTTATAGCAGTTTATTGCGATTTTCCTGGATTTCAATGTGACGCGCGTTCAGGAGTTGGACTCCTCTCCAGTGGGTGGCTAACGTTAGCGGCTAATTCGACAGGACAAGAGGACATCTTTCAGCCAAAAGACGATTGTTTTGAAGAAAGGACACCTTGCCCAAGATTCTGATGGAAGCTCAGCTAATAGTAAGCAGTCTTTATGCTGTTAATTCATTGTTCTGTTGAAAAAAGTAAAATGAATGAGACGCCATTTCTTGCAGTGTAGCATTGTGTTATCGCAGCCTGTATTGCGCAGTAACATTAATTTTAAAAATGAAATTCAGCGATTGCATTAAGAACTCATTTGTCTTTCAATTGCTGTCCAACCTGTATTTTTTTTTGTCAAGATTATGAATAGTTTTCGATAAGAATAGGTGGCTTTCCAAGATGGCGCCGGACAGATTGCTTGAGATTTTGGCTACTTTTCTCATTGTATAAGCACGATTTGTGCCGCTAAATATGCAAATTTTCGAACAAACTCTATATGCATTGTGTAATATGATGTTAAAGGACTGTCATCTAATGAACTCTCGAGAAGGTTAGTGAATTTTTTTTATATATTTTGGTGGTTTATACGTTATTGCTATGTTTGGCTTGAATCAATGCTGTTGTAATGTTTGCTATTGTGCTAAGCTAATATAACGCTATATTGTGTTTTCGCTGTAAAACACTTAGAAAATCTGAAATATTGTCTTGATTCACAAGATCTGTGTCTTTCATCTAATGCACGCTGTGTATTTTTAAGAAATGTTTTATGATGAGTAATTAGCTAATACACGTTGGTCTCTGTAGTTATTCTAGTCGTTTTAGTGAGAGTTGTGATGGGGGCTGCAATAGTAAACTCTGATTTATACCTGAAATATGCACATTTTTCTAACAAAACCTATCCTATACAATAAATATGTTATCAGACTGTCATCCGATGAGGTTGTTTCTTGGTTGGTGGCTATTTATATCTTTATTTGGTCGAATTTGTGATAGCTGCTGATGGAGTAAAAAAAATGGTGGAGTATGGAAGTGGTGTCTTTTGCTAACGTGGTTAGCTAATAGATTTACATATTTTGTCTTCCCTGTAAAACATTTTAAAAATCAGAAATGATGGCTTTATTCACAAGATGTGTATCTTTCATTTGGTGTCTTGGACTTGTGATTTCATGAACATTATATTATATGATATCCCTGTGGCTTTAGGCTAGGCTATGCTAGTCAGCTTTTGTGATGGGGGTGCTCCCGGATCCGGGTTTGGTAGGCGTTAGAGGCTAAATGAAATGAAATGACTACAAGCAATAAAGGTGACACAACTGTCTCTATGCCAATGATATTGCACACCCCAAGGTAATATTACATGTATATTATATGCTAGATCTGTTTGCTACTTACACTGGTCTAACGTTGACAGTGAATCACATAATCTAGGTATCTCAAAAGCTAACACCGCTTGCGTGTCAAAGCTTTGTTCCCACTTGGCTTTGGTTTTAGCAATTGTGTGTACTGTGTCTTCAGTGACCTCCTCCAAAAAAGTTTGTACACACCTACACATTATTTTTACTATTTTCTACATTGTAGAATAATAGTAAAGACATCAAAACTATGAAATAACACATATGGAATCATGTAATAATCAAAGTGTTAAGCAAATCAAAATATATTTTAGATTCTTCAAAGTAGCCAACCTTTACCTTGATGACAGCTTTGCACACTCTTGGTATTCTCTCAACCAGATTCACATGGAATATTTTTCAAAAGTATTGAAAGAGTTCCCACATATGCCAAGCACTTGTTGGCTGCTTTTCCTTCACTCTGAGGTCCAAGCCATCCCAAACCATCTCATTTGGGTTGAGGTCGGGTGATTTTAGACCAGGTCATCTGATGCAGCACTCCATCACTCTCCTTCTTGATCAAATAGCCCTTGAAAAACAAATGATAGTCCCACTAGGCGCTGCGGTAGCCATGCTGATTAAGTCTGCCTTGAATTCTAAATAATCGCATACAGTGTCACCAGCAAAGCACTCACACACCACAACACCTCCTCCTCCATGCTTCACGGTGGGCTCCACAAATGAGGAGATCATCCGTTCACCTACTCTCCGTCTCACAAAGACATGGTGGTTGGAACCAAAAATCGCAAATTTGGACACATCAGACCAAAGGGCAGATTTCCACCGGTCTAATGTCCATTACTCGTGATTCTTGGCCCAACAGTTGATGTTGAGATGTGTCTTTTACTTGAACTCTGTGAAGTATTTATTTCAGCTGCAATTTCTGAGGCTGGTAACTCTAATTAACTTATCCTCTGCAGCAGAGGTAACTCTGGGTCTTCCTTTCCTATGGCGGTCCTAATGCGAGCCAGTTTCATCATAGCACTTGATGGTTTTTGTGACTGTACTTGAAGAAACTTCTTGAAATTTTCCGTATTGACAGACCTTTATGTCTCATAGTAATGATGGACTTTTGTTTCTCTTTGCTTATTTGAGCTGTTCTTGCCATAATATAGACTTGGTCTTTTACCAAATAGGGCTATATTCTGTATACCAGCCCTACCTTATCACAACACAACTAATTGCCTCAAACGCATTAAGAAGGAAAGAAATTCCACAAATTCACTTTTTACAAGGCACACCTGTTAATTGAAATGCATTCCAGGTGACTATCTTATGAAGCTGGTTGAGAGAATACAAAGAGTGTGCAAAGCTGTCATCAAGGCAAAGGGTGGCTACTCTGAAGAATCTCAAATAACATATTTTGATTTGTTTAACACTTTTTTGGTTACTACATGATTCCATGTGTTATTTCATAGTTTTGATGGCTTCACTACTTTTCTACAATTTAGAACATAGTAAAAATAGAGAACAACCCTGAGTAGGTGTGTCCAAACTTTTGTCATGTACTGTATATGTATATTTACACATTACACATTACTATTATATCCCCTCTGTGTTGTTAAGTCCTCAATTCAAGGCAAAGGGTGAGCAATTGTGGCCCAAATATGTTCATGTAACTATTCATATGGCTCATGAAATACTTATTTTCCACCATAATTTGCAAATAAATAAATAATAAATCCTACAATGTGATTTTCTGGATTTCTTTTTCTCATTTTGTCTGTCATAGTTGAAGTGTACCTTTAATGAAAATTACAGGCCTCTCTCATCTTTTTAAGTGGGAGAACTTGCACAATTGGTGGCTGACTAAATACTTTTTTGCCCCACTGTATCCCACTACAAGAGCATCGCAGATGTGCCGATAAAATTAAACAAGTTTGAAAATATCCGGACCTCTGGGACTACTCAATTAACATATATATTTCTTTAAACATTTTATTGAAGACTTATTTTACCAGGTACATTGACTGAGAACAAATTCTAGTTTACAGCAGCGACCTGGGGAATAGTTACAGGGGATGGGGGGGATGAATGAGCCAATTGACAGGATCGGGAGCCTTCAGGCCGGCTGAACATTAAATGAGCGTTAGTGATGCACCCAAGAAGGCAGATTGGTGTGAGAATGTTTTTAACTATACCTGTATGGGAATATTTGTGCATATATCTGGAATTAGTGGACCAGCAGAATATTATATGGTACATAGCAAATTGTCCAGTTTTACCTAGTGTTGATTTTTCAGTGTAATATTTCTAGTGTTGATTCAAGAGTTAAATTAATTTAACACTCAGTGTTGGTGTTAACCAGAGTTGAGTGTGACCAATTTTTACTGTGTACACAAAAAAAATTAAGGTTCTTAAATGGTTCTTCCTCAGCTCTTAAGGTTTACTTGGAAAACTTTATTTGGCATCTACGGTTCTTCATAATTCCAAAGGTTCTTGAAATGTATGGAAGCCTGCCGATCTCCCCCTTTCATAGCACACAGCAAATGTGCCAGTGTTAACTACTGTTGATTTTTCAGTGTAACATTTCTAGTGTTGATTCAAGAGTTACATTAACACTCAGTAAAAGTATGCCAGTGTTGGTGTTAATTACCATAGTTGAACCAAAACCACCCATCTTTATCATATTTCCCATCATGGTCTCTTGCAGAATGATTTTCAGAATTGTTTGTTTCAATGTCTGTGCTTTTGCATGTACATTATTGGTTGATTAATCTTATTCTACACAAGTATAAATTACATACATTTTTCTAAACTAATCCAATCTGTCAGTAGTTGGACTTATTGCACCTGTTACTGAGATGGTTCCAGTTTATATGATTTAGATAGTCACATTACTCAACCTATACTACCCAGCATTAATTCTGCTTGCAGGTTGCAGGAGATTAAAAGTTCTAACTGTTGGATATCCTCACTCTGCCTAGCCTGGCTGACGTGACCCACATTTATCACAGCGCAGGGAGCGCTTTAACCACACTAGTCAGGGAAGGAGGCCATTTATTAATGTAATATTTGCAGAGAAATTGTGCGGTGGGTTTGATTGGTTCTCAAAAGTTGTTTTTTGCTTTTGCACATACATTGATTGATTAATTGATCTTATGCTACGCAAATATAAATAACTTTTTTGAAACTAATCCAATATAAAACTCAGATTTATTGCACTGGTTTCTGAAATGGATGTTCCATTTTAGATGGTTTAGGTAGTCTCATAGCTTAGTTTTCCAAACCCGGCAGTCATTCTCAATGCAGTCATTCTGCCCTCCAGGACACCTACAGCACCCGATGTCACAGGAAGGCCAAAAAGATAATCAAGTACAACAACCACCCAAGGGACTTCCTGTTCACCCCGCTATCATCCAAAAGGCGAGGTCAGTACAGGTGTATCAAAGCTGGGACCGAGAGACTGAAAAACAGCTTCTATCTGAAGGCCATCAGACTGTTAAACAGCCATCACCAACAGAGATGCTGCTGCCAACATATTGACTCAAATCACTGGCCACTTTAATAAATGGATTTAATAATGGTATCACAAGGCACTTTAAATAATGGCAATTTACTGATGTTAACATATCCTGCATTACTCATCTCATACGTATATACTGTATTTTATACCATCTATTGCATCTTGCCTATGCCGCACGGCCATCGCACATCGATATATTTATACAGTGGCTTGCGGAAGTATTCACCCCCTTGGCATTTTTCCTAGTTTGTTGCCTTACAACTTGGAATTAAAATAGATTTTTTGGGGGGTGTGTATCATTTGATTTACACAACATGTCTACCACTTTGAAGATGCAAAATATTATTTATTGTGAAACAAACAAGAAATGAGACAAAAAAAACAGAAAACTTGAGCGTGCATAACTGTTCACCCCCCCAAAGTCAACACTTTGTAGAGCCATCTTCTGCAGCAATTACAGCTGCAAGTCTCCTGGGGTATGTCTCTATAAGCTTGGCACATCTAACTACAGGGAATTTTGCCCATTCTTCAAGGCAAAACTGCTCCAACTCCTTCAAGTTGGATGGGTTCCGCTGGTGTACAGCAATCTTTAAGTCATACCACAGATTCTCAATTGGATTGAGGTCTGGGCTTTGACTAGGCCATTCCAAGACATTTAAATGTTTCCCCTTAAACCACTTGAGTGTTGCGTTCGCAGTATGCTTAGGGTCATTGTCCTGCTGGAAGGTGAACCTCCTTCCCAGTCTCAAATCTCTGGAAGACTGAAACAGGTTTCCCTCAAGAATTTCCCTGTATTTAGCGCCATCGATCATCCCTTCAATTCTGACCAGTTTCCCAGTCCCTGACGATAAAAACATCCCCACAGCATGATGCTGCCACCACCACGCTTCCCTGTGGGGATGGTGTTCTCGGGGTGATGAGAGGTGTTGGATTTGCGCCAGACATTTTCCTTGATGGCCAAAAAGCTAAATTTTAGTCTCTTCTGTCCAGAATAACTTGGGAAACGCAGGAGAATCAATAAGGATGAGACTGATTCTCTCCTTATGACCCTCCTGCGTCACCATGCCCAGGGGCGCAGTGACCTCCCTAATCAACCCGGACCCTAATGGTCGACTGTCTAGGGCGTGAACTGGGAAGGGCATATCCACTGGAATACTGGGGATCCCTAATCTATGGGAAAATGATCTGTCAATGAAATTCCCAGCTGCGCCTGAATCGACGAGCGCCTTATGCTGGGAATGCGGGGAAAACTCAGGAAAATAATGTTCAAAAACATGTGGGCAACAGAGAGCTCTGGGTGAGTATGGTGCCGGCTCACCTGAGGTGACGCGATAGTGCCCTGCCTGCTGCCTCGACTCCCAGAGGAACCTCCCCAGCACCGACCGGCAGTGTGCCCTCTGCGGCCACAGATGGTGCATGAAACGGAACCTCCTCCGTTCTCCCTAAGCGCAGCACCTCCCAGCTCCATGGGCATCGGAGCGGTGGTGCTGGGGGATGGATCCGACAGAGCCCGATCTGGACGTCCACGGGTAGCCAGCAGGTTATCCAACCGAATGGACAGGTCCACCAGCTGATCGAAAGTGAGGGTGGTGTCCCTGCAGGCCAACTCCCGACGGACGTCCTCGTGCAAACTGCAATGATAGTGGTCGATCATGGCCCTGTCATTCCATCTCACGCCAGCGGCCAGGGTCCGGAAGTTCAGAGCGAACTCCTCGGCGCTCCCCGCCGCTCTATCCTTAGGCGGGCGGTCAAAGACTGCATTTCATTGGGAAATGAAAACCAGGTGTGTGGGAAACAAAGACAAAACCAATGGAAAATGAAAGTGGATCGGCGATGACTAGAAGACCAGCGACGTCGACCGCCGAGCACCGCCCGAACAAGGAGAGGAACCGACTTCGGAGGAAGTCGTGACAGGGTGGCTATTTGAGGAATCTCAAATATACTTCGATTTGTTTAACACTTTTTTGGTTACTACATGATTCCATATGTGTTATTTCATGGGTTTGATGTCTTCACTATTATTATACAATGTAGAAAATAGTAAAAATAAGGAAAAACCCTTGAATGAGTAGGTATTCAAAAATAATTGATTGGTAGTGAATCTAGTTTTTATTTCCTTTTTATTTAACCTTTATTTAACCAGTCAAGTCAGTTAAGAACAAATTCTTATTTACAATGACAGCCTACCAAAAGGCAAAATGCTTCCTGCGGGGACAAGGGCTGGGATTAAAAATAAAAATACATGTTATAAAAATATAGGACAAAACAAACATCACAACAAGAGAGACAACACAACACTACATAAAGAGAGACCTTTGACAACAACATAGCATGGCAGCAACACATGACAACACAGCATGGTAGCAACACAACATTACAACAACATGGTATCAACAAAACATGGCAGCAGCACAAAACAGGGTACAAACATTTTTGGGCACAGACAAAAGCACAAAGGGCAAGAAGGTAGAGACAACAATACACACGTAAAGCAGCCACAAATGTCAGTAAGTGTCCATAATTGAGTCTTTGAATGAGGAGATTGAGATAAAACTGTCCAGTTTGAGTGGTTGTTGCAGCTCGTTCCAGTCGCTAGCTGCAGCGAACTGAAAAGACGAGTGACCCAGGGATGTGTGTGCTTTGGGGACCTTTAACAGAATGTGACTGCCAGAACGGGTGTTGTATGTGGAGGATGAGGGCTGCAGTAGATATCTCAGATAGGGGGGAGTGAGGCCTAAGAGGGTTTTATAAATAAGGATCAACCAGTGGGTCTTGTGACGGATATAGAGAGATGACAAGTTTACAGAGGAGTACAGAGCGCAGTGGTGTCCTATAAGGAGCATCGGTTGCAAATCTGATGGTAAAGAACATCTAGATTCTGGAACCCCCTTAGTTGCCGATCTATAAATTATGTCTCCGTAATCTAGCATGGGTAGGATGGTCATCTGAATCAGTGTTAGTTTGGCAGCTGGGGTGAAAGAGGAGCGACTACGATAGAGGAAACCAAGGCTAGATTTAACTTTAGCCTGCAGCTTTGAATTGATATCTGAATAAATTTATAATTCATAATTCAATAAATTCATAATCTCTTTCTACAAATGTACATAACTTTCTACAAGCTCACAAATCTCTTGGTAACGTGATAATGGTGACACAATCCAGACCATGCGTAGATAAAAAATATGAAAGTGTGATTTTTTTTTTTGTGATTTGATTTTTGATTGCCAGCAGAATATTCATAGTTGTAAATGGACTTAAATTGATCATTTGGAAAATAAATTATGCTTACAAATCTTATTGATGTCAAGTTACACGTTTGTGACTGTTATAAAAAATGTCACACCATGACACAAGCTTGCGAAATTAAATTACACATTTGCAAATCAAACTTGCAACCACAAATCTCAATGTGACCACGAAATTCTAATGAAACTCACAGGGTTCTGTAATTATTATTATCCCATATTAGTACAGGGTTGCTGTTTGTGATCTATAAATGTGACATGAGGCTTTAAGGTGTGTGCGTGTGTGTGTGGCAGTTACTGCTGTTCAAGATTAGGGAGGAAGATAATATTTTTTTAACATGGCCTTATTTCTATTACAGCATATTTGATGACTGTCATTCATATTTCATTTACCCAGCTCAATGCAACATCGATCGGTTTATGTTACTAAATAATAGTTGAATTTGCCCTATACCCATGATGAGGTTGCTACAACCTAGAGTCGATTGACGCGCCCGTGTGTCACACGTGGTGTCATTTGAATGCGGAATAGCTCTGTGTTTGTTTATGCTAGTGTCACGATCGTGTGGAGGATTGACGGACCAAAACGCAGCAGTAGGAAAGTAAGCCATATTCCTTTTAATGAATATGATGGCAAAACGAAACAAAAACACTTACACACTAAACAAAACAACGATCGTGAAGCTAAATAACGATGTGCACACACAGGCTACAAACGTATCACATAGACAATTACCCACATCACATGAAAGCCTATGGCTACCCTAAATATGGCTCCCAATCAGAGACAACAGAAATCAGCTGTCTCTAATTGGGAACTCATTCAGGCAACCATAGACTCTCCTAAACAACTAAACCAACATAGACAACGCTAGACACATGCACTACACACAAACCCATACAATACACCCAACACCCCCTTTACCATATAATCACCCAAAACCGACAAAACACAAACATTCCCCATGTCACACCCTGACCTAACTAAAATAATAAATAAAACAAAGAAATACAAAGGCCAGGGCGTGACATAACCCCCCCCCCTTAAGGTGCGAACTCCGGGCGCACCAGCACACAGTCTAGGGGAGGGTCTGGGTGGGCTTCCTTCCACGGTGGCGGCTCCGGCACTGGTCGTGGTCCCCACCCCACCACAGTCACTACCCGCCTCCTTAGCTTCCTCCAAATGACCCCCCTCCACATTAACCCCACTGAATTAAGGGGCAGTTCCGGACTAAGAGGCAGCTCCGGACTAAGGGGCAGTACCAGGGTAAGGGGCAGTACCAGGGTAAGGGGCAGTACCAGGATAAGGGAGAGCACCAGGATAAGGGGCAGCACCAGGATAAGGGGCAGCTCCGGACTGAGGAACGGCCCATGGCTGGCTGACAGATCTGGCTGCTCATGGCTGGCTGACGGATCTGGCTGCTCATGGCTGGCTGACGGATCTGGCTGCTCATGGCTGGCTGACGGATCTGGCTGCTCATGGCTGGCTGACGGATCTGGCTGCTCATGGCTGGCTGACGGATCTGGCTGCTCATGGCTGGCTGACGGATCTGGCTGCTCGTGGCTGGCTGACGGATCTGGCTGCTCGTGGCTGGCTGACGGATCTGGCTGCTCGTGGCTGGCTGACGGATCTGGCTGCTCGTGGCTGGCTGACGGATCTGGCTGCTCGTGGCTGTCTGACGGATCTGGCTGCTCGTGGCTGGCTGACGGATCTGGCTGCTCGTGGCTGGCTGACGGATCTGGCTGCTCGTGGTTGGCTGACGGATCTGGCTGCTCGTGGCTGGCTGACGGATCTGGCTGCTCGTGGCTGGCTGACGGATCTGGCTGCTCGTGGCTGGCTGACGGATCTGGCTGCTCGTGGCTGGCTGACGGATCTGGCTGCTCGTGGCTGGCTGACGGATCTGGCTGCTCGTGGCTGGCTGACGGATCTGGCTGCTCGTGGCTGGCTGACGGATCTGGCTGCTCGTGGCTGGCTGACGGATCTGGCTGCTCGTGGCTGGCTGACGGATCTGGCTGCTCGTGGCTGGCTGACGGATCTGGCAGATCCTGTCTGGTTGGCGGCTCTGGCAGATCCTGTCTGGTTGGCGGCTCTGGCAGATCCTGTCTGGTTGGCGGCTCTGGCAGATCCTGTCTGGTTGGCGGCTCTGGCAGTTCCTGTCTGGTTGGCGGCTCTGGCAGTTCCTGTCTGGTTGGCGGCTCTGGCAGTTCCTGTCTGACGAACGGCTCTAGCGGCTCCTGACTGACGAACGGCTCTGACGGCTCGGGACAGACGGGCGGCTCTATTGGCTCGAGGCAGACGGATGGCTCTAATGGCGCTGGGTAGACGGATGGCTCTAATGGCGCTGGGTAGACGGATGGCTCTAATGGCGCTGGGTAGACGGATGGCTCTAATGGCGCTGGGTAGACGGATGGCTCAGGCATCGCTGTGCAGACGGCAGACTCTGGCCGGCTGAGGCGCACTGTAGGCCTGGTGCGTGGTGCCGGAACTGGTGATACCGGGCTGGGGACACGCATCTCAGGGCTAGTGCGGGGAGAAGGAACAGGGCATACTGGACCCTGGGAGCGCACATTAGGCCTAGTGCGTGGTGCCGGAACTGGTGGTACCGGGCTGGGGACACGCATCTCAGGGCTAGTGCGGGGAGAAGGAACAGGGCATACTGGACCCTGGGAGCGCACATTAGGCCTAGTGCGTGGTGCCGGAACTGGTGGTACCGGGCTGGGGACACGCATCTCAGGGCTAGTGCGGGGAGCAGCAACAGGACGCACAGGACTCTGGGTACACACAGGAGGCTTGGTGCGTGATTTAGGCACTGGTGGTAAAGGACTGGAGACACGCACCATAGGGCTAGTGCGTGGAGGAGGCACTGGTTGTACTGGGCTGGGGACTGTCACAGGAGAGTTAGTACATGGGGCTAATATAGGAGGTGCAGGACTAGGGAGGCGTACAGGAGGCCTGGTTCGTGGGACTGTCATTCCCAGACGGTTAGCACGCACATCAGGACGAGCATGGAGAGCTGACTCAGGTAACCTCACATCCCGCACACGCTCTGTCGGGTGGATGTTGTGCCTCACGCACCAACACAGCAGCACCCTCATTTCACTCTCTTCCAACCTCCCCAATAAATCCTTAACAGTCTCTGCATCATTCCCATTGCTCACCTCCAATATCAGCCCGACTGGCTCAGGTTCCCTCTTAGAGTCCTCACGGGTAGCACGGGAAGTTGACGCAGTTCTCCCATCTGGACTCGCCACACTCCCCATGAGCCCCTCCCCAAGAAATGTTTGGGTATTACTCACGGGTCTCCAGCCTTGCTTCCGTGCTGCCTCCTCATATCGCCTCCTCTCGGCTTTCGCTGCCTCCAGCTCTTCACGAGGGAGGCGATATTCTCCCGGTTGTGCCCACGGCCCCTTACCATCCAGTATCTCCTCCCATGTCCAAGAATCCTGTGTAGGTGGGTCCTGTTGCCGCTTTACATGCCGCTTGGTCCTGTATTGGTGGGTAATTCTGTCACGATCGTGTGGAGGATTGACGGACCAAAACGCAGCAGTAGGAAAGTAAGCCATATTCCTTTTAATGAATATGATGGCAAAACGAAACAAAAACACTTACACACTAAACAAAACAAGAAAACGATCGTGAAGCTAAATAACGATGTGCACACACAGGCTACAAACGTATCACATAGACAATTACCCACATCACATGAAAGCCTATGGCTACCCTAAATATGGCTCCCAATCAGAGACAACAGAAATCAGCTGTCTCTAATTGGGAACTCATTCAGGCAACCATAGACTCTCCTAAACAACTAAACCAACATAGACAACGCTAGACACATGCACTACACACAAACCCATACAATACACCCAACACCCCCTTTACCATATAATCACCCAAAACCGACAAAACACAAACATTCCCCATGTCACACCCTGACCTAACTAAAATAATAAATAAAACAAAGAAATACAAAGGCCAGGGCGTGACAGCTAGAGATTTACCGTTCATTGCAGTGGGTGCAGATCAATCCCCTCTTCTGCCCATATTCCATAACATAGGGCTTGCGAAAGTGGTGTTTTTAACAAATGAGAAGATCCGGACAAGAAATAGTCTGAAAAAATCTAAACTGTTTGAGCTAGCAACTCACTCGCCCCATCATCAAAGGAGTCTCTCACAAACACGACATCCACAAGCTTTAGGAAAGTTGTCTGAACTTTCAGAAGGCCACGTCCTAATTTCGAAGACATCTTCTTATAAAACCAACTGTCCTGGCAGAACCGTTTGAGCTACCAACATCGACAGGTAAGACACAAACATTCAGCACAATTGTTTTGCTCTATGCAAGCTTCAGGGGAGATGCTGGAATGTAAAAATGGCTAAAAGTGAATAGGGTGTAAAAAGTGCCATAACCAAAGTGACTAAAAGGGTGTAAAAAATTATAAAGGACAGGCACTAGATATAGGACAGACACTTCAAACACATATTGTTTATGATAGATTTTTTGACTGTTTTGACATTTATTCATTATTTTATAAAAAGAATATAGAGAGAATTTTTTTATTTCCTAAAATTCTAAATCAAACAACGAAATTATCCATAGTATGACCATCTTAAAACAATTGCATATGTTAGCTTAGTAAATATTGAGAACCAATGGCTTAGACAGATTGGAGTAGTCAAGGTGACACAGTAGCACATTCAATACCGCCTTGCACACTCTTGCCTGCATCTAGCTGATCTGGGGTGTAATCATTAGTCCAAACAGTTGCAAAACGAGAGTTTCCATTGGAAAAATTCAGGTAGATCTCCCTCCGTTTCGTTCCGATTGCTTCCGATTAAGAATCAGTGGAATGAATACAACACTGATCACCCATACAAACAGTTCACCGTCATAGCAGCCACACACAGCATCATTACGTTGCTCCTTGTATAATTCCTTCTCGCATCTACGCACTCTCCTGCTCTCACCTTTTCCTTTTTGCTTGTGGACTTCAGTGCACAACACAACAGCTGTCTGTGAACAGGCGCAAAAACCACTCCAAGCTAAACATTCATACCATAACCGCTAACCGCTACACAGCCTGCATCGTTATCACCATATTAACATTATAGAGACTCAGAGCTACAAAATGGTATCTCATTCACAGCATTTGAGGAACAATGGGAAAGTAATTCTGCTTTGAAATTTAATCAACCTGTAAACTCACTTTTAAAAAAAAGCCTGTTTTGGTATCCAGTGAAGAGCTCTTCTTTGTCTATGTAACAGTATAACTTTACGTCGTCCCCTCGCCCCGACACGGGCGCGAACCAGGGACCCTCTGCACACATCAACAACGGTCGCCCACGAAGCAGTGTTCCCCCTCGCTCCACAAAGGCCACGGCCCTTGCAGAGCAAGGGGCAACACTACTTAAGTCTCAGAGCAAGTGACGTAACTGATTGAAACGCTACTAGCGCGTACCCGTTAACTAGCTAGCCATTTCACATCCGTTACATCTACACCTATTTAACATCGTTCACACCCTCTTAAACTTTAGTCCCACCCATCTCATTTTGCTCTTGGAGCGCACACTTGATGCTCTGACCGATGATTTGTTTACCTCTGGATAATATGAAAACACCCTAACCAGCTCTGCTGGCAACAATTTCATTACGCTTTTTTGCAGACGTTTACTGCCACCGGCCATATTCAACGGGTGGTGTACACACGTCACGTAACATTAGCTAATGAGCCAGCCAGCTAGTTAAACAAAAATGAACAAAGTTGCCAACAATGCCTAATGTTAGGATCTATCTAGAAAAGCAAACAGCTCTGGGAAATTATTAATAATATCCTCTAGGGAGCCAGCCAGCTAATGTTAGCTAGCTAGCTAAAAGTACACTTTAGCTTAACTTCTACATCACAATCCCGGATCCGGGAGCACCCTCATCAGTAAAAAAGCTGACTAGCATAGCCTAGCATAGCGCCACAAGTAAATACTAGCATCTAAATATCATGAAATCACAAGTCCAAGACACCAGATGAAAGATACACATCTTGTGAATCCAGCCATCATTTCTGATTTTTAAAATGTTTTACAGGGAAGACACAATATGTATTTCTATTAGCTAACTACGATAGCAAAAGACACAACTTTTTTTCCACCATTTTTTTACTGCATAGGTAGCTATCACAAATTTGACCAAATAAAGATATAAATAGTCACTAACCAAGAAACAACTTCATCAGATGACAGTGTGATAACATATTTATTGTATAGCATATGTTTTGTTCGAAAAATGTGCATACTTCAGGTATAAATCATAGTTATACATTGCAGCCACCATCACAACTCTCACCAAAGCAACTAGAATAACTACAGAGAGCAACGTGAATTACCCAAATACTCATCATAAAACATTTATGAAAAATACACAGTGTACAGCAAATGAAAGACAAAGATCTTGTGAATCCAGACAATATTTCAGATTTTTTAAGTGTTTTACAGCGAAAACACAATATAGCATTATATTAGCTTACTATAGCCAACCACACAACAGCATTGATTCAAGCCAACAATAGCGATAACGAATAAACCAGCAAAAGATATAAATTTTTTCACTAACCTTCTCAAGCTTCTTCAGATGACAGTCCTATAACATCATATTACACAATACATATAGATTTTTTTCGAAAATTTGCATATTTAGCGGCACAAATCGTGGTTATACAATGAGACTTGTAGCCAAGCTGCAAAGAAAATGTCGGGAGAAATCTTGGGAGAGGCACCTAATCTAATCAATAACTAATCATAAACTTGACTAAAAAGTACAGGTTGGACAGCAAATGAAAGATACATTAGTTCTTAATGCAACCGCTGTGTTAGATTTTTAAAATTAACTTTACTACGACATACAGCGTGTGTTAAAGCGAGACCGCACCGAAATCAATGGCGGAATAGTAGGTCAACATTTTTCAACAGAACAACGAATTAACTTCATAAATAGTTCTTACTTTTGATGAGCTTCCATCAGAATCTTGGGCATGTTGTCCTTTGTCCAGAATCATCGTTGCTCGGTTGTAGATTGCCGTCTTCAACTTTGGAATTAGCAGCAAACATTAGCTAGGTGGCCCAGACGTGCCCAACTCACTATAACGCAGCACAAAGAAATATCAGAAAATCGCAACATACTGATATACACTGATATAATTCGGTTTAAAATAACTACATTATGATGTCTTTAAAGTACTGTCATCTGAAGAAGTTTGAGAAGGTTAGTGAAAAAATGTATATCTTTTGCTGGTTTATTCGTTATCGCTATTGTTGGCTTGAATCAATGCTGTTGTGTGGTTGGCTATTGTAGTAAGCTAATATAATGCTATATTGTGTTTTCGCTGTAAAACACTTAAAAAATCTGAAATATTGGCTGGATTCACAAGATCTTTGTCTTTCATTTGCTGTACACTGTGTATTTTTCATAAATGTTTTATGATAAGTATTTAGGTAATTCACGTTGCTCTGTGTAGTTATTCTAGTTGCTTTGGTGAGAGTTGTGATGGTGGCTGCAATGTAAAACTATGATTTACACCTGAAGTATGCACATTTTTCAAACAAAACATATGCTATACAATAAATATGTTATCACACTGTCATCTGATGAAGTTGTTTCTTGGTTAGTGACTATTTATATCTTTATTTGGTCGAATTTGTGATATCTACCTATGCAGTAAAAAAATGGTGGAATAAAAAGTTTTGTCTTTTGCTATCGTGGTTACCTAATAGAAATACATATTGTGTCTTCCCTGTAAAACATTTTAAAAATCAGAAATGATGGCTGGATTCACAAGATGTGTATCTTTCATCTGGTGTCTTGGACTTGTGATTTCATGATATTTAGATGCTAGTATTTACTTGTGGCGCTATGCTAGGCTATGCTAGTCAGCTTTTTTTCTGATGAGGGTGCTCCCGGATCCAAGATTGTGACCAAGTAGAAGTTAACTATATTCTGGTAATCTGACCAATTGAACATATGCGGTGACATTCTGAGACATTCTCATCAATAATAGAAGGACATAAACTCTACAGTGGAAAGTCTGCACATTGTAGTTATCAGATTCACATGGAATTGTTGTTAAATTTAAATGTTTGAATATAAAATTATTGGTGAAGAGATTAAATGTAATTTTAGCTTCCAAATGAGAGATTTGGGTTTTCATAAGGTTAGGGCTCTGCTCAATCAGTGGCCCGCCCCTGTGAAGAGACATGGGTTATAAAACTTTTCAAACACACCCTTCTCGCTCCACTATATAAAGCCTTGACGAAAATATAACCTCCTGTTCCGAGGATGTGAGGACGACGGTCCATACGTTAAAAGGACTAACATGTCAACTACAGAACTAAGCCAACCTCAGCGTGAGCTTTGATGGCGAATGGTATGAACTTTGAACTCTTATTCACTACAGAAGTGATACCTCCTAGCCGTTGAGTTAGCAACAGCAGCTGCAAACGTGGGCTAGGAAAGAACAGACAGAGTATCCCGTCTACCACACAACGACATTACTACAACCTATTCAATTTACCTCCAGACATTCTTCAATTTACCACCAGACATTCTTCAAAGGACAAAGGACTCGGTTGGGCAACACGGCCTTCCATCTACCACCAACCTACCGAAGCGCAGCTCAGAGTAAATATTTATTGCTTTTTCCTTTTCCAAATGGGGAGTAATTTAGAACGCATAAGATACTGTATTTACGATAGCATGGCTTCTCCGTTGGTTCCTCAAGTCTTCCCGCTCTTTCACTCAAACCCAGCCCCCTTTTCTTTTGTGTAACCAGCTGTCATATCTGTTCCGCCCGCTAGGGACGTTTTCCTTTATGATGTAATTTGTAATCAAAGTATGATTCATTCTGTGTATATGTAATTCTGTGTGATTAGTTAGGTATTTAGTAAATAAATAATTAAACCCAATTTTGTATTGCTGATTCAACTTGTTAGCCAGGGTTCGTGAAGATAACCAAGAATTTACAACTTTCAGATGAGACTGAAATAAGGTGACGATTAATACTGACTGCTATTAATGTAAAACATTACGATGTCTTTAAGAGTTTATTCGGAAGATAACAGCTCTATAAATATTATTTCGTGGTGCCCCGACTTTCTAGTTAATTACATTTACATGATTAACTCAATCAGGTAATATTAATTATGGAGAAAGGATTTTATAGAATAGCATGTCATATCACTTAATCCGGCATAGCCAAAGACACGACACTACTGTAGACCTTCATTGCAAAAACAAATGTTTCAATCAGTTATTTGGTGACGTTAATATATTTAGTTTTATATAAAAATGCTAACTTAAATTTTTTTTTTTTCAATATTTAAAAAAAATGAAATTCACTAGGTAGGATGATTCTCCCCTTCCTTCTCTGAGGAGCCTCCACTGGCGTGAGTGTGTGTTACCTGTGCCCATGTGATGCTGCCAGGCTATATGAGTTCATGTCCCCCAGTTGGGCAGATGAGATGCCATTTCTGTACATGGTCCCAGTCATGGGATCTGCCCCTCTCTCCAACAATAGACTGACCAGCTCAAAGTTCCCTGAGGAGAAAAAGCAACGTTATGAACTCAAATTAACCAACTCATGTTAAAACTTCTTCTGGCTGCAGGGTGAATATTGAAAAAACTGGAAAATATGTGCACATTTTCAAACGGCCTCTTAAGAAATTTTTGATCTTACAATATGCATATATTTACTACTATTGGATAGAAAATAGTCCCTAGTTTCTAAAAAGGTTTGAATTATTTCTCTAAGTGGAACTGAACTATTTTTACAGACCATTTCCTATCCGGAATTGAGATTTCCAAATGCAATGTCTCTCTTTAAGAGCGTGTCTATAAAAGGTCATGTCACTTAGGACCGTAGAAACACGTCATACGCCTTCATCTGGGTGTAATACGGAAGTGAGAGAAGAAAGCAGTTGAATATCTCTTCCAGGGGCTGAACACAACATCTTGTAGTGAGACCTGCGCACTTTATTTTTTTTTCTGGGCGCGAGGTAGAACCTGGACTCGGCTCCTGGAATACGCTCGTTAAAGGTGAATATGACCTCTGGCTACGATATTATTTGATACATGTCACAAAATCATCCTAAAGTATGTTTTTTCAATATACTTTAATTATATTATTGAAATTTATTCTGGACTTTAGACGTGATGCTTTGGAAGAATTTTTTGAAGAAAGAGAGATTAGCGCCGCACGGCCATTGTGTTTGCTAACCCAAGAGGGAAATAGTTCGTTCTGGAACCCAACTAAAGACTGTACTGGACAATGGACCCCTTTACAACATTCTGATGGAATATCAACAAAGATAAGGACCCAATTTGGGATGCTTTTTCATATATCTGTCGAACTGTGCTATGCTAGCGTTTGACTAGAATCAATGCTGCCGTATGCTAGCTAATGTTGTAAGCTAATATAACGATATATTGTGTTTTCGCTGTAAAACACTTCAAAAATCGGAAATATTGGCTCTATTCACACGATCTTTGTCTTTCATTAGCTATCCACCATATGTTTTTCTGAAATGTTTTATGAGGTGTAATTAGTAGTTGACGTTGGTGTCTGTATTTCCTCTGGCTACTCCCGTGCGATTTCAGACTGTAGCTATGATGTAGCTATGATGGGAGCAGTAATGTAAAACTGATTTATAGCTAAAATATGCACATTTTATGAACAAAACATAGATTTATTGTGTAACATGTTATAGGACTGTCATCTGAGGTAATTTTTTCTAGGTTGTTTAGGTTGGTTCTAGGTTAGTTAGGTTGGCTTGTGCATGCTACTTGAATCATACTTGTGCTGCTGCTACATGTCTGTCCACTTTTTTATTTGGTGGTGAGCTAATATAAATATATGTGGTGTTTTCTCTGTAAAACATTTAAAAAATCGGACACGTTGGCTGGATTGACAAGATGTTTATCTTTCAAATGCTGTATTGGACTTGTTAATGTGTGAAAGTTAAATATTTAAAAAAAATAGATTTTGAATTTCGCGCCCTGCAATAGAGCTGGATGTTGTCATAAGTGTACCGACATCGGGACAGCCCGCCTAACAGGTTAACCTGTTGGGGATGGGGGCGCTGTTTAGACTATTTATGCTAATTTGGCTAATTTTTTAAACGGCTTCCCACAAAATCCTTGATCGTACAATATGCATATTATTATTATTATTGGATAGAAAACAGTCTATAGTTTCTATAGGAGTTGAAATTTTGTCTCTAAGTGGAACAGAGCCCATTCTACAGCAATTTCCCTGACATGGAGTCAGATTTGAGAAATGTTGGCCACTCTTCTGAAGTCAGTTAAAAGGGCACTGTCGTTGCTATGACTATACGGACACTTCTTACGTCTTCCCCTGGATGCCTTTACGTGATGACGATTCCAACGGGGTCGATTGCGCGTTCACAGGCCCTACAAATGAAAAAACCCTGAAGCTAGTCATTCTTTGGGAGCTGCGTCATGAGCCTAGAGGACACCGGCGCGCACCTGTTCCAAGCGTTAGTTTAGCCTGTTATATTTCTCCGGTCATCTTTTCACTCGTTATAGGAGTTAAAAACATCATAAGGTAGTTAATTTAAAGCGTTTTATAGCAATTTATATCCGTTTAGTGCGATTTTGGGACATTTATTTTTGCAACGATGTGAAAAGTTGGGCACGCTTTTCAGTTCATCCCGAACGCAGTTGACATTTCCACATGGCAAGAGGACAGCTTTCCACCAAAAGACGATTTCTCCCAAGAAAGGATCCTTTGCCCAAGATACTGATGGAAGAACAGCTCAAGGTAGGACATTTTTATTATGATAAATCGTGTTTCTGTCGAAACATTTTAGTGGCTTAGGACGCCATGTTTTTTGACGTAGCTTCGCTTGGCGCAAACTGTATTGAAAAGTAAGGATAAATTAAAAAATGTAATAACGCAATTGTATTAAGAATTAAATTGTCTATCAATCCCTGTCCACCCTATATTTTTTAGTCACGTTTATGAGTATTTATGTATAAGAGTAGATCACTGTCTAAGTGGCGCAAGGACTTTTTCTTTACCAGCTTGTCTACATTTCACATTGTCTAACCATGATTTTGGTGGCTAAATATAAACATTTTCGATCAAACTGTATATGCATGTTGTAATGTGATGTTACAGGAGTGTCATCGGAAGAATTCTGAGAAGGTTAGTGAAAAAATTAATATCTTTTGGCGATGTTGACTTTTATCGCTCACTTTGGCTAGAATCAATGCTGGGCTGCTAATTGCTATGTGCTAAGCTAATATAACGATTTATTGTGTTTTCGCTGTAAGACACTTAGAAAATCTGAAATATTGTCTGTATTCACAGGATCTGTGTCTTTCGATTCGTGTATGCTGTGTATTTTTACGAAATGTTTGATGATTAGTAGTTAGGTAAACACGTTGCTCATTGTAATTATTCTAGTCCATTTGTGATGGTGGGTGCAATTGTAAACTATGCCATCTACCTGAAATATGCACTTTTTTCTAACAAAACCTATCCCATACCATAAATATGTTATCAGACTGTCATCTAATGAGTTTTTTTGTTGGTTAGGGGCTATAAATATCTTAGTTTAGCCGAATTGGTGATGGCTACTGGTGTTGGTGGACAAATAAAAGATGGTGGATTATGCTAATGTGTTTTTAGGTAATAGATGTACATCTTTACATATTGTGTCTTCCCTGTAAAACATTTTAAAAATCGGAAATGTTGACTGGATTCACAAGATCTGTGTCTTTCATTAGCTGTATTGGACTTTAATGTGTGAAAGTTAAATATTTTAAAAAAATATTTTTTTTGAATTTCGCGGCACTGGTTTTTCAGTGGGGGGGGGGGGGGTGTGCCGCTAGCGCCACGCTGATCCTAGACAGGTTAAAACTTGGGTCAAACATTTCGGGTAGCCTTCCACAAGCTTCCCACTATACGTTAGGTTAATTTTGGCCCATTCCGCCTGCCAGAGCTGGTGTAACTGAGACAGGTTTGTAGGCCTCCTTGCTCGCACACACTTTTTCAGTTCTGCCCACAAAAATTCTATAGGGTTGAGGTCAGGGCTTTGTGATGGCCACTCCGATACCCTGATTTTGTTGACCTTAAGCCAGTTTGCCACAACTTTTGAAGTATGCTTGGGGTCATTGTCCATTTGGAAGACCCACAATTTTTACCTTCCTGACTGATGTATTGAGATGTTGCTTCAATATATCCACATCATTTTCCTACCTCATGATGCCATATATTTTGTGAAGTGCACCAGTCCATCCTTTAGCAAAGTACCCCCACAAAATGATGCTGCCACCCTTGTGCTTCAAGGTTGGGATGGTGTCTTTGGCTTGCAAGCCTCCCCCTTTTCCCTCCAAACATAACAATGGTCATTATGGCCAAACAGTTCTATTTTTGTTTCATCAGACCAGAGGACATTTCTCCAAAAAGTACGATCTCTGTCCCCATGTGCAGTTGCAAACCGTAGTCTGGCTTTTTTTATGGCGGTTTTGGAGCAGTGACTTCTTCCTTGCTTAGCGGCCTTTCAGGTAATGGCGATATAGGACTTGTTTTACTGTGGATATAGATACTTTTGTACCTGTTTTCTCCAGCATCTTCACAAGTTCCTTTGCTGTTGTTCTGGGATTGATTTTAACTTTTCGTAACCAAAGTACGTTCATCTCTAGGAGACAGAAGGCGTCTCCTTCCTGAGTGGTAATGACGGCTACATGGTCCCATGGTGTTTATACTTGGGTACTTTTGTTTGTACAGATAAACGTGGTACCTTCAGGCGTTTGGAAATTGCTCCCATGGATGAACCAGACAGAGGTCTACAATTTGATTTCTGAGGTCTTGGCTGATTTCTTCTGATTTCCCCATGATGTCAAGCAAAGAGGCACTGAGTTTGAAGGTAGGGCTTGACATACTTCGACAGGTACACCTCCATTTGACTCAAATGATGTCAATTAGCCTATCGGGAGCTTCTAAAGCCATGACATAATTTTTTGGAATTTTTCAAGCTCTTTAAAGGCACAGTCAACTTAGTGTATGTAGACTTCTGACCCACTGGAATTGTGATACAGTGAGTTATAAATGAAATAATCTGTCTGTAAATAATTGTTGGAAAAAATACTTGTGTCATGCACATGTAGATGTCCTAACCGACTTGCCAAAACTATAGTTTGTTAACCTTTCTCGCCCCGGGGTTCCGCTAGCGGAACACTCACAACATTCCGCTGCCTTCGCAGAGAGCGAAATTCAAAAAATGTTTTTTTGAAATATTTAACTTCCACACATTAACAAGTCCAATAGGGCAAATGAAATATAAACATCTTGTGAATCCAGCCAACATGTCCGATTTTTTAAATGTTTTACAGCGAAAACACAATACATATTTATGTTAGCCCACCACACTAGCCAAACACACAACGCTATTTATCCACCGCATAGGTAGCTATCAAAAAACCGACAAAATATAGATATAATTAGTCACTAACCAAGAAACAACTTCATCAGATGACAGTCTTATAACATGTTACACAATACATTTATGTTTTGTTCGAAAAATGTGCATATTTGAGGTATAAATCATAGTTTTACATTGCAGCTACAATCACAAATAGCACCGAAGCAGCCAGAATAATTACAGAGAGCAACGTGAAATACATAAATAGTCATCATAAAACATTCATGAAAAAATACATGGTGTACAGCAAATGAAAGATAAACATCTTGTGAATCCAGCCAATATTTCAGATTTTTTAAGTGTTTTACACCGAAAACACTATATAGAAATATATTGGCTTTCCACAATAGCCAAACACACAACCGCATTTATTCACAGCAAAGATAGCTTTAGCAAAAACCAGCAATAAATATAAAATAAATCACTAACCTTTGGACAACTTCATCAGATGACAGTCTTATAACATCATGTTACACAAAACATTTTTATTTTGTTCGAAAATGTGCATATTTAGAGCTGCAAACCGTGGTTATACATTGTGAAAATTTAGCAACTTTATCCCAGAATGTCCGGATATATTTCTGACACTCACCTAATCTGACCAAATAACTCATCATAAACTTTACATAAAAATACTTGTTGTATGGCAAATGAAAGATACACTGGTTCTTAATGCAACCGCTCTGTTAGATTTTTAAAAATAACTTTAGTACGACATACAGCTTGCGTTATTGCGAGACAGCGCCCGCTAAAAGGGCGGAGAATAGGACTAAACATTTCACACAAAAATACGAAATAACATCATAAATGTTGTCTTACTTTTGCTGAGCTTCCATCAGAATCTTGTACAAGGAGTCCTTGGTCTAGAATAAATCGTTGTTTGGTTTTAGAATGTCCTTTTCTCCTGTCGAATTAGGAACCTTAGCTAGCCAAGTGGCGCGAACATGTCCATCTTCTCTCGACGCAAACAACGGAAAACTCAAAGTCCCGATAAACGTTGAATAATCTGATAAAACTCGGTTGAAAAAACATACTTTACGGTGATATTATCACATGTATCAAATAAAATCAGAGCCGGAGATATTAGCCGTGTATACCGAACGCTTTTCAGAAGGCAATCTGGGGTTCCTTCTCGCGCCTTCGAAGACAATGACATTTCCAGAACTGTCACTCCAAAAGCTCTTGTTCGACCTCAGATCAAGCTAGACACCCCATTTCACCTCCCATTGCCTGTTGACATCTAGTGGAAGGCGTATAAAGTGCATGTATATCGATAGGCAGGCCCTGGAACAGAGCCTCGATTTCAGATTTTTCACTTCCTGTCTGGAAGTTTGCTGCAAAAGGAGTTCTGTTTTACTCACAGATATAATTCAAACAGTTTTAGAAACTTATGAGTGTTTTCTATCCAATAGTCATAATAATATGCATATTGTACGATCTAGAATAGAGTACAAGGCCGTTTCATTTGTGCACGATTTTTTCCCCAAAGTGAAAATAGAGCCCCCTACACACTAACAGGTTAACAATAAATTTGTGGAGTGGTTGAAAAACAAATTTTAATGACTCCAACCTAAGTGTACGTAAACGTCCAACTTCAACTGTATTTATTTATGTACAGTGCCAGTCAAAAGTGATGTTTCAGTTTTTTATTTGAAATGGAATTGCAAACATTTCTATAAACCTGTTTTTGCTTTCTCATGTGGTTTAGATTGATGAGGGAAAAAACTATTCAAATGTGGGTAAAGTCAATGTGTCTGAATACTTCCTGAATGCACTGTATATACAGTACCAAGTACCATTTTACTATTTTCTACATTGTAAAATGATAGTGAAGACATCAAAACTATGAAATAGCGCTTGGACTCATGTAGTAACCAAAAAAGTGATAAACAAATCAAAATATATTTTATATTTGAGATTCTTCAAAGTAGACACCCTTTGCCTTGATGACAGCTTTGTACACTCTTGGCATTCTCTCAACCAGCTTCAGGAGGTAGTCACCTGGAATGCATTTAAATTAACAGGTGTGCCTTGTTAAATGTTAATTTGTGGAATTTCTTTCCTTAATTTGAACCAATCAGTTGTGTTGTGACAAGGTAGGGGTGGTATACGGAAGACATCCCTATTTGGTGAAAGACCAAATCCATATTATGGCAAGAACAGCTCAAATAAGTAAATAGAAATGACAGTCCATCATTACTTTGAGACACGAAGGTCAGTCAATACGGAAAATTGTAAAAACGCTGAAAGTTTCTTCAAGTGCAGTCGTATAAACCATCAAGCGCTATGATGAAACTGGCTCTCATGAGGACCGCCACAGGAAAGGAAGACCCAGAATTACCTCTGTCTAGAGGATAAGTTCATTAGAGTTACCAGCCTCAGAAATTACAGCCCAAATAAATGCTTCACAGAGTTCAAGTAGCAGACACATCTCAACATCAACTGTTCAAAGGAGACTGCGTGAATCAGGCATTCATGGTCGAATTGCTGCAAAGAAGCCACTACTAAAGGACACCAATAAGAAGACACTTGCCTGAGCCAAGGAACACACACAATGGCCATTAGACCGGTGGAAATCTGTCCTTTTGTCTGATGAGTCCAAATTGTAGACTTTTGGTTCCAACTGCCTTGTCTATATGAGATTCAGGGTAGGTGAACGGATAATCTCCACATGTGCGGTTCCCTCCGTTAAGCATGGATGAGAAGGGGTGATGGTGTTGGAGTGCATTGCTGGTGACATTGTCGGTTATTAATTTAGACTTCAAGGCACTCTTAACCAGCACGGCCACTACAGCATTCTGCAGCAATACACCGTTCCCATCTGGTTTGCACTTAGTGGGACTTTGATTTGTTTTTCAGCATGACCAATGAAGCAGCACAGGCTGTTTAATGGCTATTTGACCAAGAAGGAGAGTGATGGAGTGCTGCATCAGATGACCTGGCCTCCAGAATCACCCGACGTCAACCAATTTAGATGCTTTTGGATGAGTTGGACTGCAGAGTGAAGGAAAAGCAGCCAACAAGTGCTCAGCATATGTGGGAACTTCAAGAATGGATTCCAGATGAAGCTGGTTGATAGAATGCCAAGAGTGTGCAAAGCTGTCATCAAGGCAAAGGGTGGCTACTTTGAAGAACTCAAAATGTAAATATATTTTAATTTGTTTGACACTTTTTTGATTACTACATGATTCCATATGTGTAATTTTATACAATGTAGAAAATTGTAAAAATAAAGAAAAACCCTTGAAATAGTAGGTGTGTCCAAAGTTTTGACTGGTACTGTATATATACACACACACAAGTATTCAGACCCCTTGACTTTTTCTACATTTTGTTACGTTACAGCCTTCTTCTAAAATTGATTAAATCGTTTTTTCCCCCTCTACACACAATACCCCATAATGACAAAGCAGAAATGTTTTATTATATATATATATATATATATATACACATTTTTTTTTAAATAAAGGTTCAATAAAAATACTCTACACACATTGTCAATGGAGTATTCCTGTTTTGTCAACAAGTACCTGCAGCTGAGGCCAGCTGAAGTGGGGTATCAGTGTAGTTATCTGCTCCATCTTGCAGGGCCCCCTCCATGCTGTTTCTGCTATCCAGGAGCAACTGTGAGAGGAAGGGATGCCAGGAGGAAGGGAGAGGGGAGTGAGTGAAAGAAACACGTTACTGACAAGTTCAACAAGGCACATGGCCAAATGCCTCTCTAAAATGACCTCCTCACGCTGGTATTCATCAGAACTATAAAACCCATGATTCTAGCC
Source organism: Salvelinus fontinalis (assembly GCF_029448725.1). Lineage (NCBI taxonomy): Eukaryota > Metazoa > Chordata > Actinopteri > Salmoniformes > Salmonidae > Salvelinus > Salvelinus fontinalis. Next base: position 19,964,608 of record NC_074675.1, on the reverse strand, counting down.
ATAATTTTATTCAAGCTATCACTGTTGAGTTGTGGTTTTTCAGCTGAGATTTAGTTTGTTCTCAAGATGCCTGATTTGAGTAAACATTTCCTCTGGTGTACTACAAACAAGAACTGGCTTTTAGCCAGAACACCTTGGGGCGGCAGGGTAGCCTAGTGGTTAGAGCGTTGGACTAGTAACCGGAAGGTTGCAAGTTCAAATCCCCGAGCTGACAAGGTACAAATCTGTCGTTCTGCCCCTGAACAGGCAGTTAACCCACTGTTCCTAGGCCGTCATTGAAAATAAGAATTTGTTCTTAACTGACTTGCCTAGTTAAATAAAGGTAAAAAACAAAAAAACAAAAAAACAAAAACAAAGGTCATGTGGTTTGGTAAGTGTGATTACAACCTCTGACGGTTTAGAGCTTGAGGTAGTCATGTCATACAAGTACTTGGGAGTATGGTTAGACAGTATACTGTCCTTCTCTCAGTACAAATCAAAGCTGCAGGCTAAGGTTAAGAGTTGGTTTCCTCTATCGTAATCACTCCTCTTTCACCCCAGCTGCCAAACTAACCTTGATTCAGATGACTATCCTACCCATGCTAGATTACGGAGATGTAATTTATAGATCGGCAGGTAAGAGTGCTCTCGAGTGGCTAGATGTTCTTTACCATTCGGCCATCAGATTTGCCACGATGCTCCTTATAGGACAAATAACTGCACTCTGTATTCCTCTGTAAACTGGTCATCTCTGTATACCTGGCGCAAGACCCACTGGTTGATGCTTATTTATAAAACCCTCTTAGCCCTCAATCCACCCCTATCTCAGCCTCTACGGTGACTGAAATGACTGCTACAATCAACAATGAGCTGCAGTTAGTTTCAGAGTTGGTGGCAAGGAATAAGTTAGCTCTAAATATTTCTATATCTAAAAGCATTGTATTTGGAACAAAACACTCACTAAACCCTAAACCTCAACTATATCTTGTAATAAATAATGTGGAAATTGAGCAAGTTGAGATGACTAAACTGCTTGGAGTAACACTAGATTGTAAACGGTCCTGGTCAGAACATATTGATGCAGTAGTAGCTAAGATGGGGAGAAGTGTGTATAATAAAGATGATAAAATAAATGCTCTGCCTTCTTAAAACTTCTTGTCAATAGGGGGGCGCTGTTTTCACTTTGGAAAAAATCGTGCCCAATTTAAACAGCCTCGTACTCTGTTCTAGATCATACAATATGCATATTATTATTACTATTGGATAGAAAACACTCTGAAGTTTCTAAAACTGTTTGAATTATATCTGTGAGTAAAACAGAACTCATTTGGCAGCAAACTTCCATACAGGAAGTGAAAAATCTGAAAACGAGGCTCTGTTTCAGGGCCTGCCTATTCAACTGGCTTTTATTTATCGATATGTATGCACTTCCACTAGATGTCAACAGTTAGGGGAAGGTGGAATGGGGTGTCTAGCTTGATCTGAGGTCGAATAAGAGCTTTTGGAGTGACAGGTCCGATATTTTCTTTGTCTTCGACGGCGCGCGGGGGAGCTCGACATTGTCTTCTGAAAAGCGTTCGGTATACACGGCGAATATCTCCGGCTCTGATTTTATTTGATACATATGATAAAAACATCATAAAGTAGGTTTTTTCAACCGAGTTTTATCAGTTTATTCAACGTTTATTGGGACTTTTGGAGTTTTCCGTTCTTTGCGCCAAGAGAAGATGGGAATGTTAGCAACCTTGGCTAGCATTGTGGCGCGAATTCGACAGAAGAAATGGACATTCTAAAACCAAACAACGATTTATTCTGGAAATAGGACTCCTTGTAAAACATTCTGATGGAAGCTCAGCAAAAGAAAGAAAACATTTATGATGTTATTTCGTATTTCTGTGTAATATGTTGATGCCTATTCTCCGCCGTGTTGGTGAGCGCTGTCTCACAATAACCCAAGCTGTATGTTGTGGTAAAGTTATTTGAAAAAATCTAACACAGCGGTTGCATTAACTTTTTCTGGCTGCAAGCCCGAGGCCGCCCACAATATGACAACAGCCACTTCAAGTGCAGGGCGCGAAATTCAAAATATATATTTTTAAAATATTTAACTTTCACACATTAACAAGTCCAATACAGCAAATTAAAGGTAACCATCTTGTGAATCCAGCCAACATGCCCGATTTTTAAAATGTTTTACAGCGAAAACAGCACGTATATTTATGTTAGCTCACCAACAAATACAAAAAAGGACAGACATTTTTCACAGCACAGGTAGCATGCACAAAACCAACCTAACTAACCAAGAACCAACCAAACTAACCAACAAAAAACTTCATCAGATGACAGTCTTATAACATGTTATTCAATAAATCTATGTTTTGTTCGAAAAATGTGCATATTTCAGGTATAAATCATAGTTTACATTGCAGCTACAACCAGAAATTGCACCGAAAGCAGACAGAATAATTACAGACACCAATGCCAAATACCTAAATACGCATCATAAAACATTTCTGAAAATACATATTGTACAGCAAATGAAAGACAGGCATCTTGTGATTCCAGCCAATATTTCCGATTTATTAAGTGTTTTACAGCGAAAACACAATATAGCGTTATATTAGCTTACCACAATAGCCAGAAACACAAGCCATTTCCCAGCAGCAAAAGTTAGCGATCGTAACAAACCAGTAAAAGATATAAAAGTTTTGACTAACCTTGATATTCTTCATCAGATGGCAGTCCTAGGTTATACATACACTTGTGTTTTGTTCAAAAATGTGCATATTTAGAGCTGAAATCAGTGGTTATACATTGTGCTAACGTAGCTACTTTTTCCCACAACGTCCGGATTTTTCTGACACACATATTCTGACCAAATAGCTATTCATAAACATAACTAAAAAATACGTGTTGTATAGGAAATGATAGATACACTAGTTCTTAATGCAATCGCCGTGTTAGAATTCTAAAAATAACTTCATTACCACATAAGGCTTACGTTATGGCGACCGAGTGCCCAAAACCTGGGCGCAAAACTAATAGTCCACATGTACGACAGATATATGAAATAACATCATAAAATGGGTCCTACTTTTGCTGATCTTCCATCAGAATGTTGTACAAGGTGTCCTTTGTCAAGTACAATCGTTGTTTGGATTTAGAACGTCCTATTTCCCTCTTGAATTAGCAAGCGCACTAGCAAAGTGGCGCGAAGCTCTCCTTTCTGAATAAAGGCACACAACGCAACACGCCTAACGTCCCGAATAAATTTCAAAAATCTAATAAAACTATATTGAAAAAACATACTTTACGATGATATTGTCACATGTATCAAATAAAATCAAAGCCGGAGATAGTAGTCGCCTATAACGAAAGCTTTTCAGAAGGCAATTCCAAGTCCAACCTTCCTGAAAACAGGAAATGGGTGACACGTCATTCCAAGAGGATTCATTCCACTTCAGACCAAGATAAACACTCCATTTCTTCTCTCACCGCCTCTTGACATCCAGGGGAAGGTGTATGACGTGCATGTATACTAATACGTATCATGCCCATTTATAGGCAGGACCTAGAAGAGAGCATCGATTTCAGATTTTCCACTTCCTGGTCAGGAAGTTTGTGCCAAATGAGTTCTGTTTTACTCACAGATATAATTCAAACGGTTTTAGAAACTAGAGACTGTTTTATATCCAATAGTAATAATAATATGCATATTGTACGAGCAAGAATTGAGTACGAGGCCGTTTGAAATGGGCACCTTCTATCTGGCTACTCAACACTGCTCCTGCAGCCCAAACAGGTTAAGAACCAGTGTATCTTTCATTTGCCATACAACAAGTATTTTTATGTAAAGTTTATGATGATTTCTTTGGTCAGATTAGGTGAGTTTCCAAAATATCTCCGGAAATTCTGGGGAAATGTTGCTACGTATTCACATTGTATAACCACGATTCGTAGCTCTAAATATGCACATTTTCAAACAAAACATAAATGTATTGTATAACATGTTATAAGACTGTCATCTGATGAAGTTGATCAAGGTTAGTGATGAATTTTATCTCTATTTTGTCGGTTTTGTGAAAGCTTCCTATGCGGTGGAAACATGGTGAAAATATGCGGTTGTGTGTTTGGCTTTTGTGGTTAGCTAATAGAAATACATATTGTGTTTTCGCTGTGAAACATTTAAAAAATCGGAAATGATGGCTGGATTCACAAGATGTTTATCTTTCATTTGCTGTATTGGACTTGTGATTTCATGAAAATTATATTATGTGATATCCCTGTCCCGTTAGGCTAACCTATGCTAGTCAGCTTTTTTGATGAGGAGGATCCCGGATCCGGGAGGGTGATGAAGTAGAGGTTATTAACAACACTATCAATAAGGCAGGTCCTACAGGCCATAGTTTTGTCGCACCTTGACTACTGTTTTGTCATGTGGTCAGGGGCCACAAAAAAGGACTTAGGAAAATTGCAATTGGCTCAGAACAGGGCAGCACTGCTGGCTCTTGGATGTACACAGAGAGCTAATATTAATAATATGAATGAATATTGATTATTAACGTTAGCCACCCACTGGAGAGGTGCCCAACAAATGGAAGCGCGTCACAAAGAAATCCCAGAAAATCGCAATAAACTGCTATAAACTGCTATAAGTCGGTTTAAATTAACTACCTTATGATGTCTTTAACACCTATAACGAATAAAAACATGACCGGAGATATAGAAATACTAAAACGAAAGCGTTTGCAGGACACCATTCTGAGTCTTCATGCGCCAAGCGCACTGTTGAAAAGAACGGTACTTCCTGTTCCACGGTCTAATATAAGGTCCCAGATTGCGCAATCGACTCCATTCAAAGTCTCACCGCTTACTGACATCTAGAGGAAGGCGTATGCAGTGCATGTACCCTCATAGCTTGCATGGGGACTTATAAACTGATCTCAGAACAGGGACCTGGATTTCTGAAATCTCACTCCCTGACAGGAAAAGTGCTACAGAATGAGTTCTGTTTCACTCAGAGAAATAATTCAAACGGTTTTAAAAACTAGAGAGTGTTTTCTATCCAATAGTAATAATAATATGCATATTGTATGAGCAAGAATTGAGTACGAGGCAGTTTAATTTGGGAACGATTTTTTACAGTCGAAATGGCTCCCCCTATTGAGAAAAGGTTAACAAGAATTTAAGCTTTCTGCCAATATCATATGTCTATGTCCTGGGAAATGGTCTAGTTACTTACAACCGCATGCTAATCGCATTAGCTTACTTTAGCTCAAACATCCCGTTTGGGGACCCACCCATCCTGTAGAGGTTTTAATGGAAATACTTATTTAGATATTTCCATTAAATATACAAATATAAATTTGTTCTATGTGCGCTATTTCCATGCTTCCTGTTCTTAACTTCTTCTTAATAGGTGGCGCTGTTTTCACTTTGGGAAAAAATCGTGCCCAAATTAAACGGCCTCGTACTCTGTTCTAGATCATACAATATGCATATTATTATTACTATTGGATAGAAAACACTCTGAAGTTTCTAAAACTGTTTGAATTATATCTGTGAGTAAAACAGAACTCATTTGGCAGCAAACTTCCATACGGGAAGTGAAAATTCTGAAAACGAGGCTCTGTGTCAGGGCCTGCCTATTCAACTGGCTTTTATTTATGGATCTGTTTGCACTTCATACGCCTTCCACTAGATGTCAACAGGCAGTGGAAGGTTGAATGGGGTGTCTAGCTTGATGTGAGGCCGAATAAGAGCTTTTGGAGTGACAGGTCCGCCCTATCGTCAGTATTCAGCTGCGCGCCGGGGAACCTCACATTGTCTTCTGAAAAGCGTTCGGTATACACTACGAATTGCTCCGGCTCTCATTTTATTGGATACATATGAGAAAAACATCATAAAGTAGGATTTTTCAACCGAGTTTGACCAGTTTATTCAACGTTTCTTGGGACTTTTGGAATTTTTCGTTCCATGCGTAAACATTTCTTGGACACGTGAGCTCCGCATGGCTAGCCAAAGTTGCTAATTTGACAGAAGAAATGGACATTCTAAAACCAAACAACTATTTATTCTGGACCTAGGAATCCTTGCACAACGTTCTAATGGAGATCAGCAAAAGTAAGAGAAAATTTATGATGTTATTTCGTATTTCTGTGTAATATGTTGGCTCCAACACGGCGGAGAATAGGTGAGCGCTGTCTCACAATAATATGTTGTAGTGAAGTTATTTTTAAAAATCTAACACAGCGGTTGCATTAACCTTTTCTCAAAGGGGGACGCTGTTTTCACTTTGTAAAAAATCGTGCCCAAATGAAACTGCCTCGTACTCTATTCTAGCTCGTACAATATGCATATTATTATTACTATTGGATAGAAAACACTCTCAAGTTTCTAAAACCGTTTGAATTATATCTGTGAGTAAAACAGAACTCATTTTGCAGCAAAATTCTTGACAGGAAGTGAAAGATCTGAAATCGAGGATCTGTTCCAGGGCCTTCCTATTAATTTGCTTGAAATCTATGGATATACATGCACTTCATACACCTTCCACTAGATGTCATCAGGCAGTGGGAGGTGGAATGGGGTGTCTAGCTTGATCTGAGGCCGAACAAGAGCTTTTGGAATGATGTGACTGGAAATTTCATTGTCTTTGAAGGCGCGAGAAGGAACCCCAGATTGCCTTCTGAAAAGCTTTCGGTATACACGGTAGATATCTCCGGCTCTGATTTTATTTGATAGATGTGATAAAAACATCATAAAGTAGTTTTTTTCAACCGAGTTGTATCAGTTTATTGACCGTTAATTGCGAGTTTTGGAATTTTCTTTTCTTTGCGTGAGGTGAAGTTGGGCACGTTTGCGCCACATGGCTTGCTATGGTTGCTAATTCGACAGGCGAAGAGGACATTCTAAAACCAAACAACGATTTATTCTGGACAAAGGACTCCTTGTACAAGATTCTGATGGAAGCTCAGCAAAAGTAGGAACCATTTATGTTATTTCGTATTTCTGTGGAAAATATTTAGTTCTATTTTCCGCCCTCATTGCAGGCTCTGTCTCGCTATAACGTAAGCTGTATGTCGTACTAAAGTTATTTTTAAAAATCTAACACGGCGATTGCATTAAGAACTAGTGTATCTTTCATTTGCTGTACAACATGTATTTTTTAGTAAAGTTTATGATGAGTTCCTTGATTAGATTAGGTGACTGTTCAAAATATCTCCGGACAATTTTGTGCAGTTTGGCTACATATTCACATTGTAAAACCAGGATTTGTAGCTCTAAATATGCACATTTTCGAACAAAACATATATGTATTGTGTAACATGATGTCATAGGACTGTCATCTGATGAAGTTTCTCAAGGTTAGTGAATAATTTAGTATCTTTTGCTGGTTTTTGCAATCGCTTCATTTTGCTGCTGATAAATGCGTTTGTGTGGTTGGGTATTGTGGTAAGCTAAAATAATTGTAACGTCCTGACCAGAGTTCTTATGTGTTGTGCTTGTTTTAGTGTTGGTCAGGACGTGAGCTGGGTGAGCATTCTATGTTGTGTGTCTAGTTTGTCTGTTTCTGTGTTCAGCCTAATATGGTTCTCAATCAGAGGCAGCTGTCAATCGTTATATAGGTGGCTTGTTTTGCGTTGGGGATTGTGGGTGGTTGTTTCCTGTGTCAGTGTTTGTGCCACACGGGACTGTTTACTGTTAGTTATTTTGTTATTCTGTATTGTGTATTTGTTTTCGTGCATATTAAATCATGGAAACTTACCACGCTGCACATTGGTCCTCCGATCCTTCTCGCCTCTCCTCGTACGAGGAGGAGGAAAACATAGACTGCCGTTACAGAACCACCCACCTAACCCGGACCAAGCAGCGTGGAAACGGGCAGCAGCGACAGCAGCAGCGGTACAAGGAGGAATGGACATGGGTGGAAATCCTAGATGGAAAAGGACACTGGGCTCACATTGGAGAATATCGCCGCTCTCGGGAAGAGATGGAGGCAGCTAAAGCCCAGGAGCGGTGGTATGAGGAGGCAGCACGGAAGCGTGGCTGGAAGCCCGTGAAGAAACCCCAAACTTTTCTTGGGAGGGGGGGCTAAAGGGTAGTGCGGCGAAGGCAGGTGGGAAACCTGCGCCCACTTCCCATGCTTACCGTGGAGAGCGGGAGTACGGGCAGACACCGTGTTATGCGGAAGAGCTCACGGTGTCTCCTGTACGTGTGCATTGCCCGGTGCGGCTTATTCCACTTCCCCGCACTGGCCGGGCTAGATTGAGCATTGAGCCAAGTGCCATGAAGCCGGCTCAACATATCTGGCCTCCAGTACGTCTCCTCGGGCCGGTGTACATGGCACCAGCCTTACTCATGGTGTGTCCGGTTCGCCAACACAGCCCAGTGCGGGTTATTCCACCTCTCCGCACTGGACGGGCTACGGGGAGCATTCAACCAGGTAAGGTTGGGCAGGCTCGGTGCTCCAGGGAGCCAGTACGCCTGCACGGTCCGGTATATCGGGCGCCACCTTCCCGCCCCAGCTCAGTACCACCAGTGCCTACACCACGCACCAGGCTTCCAGGGCGTCTCCAGAGCCCTGTTCCTCCTCCACGCACTCTCCCTGTGGTGCATGTCTCCAGCCCAGTACCTCCAGTTCCGGCACCACGCACCAAGCCTCCTGTGCGTCTCCAGAGCCCTGTACGCACTGTTCCTTCTCCCCGCACTCGCCCTGAGGTGCGTGCCCTCAGCCCGGTACCACCAGTGCCGGTACCACGCACCAGGCCTATAGTGCGCCTCGAGAATCCAGTGTGCCCTGTTCCAGCTCCCCGTACGGACACGCACGGACACGCACCGCACTAGCTTTGAGGTGTGTGTCTCTAGTCCGGTACCACCAGTTCCGGCACCACGCACCAGGCCTACTGTGTGCCTCAGCAGGTCAGAGTCGGCCGCCTGCCCAACACCGCCTGCACTGCTCGTCTGCCCAGTGCCGTCTGAGCTGCCTGCCTGCCCAGCTCCATCTGAGCCATCTGTCTGCCCAGCGCCATCTGAGCCATCCGTCTGTCCCGAGCCTTCAGAGCCGCCCGTCTGTCCCGAGCCGTTAGAGCCGCCCGTCTGCCCCGAGCCGTCAGAGCCGTTCGTCAGTCAGGAGCCGCTAGAGCCGTCCGTCAGTCAGGAGCTGCCAGAGCCGCCAGCCAGTCAGGAGCTGCCAGAGCCGCCAGCCAGTCAGGAGCTGCCAGAGCCGCCAGCCAGTCAGGAGCTGCCCTCCAGTCATTTTTATTTCTTTTATTTTATTTCACCTTTATTTAACCAGGTAGGCAAATTGAGAACACGTTCTCATTTACAATTGCGACCTGGCCAAGATAAAGCAAAGCAGTTCGATACATACAACAACAAATAGTTACACATGGAGTAGAACAAACATACAGTCAATAATACAGTGAAAAATAAGTCTATATACAATGTGAGCAAGTGAGGTGAGATAAGGGAGGTGAAGGCAAACAAAATATATATAAAAATAAATAAAAATATAAAAAGGCCATGGTGGCGAAGTAAATACAATATAGCAAGTAAAAAAAACACTAGAATGGTTGGTTTGCAGTGGAAGAAAGTGCAAAGTAGAGATAGAAATAATGGGGTGCAAAGGAGCAAAAATAAATAAATGAATACAGTAGGTAAAGAGGTAGTTGTTTGGGCTAAATTATAGATGGGCTATGTACAGGTGCAGTAATCTATGAGCTGCTCTGACAGCTGGTGCTTAAAGCTAGTGAGGGAGATAAGTGTTTCCAGTTTCGGAGATTTTTGTAGTTTGTTCCAGTCATTGGCAGCAGAGAACTGGAAGGAGAGGCGGCCAAAGGAAGAATTGGTTTTGGGGGTGACCAGAGAGATATACCTGCTGGAGCGCGTGCTACAGGTGGGTGCTGCTATGGTGACCAGCGAGCTGAGATAAGGGGGGACTTTACCTAGCAGGGTCTTGTAGATGACCTGGAGCCAGTGGGTTTGACGACGAGTATGAAGCGAGGGCCAGCCAACGAGAGTGTACAGGTCGCAGTGGTGGGTAGTATATGGGGCTTTGGTGACAAAACGGATGGCACTGTGATAGACTGCATCCAATTTATTGAGTAGGGTTTTGGAGGCTATTTTGTAAATGACATCACCGAAGTCGAGGATTGGTAGGATGGTCAGTTTTACAATGGTATGTTTGGCAGCATGAGTGAAGGATGCTTTGTTGCGGAATAGGAAGCCAATTCTAGATTTAACTTTGGATTGGAGATGTTTGATGTGAGTCTGGAAGGAGAGTTTACAGTCTAACCAGACACCTAGGTATTTGTAGTTGTCCACATATTCTAAGTCAGAGCCGTCCAGAGTAGTGATGTTGGACAGGCGGGCAGGTGCAGGCAGCGATCGGTTGAAGAGCATGCATTTAGTTTTACTTGTATTTAAGAGCAAATGGAGGCCACGGAAGGAGAGTTGTATGGCATTGAAGCTCGCCTGGAGGGTTGTTAACACAGTGTCAAAAGAAGGGCCAGAAGTATACAGAATAGTGTCGTCTGCGTAGAGATGGATCAGAGAATCACCAGCAGCAAAAGCGACATCATTGATGTATACAGAGAAGAGAGTCGGTCCAAGAATTGAACCCTGTGGCACCCCCATAGAGACTGCCAGAGGCCCGGACAACAGACCCTCCGATTTGACACACTGAACTCGATCAGAGAAGTAGTTGGTGAACCAGGCGAGGCAATCATTAGAGAAACCAAGGCTGTCGAGTCTGCCAATGAGGATGTGGTGATTGACAGAGTCAAAAGCCTTGGCCAGGTCAATGAATACGGCTGCACAGTATTGTTTCCTATCGATGGCGGTTAAGATATCGTTTATGACCTTGAGCGTGGCTGAGGTGCACCCATGGCCAGCTCTGAAACCAGATTGCATAGTGGAGAAGGTATGGTGGGATTCGAAATGGTCGGTAATCTGTTTGTTGACTTGGCTTTCGAAGACCTTAGAAAGGCAGGGTAGGATAGATATAGGTCTGTAGCTGTTAGGGTCAAGAGTGTCCCCCCCTTTGAAGAGGGGGATAACCGCAGCTGCTTTCCAATCTTTGGGAATCTCAGACGACACGAAAGAGAGGTTGAAAAGGCTAGTAATAGGGGTGGCAACAATTTCAGCAGATAGTTTTAGAAAGAAAGGGTCCAGATTATCTAGCCCGGCTGATTTGTAAGGGTCCAGATTTTGCAGCTCTTTCAGAACATCAGCTGACTGTATTTGGGAGAAAGAGAAATGGGGAAGGCTTGGGCGAGTAGCAGAGGGGAGGGCAGTGCTGTTGACCGGGGTAGGGGCAGCCAGGTGGAAAGCTTGGCCAGCCGTAGAAAAATGCTTATTGAAATTCTCAATTATAGTGGATTTGTCGGTGGTGACAGTGTTTCCTATCTTCAGTGCAGTTGGAAGCTGGGAGGAGGTGTTCTTATTCTCCATGGACTTTACAGTGTCCCAGAACTTTTTTGAATTTGTGTTGCAGGAAGCAAATTTCTGCTTGAAAAAGCTAGCCTTGGCTTTTCTAACTGCCTGTGTATATTGGTTTCTAGCTTCCCTGAAAAGTTGCATATCACGGGGGCTGTTCGATGCTAATGCAGAACGCCATAGGATGTTTTTCTGTTGGTTAAGGGCAGTCAGGTCAGGAGAGAACCAAGGGCTATATCTGTTCCTGGTTCTAAATTTCTTGAATGGGGCATGCTTATTCAAGATGGTGAGGAAGGCATTTAAAAAAAATATCCAGGCATCCTCTACTGATGGGATGAGATCAATATCCTTCCAGGATACATCGGCCAGGTCGATCAGAAAGGCCTGCTCGCTGAAGTGTTTCAGGGAGCGTTTGATAGTGATGAGTGGAGGTCGTTTGACCGCTGACCCATTACGGATGCAGGCAATGAGGCAGTGATCGCTGAGATCTTGGTTGAAAACAGCAGAGGTGTATTTGGAGGGCAAGTTGGTTAGGATGATATCTATGAGGGTGCCCGTGTTTACGGAATTGGGGTGGTACCTGGTAGGTTCATTGATAATTTGTGTGAGATTGAGGGCATCAAGCTTAGATTGTAGGATGGCTGGGGTGTTAAGCATGTTCCAATTGAGGTCGCCTAGCAGCACGAGCTCTGAAGATAGATGGGGGGCAATCAGTTCACATATGGTGTCCAGAGCACAGCTGGGGGCAGAGGGTGGTCTATAGCAGGCGGCAACGGTGAGAGACTTGTTTTTAGAGAGGTGGATTTTTAAAAGTAGAAGTTCAAATTGTTTGGGAACAGACCTGGATAGTAAAACAGAACTCTGCAGGCAATCTTTGCAGTAGATTGCAACACCGCCCCCTTTGGCCGTTCTATCTTGTCTGAAAATCTTGTAGTTGGGGATGAAAATGTCAGAATTTTTGGTGGTCTTTCTAAGCCAGGATTCAGACACGGCTAAAACATCCGGGTTGGCAGATTGAGCTAAAGCAGTGAACAAAACAAACTTAGGGAGGAGGCTTCTAATGTTAACATGCATGAAACCAAGGCTATTACGGTTACAGAAGTCATCAAAAGAGAGCACCTGGGGAATAGGAGTGGAGCTAGGTACTGCAGGGCCTGGATTCACCTCTACATCACCAGAGGAACAGAGGAGGAGTAGGATAAGGGTACGGCTAAAAGCTATGAGAATTGGTCGTCTAGAGCATCTAGAACAGAGAGTAAAAGGACGTTTCTGGGGGCGATAAAATAGCTTCAAGGAATAATGTACAGACAAAGGTATGGTAGGATGTGAATACAGTGGAGGTAAACCTAGGTATTGAGTGATGATGAGAGAGATATTGTCTCTAGAAACATCATTGAAACCAGGTGATGTCATCGCATATGTGGGTGGTGGAAATGAAAGGTTGGATATGGTATAGTGAGCAGGGCTAGAGGCCCTACAGTGAAATAAGCCAATAAACACTAACCAGAACAGCAGTGGACAAGGCATATTTACATTAAGGAGAGGCATGCTTAAATCGAGTGATCAATAAGGGTCCAGTGAGTAGAGGTTGGTTGGGGTCACGGCGATCCAGACAGCTGGCCGGGTAGATGGCTATCGGTAGCAAGATAGCATAGGATGGAGGTCTATTTTTAGACACCTCGTGCGTTTCCGTCGGTAGATTAGTGGGGTTCCGTGTCTTGTAGAGGGGATCAATCCAATTGGCAAAATAGATATAGTGACCCAAGAAAAAAAAATTAAAAAATTGTCCGAAATACTTATTAAGATAGCAGCCGATAAGACAGCTAACGATTAGCGGGCCCCAGGTGAGCGTTCAGGTAACGTCGCGACGGAGGTGCCAGTTGGATAACTCCCTCGGGCAGATAACGTCGGCAGTCAATCGTGAAGGCCCGGTGGGGCTCCGTATCTGCAGCAAAAAAAAACCCGGGTCCGGATAGGTGACTGTAGCCCAGGAATGGCTGATGGAACTCCTCAGCTGGCTAGCTCCGGAATAATTTAAGTTTGCTCCGGGATCGACGTAAGCCAATAGTCACACGGTTTGCAGCTAGCTAGCTGCAAAATCAAGGCGCAAATGTCCAGAGCCTGCGGCTGAAATCCGGGGAAACTGAGAGAAAAAAAGGCCCGGTATGCTCCGGTCCGAGTCGCGTTGCACAAAAGTGCCGGTAGATTATCGAGCTAAAGGAATAGCTGATGACCACAAAAACGTGGGCAGCTGAAACACCAACGCTAGCCAGCAAGCCGGCTAACTTCTGGGCAGCTTCAAATTAGCTTTCGGCTAGCTTTCGGCTAACTTCTGGTTAGCTTTCTGGCTAACTTCTGATTAGCCCCTGGTTAGCTTCACTGTGGATTTTCAGATTCGAGGTAAATAATACTTTTTTGTTGTAATTGGTGAGGCGGGTTGCAGGAAAGCTTTTGTAGTTGAGTTCTTGGATAATAAAAAAAATATAAAAGATATGCGAAGAAGGTGTAAATATATATATACAGGACAAGACAGTATGAGGACAAAAATTATGTCTGAACTGCTAAGCCATCTTGGAATAGGAATATACAAAATACATAAATACTATTCTAAGACACCCCCAAAAAAAAAATATTTATGAAAAAATATATATTGAAAAAGAATAATAATAAACAAACAAATAACAAGGGTAACTATTTACACATTTTCTATTTACAATATTGTATATTTTATAAATAAATAGATAAATATTGTGAAGACCCTCAGCCCTCAGTCCTGGTGCCATGGCCCATAGCAGTCTCTTTCTGCTGTAAAGCAGAGGCTTACTGAACAGGTGGTGCAGGTGATGGGTGTAACGGTCGTCATAGTCGTTATCCTCCTCAGACGTGGAGGAGCATGGATCGGACCAACACGCAGAGTGGGTAGTGCTCATGATCATTTATTAAAACGAAACTGAACACTAACACGAAACAAAATAACAAAAATGAGTACAACCGACAACAGTCCCGTGTGGCACGAATACAAACACGGAAACAAACACCCACAAAACACACGTGAAACCCCGGCTGCCTTAGTATGATTCTCAATCAGGGACAACGATTGACAGCTGCCTCTGATTGAGAATCATACCAGGCCGAACACAAAATCCCAACATAGAAAATCACACATAGACAAACCCACCCAACTCACGCCCTGACCAAATAAATAAACACAAGACAAAAGAAAACAGGTCAGGAACGTGACAATGGGGCATTTCCTGTGACAAAGGGCACAACGTCGCCGCCCCACTGTGCCCTTTTTGCCCTGAGGCACATTCATGCCTGCAGAGATGAATCTGGGCAGGTGAACACCACTGGTTGACGGAGCAGAAGGTGCTGCAGTGGACTTGCTGTAGCTAGCAAGCTCCTGGATGATCAGCTCCCTGAAAGCTAGCTGTGAGATGGGGGGCTGTCTCTATAAATTTCCTCTATACTTTGGGTTAATTCTGTATACCTAGACTTTGTTTTAGCTTTTCCTGATTTATTCGCCATAATTTAAATATATAAACTTGTTGAAAATGCTATTGAATATGTACTGCTATGCGTAACACTCGTGGCTCCGTCAAGTAGGATTTGCAATGGCGAATGAACCTCTTTTACGCCAGAGTTTACGACAAAGGCTGGTCTTCAAACGTATAACCATTACACATTGCCGTTTACCTCAGCTCATTGGCTATCTTCCAAGCTAGATTTCAAGATGATCAGTGGTCATTGGGCCAAAATACAGTCAATCAACGATAGACCGGTCCTACCATTGGTGCGCAATGAGGTCATTGATTGTTGTCTTCAAATCAGTTTGTTTCGGTCAATTACATCCCAGGAAAAGAGCCATCATGTATGGTTGTGTTAGTAACAACCCGAGGATTGCAACGAAACCAACCATGACTGGATAAACATTTGTTTAGTGTGTGTAATTACCACAAACGCTTCGTCCAAAATTGAATGAGATTGATATCACGACGCAACCGGTTTACAAATGTTTCTTGTTAGGCTATAAAAATGTATTGTATCAAACAAAACGAACATTCACTGTGTAGTTAGGACACTTGGCATTGCCACCAGAGGAAGATCTTCAATGGTAAGCGATTTATTTTATTGTTATTTCTGACTTTCGTGACGCTAATGTTTGGTTGGAAAATGCTAGTAATACTTGTGTGTGTGGGGCGCCAGCCTCAGAAAATTGCATGTTTTCTTTTGCAGTAAACCTTTTTGAAATCTGACACAGCGGCTGGATTTGTCACAATCGTCTTCTTGAGACAGATTGGACCAAGGCGCAGCGTGTGCAAAATACATCTTCTTTTATTGAGAAGAGAGAGAAAACACAAAACGAACACTATATACAAACTAACAAAACAACAAACGACCGTGAAGCTAAATAACGTAAGTGCACAGACAAGCAACAAACGTTCAAAATAGACAACTACCCACAAAAGCCTACTGCCTATGGCTGCCTTAAATATGGCTCCCAATCAGAGACAATGAATGACAGCTGTCTCTGATTGAGACCCAATCTAGGCAGCCATAGACATAACTAGACAACCTCACTCTTCTCTACCCCATACACATACAACACCCCTAGACTAGACAAAACACACAAAGACAACCCACCCCAACTCACGCCCTGACCAACTAAATAAATAACAGAAAAAGGAACAATAGGTCAGGAACGTGACATAACCCCCCCTTAAGGTGCGAACTCCGGGCGCACCAGCATAAAGTCTAGGGGAGGGTCTGGGTGGGCGTCTGTCCACGGTGGCGGCTCTGGCGCTGGTCGTGGTCCCCACCCCACCATAGTCACTACCCGCTTTCGTAGCCTCCTCCAATGGCCACCCTCCAAATTAACCCCACCGGACTAAGGGGCAGCACCGGACTAAGGGGCAGCACCGGACTAAGGGGCAGCACCGGACTAAGGGGCAGCACCGGACTAAGGGGCAGCACCGGACTAAGGGGCAGCACCAGGAAAAGGGGCAGCACCAGGATAAGGGGCAGCACCAGGATAAGGGGCAGCTCCGGACTGAGGGACAGCACCGGACTGGCTGGCGGATCCTGGCTGGCTGGCGGATCCTGGCTGGATGACGACTCTGGCGGATCCTGGCTGGATGACGGCTCTGGCGGATCCTGGCTCGCTGACGGCTCTGGCGGATCCTGTCTGGCGGAAGGCTCTGGCTGATCCTGTCTGGCGGAAGGCTCTGGCTGATCCTGTCTGGCGGAAGGCTCTGGCTGATCCTGTCTGGCGGAAGGCTCTGGCTGATCCTGTCTGGCAGAAGGCTCTGGCTGATCCTGTCTGGCGGAAGGCTCTGGCTTATCCTGTCTGGCGGAAGGCTTTGGCTGCTCCTGTCTGGCGGAAGGCTCTGGCGGCTCCTGTCGGGCGGAAGGCTCTGGCGGCTCCTGTCTGGCGGAGGGCTCTAGCGGCTCCTGTCTGGCGGACGGCTCTGTAGGCTCATGGTAGACGGGCGGCTTTGCAGGCTCATGGCAGACGGGCGGCATTGAAGGCTCAGTACCGACGGGCGGCTTTGAAGTCTCAATACAGACGGGCAGTTCATGCGGCGCTTGGCAGACGGACAGTTCAGACGGCGTTGGGCAGACGGACAGTTCAGGCGCCGTTGGGCAGACGGACAGTTCAGGCGCCGCTGGGCAGACGGCAGACTCTGGCCGGCTGAGACGCACTGTAGGCCTGGTGCGTGGTACCGGAACTGGAGGTACCGGGCTAAGGACACGCACCCTCAGGCTAGTGCGGGGAACAATAACAGGGCACACTGGACTCTCGATGCGCACTATAGGCCTGGTGCGTGGTACCGGAACTGGAGGTACCGGGCTGAGGGCACGCACCTCAGGGCTAGTGCGGGGAACAGTGCGCACTGGACTCTCGATGCGCACTATAGGCCTGGTGCGTGGTACCGGAACTGGAGGTACCGGGCTGAGGGCACGCACCTCAGGGCGAGTGCGGAGAGAAGGAACAGTGCGCACAGGGCTCTGGAGACGCACAGGAGGCTTGGTGCGTGGCGCCGGGACTGGAGGCACTGGGCTGGAGACACACACCATAGGGCTAGTGCTTGGAGGAGGAACAGGGCTCTGGAGACGCACTGGAAGCCTGGTGCGTGGTGTAGGCACTGGTGGTACTGGGCTGGAGCGGGGAGGTGGCGCCGGAAATACCGGACCGTGCAGGCGTACTGGCTCCCTTGAGCACTGAGCCTGCCCAACCTTACCTGGTTGTATGCTCCCCGTAGCCCGACCAGTGCGGGGAGGTGGAATAACCCCCACCGGGCTATGTAGGCGAACCGGGGACACCATGCGTAAGGCTGGTGCCATGTAAGCCGGCCCGAGGAGACGCACTGGTGGTCAGATATGTAGGGCCGGCTTCATGACATCCGGCTCAATATTCAATCTAGCCCTGCCAGTGCGGGGAGGTGGAATAACCCGCACCGGGCTATGCACACGTACAGGAGACACCGTGCGCTCTACTGCGTAACACGGTGTCTGCCCGTACTCTCGCTCTCCACGGTAAGTACAGGGAGTAGGCGCAGGTTTCCTACCTGACTTCGCCACTCTCCCTTTAACCCCCCCCCCCCCCCCCCCCCCAAGAAATTTTTGGGGTTTACTCACAGGCTTCCTTGCTAGTCGCGTACCCTCATAGCTCCGGTTCCTCTCTCCGGTTGCCTTTGCTCTCCTAATCGCCTCCAGCTGTTCCCATGGGAGGCGATCTCTTCCAGCTCGGATCTCCTCCCATGTGTAGCAACCCTTGCCGTCCAATACATCCTCCCATGTCCACGAGTCCTGGTTGCTTTGCCGCTGTTGTTGGTTCCGCTCACGCTGCTTGATCCATGGTTGGTGGGTAGCTCTGTCACGATTGTCTTCTTGAGACAGATTGGACCAAGGCGCAGCATGTGCAAAATACATCTTCTTTTATTGAGAAGAGAGAGAAAACACAAAACGAACACTATATACAAACTAACAAAACAACAAACGACCGTGAAGCTAAATAACGTAAGTGCACAGACAAGCAACAAACGTTCAAAATAGACAACTACCCACAAAAGCCTACTGCCTATGGCTGCCTTAAATATGGCTCCCAATCAGAGACAATGAATGACAGCTGTCTCTGATTGAGACCCAATCTAGGCAGCCATAGACATAACTAGACAACCTCACTCTTCTCTACCCCATACACATACAACACCCCTAGACTAGACAAAACACACAAAGACAACCCACCCCAACTCACGCCCTGACCAACTAAATAAATAACAGAAAAAGGAACAATAGGTCAGGAACGTGACAGGATAGATAAGACGTTCATCTTTTAAATGATGTAAGATACATTTATTTACAAGAATGTTTAATACAACGAATGGTGTATTTAAAATGTTAGCTCACTGCAGTTTCACCGGATGTTGGCCTGGTGGGAAGTTAGCATCTCACCTACCCTAGAGAAGTTAACGGGATGATATGACAACTGCCAGTGAAAGTGCAGGGCGCCAAATTCAAACAACAGAGATTTCATGATTAAAATTCCTCAAACATACATGTATCTTATACCATTTTAAAGGTAATCTTGTTGTTAATCCCACCAAAATGTCCGATTTCAAATAGGCTTTACAGCGAAATCACCACAAACGATTATGTTAGATCACCGCAAAATCACAGAAAAACACAGTCATTTTTCCAGCCAAAGACAGGAGTCACAAAAAGCAGAAATAGAGATAAAATGAATCCCTAACTTTTGATGATCTATATCAGATGACACTCATAGGACTTCATGTTACAAATTACATATATGTTTTGTTCGATAAAGCTCATATTTATATACAAAAAGTTTACATTGGCGCCATGTTCAGAAATGCCTCCAAAATATCCAGAGAAATTGCAGAGAGCCACGTCAAATAACATAAATACTCATTATAAACTTTGATGAAAGATACATGTTTTACATAGAATTAAAGATACACTTGTTCTTAATGCAACAGCTGTGTCAGATTTCAAAAAGCTTTACGGCAAAAGCACAATATTCAATAATCTGAGAACAGCGTTCAGCCACAAAAGGAAGCAGTTACCCGCCAAATTGAGCAGTCAACAAAACTCATAAAAAGCATTATAAATCTTCACTTACCTTTGCTGATCTTTGTCGGAATGCTCTCCCAGGACTCCCACTTCCACAAGAAATGTTTGTTTTGTTCGGTAATGTCCATCATTTATGTCCAAATAGCTATTTTTGTTAGCGTGTTTGGTAAACTAATCCAAAGTCAGAAAGAGCGTCCACTAAAAGCTGACGAAATGTCAAAAAGTTCCGTAACAGTCAGTAGAAACATGTCAAATGATGTATTGACTCAATCTTTAGAATGTTTTTAACATAAATCTTCAGTAACGTTCCAACCGGAGAATTACATTGACTTCAGATATGCGATGGAACAGAGCTCCCTCTCATGTGAACGCGCATGTTCAGAGCATGGTCAGGTCATGGTAGACCTGACTATTTCCTGTCTCCTTCGGCCCCACTTCACGATAGAAGCATCAGACAAGGTTCTACCGACTGTTGACATCGAGTGGAAGCCGTAGGAAGTGCAAACTCATCCATATCCCACTGTTTGTTCAATAGGGGCTGTGTTGAAAATCTACCAACCTCAGAATTCCCACTTCCTGTTTGGATTTTTTCTCAAGTTTTTGCCTGCCATATGAGTTCTGTTATACTCACAGACATATTCAAACAGTTTTAGAAACTTCAGAGTGTTTTACATCCAATACAAATAATAC
Source organism: Salvelinus fontinalis (assembly GCF_029448725.1). NCBI lineage: Eukaryota > Metazoa > Chordata > Actinopteri > Salmoniformes > Salmonidae > Salvelinus > Salvelinus fontinalis. The sequence goes on along the minus strand of NC_074675.1, from coordinate 19,944,406 downwards.
TATGCATATATTAGCACCTGGGACTGAGGAGCAGGCAGTTTTCTATGGGCACCTCTGTGCACCTTTCATCCAAGCTACTCAACACTGCCCCTGCAGCCATAAGAAGTTAAAGCTAGAGAGGCAGATATAAGACTCCAGCTTCAGTGATTTTTGCAATTCGTTCCTGTCATTGGCAGAGAAATGGAAGGAAAGGCGGCCAAAGGAAGTGTTGGCTTTGGGGATGACCAGTGCAATATACCTGCTGGAGCGTGTGCTGTGGGTGGGTGTTGCTATGGTGACCAGTGAGCTGAGAGAAGGCGGGGCTTTACCTAGCAAAGACTTATAGATGACCTGGAGCCAGTGGGTTTGCAGACGGATATGTAGTGAGGGGCTGCCAACAAGAGTGTACAGGTCGTGGCGGTGGGTAGTATATGGGGCTTTGGTGACATAACGAATGTCACTGTGATAGACTACATCCAGTTTGCTGAGTAGAGTGTTGGAGGTGAGTTTGTAAATGACATCGCCGAAGTCAAGGATCGGTAGGATAGTCAGTTTACGAGGGTATGTTTGGAAGCATGAGTGAAGAAGGCTTTGTTTTGCGAAATAGGAAGCCGATTCTAGATTTAATTTTGGATAGAAGATGCTTAATTCTTATGGGTACCTGGGACGGTAACTGGCCAACATTCAGTGAAATTGCAGAGCGCGAAATTCAAAAATACTCAATTCAAATATTTAACATTCTTGAAAATATATGTGATATTGTCACGTTCTGACCATAGTTCTTTTGTGTTTTCTTTGTTTTAGTGTTGGTCAGGACGTGAGCTGAGTGGGCATTCTATGTTGTGTGTCCAGTTTTCCCGTTTCCATGTTTGGCCTGATATGGTTCTCAATCAGAGGAGGTTGTTAGTCATTGTCTCTGATTGGGAACCATATTTAGGTAGCCTGTTTTGTGTTGGGTTTTGTGGGTGGTTGTCTTCTCTCTTCGTCTGTCTGCACCAGACAGAACTGTTTCGGTTTTTCACATTTGTTGTTTTGTATTTTGTGGTGTTCACGTTTATTGTCTTTATTAAACATGATGAACACTAACCACACTGCGCTTTGGTCCTCTCCTTCGTCCACAGAAGAAAGCCGGTACAGATATATATCAAAATAAAACTTAACTTCTTGTTAATCCAGCCGCTGTGTCAGATTTCAAAAAGGCTTTACGGCGAAAGCATACCATGTGATTATCTGAGGACAAGTTTTACTTGCATTTAAAAACAGTTGGAGGCCTCGGAAGGAATGTTGTATGGCATTGAAGCTCTTTTGTAGGTTTGTTATTACAGTGTCCAAAGAAGGGCCAGAAGTATGCAGAATGGTGTGATCTGCGTGGAGGTGGATCAGAGAATCACCAACAACAAGAGCGACAGCATTGATATATACAGATAAAATAGTCGTCATGTTCCTTTTACTTTAGAGTGGCCTCTGTCTGTCATGTGAAGAGTGGCTTCTTCTGTCATGTGCCTTTTACTGAAGAGTGGCTTCTGTCTGGCCACTCTACCATAAAGGCCCGATTGGTGGAGTGCTGCAGAGATGGTTGTCCTTTTGGAAGGTTATCCCATCTCCACAGAGGAACTCTGGAGCTCTGTCAGAGTTACCATCGGGTTCTTGGTCACCTCCCTGACCAAGGCCCTTCTCCCCCGATTGCTCAGTTTGGCTGCGTGGCCAGCTCTAGAAAGAGTCTTGGTTGTTCCAAACTTCTTCCAGTTAAGTGATGGAGGCCCTTCAATGCTACAGAATATTTTTTACACCACTACAGCCAATGCTTGGCATTGCACATGGTGATCTTAGGCTTGTGTGCAACTGCTCAGGCCATGGAAAACCATTTCATGGAACTCATGACGAACAGTTCTTGTGCTGACATTGCTTCCAATTTTATGCACTACGCGCTTCAGCGGTCCCGTTCTGTGCGCTTGTGTGGCCTATCACTTCACGGCTGAGCCATTGTTGCTCCTAGACATTTCCACTTCACAATAAATGCACTTACAGTTGACCGGAGCATCCAGTTAACACTTGATCTGATTTAATTACAGTCGGTTCATTCAACTATGGCAGATAAACAACCACATATCACAGTCGTAGCAAGTAAAACCAAAAATGTGTTACCATTACTGAGAATGTTGATGTACGGAAAGCGTGTTCTTGCAAATTGATTATGTATTTTGAAATACTAAATTCATACAAAACTATTTGGATTAATACAATACTTTGCTAAAGTATTTTGTATATCATTTTGATACTTTGGTCTTTAGAGTATTTGGTGATTGTAACAAGATAGTACTTTGCACATCTCTGACTGTAAAGCCAAAGATATTTGGCATGACAACGAGAGACAAGGCGTTGGCAATTGTACGATAACACAAACAGGTTTCTTTGCAGGATGTATGCAAATAATGTCAAATTCGACCAACACTACACACGCATGTCAAACACAGGTAAAATAATGCAAGAAAAAGGAAACAAGAATCATTGTTACAACACAAGACAGGGGTTGTCTGCTTCTCTCTACACTATCCGAACAATATCCCACCTATTTATTTATCACTGTGTTCCCGGGGGACATATTGTTTGGCAGCACTGACCTCACTGTTGATGTCGGCCCCAGTGTCCAGCAGCATCTTAACCATGGCTTCGTCTCCCCGCACACAGGCATACATGAGTGGTGTCATCCCCTAGAGGGGAGAGATGGAGAGAAAAGGGGCGACAGATTCACAGTCACTTGCAGAGGTGACTTACAGGACCATATGGTCCCAATTTCATGGATTTCAGTATTCCTAAAGTGTGACACTGTACTTCTTCGTCACAAGGTCTAGCGACCTAAATAACTACTGCCATATATTAAAGCTTTTCGAATCATTGATAAACTCTCAACTTTGCTCCTTCTTAACCAGCAAATGTATCCTAAATACATATTACAGTTTTTTTCCAACTGCTTACACAAAAAATATTTTAATGTCACACGATTTTTGAAACCTCTCACTCAAAGTGCAAAACTACACACCAAATATCCAAAACCATAAGCTATTGCTCAGCCTTTGACTCAGTTGTCAATTGCATAAAACACTTTTTTCAAAACACTACACACAATTCTCTACCTAAAACACAAACACAAATCTAATAGGAAGCGACTTGCTTTCCTTTTCCACCCACAACCAATCAAAATGCTACACTTATTCACCAGGTCACACACACACTCCTCACATGTGCAAACACTAATAGCTTAACTGATCACTAACCAATCACTGCTTTATTGTAGTATATGCCTATAAATAGGTCAAAGGTCAGATTACCTGTTTTGAACAATGGATGCCAACAATGGACAGAGTGCAAGAGGAGGAAGAGGAAGAAGAGGACGAGGGCAAAGGCAAAGAAGAGAAGGAAGGAGAGCATATCTGATGAAATTAGGGCAACACTTGTTGATCATGTGATCAACCACGGTTTGACCATGAGAAAGGCTGGACTGAGAGTCCAGGCCAACTTGAGTCGATATACAGTGGCGTCCATAATTCGAACCTTCAGAAATGAGAACAGGTATGCAACGATCTAATGTCTATTTTAGCATTACAGTAATGTACTGTAAAATACGTATGACTGCATAGTATTGCATAAACATTTGTAACTCTAAGCCATTCATTTACTGCACTGCATTGAATGAATGAGGTTGGTTATCATGCTGTACTACCTTTTTTTGTACATTGTTTACAGTTCCTATGCTGAACACATACTGTGTTTGAATTCTGTACAGAGTGGAAAGGCAAAGACATCATGGAGGACGAGGACGCTTGTTTACAGATGTACAAGAGACTGCAATTATAAATATGGTTTTGGCCAACAATGCAATTAGGAATCGAGAGATAAGAGAGCATATCTTGAATAATGACACCATATTTAACAACATCAATGCTGTAAGCTTGTCGACCATACAACGCATCCTCCAACGGCACTGAGTGACGATGAAACAACTTTACAAGCTGCCATTTGAGAGGAACTCTGAGTCAAGAATATGCGAGATGACTTTGTAGAGGTATGTATGCAACACTACTTCCAGTACTTCAGACATACCATATTTACTCATCTGTATATCCCTTTGTCTGTTACAGAGAGTATTGGAGCTGGATGCCCATGTAATTCGCCATTAATTAATTTATGTGGATGAGGTTGGCTTCAAACCAGGCGCCGCTGGAAGAAATGTAATAGGACAGAGGGCTATTACCAATGTCTCTGGACAGCGTGGGGGTAATATAACTGTGTGCTGCTATCACTGTGTCCTCCATCACAATGCCACACTGGGTGGGTCCGTACAACACCGGCCATATGCTCACTTTTCTGGATGCAATTTACACAATGCTTGTCCCTGATCCAGATCAGGAGCCTGCTAGATTTGTGGTTTTATGGGACAATGTTAGTTTTCACCGGGCTGTTCTGGTCCAAAACTGGTTTGCCACCCATCCACAATTTATAGTTTTGTACCTACCCCCATATTCACCTTTTCTAAATCCCATAGAGGAATTCTTCTCAGCCTGGCGCTGGAATGTGTATGATCGCCAACTCTATGCCCGCATGCCGCTTCTCCAGGCAATGGAGGACACATGTGGGGACATAGAGGTTGCCTCTGTCCAAGGTTGGATACGCCATGCTAGGAGATACTTCCCTCGATGTTTGGCAAGAGAAAACGTATCTTGTGATGTGGACGAAGTATTGTGGCCAGACCCAGGCCGGAGAAGAGATGAAGCGTAGCTTAGCACTGGTGACTGCCCCCCCCCCCCCCCCTACCAATTCCTGGACTGCCCCCCCCGGGACCCCACACACAATTGTGTTCTTTACTGTATTCTAAAGAATATACTTTTGGTTTACATATGTTTATGGTTTTGTTGTATGCTACTGTATACAACAGTAATGTTTGGCCTAATAAATATTTTCTGTTTCTACATTGCATTGGTGTTTACAGTGTACTTGTTACCCCTCTCAGCAGATTACTTTCACTGTAGAACATTGTAATGAAATGTAGATATAAGCCTATGAAATACCAAAGAGCTTTAGATTTAGAACAACAGTGTTTACATGGTATATCCAAAAATGTACTATTATGAAAGCAGTGTTTGCCATTTGATGCAAATGCTTCATTCTGACATGTGTTTATGGCATTTTGAATGCAGTGTTATATTTTTAAGGAGATGTGAGGCATTTTGCATTTTGTGTGTGCAGTTTTGGGAATTGTGTGTAGAGTTTTGAAAAAAGGAGACCGTTTTGAAAACGTGTGTAAGCAGTTGGAAAAAACTGTAATACGGATTTTGACAAGGTCAAAGTACCATCTCAGCTGCATCCATTGATGTCAATGATATTGTATGCTCGCTAGATAAAAAGCAGCATTGTTTTGCCTTGTTTACTGACCTGTCAAAGGCACTTATTGTTATTGAACAGACTGTTTCGGTTGGACATGACAGCAACCATAAATTATCTTATGGGCAGATCTCAATGTATTGTTGCTGACTATCAATTCACAATTCCTTGAGGTCAGTAAATGTGTACGTCAAGGGTCCGTTTTATGACCTACACTATTCACATTATATATGCACTTTATATTGGTTCCTCAGTAAAAAACTGTAAGCTTCTGATGAAAGCATTCTAATTTATTTTCCTAATTTACAATGACAGCCTACCCTGGCAACACTGGCAACACCAGGCCAATTGTGTGCCACACTATGGGACTCCAATCACAGCCAGATGTGATGCAGTCTGGATTTGAACCAAGTACTGCAGATACACCACTCGCACTGAGATGCAGGGTCTTAGACCACTGCGCCACTTATTTTATTGTTTATTTCACCTTTATTTAACCAGGTAGGCTAGTTGAGAACAAGTTCTCATTTGCAACTGCGACCTGGCCAAGATAAAGCATAGCAGTGTGAACAGACAACAACACAGAGTTACACATGGAGTAAACAATAAACAAGTCAATAACATGGTAGAAAAAAAAGAATCTATATACAATGTGTGCAAAAGGCATGAGGTAGGCAATAAATCGAATAATTACAATTTAGCAGATTAACACTGGAGTGATAAATCATCAGATGATCATGTGCAAGAAGAGATACTGGTGTGCAAAAGAGCAGAAAAGTAAATAAATAAAAGCAGTATGGGGGTGAGGTAGGTAAATTGGGTGGGTAGTTTACAGATGGACTATGTACAGCTGCAGCGATCGGTTAGCTGCTCGGATAGCAGATTTTTAAAGTTGTTGAGGGAGATAAAGTCTCCAACTTCAGAGATTTTTGCAATTCGTTCCAGTCGCAGGCAGCAGAGAACTGGAAGGAAAGGCGTCCAAATGAGGTTTTGGCTTTAGGGATGATCAGTGAGATACACCTGCTGGAGCGCGTGCTACGGGTGGGTGTAGCCATCGTGACCAGTGAACTGAGATAAGGCGGCACTTTACCTAGCATAGCCTTGTAGATGACCTGGAGCCAGTGGGTCTGACGACGAACATGTAGCGAGGGCCAGCCGACTAGAGCATACAGGTCGCAGTGGTGGGTCGTATAAGGTGCTTTAGTAACAAAACGGATGGCACTGTGATAAACTGCATCCAGTTTGCTGAGTAGAGTATTGGAAGCTATTTTGTAGATGACATCGCCGAAGTCGAGGATCGGTAGGATAGTCAGTTTTACTAGGGTAAGTTTGGCGGCGTGAGTGAAGGAGGCTTTGTTCCGGAATAGAAAGCCGACTCTAGATTTGATTTTGGATTGGAGATGTTTGATATGAGTCTGGAAGGAGAGTTTGCAGTCTAGCCAGACACCTAGGTACTTATAGATGTCCACATATTCTAGGTCGGAACCGTCCAGGGTGGTGATGCTAGTCGGGCGTGCGGGTGCAGGCAGCGAACGGTTGAAAAGCATGCATTTGGTTTTACTAGCGTTTAAGAGCAGTTGGAGGCCACGGAAGGAGTGTTGTATGGCATTGAAGCTCGTTTGGAGGTTAGATAGCACAGTGTCCAGGGAAGGGACGGAAGTATACAGAATGGTGTCGTCTGCGTAGAGGTGGATCAGGGAATCGCCCGCAGCAAGAGCAACATCATTGATGTATACAGAGAAAAGAGTCGGCCCGAGAATTGAACCCTGTGGTACCCCCATAGAGACTGCCAGAGGACCGGACAACATGCCCTCCGATTTGACACACTGAACTCTGTCTGCAAAGTAGTTGGTGAACCAGGCAAGGCAGTCATTAGAAAAACCGAGGCTATTGAGTCTGCCGGTAAGAATATGGTGTTTGACAGAGTCGAAAGCCTTGGCCAGGTCGATGAAGACGGCTGCACAGTAATGTCTTTTATCGATGGCGGTTATGATATCGTTTAGTACCTTGAGCGTGGCTGAGGTGCACCCGTGACCGGCTCGGAAACCGGATTGCACAGCGGAGAAGGTACGGTGGGATTCGAGATGGTCAGTGATCTGTTTGTTGACTTGGCTTTCGAAGACCTTAGCTAGGCAGGGCAGGATGGATATAGGTCTGTAACAGTTTGGGTCCAGGGTGTCTCCCCATTTGAAGAGGGGGATGACAGCGGCAGCTTTCCAATCCTTGGGGATCTCAGATGATACGAAGGAGAGGTTGAACAGGCTGGTAATAGGGGGTGCGACAATGGCGGCGGACAGTTTCAGAAATAGGGGGTCCAGATTGTCAAGCCCAGCTGATTTGTATGGGTCCAGGTTTTCCAGCTCTTTCAGAACATCTGCTATCTGGACATGGGTAAAGGAGAAGCTGGGGAGGCTTGGGCGAGTAGCAGCGGGGGGGGCGGGGCTGTTGGCCAAGGTTGGAGTCGCCAGGTGGAAGGCATGGCCAGCCATTGAGAAATGTTTGTTGAAGTTTTCGATTATCACGGACTTATCAGTGGTGACCGTGTTATCTAGCCTCAGTGCAGTGGGCAGCTGGGAGGAGGTGCTCTTGTTTTCCATGGACTTTACAGTATCCCAGAACTTTTTGAAGTTAGAGCTACAGGATGCAAATTTCTGCTTGAAAAAGCTGGCCTTTGCTTTCCTGACTGACTGTGTGTATTGGTTCCTGACTTCCCTGAACAGTTGCATATCGCGGGGGCTCTTCGATGCTATTGCAGTTCGCCACAGGATGTTTTTGTGCTGGTCGAGGGCAGTCAGGTCTGGAGTGAACCAAGGGCTATATATGTTCTTGGTTCTGCATTTTTTGAACGGAGCATGCTTGTCTAATATGGTGAGGAAGTAACTTTTAAAGAATGACCAGGCATCCTCAACTGACGGGATGAGGTCAATATCCTTCCAGGGTACCCGGGCCAGGTCGATTAGAAAGGCCTGCTCGCAGAAGTGTTTTAGGGAGCGTTTGACAGTGATGAGGGGTGGTCGTTTGACCGTGGACCCGTGGCGGATACAGGCAATGAGGCAGTGATCGCTGAGATCTTGATTGAAGACAGCAAAGGTGTATTTGGAGGGCAAGTTGGTCAGGATAATGTCTATTAGGGTGCCCATGTTTACGGATTTAGGGTTGTACCTGGTGGGTTCCTTGATGATTTGTGTGAGATTGAGGGCATCAAGCTTAGATTGCAGGACTGCCGGGGTGTTAAGCATATCCCAGTTTAGGTCACCTAACAGAACAAACTCTGAAGCTAGATGGGGAGCGATCAATTCACAGATGGTGTCCAGGGCACAGCTGGGAGCTGAGGGGGGTCGGTAGCAGGCGGCAACAGTGAGAGACTTATTTCTGGAGAGATTAATTTTTAAAATTAGAAGTTCGAACTGTTTGGGCATTGACTTGGAAAGTATGACAGAACTTTGCAGGCTATCTCTGCAGTAGATTGCAACTCCTCCCCCTTTGGCAGTTCTATCTTGACGGAAAGTGTTATAGTTGGGTATGGAAATCTCAGAGTTTTTGGTGGCCTTCCTAAGCCAGGATTCAGACACGGCAAGGCCATCAGGGTTGGCAGAGTGTGCTAAAGCGGTGAGTAAGGCAAACTTAGCCTGTCTAGGATCAGCGTGGCGCTAGCGGCACACCCCCCCCCCCCCACTGAAAAACCAGTGCCGCGAAATTCAAAAAAAATATATTTTTAAAATATTTAACTTTCACACATTAAAGTCCAATACAGCTAATGAAAGACACAGATCTTATGAATCCAGTCAACATTTCCGATTTTTAAAATGTTTTACAGGGAAGACACAATATGTAAAGATGTACATCTATTACCTAAAAACACATTAGCATAATCCACCATCTTTTATTTGTCCACCAACACCAGTAGCCATCACCAATTCGGCTAAACTAAGATATTTATAGCCCCTAACCAACAAAAAAACTCATTAGATGACAGTCTGATAACATATTTATGGTATGGGATAGGTTTTGTTAGAAAAAAGTGCATATTTCAGGTATATGGCATAGTTTACAATTGCACCCACCATCACAAATGGACTAGAATAATTACAATGAGCAACGTGTTTACCTAACTACTAATCATCAAACATTTCGTAAAAATACACAGCATACACGAATCGAAAGACACAGATCCTGTGAATACAGACAATATTTCAGATTTTCTAAGTGTCTTACAGCGAAAACACAATAAATCGTTATATTAGCTTAGCACATAGCAATTAGCAGCCCAGCATTGATTCTAGCCAAAGTGAGCGATAAAAGTCAACATCGCCAAAAGATATTAATTTTTTCACTAACCTTCTCAGAATTCTTCCGATGACACTCCTGTAACATCACATTACAACATGCATATACAGTTTGATCGAAAATGTTTATATTTAGCCACCAAAATCATGGTTAGACAATGTGAAATGTAGACAAGCTGGTAAAGAAAATGTCCTTGCGCCACTTAGACAGTGATCTACTCTTATACATAAATACTCATAAACGTGACTAAAAAATATAGGGTGGACAGGGATTGATAGACAATTTAATTCTTAATACAATTGCGTTATTACATTTTTAAATTTATCCTTACTTTTCAATACAGTTTGCGCCAAGCGAAGCTACGTCAAAAAACATGGCGTCCTAAGCCACTAAAATGTTTCGACAGAAACACGATTTATCATAATAAAAATGTCCTACCTTGAGCTGTTCTTCCATCAGTATCTTGGGCAAAGGATCCTTTCTTGGGAGAAATCGTCTTTTGGTGGAAAGCTGTCCTCTTGCCATGTGGAAATGTCAACTGAGTTCGGGATGAACTGAAAAGCATGCCCAACTTTTCACATCGTTGCAAAAATAAATGTCCCAAAATCGCACTAAACGGATATAAATTGCTATAAAACGCTTTAAATTAACTACCTTATGATGTTTTTAACTCCTATAACGAGTGAAAAGATGACCGGAGAAATATAACAGGCTAAACTAACGCTTGGAACAGGAGAGGGTCGGTGTCTTCCACGCGCGTTACGCAGCAAGAAAAGACTTGCTAGCTAAAGGTTTTTTTCATTTGTAGGGCCTGTGAACGAGCAATCGAGCCCGTTGGAATCGTCATCACGTAAAGGCATCCAGGGGAAGACGTAAGAAGTGTCCGTATAGTCATAGCAACGACAGTGCCCTTTTAAATGACTTCAGAAAAGTGGCCAACATTTCTCAAATCTGACTCCATGTCAGGGAAATTGCTGTAGAATGGGCTCTGTTCCACTTAGAGACAAAATTTCAACTCCTATAGAAACTATAGACTGTTTTCTATCCAATAATAATAATAATATGCATATTGTACGATCAAGGATTTTGTGGGAAGCCGTTTAAAAAATTAGCCACATTAGCATAAATAGTCTAAACAGCGCCCCCATCCCCAACAGGTTAGGGAGGAGGCTTCTGATGTTGACATGCATGAGGCCAAGGCTTTTTCGATCACAGAAGTCAACAAATGAGGGTGACTGGGGACAATAAGGGCCTGGGTTTACCTCCACATCACCCGAGGAACAGAGGAGTAGTAGGATGAGGGTGCGGCTAAAGGCTATCAAAACTGGTCGCCTAGAGCGTTGGGGACAAGGAATAAAAGGAGCAGTGGTAGAATAGATTCTGGGCATAATGTGCAGACCAGGGTATGGTGGGGCACGGGTACAGCGGAGGCAAGCCCAGGCACTGGGTGACGATAAGAGAGGTTGTATCTCTGGACATGCTGGTCTCAATGGGTGAGGTCACCGCATGTGTGGGGGGTGGGACAAAGGAGGTATCAGAGGTACGGAGAGTGGAACTACGGGGTCCATTGCAAACCAAAACAATGATAACTAGCCTGAACAACAGTATGCAAGGCATATTGATATTTGAGAGAGACATACAATAAGGCATAAAGTGATTGCAGGTCATGATTGGGAGAGCTAGCTAAAACAACAGGTGAGATAACAGCAGCTAGTCAGCTAACACAGCAACAGAAGGTAAAAATGGCGATGACTGGGCAGAGAGGGTCGGATTAACTACACACAGATCCTGAGTTAAGGCACAGAGCCGACAGATAAAACACAAATAAACAGAACGGAGTACCATGAATTAATGGACAGTCAAGCAGGCATCAGCTATGTAGCCAAGTGATCATAGTGTCCAGGGGGCAGCCGTAGATGGAGCAGTGAGGCCTCCGCTAAGCTAGCACGCGTTTAAAGTTAGTAGCCCGGGGGGGTGGTCTGCTCAGACGGAGGGGGTCTGCTCAGACGGAGGCCGGTTGAGGGCACCGGTTGAGGGCACGTCTGCAGACCAGACGTGGTCGTGTCGACAGAGAATCCAAGCCGGAGAGCGATGGCGAAAGAGAGGTTGTGAATTGTAGAATTGTGTTTGCTAACTGGTGCTAGCTTCCTGGCTGCGCTAGCTGCAAGATAAGCTAGCAGTTAGCAGACCGGGGCAGGCAAGTTAGCCTTTGGGGGACGTCGCGATGGGGGGGGGGAGTCTGTTTTTGCCTCTTCGTGCGGTGACGTCGATAGACCAGTCGTGGAATTAGTAGGGTTCCAGGTAGCTCTAGGTAGCTAACAGGCCTAGTAGGTTAGCAGAATGGGCCTTCAGCGGGCGTCACGCCTGAGGGGCCTGTTGGAGTCCTCGGGCAGATTATGTCGGTATTCCAGTCGTAGAGGATCGGCGGGGTTCCGTGCTCCGTACCGGCAGTAAAGGGGTCCGGATATTGTAGCCCAGGAGTGGGCTTCAGTGGTAGCACAGGAGCCCTAGCCGGGCTAGCTTCAGGCTAATTGGTGCTTGCTCCGGGATGGAAACGCTAGCCAGGAGTGGTCACCCAGGATTGTGGTTAGCTAGTTGCGAAGATCCAGATGAAAATGTTCAGAGTTTGCGGTAGGAATCCGGGGATATGGAGAGAAATAGGTCCGTTATGCTCTGGTTTTAGTCACGTTGTTCGAACTAGCGAGAGCTTTCCGAGCTTAAGGTTAGCTGATGACCGCTAGCAATGGTTTGCTAACTGATAGCTGGTAGGCAGTTAGCTGGCTATCTTCAGTAGATGGATTCCAGATCAGAAGTAAATAGAAATACTTTAGAAAAAAGCAGATCCACGCCACATTGGGTGAGGCGGGTTGCAGGAGAGTATTTAGAAGTTGAGGTTTAAGAAAGTATTTTTAAAAGATATGCGAAGAAAAACATGTAAAAAGATATATACAAGGGACACGGGACATGACAGGACAAAGACGTCTACACTGCTACGCCATCTTGGAATGACCCTTCACTTGGGAGCTTATTAAGGTAATGCAGAATTTAAAACATAGTATCCTATTAATTTTTCTAAGCTCTTGTACAAAAACTCCCGTATTACCTCATTGCTAGTAACCTACAGAAGTATGAGATACCTTACAGGCTCACAGGGATGGCTAACTCAAGAGTCCTTCTATCACTACCAATTTAGATAAAATAAAATAAAAATTAGATAAAAAAATAAATAATAATTATGTTTTGAGGTTGAACTTTAGCAAATATAGTTCGTTAGCACGTAGGGCACACCAATTGGTGTCACCTCAGTCAGTATGTGTTATACCTGTGCTGGTTGCTATCTCGTTAGTGGGAAAGTGTTTCACCAATGCTGGCCCAGGTGCCATTTAAGAGTGGCTGGCCCAGTGCTCTCCCTGTGTCTATTTCTAGACAAACAGTCCTATATCTGAGTTCCCTGATTTTGTTTAGCTCCACCTTTTTGGTTTGCTTCCTGTCTTTAGGTTTGTTGTGGGTTTTGCATTTATTTGCCTCTCTTGGGAAAATTTAGTGGGTGCTCATGGTGGGTGTCTTTTTAGGTTGTTGTTGTTGCTAGAAAACTTTCAGTGGACACACATATGACTTCTAGAACCACTCCTAAAACCCCACCTGTTTTGTTTTGGCTGTTGGTAGTGACTTTGTTAGTTCTCTCTTCTGTTTGAGCGACATTCATGATGGGGAACGTAACAAAATGGGGGTTCATCCGGGATCTTGTTTCCCATGAGTATGGTAGTTGCTTTAATCGCCTACTCTGAAGCTCTGCTGTGCACAGATATTTGAGTGTTCAAAATACCCTTTTGTGGTAGAGTTTCTGTCACTGACATCCACCTTGAGGGGTTAGAAGATTTGAAAGTTGCATAAACACAGTCTTAAAAATATTAATAAAGCCATTGACTAAGGTGGAAGCATTTGTGGAATACCCTACCTGGGAAATGCTAGATAAATGTACAAAGGCGAATCTACTTGTCATTGCAAAGCATTATGAAATCAAGGTGTTATCTGGCGATCCAAAAGCAGTAGTCAGAGTTGATCGGTACTGCTTTGGTGGAGGAGGAATACTTCCAGAGAGGGAGGATGATGAAAAATGTCCTATGGGTAATATGGTGAGTCCTGTAGACGATCAACGTCTCCGGTTTACTAATCACTGGCTTTAACTACCATCATTACGCACACCTGGCACCATCTTTACACGCACCTGCGCCTCTCCTCTTCGTTTCAAGCCCTTGATAATAGGCCACTCGGATCCGGAACCATCACCACACCACTCACCCTCACCATGGAGTCCATTCATCAGGAGAACTTTCCCTTCTTCATCACTAGTGCACCAGCTCACAAGATCATACTCGGCCTCCCATGGCTCCAATGTTATAACCCCACCATCTCATGGTCGAGGATGAGACTCACGGATTGGTCACCCTAATGCCGGAGGACCTCCTTTCCCGATCCCTCTCGAGTCGTATCACCTGTGGTCTGGGATGTAGATGTGGACATTCGCCAGGCTCTGAAGAGGCAACCTGCACCCACTACATGTCCTCCTGAGCGCATCTACGTTCCCATGGGGAAAAGGCTGCAGCTGTTGACCTGGGCACACACAGCTGTTGTTGCTGGACATCCTGGGATCACCCGTACTAATCAATTTCTCTCCGAAAAGTATTGGTGGCCCACCTTTGCGCAGGACGTTATTCGCTACATCAACTCCTGTTCTGTGTTTGCCCAACCTAAGTCCCACCGGCACGGTCCAGCAGGGAAACTCCTGTTACTCAGCATCCCTGGTCTCATCTATCCATTAATATTGTCACTAATCCCCCCCCCCCCTCTGACTGGTTTACCATTTTGGTGGTATGGATAAATTCTCAAAATTCTGTCTTTTATCCCTCTCTCTGGTCTCCCTACTTCTCTCCAGGTTGCTGAGGCACTGTTCCAGCAGGTCTTCCAGGCATTCGAGGGTGGCTGTTGTCTGTGTGCAGAGGGTCCCTGGTTTCAGCCCAGGTAGGGGCAAGGAGAGGGACGGAAGCAAAACTGTTACATGGGCACCATTTTAAATCAGGAGAATCTCCTCTTTGTAATTATGTAAGTCTGGGCAGCGAGCTCATTTGTCATGAATCACTAGACCAGAAATAGTCAGAAGTTTGTATTTTTTCCCTACTTTTTCATTATGCAGACATCATTTTTCCAAGTAGTTTTTCCAGCAGTTTTTTTCCAGTTTTGTCCGGCGAACAGATTGTAGTGGGAAAATAGAGATACATTTTTGATGTAATTCTAAGTCAAAACAGGCTCTGCGAATGTTCGATTCCTTTCATTTGCTATGGGCTCGTGCTAGTGTTCCAGTTTAGTCAGCTGTTGACTCGTTCTATTGTCCAGCCTATAGATGGCCAGCACCCGAATGGCCATTGAGAAAGCACAATGAGTATACCATTTAGCTAAGCTAAGAATGTCGAGAATAATCAATTCAATAAATGTTGGGTACTTAGATAGCCTATAGTTAATACTGGCAAGTTTGATGTATAACAACTAACGTCAGGTAGCTAGCTAACATACCGGTACATACTCCTGTAATGATATGCTATGTGGTTCGTTAAGGACAGCATAGCTAACAAATTGTCAGCCAACATAACATTTAAGGTAACTTATTTGAAAAGTCATTACTTTATTACATTGAGTAGCAAGCTACCCCTTGGTCATTAGGGCAAATCTGGTCTGTGATCTGGTCTGTTTTTTTTACACCTAGGTAGGCTATCAGACTATTCTTTAGTTAAGGTTGAATAGTCTATTGTTCAGCTATTAGCCCTCCTCCCCAACTTGCAACAAATTATTGTTCCACGCATCATCATTCTGCGCCTGAGTGGCTCGCTTGTGGGCGTGCTGGCAGGATATGGCAGCATCTTCGGTTGTGCGTCAAGAATTCTGTATACAGTAGCACATTTGTAGGAAGGTGTGGTTATGTTCACAGGCAAATTGCTATGGAGGTACATTTGTCTTTTTGTCGAGAGCAAAACCTTTTTATTTTCAATCAAAAATAATTGTTCTTAAAGCAACTTTTTCCGACACAAAGGAAGTCAAAACGGGCACCTGCGAAGATGGCATCTCAGGGAAGCAGCACTGGGCTGTATTGACGTATCCTAAAAATAATGTCTGCTGCTTTAGATTGAACGGTCATATCTCAGTAATTGTTTACCTATCTATAAAAAAATAAGCTGTTTTCTTTATTTTCAGAAAGCGAGCTGACCAAGGGGTCGAAAATGTAGATATTGCTGTCACGTTCTGACCATAGTTCTTGTGTGTTTTGCTTGTTTTAGTGTTGGTCAGGACGTGAGCTGGGTGGGCATTCTATGTTGTGTGTCTAGTTTGTCTGCTTCTATGTTTGGCCTAATATGGTTCCCAATCAGAGGCAGGTGTTTTGTTTTGTCTCTGATTGGGAATCATATTTAGGTGGCTTGTTTTGTGTTGGGGATTGTGGGTGGTTGTTTCCTGTCTTTGTGTTTTCTCTGCACCAGATAGGACTGTATCGGTTTGCCACATTTTTGTTATTTTGTATTGTTGTAAGTGTTCACGTTATTCGTAATTAAACATGTTGAGCACTGGCTACGCTGCGTGTTGGTCCGATCCCTGCTACACCTTCTCTTCTCTTGAAGAGGAGGAAGGCTGCCGTTACAATTGCCAGATTTTCACTGTCCTAGGAACAGGCCGTGGAAGCTTTATTGCTGGCAAAAGTGTCCATAAATCCAGATCTAATTACACTGTTCTGTGTTCTTTTTCTCCATGTCTGCCTGTCTTGTTGTACCTGGAACCTGTCTCACATGCATTAATTTAAAAAACCTTATAATGTCAGCTGCTAATTTTCAGATTTACACCACATAAACACAGCCATTTTCACTGGACTATCTGTTGTTGCCAAGTCATGATTTCCCTGGGGGTTAGCCTTGCAATAATCAAGTGGGGAGACAGATAGCCCTCTATATTTAAATGTTTCAGGTACACTCCGATAGGTGTCTGCATCACATACAGTATCTTCTATTGACATTATCTTCTATTGCTTGTCCTCATGTCTGTTTTTCAGCATAACATACTCTGTAGCCACTTAGTGTGGATACCATGTGAGACCACACACACAATAACAGTCTCTTCTTCACTTCATCCCTCTTCCCCTTCTCCCTAAATCCTCTAGGTTATATCAGCTGTTTTGGTGAACTCTTCCTGCATCTGAACTGGCTGACACAGAGGGCGCAGCATGATCATAGGTGAGATGTTACTTGGTCTGCAGGTATGGTTTGATGTGAGAGAGGAAGTCAGTCCCGTCATGACCACCTCACCAGCTCTTAAGATAACCTTCGGGCCAACTGATGGGCCAAGGCTGGTTAGGAGACACCACAATTGTGAGGAACTGAGAGAATATTAGGGTAGCACTGTAATTCATGAATCAAATGGTGTCTGCCGCTGTTCTTACCTCTTTCCCTTTCTGTCTTCTACACCTCTCTCCCCACCTTGTTTTATAATCCACACCATATGTGCATTGAAGTACAGATTGAACTTGTGTTCATAATATTACAATTATCATAATTATAATGCATGTATTATGTATTTATAACACCTGGATAATGAACTTCTT
The DNA here is from genome assembly GCF_029448725.1 of Salvelinus fontinalis. Classification (NCBI taxonomy): domain Eukaryota; kingdom Metazoa; phylum Chordata; class Actinopteri; order Salmoniformes; family Salmonidae; genus Salvelinus; species Salvelinus fontinalis. The sequence goes on along the minus strand of NC_074675.1, from coordinate 19,927,122 downwards.
TCAATAAAGTGTTTCACATTCTCCACTGGTTGAAATTAAGTATCTCATTGAATTACTATTCTGTGTCCTCAGATTAATGAAGATGAAGGGAGTTAGATATGCATATTTATTGTCTGTATATATGAATTACAAATCAATCATGTTTCTAATTTATTACATAGTTACAATGTGTAATTATTGATGTCCCAGGAGCAGGAGCAGGAGTGGTAAACACTGTTGAAGTGTATAATTGTAATACATACATGCAGACACGGCATCATTCAAATAATGGAGTTTGATATGACTGAAAAAGAATGCCTTAGAGATTCATACCTGAACCGCACCTTTTTTTGCCAAGGAAGAGTACATAATCAGTGAATATATTCAATGTACAGGCAACAATGTGGGAATCTCATGCATGGTTATAACTACAGTGCATGTGTATATAGGACTTGCATCCTTGGCACAATAAAGTTATTATATTCTACTCTATCCGTAGGCTTCATTATTGCCATTCAGACTTGAAGTTGATACAACAACTATGACAGCTGAGGTTCATTGATTGGTATCAATATTAGTTCAGAACCTAACGTTTTAGGGTCCATACACAGATTGGCTACATACTGTAGCTAGCTACACATCCATAGGCATACAATTATTTTTATCCTCCACTACACAATAAGCAAGTAAATAGTTAGCTAGCTATGTTACTTCAGCTGCATTGCAAGGCAAGCTTACACAATTGTACATTCAATTTGTAGTAAATGCTTTAGCTAGCTAGATTCTTTACATACAATGTTTCACAAGAAGACAGCCTGATTTGCTGGTTTTCTCAGGAGTCCCTAAAACAATACAAATGACAAATGAATTCTCCTAACACTAGCTAGCTGGCTAACGTTAGCTAGTCAGAACTTGCTAAATAGCAATTTTCGTGAATTAACTTCACAAAAAAATATTCACAAATGTTTGTCTCTACTTTAACTAACATTCCTCTCAATTGTACATTTTTTGCTTGACTAGTTATGATGTTATAACAACTTACATCTGGTTCCACCGTAATGTTTTGTCAGCCATCTTTGTTGAAGAACGCCACAAGGCAAGGGTGGTTCGCGTCAAAATTCGTCATTGGAACCACTCGATATGATTGGTCTTATAAAACCTTGGGACCCAAATGCATAATGAGTGCTCTAACTCCCCCTTGTGGTGGTCTGGAGCAATGAAGCCGTGACACTGGGTACCTCTAAATCCCGCGGTGCAAGCTTGCAACTTTTAAAAGAGGAAGCACTGTAGACACCGGAACAGTGATACATTTTAGTGTAAAGCTTTATTCAGAGTGCCTTGCCTGCTAACGAGCAATGACTGTATATGTTCATGGTAGAGACATTGTTGTTGCATTCATACATTTTCGATCTTATGGAGTTCACCAAGTGAGACCCTAAACGAATATGTTACAGCGTGTGTGTGTGTGTGTGTGTGTGTGTGTGTGTGTGTGTGTGTGTGTGTGTGTGTGTGTGTGTGTGTGTGTGTGTGTGTGTGTGTGTGTGTGTGTGTGTGGTGTGTGTATGGTGATAGGCATTCTGAGTCTTTCGGTGAGTGGGCATTAACAAATAAGAGCTCACTAGCATGTGTGAAAAACTAAGCAAAATCTTTCAATGGCATTTTCTCCTACTTGGGATAATTTTTAAAACGAAATAAACTTGAATCATTTAGCAGACACTTTCATAGTATACAGAGCGACTTACAGGGGCCATTAGGGTTTAGTGCCTTGCTAAAGGGCATATTGACAGATTTTTCAACTAGTCTGCTCGGGGATTCAAACCAGCGACCTTTCAGTTATTGGCCTAATGTGCGTAACCTCTAAGCTACCTTACAAGGAAGCAGCCATGCAAAACGTGCCTAGTTACCTGTTAGTTTTCCATACACCCACTTGCAGTATGCTAAAAGTGTATAAACTGTCGAAGCAGCATAACATTCCCATGATTCCTCCAACTACAGTGTACGATAGACCATTTTGAATCTCTGAGTCGGTACTTCTATAAAAAAGATTAACATTTGACTTAAGCTCACAGAGAAATCTGGTCACATGTGTAGGTTTTTACTGTACGTATTGCACTGTAAGTGCATGTCGAGCTTGTGTGTCTAATATGTGTAAGTGTGTATCTCTCGGACCTGCTCGCTCATGCTGTTGATACCATCAGGCCCCAGTAGGTTGGCCGCCTGTTTCACGAGGTCTGTCCGGCCACAGTTGAGCATGCGGAAACCCAGGTCCTGCAGATACTTAGCCTCTGTGGACGCCGCATCCAGATTCCGGGTAGCACAGATGCAATCGTCTGCCCTGAGGGAGGGATAAGGATGATTAAAACTTATTTGGGATAGGGGGCAGCATTTTTACTTTTGGATGAATTGGTGCCCAAAGTGAACTCCCTCCTACTCTGTCCCAGATGATAATATATGCATATTATTATTACTATTGGATAGAAAACTCTGAAGTTTCTAAAACTGTTTGAATTATGTCTGCGAGCATATGGCAGACAAACTTCCAAACAGGAAGTGAGAATTCTGAGGGTCGATGTGAAAGTCATTACCTTTTCAATTCCCTGTAATATATGGATCTGTTTGCACTTCCACGCCTTCCACTAGATGTCAACAGTCAGTAGAACGTGGAATGAAGCCTCTAGTGTGATGTGGGGCCGGATGGGAGCTATTTGAGTCAGTGGTCTGGCAGAATGCTAGTTCCTGGTCACGCGCGCTAGTCATGGAATGGCCATGTGTGCCATTACTTATACAGACATGAAGAAATGCTCCGGTTGGAACGTTATTGGATATATATGACAACAACATCCTGAAGATTGATTCTCTACTAAGTTTGACCAGTTTCTTCGACTTGTAATATAACTTTTTGAAGTTTTCGTCCGACATTTGCCTTGACCTGCGCCAGTGTTTGGACATGTGTACTACACATGCTAGCTAAAGTTGCTAATTATACATAAGTAATGGACATTATTGAACAAAAAAATGCTTTATTATGGAAATAGGATTCATGGCATTGCATTCTGATGAAGATAATCAAAGGTAAGTAAATATTTATGATGTAATTTCGTATTTCTGTTGACTCCAACATGGAGGAGAAATTTTGCTTTTTACTAAAGTAAAAAAAAAATCTGACACCGCGGTTGCATTAAGAACCAGTGTATCTTTAATTATATGTAAAACATGTATCTTTCATCAAAGTTTATGATGAATATTTCTGTTATTTGACGTGGATCTCTGTAATTACTCCGGATATTTTGGAGGCATTTCTGAACATGGCGCCACTGTAAACCGAGATTTGTGGATATAAATATGCACATTATCGAACAAAACAGAAATGTATTGTGTAACATGATGTCCTAGGAGTGTCATCTTATGAAGATTATCAAAGGTTAGTGATTCATTTTATCTCTATTTCTGCTTTTGTGTGACTATCTTTGGCTGGGAAAAATGGCTGTGTGTTTTTTGGATTTGGTGGTGATCTAACATAAATATATGTTGTGTTTTCGCTGTAAAACATTTTAAAAATCGGACACGATGGGTAGATTAACTTTTACTGCCTCAGAAACTCGGATCCGGGAGCACCCCCCACCCCCCCACACTGATTAGCATCGCTAGCATAGCGTCACAATTAAATAGTAGCATCTAAATATCATTAAATCACAAGTCCAAGACACCTAATGAAAGATACAGATCTTGTGAATAAAGCCACCATTTCAGATTTTTAAAATGTTTTACAGGGAAGACACAATATGTAAATCTATTAGCTAAACACGTTAGCAAAAATCACCATTTTTCTTTGTCCACCATTTTCTCTCAACACCAGTAGCTATCACCAATTCGGCTAAACTAAGATATTGATAGCCACTAACCAAGAAAAAACCTCATCAGATGACAGTCTGATAACATATTTATGGTATAGGATAGTTTTTGTTAGAAAAATTTGCATATTTCAGGTAGAAATCGTAGTTTACAATTGCACCCACCGTCACAACTAGACTAGAATAAATACATAGAGCAACGTGTATTACCTAATTACTAATCATCAAACATTTCGTAAAAATACACAGCATACACTAATCGAAAGACACAGATCCTGTGAATACAGACAATATTTCAGATTTTCTAAGTGTCTTACAGCGAAAACACAATAAATAGTTATATTAGCATACCACATGTGCAAACATTACCAGAGCATTGATTCTAGCCAAAGAGAGCGATAACGTAATCATCGCCAAAATATATAAATTTTTTCACTAACCTTCTCAGAATTCTTCAGATGACACTCCTGTAACATCATATTACAACATACATAGAGAGTTTGTTCGAAAATGTGCATATTTAGCCACCAAAATCATGGTTAGACAATGACAAAAGTAGCTCAGCTGGTCAGAAAATGTCCTGCACCATATTAGACAGTGATCTAGTCTTATACATAAATACTCATAAACTTGACTAAAAAATACAGGGTGGACAGCGATTGATAGACAATTTAATTCTTAATACAATCGCGGAATTACATTTTTTTAATTATCCTTACTTTTCAATACAGGTTGCGCCAAGCGAAGCTATAGCAAACAAAATGGCGACATAAGCGTTTAACATTTATCGACAGAAACACGATTTATCATCATAAATTGTTCTTACTATGAGCTGTTCTCCCATCAGAATCTTGGACAATGAATCCTTTCTTGGGTCTAATCTTCTTTTGGTCGAAAGATGTCCACTTGTCCATCGAAATGCCCACTAACGTACGACCGGGACCCCGAAACGTGCCCGGAGCTTCAAAGTCTATTACAAAGCAATGCCTCAAAATCGCACTAAATGGATATAAATTGCTATAAAACGGTTTAAATTAACTACCTTATGATGTTTCTAACACCTATAACGAGTAAAAAGATGACCGACGCTATATTACTGGCTAAACCAAGGCTTGGAAAAAGGCCAGTCAGATATCCTTCTTGCGTTGAGCGCAGTGTCCAAAGGAACGCTACTTCTGGTATTTGGTGATTTATAGAGCCAATGATTGCGCAATCGACTCCATTCAAATTGTCACCACTTACTGACATCTAGAGGAAGGCGTGGGCAGTGTTTGTATCTCATAGGATTAACAGACTTTTAAAACTGATCTGGAACCAGAGGCCAAGATGTCTAAATCTCACACACTGGGAGGAAAAGTGCTGTAGAATGAGTTCTGTTTCACTCAGAGACATAATTCAAACGGCTATAGAAACTAGAGAGTGTTTTCTATCCAATAATAGCAATAATATGCATATTGTACGAGCAAGAATTGAGTACTAGGCAGTTTAATCTGTAGAGACAATTATGCTAATTTGAAACAGCACCCCCTATAGTTGCAAAAAGTTAAGTGTTCCCTTTATTTTTTTGAGCAGTGTATGTATTGTGTAATATGATGTTATAGGACTGTCATCTGATGAAGTTTATGAAGGTTAGTGAAATAATTAATATCTTTTGCTGGTTTTGTCGCTATCGCTACCGTTTGCCTTGAATCAATGCTGTTGTGTGGTTGGCTATTGTAGTAAGCTAATATAACGCTATATTGTGTTTTCGCTGTAAAACACTTAAAAAATCTGAAATATTGGCTGGATTCACAAGATGTTTGTCTTTCATTTGCTGTACACCATGTATTTTTCAGAAATGTTTTATGATGAGTATTTAGGTATTTCACGTTGGTGTCTGTAATTACTCTGGCTGCTTCGGTGCTATTTGTGACGGTAGCTGTGATGGTAGCTGCAATGTAAAACTGATTTATTCCTCAAATATGCACATTTTTCGAACAAAACATAGATTTATTGTATAACATGTTATAAGACTGTCATCTGATGAAGTTGTTTCTTGGTTAGTTTGGTTGGTTCTTGGTTAGTTTGGTTGGTTTTGTGCAAGCTACCTGTGCTGTGAAAAATGTCTGTGCTTTTTTGTATTTGGTGGTGAGCTAACATAAATATACGTGGTGTTTTCGCTGTAAAACATTTTAAAAATCGGACATGTTGGCTGGATTCACAAGATGTTTATCTTTCATTTGCTGTATTGGACTTGTTAATGTGTGAAAGTTAAATATTTCTAAAAATATCTTTTGAATTTCGCGCCCTGCACTTGAGCTGTCTGTTGTCATAAGTGTACCGACATCGGGCTTGCAGCCATAAGAAGTTAAACAGCCATCACTAACATTTAGTGGCCGCTGCCAACATACTGACTCAACTTCAGCCACTTTAATAATGGGAATTGATGGGAATTTATGTAAAAATGTATCACTAGCCACTTTAAACAATGCCACTTAATATAATGTTTACATACTCTACATTACTCATCTCATATGTATATGTATATACTGTACTGTATACCATCTACTGCATCTTGCCTATGCCGTTCTGTACCATTACTCATTCATTTATTTTTATGTACCTATTCTTTATCCCTTTACACTTGTGTGTATACGGTAGTAGTTGTGGAATTGTTAGGCTAGATTACTCGTTGGTTATTACTGCATTGTCGGAACTAGAAGCACAAGCATTTCGCTACACTTGAGCTGGCTGTTATTAACAGTCTGATGGCCTTGAGACAGAAGCTGTTTTTCAGTCTCTCGGTCCCATCTTTGATGCACCTGTACTGACCTTGCCTTCTGCGTGGTAGCGGGGTGAACATGGATTGGCTCGGGTGGTTGTTGTCCGTGATGATCTTTTTGGCCTTCCTGTGACATCGGGTGCTGTAGGTGTCCTGGAGGGTAGGTAGTTTGCCCCCTGTGATGTGTTGTGCGGATCGCACCACCCACTGGAGAGCCTTGTGGATGTGGGCGGTGCAGTTGCCGTACCAGGTGGTGATACAGCCCGAACAGGATGCGCTCAATTGCGCATCCGTAAAGTTTGAGGGCTTTAGGTGACAAGCCAAATTTCTTCAGCCTCCTGAGGTTGAAGAGGCGCTGTTGCACCTTCACCACACTGTCTGTGTTGGGGTGACCATTTCGGTGATGTGTACGCCGAGGAACTTTCCACCTTCTCCACTGCTGTCCCATCGATGTGGATAGGGGGGTGCTCCCTCTGCTCTTTCCTGAAGTCTACGATCATTTAATTATGTTTTGTTGTTGTTGAGTGAGAGGTTGTCTTCTTGACATACTCAGAGTGCCCTCACCTCCTCCCTGTAGGCTGGCTCGTCTTTGTTGGTAATCAAGCCCACTACTGTTGTGTCGTCTGCAAACTTGATGATTGCGTTGGAGGTGTGGATTGCCATGCAGTCATGGGCGAACAGGGAGTACAGGAGGGGGCTGAGCACGCACCCTTGTGGGCCCCCAGTGTTGAAGATCAGCGAAGTGGATATTGTTATACCTTCACCACCTGAGGGCGACCTTCAGGAAGTCCAGGACCCAATTGCACAGGGCGGGTTTGAGAGCCAGGGCCTCAAGCTTAATGATGAGCTTGGAGGGTACTATGGTGTTGAATGATGAGCTGTAGTCAATGAACAGCATTCTTACATAGGAATTCCTCTTGTCCAGATGGGATAGGGCAGTGTGCATTGTGATGGCAACTGGATCGTCTTGGGCGGTATGCAAATATAAGTGTTTTTAGTTTGTGTGGAAGCAAGACGTCGGTGTCCGTGACGTGGCTGGTTTTCTTTTTGTAGTCGGTGATTGCTGGTAGACCCTGCCACTAACGTCTCGTGTCTAAGCTCTTGAATTGCGACTCAACTTTGTCCCTATACTGACATTTCGCTTGTTTGATTGCCTTGTGGAGGGAAACACTACACTGTTTGTATTCGCCGATATTCCCAGTCATCTTTCCATGGTTAAATGCGGTGGTTCGCGCTTTCAGTTTTGTGCGAATGCCGCCATCTTTCCACGGTTTCTGGTTAGGGTTGATTTTAATAGTCACAGTGGGTACAACATCTCCAATGCACTTCCTTAGGAACTCACTCACCGAATCAGAGTATAAATCGATATTCTCTGAGGCTGCCCGGAACATTTCCCAGTCCGTGTAATCCAACAATCTTGAAGATTGCATTCCGATTGGTCAGACCAGCGTTGAATAGTTTTTGTCACAGGTACATCCTGTTTGAGTTTCTGCCTATAGGACGGGAGGAGCAAAATGGAGTCGTGGTCAGATTTGCCCACGGGAGGGCTTTGTATGCATCACGGACGTTAGAGTAGCAGTGATCCAGTGTATTTCCCGCACAAGTGATACAATCATTATGCTGATAGAATTTGGGTAGCCTTGTTCTCAAATTTGCTTTCTTAAAATCCCCAGGTACAATAAATGCAGCCTCAGGATATATGGTTTCCAGGTTGCATAGAGTCCAGTGAAGTTCCTTGAGGGCCGTCGTGGTATCGGCTTGAGGGGGGATATACACAGCTGTGACAATAACCAACGAGAATTCTCTTGGGAGATAATATGGTCGGCATTTGATTGTGGGGAATTCTAGGTCAGGAATTCTATGTTGTGCTGTTACCATGTTGTCATGTGGTGTTGATGCCATGCTATGTTGTTTTAGGTCTCTTTATGTAGTGTTGTGGTGTTTCTCTTGTCATGATGTGTGTTTTGTCCTATATTTTTCTATTTAATCCCAGCCCCTGTCCCCGCAGGAGGCCTTTTGGTCTTTTGGTAGGCCATCATTGTAAATAAGAATTTGTTTTTAACTGATTTGTCTTGCTAAATGAAGGGGAAATAGATAAAAAAAGTGTGCACCACACACAACCAAGAAGGTTGATTTCACTGAAGCTGCAGTGAAGTCCAGTCTCCTGACCTGCACAAACCTCACACAAGCTCGAAAGGGGGAAAAGAGGGGAAAAGGAAATACAATTTATAATACAAATACTGAGCTTGAGTATATGCTAAAAAAAGGAAATTAGATTATTTTATACTAATACAATTCCTCAGAGAAAAATATTTAGTTTAATCTCTCTAGGGTACGTGATACGTTAGCGTCCCACCTCTTCAACAGCCAATGAAAGTGCAGGGCAACAAAATCAAAACAACAGAAATCCCATAATTAAAATTCTTCAAACATACATGTATTTTACAACATTTTAAAAATACACTTGTTGTAAATCCAGCCACAGTGTCCGATTTCAAAAAATCTTTACGACGAAAGCAAACCAAATGATTATGTTAGGTGAGTGGCTATTCACAGAATAACACAGCCATTTTTCCAGCCAAAGAGAGGATTCACAAAAAGCTGAAATATAGATAAAATTAATCACTAACCTTTGATGATCTTCATCAGATGACACTCATAGGACTTCATGTTACACAATACATGCATGTTTTGTTCGGAAAAGTTCATATTTATATCCAAAAATCGGAGTTTACATTGGCGCCTTACGTTCAGAAGTCACAAAACATCCTTTGATTTTGCAGAGAGCCACATAAATTTACAGGAATACTAATAATAAACATTGCTAAAAGATACAGCTGTTATTGCACTTCTCCTTAACCTGTCTAGCCCCGGGGTGCCGCTAGCGGCACACCCCCCCCACCCCCACTGAAAAGGCAGAGCCGCGAAATTCAAAAAATATATTTTTTTTAAATATTTAACTTTCACACATTAAAGTCCAATACAGCTAATGAAAGACACAGATCTTGTGAATCCAGCCAACATGTCCGATTTTTTTAATGTTTTACAGGGAAGACACAATATGTAAAGATGTAAATCTATTAGCTAAACACATTAGCATAATCCACCATCTTTTCTTTGTCCACCAACACCAGTAGCTATCACCAATTCGGCTAAACTAAGATATTGATAGCCACTAACCAAGAAAAAAGCTCATCAGATGACAGTCTGATAACACATTTATGGTATAGGATAGGTTTTGTTAGAAAAATGTGCATATTTCAGGTAGATGTCATAGTTTACAATTGCACCCACCGTCACAAATGGACTAGAATAAATACAATGAGCAACGTGTTTACCTAACTACTAATCATCAAACATTTCGTAAAAATACACAGCATACACTAATCGAAAGACACAGATCCTGTGAATACAGACAATATTTCAGATTTTCTAAGTGTCTTACAGCGAAAACACAATAAATCGTTATATTAGCATAGCACATGTGCAAACATTACACCAGCATTGATTCTAGCCAAAGAGAGCGTAAACATCGCCAAAATATATGAATTTTTTCACTAACCTTCTCAGAATTCTTCACATTACAACATACATATACAGTTTGTTCGAAAATGTGCATATTTAGCCACCAAAATCATGGTTAGACAATGAGAAAAGTAGCCCAGCTGGTCAGAAAATGTCCTGCGCCACATTAGACAGTGATCTAGTCGTGTACATAAATACTCATAAACGTGACTAAAAAATATAGGGTGGACAGCGATTGATAGACAATTTAATTCTTAATACAATCGCGGATTTACATTTTTTTAATTATCATTACTTTTCAACACAGTTTGCGCCAAGCGAAGCTACGTCAAAAAAGATGGCGTCATAAGCCATTAACATTTTTCGACAAACACGATTTATCATAATAAATTGTTCCTACTTTGAGCTGTTCTTCCATCAGAATCTTGGTCAAAGAATCCTTTCTTGGGTCTAATCGTCTTTTGGTCGAAAGCTGTCCTCTTGCCATGTAGAAATGCACATTGCGTTCGGCATGAACTGGAACGGTGCCCAGAGATTCACAGTGTCTCAGAAATAAATGTCCCAAAATCGCACTAAACGGATATAAATTGCTATAAAACGCTTTAAATTAACTACCTTATGATGTTTTTAACTCCTATAATGAGTAGAAACATGACCAGAGAAATATAACTGGCTACACTAATGCTTGGAAAAACAGTAGGTCGGTGTCCTCCGCGCGCCTGACGCACCTAGAAAAGAGTTCCTACCTACACGTGTTTTTGTTTTATAGGGGCTGTGATTGGGCAATCGATACCATTCAAAGCGTCATCACGTAAAGGCATCCAGGGGAAGACGTAAGCAGTGTCCGTATACTCATAGCAATAACAGTGGCCTTAAAACTGACTCCAGAACAGGGGCCAAAATGTGTGAAATCTGACTCCATGTCAGGGAAATTGCTGTAGAATGAGTTCTGTTCCACTCAGAGACAAAATTTCAACGGCTATAGAAACTATAGACTGTTTTCTATCCAATAATAATAATAATATGCATATTGTACGATCAAGAATTTTGTAGGAAGCCGTTTCAAAAATTACACGATTTCCATAAATAGTGACAACAGCACCCCCTAGCCTTAACAGGTTTAATGCAACCGCTGTGTCAGATTTCAAAAACACTTTACGAAAAAGCAAACCATGCAATAATCTGAGTCGGCGCTAAGAGCCCAATCAAGACACAAATATAGCCGCCATATTATGCAGTCAACAGAAGTCAGAAGTAACAATATAAACATTCACTTACTTTTGATGATCTTCATCAGAATGCACTCCCAGGAATCCCAGTTCCACAATAAATGTTTGTTTTGATAGATAATGTCCATCATTTATGTACAATTTCCTCCTTGTTCTAGCGTTCAGTACACTTTCCAAACTCACGACGTGCAGGCAGGTCCAGTGGAAAGTACGGACGAAAAGTTTAAAAAGTTATATTACAGTCCGTAAAAACATGACAAACGAAGTATTGAATCAATCTTTAGGATGTTTTTAACATAATTCTTCAATAATGTCTTCAGAATTGCGATGGAACAGAGCTTGCTCTCACGTGAATGCGCATGGAGCCTCATTCTGAACATGGCTACTTCTTCATTTCTCAAAGGAAAAACCTCAATCAATATCTAAAGACTTTTGACATCCAGTGGAAGCGATAGGAACTGCAGGAAGGTCCCTTAGAAATCTGGATTCCCAATGAAATCCATTGAAAAGAGAGTAACCTCAACAACAACAAAAAATCTGAATGGTTTGTCCTTGGGGTTTTGCCTGCCAAATAGGTTCTGCTATAGTCACAGACATGATTCAAACTGTTTTAGAAACGTCAGAGTGTTTTCTATCCAACACTAATAATAATATGCATATATTAGCATTTGGGACCGAGTATGAGGCAGTTTACTCTGGGCACGCTTTTCATCCAAAAGTGAAAATGCTGCCCCCTATCCTAGAGAAGTTAACAAGTAATCTAAAAAGAAATAGGTGTCAGAAGTTAATACTTTGTGCACCCTTCCCTAGCGAGCTTAACGGCACGTACAGCCTTTTTCTATAATGTTTTATGAGATTGACGAACGCATTAGGAGGGATCTTAGACCATTCCTCTGTACAATTTTTTTTACAGATCCTTCATTTCCTTCAGTCTGCGTTTATTGACTGCCCTCTTCAATTCAAACAACAAGGGCTCAAGTCCGGTGTCACGCCCTGACCATAGAAAGCTTTATTTTCTCTATGTTGGTTAGGTTGGGGTGTGACTAGGGTGGGTTATCTAGGTGATTATATATCTATGTTGGCATGGTATGGTTCCCAATAAGAGGCAGCTGTTTATTGTTGTCTCTGATTGGGGATCATATTTAGGCAGCCTTTTCCCCATTGTGCTTTGCTTTGTGGGATCTTGTCTATGCACGATAGTAGCTTCACGTTTTGTTTTGCGCTTTGTTTTCTTTTGAGTTTCATTTCTAAATAAAGAGGATGGAACCATACCACGCTGCATCTTGGTCCACTCATTATAACGATCGTGACATCCGGATATCGTTTTTATTTTTTTATTTATTAGGATCCCCATTAGTCAATGCCAATGGCGACAACTAGTCTTACTGGGGTCCGACACATAACAATAAAATACATTAGACAAAAGACTTTACAATTTAGATTCATTTAAAAACATTAACTTGTAGTGTGTTTGTGTGTGTATCTATCAGTTACACATACATGTCAGTACATACACTCAACAAATGGGGGAGAGGCGTTGTGCCGTGAGGTATTGCTTTTTTTGCTTTTTTAAACCAGGTTTGCTTGCGCTACATGAGATGGAAGGAAGTTCTATGCTCTCATGGCTCTGTATAATACTGTATGTTTCCTTGAATTTGTTCTGGACCTGGGGACTGTGAAAAGACCCCTTGTGCTATGTCTGGTGGTATAAGTGTGGGTGTCAGTGCTGTGTGTAAGTTGACCATGTAACAATTAGGAATTTCCAACACATTAATATTTCTTATGAAAACAAGTGACACAGTCAGTCTTTAATCAACTCTCAGCCAAGAGTGACTGGCATGCATCGTATTAATATTAGCCCCCTGATTACAGTGAAGAGCAAGACGTGCAGCTCTGTTCTGGGCCCGCTGCACCTTAGCTAGGTCTTTCTTTAGAGCACTTGACCATTATGACTGGACAATAATCAAGATACAACTAGAGCCTGCAGAACTTGCTTTGTTTAGTCTGGTATCAAAAAAGCAGCGCATCTCTTTATTACGGACCGACCTCTTCCCCTTTCTACAACCATTGACTCTGTATGTTTTGACCATGACAGTTTGCAATCTAAGGAAACACCAAGCAAATTAATCTCCTCAACTTGTTCAACAGCCACACCATTCATTACCAGATTCAGTTGAGGTCTAGTACTCAGGGAATGATTTGTACCAAATACAATGCTCTTAGTTTTAGACATGTTCAGGGACAGTTTATTACTGGCCACCCATTCCAAAACAGACCAACTCTTTGTTAAGGGTTTCAGTGACTTCATTAGCTGTGGTTGCTGAATCATCAGCATACATGGACACACATGCTTTGTTAATTGGTAAAAAAACACTTAACATGTTTGACATTAGAGAAGCTTCCAATAAAGAAAGTCCTCTGAGTTCTATTAGATTGCCATTTTGTGGATTTAGAGCTGAGATTGAAAAGCCATAACACATGTTTTTCTCAACTGGTTATGGTCAATAATATCAAAGGCTGCACTGAAATCTAAAAGTACAGCTGCCACAATCTTCTTTATCGGTTTCTTTCAACCAATCATCAGTCATTTGGTCAGTGCCCTTCTCTATAAGCATGCTGAAAGTCTGTGTGGTTCATTTGTTTACAGATAAATACTGTAGCATTGTAATTGGTCAAACCCAGTTTTTTTCCAACAATTTGCTAAGAGCTGGCAGCAAGCTGATAGGTCTGCTGTTAGAATCAGTAAAGGCCACTTTACCATTCTTGGGTAGTAGAATGACATTGGCTTCCCTCCAGGCCTGAGGACAAAGACTTTCCTCTAGCCTCAGATTAAATATATGACTGATAGGATTGGCTTTAAAGTCAGTTACCATCCTCAGTAGCTTTCCATCTAAGTTATCAATGCCAGGAGGTTTGTGATTATTGATCGATAACAATACTTTTTCCATCTCTCCCACACTAACTTTCCAAAATTCAAACCTACTATGCTTTTCTTTCATTATTTGCTTGGCTCACTGTTCATTGCTTGCATTTCCTGTCTAAGTTGCCCACTTTGCCAATTAAGTAATCATTAAAATAATTGTCAAAATTAAGTGGTTTTGTGATGAATACGGCCATTGCAAAATGTAGATTTTTGTTGTCAATTAACAATTTCTTTGTGGATTTTATTGTGTGCTTGGGGTCATTGTCTTGCTGGAAGATCCATTTGTGGCCAGAAGCAACCAGGTTTTTGGCAAACATGTCCTGATACTTGGGGTTCATGATGCTGTCGACCTTAACAAGAGCCCCAGGACCAGTGGAAGCAAAACAGTCCCATAACATCAAAGATCCACCACCATATTTTATAGTAGGTATGAAGTTATTTTCTGCATATGCAGAAAGTAGAATGTTGATGCAGATTCTTAGGCGGGCCAATCCCCCAAAAATGACATGTTAAACAAAAATCTCTTGTACTAGTATAAAATTATACAATTCTCCCATTTGTTTTGCATAAAATATAACTTGGTATTTGTATTTATTTATTTGATCCTCTTTTTTGGGTGCCAATTTGAGGTGTCTATACATAGCCATTGATTCTTGAAGAATAACATATAAATGCCTCATGAGCTTAGCTCAACTGTCTGACACCCTCAGAAGCCTAACTATGAGCTTGGGTAACTATCATGTTGATCTCATGGGTGGTCAGTCCTTGCATCCATAGATCTATCTATGAATTTGAAAGTGGATCCATTCCTTCAGTGGCGTGGAGATCACTGTTATTTTTTTTTATCCCGGATTGCCCCTTTTAAAGGTCTTGATATGTCTTCATTATGTGTCAGTGTGGGTAAAAATGTGCATGTACTACACGTTTAAGAAACATTCAGTGTACAGTGGCAAGAAAAAGTTTGTGGACCCTTTTGAATTACCTGGACTTCTGCATAAATTGGTCATAACATTTGATCTTCATCTAAGTCACAACAATAGTCGAACAAAGTCTGCTTAAGAAGACTGTGTTTGTCTGTTGTGACTTAGATGAAGATCAGATAAAATTGTATGACCAATTTATACAGAAAAACAGAATTCCAAAGGGTTCACATACTTTTTCTTGCCACTGTATGTATGAATAAATGCACAATCCTGTGTTCAGTAATTGTGTGTGCCTGTCTGAGAGATATTTTTATGTGTGTGTGTGTACTTGTGTATGTTCATCCATGTCGTGTCTTACTTTAGCTGTCGTGGCTCACAGTCCACCCCTGGCAGGAGCAACCTGGCAGCTTGTCTCACGTCGTCGCTGTCCACATAGAAGCTGCGCCTGTGTTCTGTGTGTGCCACCGCCACCCGAATCCACTCCATCAGCGGGGGCAGTAAAAGGAAGGGCCTGAAAGGGGGGGGACACCATTAGCTCTCACTAGGTAGTCTCCCTTGGCAGACTGGTTGTCTCCCACATTAATAATGTTCCAGCATACACGTCTGCACAGATACAAACATCCATTTGGTAAAGTAGGAAACAGGTCTGAAATGGACACGTAGGAAGTCCGCCCAGAGCCTTATCCGTTTGTGCCATGGGATAAACATCCCCACCAGACACAAAATTGGAAATTAGCCAGATGGATATTTTCAATGAGAATCTATTTCGCAAGTGAGTACTTTGTTTGCACCATGACAGCTAACATTCTACCACTGACTGGCTGTGGCTATAAATAGCCTAGCTATTTGTGTCCGCATCGGGTCTACGTCTGTCATTGGGTCCGCCTCTGTTATTTTTTAAAGAGCACAATTCCTGACGACATTTTAACTTCTCTTGGGCAGCATTCGGAATTTTGGATGAAAAGCATGCCCAAATTAAACTGTCAGCTACTCATCCCCAGAAGATAGGATATGCATGTAATTAGTAGATTTGGATGGAAAACACTCTGGAGTTTCTAAAACTGTTTGGATTAAGTCTGTGAGATTAACAGAACTCAAATGGCAGGCAAAAACCTGAGAAGTTCCACTTCCTGTTTGGATTTTTTCAACCAAGCTCTTATTGAAAATACAGTCGAAGGAGACATAATTTAGTAATCACTGCCATGAGGTGACCATGCATTCAACACGCGCGTGAGAGGCAGCTCTGTTCCATCTCTCAATTGAAGTCGATTTAATTCTCTAGTTGGAACGTTATTCAAGATGTATGTTAACAACATTCTAAAGATTGATTCAGTACATCGTTTGACATGTTTCTACTGACTGTAACGGAACGTTTGGACATTTCGTCACGATATAGTGGTCGCGCTTTGAGACTTTGGTTAGGGTATTTGGTAAACAATTCGAAAGTAGCTAATTTGACATAAATAACGGACATTAACAAACAAATCAGGCATTTATTGTGGACCTGGGATTCCTAGGACTGCATTCTGATGAATTCATCAAAGGTAAGGAAACATCTATCATGTCTTTTCTGGTTTCTGTTGAGTCCAACATGGTGGCTATTTTGTCTAATCATCTGAGCTCCGTCTCAGATTATTGCATGGTTTATATTTACGTAAAGTTTTTTTGAAATCTGACACAGCGGTTGCATTAAGGAGAGGTATATCTATAATTCTATGTGTATTGCTTGTATTATCATTTATGTTTATGTTGAGTATAGTTTTAAATTATATAAAACACATGAATGTCTGAGGAATTTTAATTATGAGATTTCTGTTTTTTGAATTTGGCGCCCTGCACTTCGACTGGCTGTTGTCATATCGATCCCGTTAACGGGACTGCAGCCATAAGAAGATAACATAACTTATTTAGCAGGCGAAACCCAGAGGACAAACCATTCATATCTTTTTTTTTTGATGTCACTCTCTTTTCAATGAATTTTCATTGGGAAACCAGATTTCTAAGGGACCTTCTTGCAGTTCCTACCGCTTCCACTGGATGTCAACAGTCTTTAGAAATTGGTTGAGGTTATTACTTTGTGTAATGAAGAAGTACGGCCATCTTGAAGGAGGGTCACTTGAAGTGTCCTGTTTGTTAGAAGCGTGTGACCAGAAAGCTAGCTACAGTTGGTTTTGATCCTGTATTGAACACAGATCATCCCGTCTTCAATTTTATCGATTATTTATGTTAAAAAATAACTAAGGTTGTAGTACAAAAGTAGTTTGAAATGTTTTTGCCAAAATTTACAGGTAACCTTTGAGATATTTTGTAGTCACGTTTCACAATTTGGAACCGGCGTTTTTCTGGATCAAACGCGCCAAATAAATTGACATTTTGGATATATATCGACGGAATTAATCGGGCAAAAGGACCATTTGTGATGTTTATGGGACATATTGGAGTGCCAACAACAGAAGCTCGTCAAAGGTAAGGCATGAATTATATTTTTATTTCTGTGTTTTGTGTTGCGCCTGCAGGGTTGAAATATGCTTCTCTCTCTTTGTTTACTATGGTGCTATACTCAGAAAATAGCATTGTTTGCTTTCGCAACCAGTGTAGCTTTAATTTGGTATCTTGCTTGTGTGATTTAACCCTTTCATGCGTGAGTTCCAAATATCTCTAACGGTCGCCCCAGCGTGAGTTTTTTTATGCACGTGATGTTAGAATATTCTCTCCATTCCAGAATGTGATTGATACGTAACAGTACATTTTATCCGCGCTGCCCTCAAACCAAAGCACGCAGCCGGTTTATATTTATAGGCTGTTTCAACTTCAATTTCAAATTATTTTCTAACAAGTTTTTATTTTCTAAAAACGGTTTGAATTTAGGTGTGTTCCGCCTCCTCATTCATTCACATAAAAATAGTAATTTTTACTTTTGCGGACAATTACATTTTTGGGACATTTCTGACACGGACAAAATTCCCCCAAGCACTTCCCAATTGTTTGTGCAGTTCACATCTGCAGACATTTGCTCATCTCCCGTCAGAACATGATCTGCACACGTGTTCACATTTTCTATCTGCTGCCCTCATTGCAGTCATTGTTTTCGTTAATAATAATAACTTTGGAAATGTGTTCGTTTCTATCAAAGTAACTGCATTATTTTGTTGTAATAGTTTCTGTATGTCGTTTCTATTGTAGCGTACTGTATGTATGGAGCATAATATATTTGTGTATATTCTTTATAACCGCGGACACGTGAGGTAACGTTACTCATTTTATAACCTTTATGGTGTTATAGTCAATCGTGCTTATGTAGCTACATTATTCTATTAGCTCTGTAAAACAATGCTAATTGCGTCAGAAGTACTATCTTGTGTTGTATTTTGAAGCTACATGGCCTTATGACTCCCAAGTGACGCAGCGGTCAAAGGCACAGCACATCAGTGCTACAGGCGTCACTACAGACTCCCTGGTTCAAATCCAGGCTGCGTTTCTATCAAAGTAAGTGCCTTATTACGTTATAATAGTTTCTGCTGTAGCTCACTGTATGTATGGATCATAATATATTCCTTATAACCGCGGACACGTGAGGTAACGTTACACATTTTATAACCTTTATTGTGTTAGTCAATCGTGCTTATGTAGCTACATTATTCTATTAGCTCTGTAAAACTGTGCTAGTTGCGTCAGAGAACTATTAGCTTTTGTTGTATTTTGAAGCTACCCTGACCTTATGACTCCCGAGTGGCGCAGTGGTCTATGGCACTGCATCTCAGTGCTAGAGGCGTCACTACAGACACCCTGGTTCAAATCCAGGCTGTATCACAACTGGCTGTGATTGGGAGTCCCATAGGACAGCGCACGATTGGCCCAGCGTTGTCCAAATTTGGCCGGTGTAGGCCATCATTGTAAATAATAATTTGTTTTTAAATTACTTGCCTAGTTAAATAAAATAAAAAATGTGACCATGGTTTGTTTATTTGGTCTATTCAGCATAGCTCTGTTCTGCCCTGCCTTGCCCCCCTGTGGAGCTCAAAAGTCAGTTTCTTAATGCAATAAACTATTTTTTATAGCAGTGTTTATTATGTTACTTCTTTGTAGTATTGTTTTATCCTTATATTGTATTCTAATTAATAATTCCTCTTTCTTCTGTACTTTCAGAAACCACAAACATTATTTGCCAATATCATAACTGGAGCTGGACATCTTTGGAGCAGAAGAATGAGGACAGCTTTTGTATGCCAACGTACACTCCTTAACAGTCTTACTGGATGAAAAGACAGCAAGAAAACACATATGCCAATATGTAATAGTCGTCTATTTTATTGCAGTATTGGTAGTTGGTTCAACAACTTGTTATACTAGAGGACAAAAAACTGAAAATGCATAACCCATATTTAATATTCATGCAGTGACTGAACAACAACTGCATTCCCCCCCCCCCCCACCCCCACCCACCTCTGAAGGCATAGTATCATGGCAGTCAGTCACTTATTGCTGCAGATGTGCTCAATAATGCTTGAGCATGTGATACTCCTCAAAGCATGGTGAAATACATAGAGGTGTATCACAAGCTAAACACATGTATTTTGTCATCTTCCTCTGCTTACTTCTCCTGGTGCCAGACAGGCAGACTTTGCAGTGCCTCCTTGTGCGACTACCTAGAGCAGCAGTTTGAGGGACTTTGCAGGGAAAATGCCGTGCAGTAAGGCGTAGGGGATTGTTTACAGCAGGACGACCCCCAGTGGATGGGCGCCGAGGGGTGTGGTGCTCCTCCAGCAGCTCTCTCATTAGGTTCTCTCTGTATTTTTGGTAGGTAATTACTTTACCTAAGAGGGAGTGGGGAGGATGAAGAAAGTTAGAGGATGATGAGGCAGTGGGTAGGTGGGTGAGATATTGTCACTATAATTGCATAATGGATTTGTATGTGAACTGTACATCCAATTACAAAAATAGCTTGTTCAGTAATCATCTCACCTGTTAGTTGGCGATGAACTATGCTGCCATTGAGGGCAGCAGTGTCGATCAGATGGAAAAATATCTTCTTATACCACTTGGTTGTTTTCCGAGTGCATTCCACAAAGCTGTTTATCATGTCTGCCTTATCCACTGCCCCCATTTTGAGGTTATAGTCGAGCACACAATCTGGTTTGATCTTTCTCTCTCCAGTCAGGTGATCCACCTTCCCTGTGGCCGACATGGTTGCTGTATGGACAGTGGAGAGGACATGGACATCTCTTTTGTCATGCCACTTTACTGCCAGCTGTTGACCGTTCTCCTGGAACTCTACCTCCCCTCTCTGCATCTTCCTGCATCCGAATCCTGGCATCCGCTTCCTGTTCGACCTGACTGTGCCACAGGCCCCTGTGATGTTGGAGAGCAGATGCTGGAAGAGTGTGGGACTGCTGTACCAATTGTCCACGTACAAAGTGTGTCCCTTGCCGAGATGAGGAGCCAGCATGGTCATCACTACGGACCCGGACACCCCAAGCCCCTCATAATGTTTGATGTCAGTGGTGGACCCTGTGTAAACTATAATATCCTGGACAAATCCTGTCTTCACGTCGCACATGACAAAGAACTTGACTCCAAACCTGTGCCTTTTGGAGGGAATATATTGACGGAACGCCAGCCTACCTTTCCATAACATCAGGGACTCATCAATGCATAGGTCCTTGTATGGAGCAAAGACCCGACCAAATGCTGATGTCAGGCTGGTTAGAACATTTCTTATTTTGTATAAAGGGTCACTTAAGATGGCAGTAGCATTGTTGACGAAATGCAGGAATCGCAGCAGAACTAGGAAGCGGTCTTGGGAAAAGAGGGTGGCAAAGAAGGGAGTTGCAAACATAGGATCTGTGCTCCAGTATTCTCTTAGGGAGTTCTTCTTTACTATCCCCATGAGGGGGACTGTCACCAGGAAGATATACATTTCACTAATTGTGGTTGTCACCCATTTAGCGAGTTTTCCCCTCACTCCTGGCTCTCTCTTCTCCTGTAGCTCCAAGGCATAGCGATTGGTCTCCTCTACTATGTCTCCCACCAGCTCCTCTGTCAGAAACAACTTGAAGCACTCTGCCTCAGTTGGAAATGGCAAGGGGCGTTGCACTCCAGACTGGGACTCGTCAAAGCAAACAGCAGGGCCAGGAGGGGTGAAATTACTGGTGGCCATCCAGCTACCACAGAACTCCTGTACTTCATCCACTGTCGGTCTGCCTCCATCACCACCAGCATCTTCAAAGGGAACTGGTACTTCGTCAGTGGACAAGGGAAATTCAGATTCAGGGTTCTCAATGGTTACAAGGTTGGAGGGCAGCTCCTCACTGTCACTGTCAGAATCTGATTCCTGACTTTCATACTCAGACTCATTGTCCGAATTTTTAAAAATCTCCAGAATTTCCACATTTGTGAGTTGTCTCCTTTTGAAAGACATTGCTAATGCTACAGCTTAGCTCACTAGCTACATACATAAACAACAACACTGAATGGCTCAGAGGAATGGCTCAGAGTGAGAGGGTACGTGTTTGACTACCGGCACGCGCCACTTGTATCAATAAATCACTATCAGAAAATGTTTTGTGTGGCAATTATTTGTGTATTTACGGTTTTATTCACGTTTTCAATTCTAGGTGACAAATCATGCATTCCGATTCTTGCACAGATTGTAATGGGCACATATTATGTGTGTAAAATGATTTTTTTGAAGGTTGTACTGATTATGATGAGCTAAGCTAATTCCAGCTGTGTAGCCATGTTTGTTGACATACAATGCATTCTGGGTTTCACGTAATCGTCTGTTTGACCAAAGATGTTATAACAAAATGAGGTGAGTAAGAGTTCACAAATTCTTTGAGGACTTCCGGAAATGAATGGTGGGATGTGAACGACGGTAGATGACACACCCCTTCAACATGCATACTATAAACAGAACAAACTCATCTCGTCTTCTCTTATTATCTTCGGTTTCTGTGAGGAAAAATGCATGGCTGCGCGCTGAAACTAATCATCGGATTACTTTCGATTTCTATAAAGTGTTTTACCTAATTATTTCGATCAATGGTGAGCTCACCCGTGATGTGATTAATTATACATAGTAATTGCTATTAGCTAATTCATATTGTAGTTTATGTCAGCCTAGAGTTAGAAAATATGACTGCTTGTGTTGGGTCAATCTTTCCTCAGTTAGCGCTAGGACTATTGTAGCCTACATTTTCCCGATTAGGATGATTGTGTTAAGCTATATATACTTCTGTGAATATCTGAACATTGAATCCAAAAAATAAACTGCTCACATTCTGGACATAACTTTGTAAGGACTGTGTTTGTGTAAATAGTTTCTGAAAAAAGTGTGGCCAGCTCAAACGCTGATTGTTGCGTCATTCGAAACTGGCCGTTCTAAATGAGCGTTCTAAATTAGTGTTCTAATCACACGGGTGTGATCGTACGCTTCAGGGACCACTGTAGAACGTACGTGTGAAAGGGTTAATGAAAGTTAGATTGATTTTTATAGTAATTTTCATTTGAATATGGCGCTCTGCATTTTCTCAGGCTTTTTGCCAAGTGAGACAGTAGCGTCCCGCCTAAACTCAGATTTTTGGATATAAATATGAACTTTACCTAACAAAACATACATGTCTTGTGTAACATGAAGTCCTATGAGTGTCATCTGATGAAGATCATCAAAGGTTAGTGATTAATTTTATCTCTATTTCTGCTTTTTGTTACTCCTCTCTTTGGCTGGAAAAATGGCTGTCTTTTTCTGTGACTTGGCTCTAACCTAACATAATCGTTTGGTGTGGTTTTGTCGTAAAACCTTTTTGAAATCGGACACTTTGGCTGGATTTACAACAAGTGTATCTTTAAAATGGTGTAATATACTTGTATGTTTGAGGAATTTAAATTATGGGATTTCTGTTGTTTTGAATTTGGCGCCCTGCAGTTTCACTGGCTGTTGACGAGGTGGGACGCTACCATCCCACATACCCTAGTGAGGTTAACAAGATCTTTACCTTGTCAGCTGGGATTCAATCTTGCAACCTTTCGGTTACTAGTCCAACGCTCTAACCACAAGGCTACATGCCACCGCAATGAATGTTGAGGATGAAGAAGGTGATTGGATTTAGAACAATAGTGTTAGAATTGCTATTCCTGAATGCGCACACCCTGAAAAATGCTTATTTGTTTTGTTTCTACTGGTCAGTATTAATTAAATATTAAATTATATTCCCTGATATTCTTAAGATGTATGTAATGACTGAATATAAGCAAGTGATGTCTGCTAAATAACAAAGTTGATGGTGCAGTCATATAGCCTTGGCACCTACATAAAGCTAAGTGACTCACTCATTCATGGCTTTGGATTTAAATAAATATGTACAAACATTCTTCAATAAAGAAATGTTTTGCTTCTAGACTATGACCAACACCTCTGCAATTTGATACTTTGTGCAAGGCAATTGATCAGCATTAAACTTTGCAGATGGGTCCTCCCGAGTGGTGTAGCGGTCTAAGATACTGCATCACAGTGCAAACTGTGTTGCACACAGACGCTGGTTCGATACCGGTGTCGGCTGCGACTGGGAGAGCCATGAAGCGATGGCTTTTTGTTTCTCTCCCTCTAAAAACAGAAAGAAATAATTCTAAATACTAAACTGGCCTATTTACAAATTAGTAAGAATGTTTCACACCATGTTCAAGAATGGTCTTTTTCTCGCTGACTTTAGGTTATTTGAAAACAAAGTCTCCAAATTATAATAATTTTTTAAACAAGCCATAAGAAAGTTGGTTGTAATTTCAGGTTAATCCACCAGAAATGACAGAACAAATATTGTAGTTAAACTCAAATATACTAATTGATAAAAAAAAATCTATTGGCTGTGCTAGATTTTCCTTTCCTCCTGAAAGTCCTAATCTGCTCACTTAAATGAATAGAGATCCTGGTAATAAGGCTACAGTATGTTGTTACAGCGTAATCAAAGTGAGGACAACCGGGGATCTGCTGTATACTTAAGCTGAAAGTCACACTTTTCCAGTACTCCTCACGGACCTCAAGGACCGTAAACACCATAGGACCTGAAAATCAGCCGGAGCTGAGAGGATCACAATAACTAAAAGGTATTTTTGTTTCAATGCATTTTCTTATAAATAATTGTGTAGGTATACTGTATAATAAAATCGATAATTAAATAAAGGTTAAATAAAAATAAATAATTGTGTACTAAAAATGTGAATGTGTTTTTGCAGAGCATACAACCACGCCGACAACCATCCATGGAGATGAGTGGACAAAGGTCCGCACCGAAAAAAACGCATGGTTGCGAAGAAAGTGGTTCGTTTGGCTAGATTCTTAAAATGTGTATGCAGCATTAATGTGTTGGAGTCACTTTTAGTTCTTAATTGATCTACCGTTTCTATCATAGGCCACTGTAATCGATGGGGACTCAGGGCGGTATCATTCTGCTTATCTGATGAAGGTGCACATGGATCAGATTCAAACTTTGAAGACCGAGATTGAGTCATTAAAGGCAGACCAGCAGAAAGAGAAACATTATCTGAGGGCAGAGATACGGGCGACAGCTGATGCATTGGTCCAGAGCCAGGCGGTATTGGCAGAGTCACTCGTCATTGGCGGAGAGTCACTCGTCATTGGCGGAGAGTCACTCGTCATTGGCGGAGAGTCACTCATCATTGGCGGAGAGTCACTCGTCATTGGCGGAGAGTCACACGGCATTGGCGGAGATTCAGGTAGAGAATGAGATGGAGTCACAATCCATTCCAGGCACACCTGTGAGCTCTGGAACTCGACCTATGAAAGGCAGAGTCAACAAACCTGGCGGGTTCGTCAGGTGGTCGATTCACCCTGACATTTCCATTCCTCTTCTGACAACAGAATTTGACCAAATGCTCACCAGGCACAGCAAGGGGCGTCCAGACTGTTATGCTGTTCTGCTCTTACAAGGATGTGTAACTGAAGAGAGATACCACGAGTGGACACAGAATACCAACTGGGATGGATCCTGAGGCAAATGTGGCTTACCAGTGAACCTCCGGGTGTTCATCATTAATACTGTCTCAAAAGTTTCTGTCCATGACTGATGCAACCCGAAAAACATTAAAGACAGAGTTAATGAGTACTTGAGGTCAACGAGAAAGTCTGGACATGGCCTGCTCTCCATTATGTAAGGAATTAGGCACTTTACCATAGTATGTACTGTAGGTTATGTTTACATGTCAGACTGCACAGTAGCCTAATAAACACATGCTTTATCTCACCTCATGGGTCTCCTGGTCGCAACCGACACGGGTATTGAACCAGCATCTGTAGCAACGTAGATTGCACTGAAAAATAATGCATCCCCATCTGGCGTTGTGTAGACTTACATTTTTCTGTATTCTGTCCACAGTGGGCTTCATCACCTTCTGAGCATCTCTTACAATCAGGTTGATTGTGTGGGCAAGACATGGATGATGCGCCCATTTTAAAATGTTCATGGCTTTGGTAATGTTAGCTGCATTGTCGCTAACACAACAGACACTTTTCCATCTACTTGTCATTCTCTGGCCACTTTCAAAACTTATCTGAGGTGTGTCTGTCGCTGAACTCAAAGCAGTCCAGAAGACAGCTAGACATTGAAAAATCCTCAATGAAGTGACATGTAACCGACATGGAAGAACTGGTTACCCTTGATGTCCAGCAGTCAGTGGTAAGGGAAACTGCAGTAGCTTTTTGGACCTTTTCCCACACTGAAGCCTGTGTGATCTCGTACAGTTGTGGAATAAGTTATTTTGAAAGGGTTTTCCTGCTTGGAATTGTGTACATTTGGATTTAGACTATTGCTTTAATTTCTTAAACCTCTGTCCTCCACAATCAAAAATGTCTGGAAATTGGTTGCAATCATTGTAGCCAATACAATATCAATTTGGCCTTGTTTTGCTACAGACGTAGACTTTGGCATACACTGGTCCATAGAAGACTGCGTTGCTGTGGGTTGCAGAGTTGGCCTACTTGACTGAGTGGATACTTCTCCACGTGTAGAGGTGCTGGCTCCACCACTATCACTAGCAGGCCCGCTAGTTTCTCGAAGCGCATATACAGCTAGCTTCACAGTTGGGTGCACAGTTCGCATATGCCGGTGTAGGTTGTGCGTAGAACCGGCTTTATATGAGATTTTGTTTTGGCAAATTATATTCTAACATTGTCGACATTATTAAAATCCCATCTCCTCGGCTGCTAAGTGTGTGACTGAGTGAGTTGGCTCGGCCCTCCCTCACTCATTTTTGTTTCATTGGTTGACACTGTGTGTCTGATTGACAGGAACAAAAGGTGAGGCTGTTAGTCTGAGCAGACAGTCAGAACGAATATCTGTGGACTTGAGCATTTAGGCCTATATCATTAAATGTTTTCATTCTTTGAATTAGTTAATTCTATTCTATATTCTTTAAATCTTTTGATTATTCATAACTTAATTTTATTATAATTTTATTAATAGATTCGGCTCTTCTGATATGCGAGCTGGCTCCCAACATTCACCTACAAGAGCCTCTTAGAGCCGACTTGTTCGCCAACGACCCATCATTACTTTTTGAGGGACTAGTTTTACCATGAAACTCAAGGTTTACAGGCCTGCAAGTCCTATTATGATGGCTTGCATAGTGATGTGCAATTTCTATTGGAATTCAGCCAAAGTTACAATATCCAACAGTTGGAATTTGTATTCACCCACACCCTGAATTGAAAATGACTGTCGAGACTCGTTATAAAAGGACTCTACCTAAACCATTTCAGTAATAGGTACAAAAAGTCCAAGTAACAGATTGGATTAGTTACGAAAAAGTTATGTTATTTATATTTGAGTAGCATAAGATCAATGAATCAATGAAAAACAAAAAGAAAGATCTTGAAACAATTTGAAAAAAATCTACCTACAATAGAGTATGCTGGGAAATATGATACTGATGGGGGTGGTTTTGTTTAACACTGTTATTAACACCAATACTGGGGTTCTTTTACACTTTTACACTAGAAATGTTACACTGACACTAGGTAATACTGGCTAATATGCTGTGTAGTCAATGGTTCATATTTCAACCTTTGGTTAGTTGACGGGTTCTTGGAGGAACCTTTAATGGTTTAATGTAGCAACGGGTTCCTGGAGTGGAGGTGAAGCTTAGTCGGGCGTGGCTTTAAGATAACTTTTTTGGGGGCCACCTGTTGGCAAAAATGTAATTCCTGTTAATTTGTTCTGTTGTCATCAAATCTTAAAAACCGACAGCTTTGTAGATCTAATGAAGTTAACAGAGGTGTATGAGTTTCTTTAGAACCTATGGAAATATTGGAATAATTACCAATTTGTATGTAATCAATGATATTAATATTAGAATATGCAAAATGCATCAATATTCAAGGAACATTTTAATTAGTAGTGTACAAACATACCATGATAAACAGGAAATAATATGCTGATGGGTGACCAAAAATAACTCTGATTGCCACGCCGCCAATCTGACAGCTACAATAGTTCCAAATTCCAAATTTAAACCCTCACATCATAAAAAGGTTCAGGTTTGAACCTTTACACCAGATTTCCTCAAGGAACTTTTTTCAACTGGAAAGGTTCCACCGGTGTAGCAACCCAAAAGGTTCTTCCAGGCACCTTTATATCTAAGAGTGTATTATGGGTAGTGCCACGTTCTTACCAACTGAGCAACAAAGGAGCAAATAAGTGAGATTTACATTGTTTTCCATTGCTAGTGCTACACACTTTTGCTCCATATTTAACAAGCATGCATGTATATATGTATGTATGTATGTATGTATGTGTAACGGTCCTGACCTGTTTTATGTTGTTTTTGTATGTGTTTAGGTCAGGGCATGTGTTTTGGGTGGGCAGTCTATGTTATCTGTTTCTATGTTGGTTTTGGTTGCCTGGTATGGCTCTTAATTAGAGGCAGGTGTTTTGCGTTCTCCTCTAATTAAGAGTCATATTTAGGTAGGGTGTTCTCACTGTTTGTTTGTGGGTGATTGTCTCCTGTGTCGATGTTACACCATACGGGATTGTTTCGGTTTGTTCGTGCGTTTTTGTAGTAAGTACTTGTTTGTTCGTTCTGCGTGTGTTATGTCAGTTCGTCGTACTAGTCTGTCTATTTTCGTTTTGTTATTTTGTTAGTTTATTCAAGTATAGTTTGTTTCGTTTTGTCTTATAAATAAAACTCATCATGTTTTCACAACCCGCTGCGCCTTGGCTCGATCACTACTCCTCCTCTTCTTATGAAGAGAGAGAGGAACGCTGTTACAGAATCACCCACCATTCCAGAGCCAAGCAGCGGAGTAATTGGAGTAAGGGACAGGAAAAGAAGGAGCAATGGACATGGGACGATATATTGGACGGAAAGGGTTGCTACACATGGGAGGAGATCCTGGCTGGTAGGGATCGCCTCCCATGGGAACAGCTGGAGGCACTGAGGAGAGCAGAGGCTACCGGAGAGAGGAACCGGAGCTATGAGGGAACGCGTCTGGCACGGAAGCCCAAAAAGCCCGTAAGTAACACCCAAAAATTTCTTGGGGGGGGCTAATAGGTAGTGGGCCAAGGGCAGGTAGGAGACCTGCGCCCACTTCCCAGGCTTACCGTGGAGAGCGGGAGTACGGGCAGGCGCCGTGTTACGCAGTAGAGCGCACGGTGTCTCCTGTACGAGTGCATAGCCCAGTGCGGGTTATTCCACCTCCCCGCACTGGTAGGGCTAGATTGGGTATTGAGGCCGGCTCAACGCGTCTGGTCTCCAGTGCGTCTCCTCGGGCCGGCATACATGGCACCGGCCTTACGCATGGTTTCCCCGGTTCGCCTACATAGGCCGGTGCGGGTTATTCCACCTCCCCGCACTGGTCGGGCGACCGGGAGCATTCAACCAGGTAAGGTTGGGCAGGCTCAATGCTCAAGAGTGCCAGTACGCCTCCACGGTCCGGTATTTCCGGCGCCACCTCCCCACCCCAGCCTAGTACCTACAGTGCCTACACTACGCACTAGGCTACCAGTGCGTCTCCTGAGCCCAGTTCCTCCTCCACGCACTCTCTCTGTAGTGCGTGTATCCAGTTCGGTGCCTCCAGTTCCGGCACCACGCACTAAGCCTCCTGTGCGTCTCCAGAGCCCTGAACACACTGTATCTTCTCCCCCTACTAATCCTGATGTGCTTGTCCTCAGCCCGGTGTCACCAGTGCCGGTACCTCGCATCAGGTATAGAGTGGGCTTTGAGAGTACAGTGTGCCCTGTCCCTGCTCCCCGCACTAGTAGGAAGGTGCTTATCCTTAGCCCGGTGCCTCCAGTTCCGGCACCACGCACCAGGTCTACAGTGCGCCGTATCCGGCCAGAGCCATCCGTCTCCCCAGCGCCATCTGAGCCATCCGTCTCCCCAGCGCCATCTGAGCCATCCGTCTCCCCAGCGCCATCTGAGCCATCCGTCTCCCCAGCGCCATCTGAGCCATCCGTCTCCCCAGCGCCGTCTGAGCCGCCCGTCTGCCATGAGCCTGCAAAGCCGCCCGTCTGCCATGAGCCTACAGAGCCGTCCGCCAGACAGGAGCCGCTAGAGCCGCCCGCCAGACAGGAGCCGCTAGAGCCGCCCGCCAGACAGGATCTGCCAGAGCCGCCAACCAGACAGGATCTGCCAGAGCCGCCAACCAGACAGGATCTGCCAGAGCCGCCAACCAGACAGGATCTGCCAGAGCCGCCAGCGAGCCATGAGCAGCCAGAGCCGTCAGAGAGCCATGAGCAGCCAGAGCCGTCAGAGAGCCATGAGCGTCGAGAGCCGTCAGCCCGCCATGAGAGCCGTCAGAGAGCCATGAGCGTCGAGAGCCGTCAGCCCGCCATGAGCGTCGAGAGCCGTCAGCCCGCCATGAGCGTCGAGAGCCGTCAGCCCGCCATGAGAGCCGTCAGCCCGCCATGAGCGTCGAGAGCCGTCAGCCCGCCATGAGCGTCGAGAGCCGTCAGCCCGCCATGAGCGTCGAGAGCCGTCAGCCCGCCATGAGCGTCGAGAGCCGTCAGCCCGCCATGAGCGTCGAGAGCCGTCAGCCTGCATAGACCTGCCAGAGTCCCTCAGCCAGGATCTGCCAGAGTATATCAGCCGGGACCTGCCCCTTGTCCCGGTGTTGCCCCTTGTCCCGGTGTTGCCCCTTGTCCCGGTGCTGCCCCTTGTCCCGGTGCTGCCCCTTGTCCCGGTGCTGCCCCTTGTCCCGGTGCTGCCCCTTGTCCCGGTGCTGCCCCTTGTCCCGGTGCTGCCCCTTGTCCCGGTGCTGCCCCTTGTCCCGGTGCTGCCCCTTGTCCCGGTGCTGGCCGTTTATTTAGGGGATGTGAGTTTTAGGGTGGTCATTGGGAGGGGAAGACAGAAACGGGGAGTGACTATGGTGGTGTGGGGACAGCGTCCAGAGCCGGAGCCACCACCGTGGTCAACTGCCCACCCAGACCCTCCCCTGGACTTTGTGCTGGTGCGCCCGGCGTTCGCACCTTGAGGGGGGGGTTCTGTAACGGTCCTGACCTGTTTTATGTTGTTTTTGTATGTGTTTAGGTCAGGGCATGTGTTTTGGGTGGGCAGTCTATGTTATCTGTTTCTATGTTGGTTTTGGTTGCCTGGTATGGCTCTTAATTAGAGGCAGGTGTTTTGCGTTCTCCTCTAATTAAGAGTCATATTTAGGTAGGGTGTTCTCACTGTTTGTTTGTGGGTGATTGTCTCCTGTGTCTGTGTCGATGTTACACCATACGGCACAGGTGTCAAACTCATTCCACGGAGGGCCGAGTGTCTGCGGGTTTTCGCTCCTCCCTTGTACTTGATTGATGAATTAACATCACTAATTAGTTAGGAACTCCCCACACCTGGTTGTCTAGGGCTTTATTGAAAGGAAAAACCAAAAACCTGCAGACACTAGGCCCTCCGTGGAATGAGTTTGACACCCCTGCCATACGGGATTGTTTCGGTTTGTTCGTGCGTTTTTGTAGTAAGTACTTGTTCGTTCGTTCTGCGTGTGTTATGTCAGTTCGTCGTACTAGTCTGTCTATTTTCGTTTTGTTATTTTGTTAGTTTATTCAAGTATAGTTTGTTTCGTTTTGTCTTATAAATAAAACTCATCATGTTTTCACAACCCGCTGCGCCTTGGCTCGATCACTACTCCTCCTCTTCTTATGAAGAGAGAGGAACGCCGTTACAGTATGTATGTATGTATGTATGTATGTATGTAAATGATTAGCCACCTCAAATAAATGCCACTTCTTTGATGTTATAGAGCAAGGTTGGACCCACCTCTCGATCTGCAGGGTGACTTTGGAGGGCTCCAAGTTGGGGTTCTCCCACTCTATCTGGGGACATTGCATGAAGTAGCAGAGAGTGTAAAGTGCCTCAGGCTCCCAGTTCACCGAGCCGCTCTTCTGGTGGACTGGCGTGCCGTTACTAGGGTTCTTAATCCGCAATGGCTGGAGATAGTGCATGGCCCGTGACACCAAATCACCTACAAGGGAAAAAAACAAGGGATTTTTGGTTTGTACTGTAGCAGTCAAAAGTTTGGACACCTACTCATTCAAGGGTTTTTCTTAATTTTGACTGTTTTCTACATTGTAGAATAATAGCGAAGACCATCAAAACTATAAAATAACACATGGATTCATGTAGAAACCAAACAAAAGTGTTAAACAAATCGAAATATATTTTATATTTCAGATTCTTCAAATAGCCACACTTTGCCTTGATGACAGCTTTTCACACTCTTGGCATTCTCCCAATCAGCTTCATGAGGTAGTCGCCTTGGATGCATTTCAATTAATAGGTGTGTCTTGTCAATTTAATTTGTGGGATTTATTTTCTCCTTAATGTGTTTGAGCCAATCAGTTTTGTTGTGACAAGGTAAGGGTGGTATACAGAAGATAGCCATATTTGGTAAAAGACCAAGTCCATATTATGGCTAGAACAGCTCAAATAAGAAAAGAGAATCGACAGTCCATCATTCATTTAAGAAATGAAGGTCAGTCAATCTGGAACATTTCTAGAACTTTGAACGTTTCTTCAAGTGCAGTCGCAAAACCCATCAAGCGCTATGATGAAAACTGTCTCTCATGAAGACCGCCACAGGAAAGGAAGACCCAAAGTTACCTCTGCTGCAGAGGATAAGATCATTAGAGTTACCAGGCTCAGAAATTGCAGCCCAAATAAATGCATAAATGCATCACAGAGTTCAAGTAACAGACACATCTCAGCATCAACTGTTCAGAGGCGACTGCGTGAAATCAGGCCGTCATGGTCAAATTGCTGCGAAGAAACCACTACTAAAGGACACCAATATGAAGAAGAGACCTGCTTGGGCCAAGAAACATGAGCAATGGACATTAGACTTGTGGAAATCTATCCTTTTCTGAAGAGTCCAAATATGAGGTTTATGGTACCAACTGCCGTTTCTTTGTGAGACGCAGTGTAGGTGAACGGATGATCTCCGGATGTGTGGTTCCCACCGTGAAGCGTGTGGGGGTGCTTTGCTGGTGACACTGTCTGTGATTTATTTTTAATTCAAGGCAGACTAATCCAGCATGGCTACCATATCATTCTGCAGCAATACGCCATCCCATCTGGTTTGCACTTAGTGGGACTATCATTTGTTTTTCAACAGGACAACGACCCAACACCTCCAGGCTGGAAAGGGCTATTTAACCAAGAATAAGGGTGATGGAGTGCTGCATCAGATGACCTGGCCTCCACAATCACCGGACCTCAACCCAATTGAGATGGTCTGGGATGAGTTGGACCGCAGAGTAAAGGAAAATTAGCCAACAAGTGCTCTGCATAGTTGGTAACTCCTTCAAGACTATTGGAAAAGCATTCCAGGTGAAGCTGGTTGAGATAATGCCAAGAGTGTGCAAAGGAGAGAATGCCAAGAGTGTGCAATTCTGTCATCAAGGCAAAGGGTGGCTACTTTGAAGACTCTCAAATATAAAATTATATTTTGATTTATTTAACACTTTTTGGATACTACATGATTCCATGTGTTATTTCATAGTGTTGATGTCTTTACTATCTTTCTACAATGTAGAAATAGTAAAAATAAAGAAAAACTCTTGAAATAGTAGGTGTGGTACTGTACATTTGTTTACCTTGAGGACATTTTTTTTAATGTATTGTGTATAGTGTATTCACACCGGGTATAAACTTTAAATCCTTTGTCACAGGGAGGCCAAAAAGATAATCAAGGACAACAACCAACCAAGCCACAGCCTGTTGACCCTGCTATCTTCCAGAAGGCGAGGTCAGTACATATGCATTAAAGCTGGGACCGAGAGACTGAAAAACAGCTTCTGTCTCAAGGCCATCAGACTGTTAAATAGCCATCACTAGCACAGAGAGGAAGCTGCCTACATACAGACTTGAAATCATTGGCCACTTTAATAAATTGAACACTAGTCACTTAATAATGTTTACATATCTTGCATTACTCATCTCATATGTATATACGGTATTCTATACTATCTATTGCGTCTTAGCCTATGCCACTCTAAATTGCTCATCCATATATTTATGCATTCTTATTCCATTCATATACTTAGATTTGTGTGTATTAGGTGTTTTGTTGTGAAATTGTTAGATATTGCTGCACTGTCGGAACTAGAAGAACAATTATTTTGCTACACTCGCAATAACATCTGCTAAACACGTGTATGTGACCAATAACATTTGATTTGAAAAGGTTTATAATACCCGTTTAATCTCGTCTTGCTGTGAGAGATTGGACCAAGGCGTAGCGTGTGCAAAATACATCTTCTTTATTTAAAGAAGAGAGAAACAAACAAGAAACAAACAACAATAAACGAACTAACAAAATTAACAAAACTGACGACCCGGAAGCTAATAAGACAAATAGTGCTGACACAAACACAGAACATAGACAGAATTACCCACCTAAATCGGACCAAGCGGCGTGTCAAGCGGCAACAGGACCCACCTACACAGGATTTCTGGACATGGGAGGAAGAATTGGATGGTAAGGGACCTTGGGCTCAACCAGGAGAATATCGCCGCCCCAAAGCTGAGCTGGAGGCAGCGAAAGCCGAGAGGAGGCGATATGAGGAGGCAGCACAGAGGCAAGGCTGGAAGCCCGTGAGTACTACCCAAAAATGTATTGGGGTGGGGGCTTAAAGGGAGTGTGGCGAATTCAGGTAGGAGACCTGCGCAT
Source organism: Salvelinus fontinalis (assembly GCF_029448725.1). NCBI lineage: Eukaryota > Metazoa > Chordata > Actinopteri > Salmoniformes > Salmonidae > Salvelinus > Salvelinus fontinalis. Next base: position 19,892,754 of record NC_074675.1, on the reverse strand, counting down.
ACTCCCTGTACTTACCGTGGAGAGCGAGAGTACGGGCAGACACCGTGTTACACAGTAGAGCGCATGGTGTCTCCTGTACGCGTGCATAGCCCGGTTCGGTACATTCCAGCTCCACGTATCGGCCGGGCTAGATTGAGCGTTGAGCTGGATGTCATGAAGCCGGCCCAACGCATCTGGCCACCAGTGCGTCTCCTCGGGCCGGCTTACATGGCACCAGCCTTACGCATGGTGTCCCCGGATCGCCTACATAGCCCGGTGCGGGTTATTCCACCTCCCTGTACTGGTCAGGCGACGGTTAGCATACAACCAGGTAAGGTTGGGCAGGCTCAGTGCTCAAGGGAGCCAGTACGCTTGCACGGTCCGGTATTTCCGGCACTACCTCCCCGCCCCAGCCCAGTACCACCAGTGCCTACACCACGCACCAGGCTTTCAGTGTGTCTCCAGAGCCCTGTTCCTCCTCCACGCACTCGCCCTATGGTGCGTGTCTCCAGCCTGGTACCACCAGTTTCGGCACCACGCACCAAGCCTCCTGTGTGTCCCCAGAGTCCTGTGCGTCCTGTTGTTGTTCCCCGCACTAGCCTGAAGGTGCGTGTCCTTAACCCGGTACCTTCAGTTCCGGCACCACGCACCAGGCCTACAGTGCGTCTCAGCCGGCCAGAGTCTGCCGTCTGCCCAGCGGTGCCTGAACTGCCTGTCTGCCCAGCGGTGCCTGAACTGCCCGTCTGCCCAGCGGTGCCTGAACTGCCCGTCTGCCCAGCGGCGCCTGAACTGCCCGTCTGCCCAACGGCGCCTGAACTGCCCGTCTGCCCAACGGCGCCTGAACTGCCCGTCTGCCAAGCGCCGCATGAACTGCCCGTCTGGACTGAGCCTTCAAAGCCGCCCGTCTGCCATGAGCCTGCAAAGCCGCCCGTCTGCCATGAGCCTTCAGAGCCGTCCGCCAGACAGGAGCCGCCAGAGCCTTCCGCCAGACAGGAGCAGCCAAAGCCTTCAGCCAGCCATGACCAGCCAGAGCCGTCAGCCAGCCATGACCAGCCAGAGCCGTCAGCCAGCCATGACCAGCCAGAGCCGTCAGCCAGCCATGAACAGCCAGAGCCGTCAGCCAGCCATGACCAGCCAGAGTCGTCAGCCAGCCATGACCAGCCAGAGCCGTCAGCCAGCCATGACCAGCCAGAGCCGTCAGCCAGTCCGGAGCTGCCGTCAGCCAGTCCGGAGCTGCCGTCCCTCAGTCCGGAACTGCCCCCTAATCCAGTGGGGTTGATTTGGAGGGGGGCCATTTGGAGGAGGCTACCAAAGCGGGTATTGACAATGGTGGAGTGGGGGCCACGTCCCGCACCCGACCCGCCGCCATGATGGGGCCCACCCCGGACCCTCCCCTTTCTATATCAGTTTGTGCGGTCGGAGTCCGCACCTTTGGGGGGTGGGGGGTACTGTCACGCCCTGGCCTTAGTATTCTTTGTTTTCTTTATGTTTTTTAGTTAGGTCAGGGTGTGACATGGGGAATGTATGTGTTTTTGTAGTGTCTAGTGTAGTTGTCTTGTTATGTCTATGGCTGCCTAGATTGTTTCTCAATTAGAGGCAGCTGTGGTTCATTGTCTCTGATTGAGAGCCATATTTAAGGCAGTCATAGGCATTGGGGTTTTGTGGGTAATTGTCTGTGTCTATGTTCTATGTTGCATGTGTGCACTTAGTTCATTTATATAGCTTCACGTTCGTCTATTTGTTCTTTTGTTTTGTTTTCCTTCTTAATAATAAAGAGAAGATGTATTTTTCACACGCTGCGCCTTGGTCCACTCTCTCACCCTTAGACAGCCGTGACACTCAGAACCTAAATCAAATATTGTGTGCTCTGGCCAGCTACTCAATTTGCTTTCTGGGGGTCGAGGTGTTCAAATATGTACTGAACAAAATCAGCAGACAACTACCACCCCTCTCTAAGCCTCTGCCAAAGCCTATTACCCTCCATGTCAGAAAAGTCCACCTTTGTTTATAATCCAGAATGCATGCAATGCACTGAATGACAATATGGCCTTTTCTGACAATGTTTTCAATGCAACTATTTTGCAAGTTGGCAAAATTTAATGTGCACCACTAGAGAACTTTCCCTGTCCCACTTCAATTATCCCTTCCATGAAATCATGATATATCAAAATAATAATTTACATTGATCCACTCAGATTCAGCAGCAGGGCTGACATACGTTAATCTGTCAAGTTACTACTGTATATATAAAAGAGTGTCTGGTCCACCTATTGCTTGACTCCTAACATCACGTTCACTCTACAACACAATAAGATGCTATAATTTTCTATGGCACGTGATTCCCTGACAATACGAAAATGCTCACACACTCCCTTGCTAAAGCCCTCACACACTCCCTCATTCAAGTGCTTTCTCAGTCACACACCTACTCACAATAACATTTCTAATTCACACACCCACACAACTGACATTTGGCGAAATGCTGGCTCAAAACAAAGCTAGTCATTTTAATTGCGTATACTCCAATACTGCAGTGAACTTGGGCTGCAATCCTCCAGGAATAGGAGAAAGAAAGAAATATGAGTTTTGCACTTCTAATCATGCTAACACATACAGAAACGGTGAAATTCAATCCCTCAAATACATTTCATGAATGTACAGTACCTAATGGAAAAATACTTCCACACATCCAAAAAGTATAGAGCAGTAAGTCTTTCTCCCAACATATGGCAACTTTATAAAGGTGTAAAGCATATTGTGGAGGTCATTGGTGATGCATTTTAGAATAATGGGTCTGTAATACTTCAGTACAAAAGAGTTGCTAATCATTCCCTCTCACATTTTCAGTTCCCTTAGTGGAGTTTGTTTTCACTTTCTGTTATCTTTTAGGAGTGCAGACGATTTATGTATCAGCCATTCTTTTCCTACTCCTTGGGGATTTTCTTCAAAAGCCTTGAGTGGTCATGAAGCAACATTTGGGAGATTTGCATTAGAACTCTATTTCTTTCATTACTCTGTTTGGATCTCTCATTCATCGTTGGAAGAAAATTGTTTTATACTTGTGGTGACTTTTCAAACCCAGGTCCTACATGTACTATCTTAACTACTGCTACTGTATGTGATGTCTTACAGTCTTGCTGTCTTACACAACATGTTTAAAAAAAAATGTTTTACCTTTATTTAACTAGGCAAGCCAGTACTGAACAAATTCTTATTTACAATGACGGCCTAGGAACAGTGGGTTAACTGCCTTGTTCAGGGACAGAACACCAGATTTTTACCTTGTCAGCTCGGGGATTTGATCTAGTAATGTACTGTAGGACTCAACATGTTAATTACGATTGGCCACTCAGAATGGAAATAAGCCGCATTATTTAAATGCATTTAAACCATTTAAATAGTAACTGTGACAAATTCAGACATAATTTTGCGTAAAAGTTCTCCTTCCTTCCTGTTCATTCGTTATGGGTCTTACATGTTGGGCTTGTTTAATTATAGAACCCCCATGACTTTCAATAAGACAATGTCGACATTATTAACTACAGATCATTTTAGGCCCTCTGCTTTTATTGGATAATCTTTGACTCCCAACACACACAGATCTGATGTTAGAAATCTGACTGGTTTCTGGCATCAGTATCTAAAACTGCTTTGAGCAAGGCACTTAACTGCTCCGGGGGTGCTGCCTTGCTGCTGACTCTACGGCTGACCCTGTGCTTCCAACCTGTCAGGTTGTATGAGCCTTGGAGAGTTGGGTTGAAAAGCGAAAATAAAAATGTTCGTTCTCAACAATGAATATAGTATTCTTCTATACACATAAATATGCCCAAAACATGCCCATATACACATAAACATGCCCAAAACATACCCCAATAGTCAATAGTCAATTATACTGAACAAAAATATAAATGCAACATGCAACAATTTCCACAAATGTATTGAGTTAGTTCATATAAGGAAATCAGTCAATTGAAATAAATGAAATAGTCCCTAATCTATGGATTTCACATGACTTGGGGCGCAGCCATGGATGGGCCTGGGAGGGCATAGGCTCACCCACTGGCAAGCCAGGCCCACCCACTGGGGAGCCAGGCCCACCCACTGGGAAGCCAAGACCTGCAAGTCAGAATGAGTTTTTCCCCATAAAAGGGCATTATTACAGACATAAATACTCCTCAGTTTCATCAGCTGTCTGGGTGACTGGTCTCAGACGATGGCGCAGGTTAAGATGCCGGATGTGGAGGTCCTGGGCTGGCGTGGTTACACGTGGTCTGCAGTTGTGAGGCCGGTTGGATGTACTACCAACTTTTCTAAAATGATGTTGGAGTGCATTGCATGTCATTCAGTCCATTGCATGTCATTCAGTGCATTGCATGCATTCTCTTATGGTAGAGAAATGAACATTCAATTCTCTGGCCACAGCTCTGGTGGACATTCCTGCAGTCACCATGCCAATTGCACGCTCCCTCAACTTGAGATATGTGGACGAATTTTGTGTAGAGTGGCTTTTTATTGTTCCCAGCACTAGGTGCACCTATGTAATGAGCATGCTGTTTAATCAGCTTTTTAGTATGCCACAACTGTCAGGTGGATGAATTGTCTTGGCAAAGGAGAAATGCTAACTAACAGGTATGTAAACAAATTTGGCCACAACATTTGCGAGAAATAAGCTTTTTGTGCGTATGGAAAGTTTCTGCATCTTTTATTTCAGCTTATGAAGCATTGGACCAACACTTTACATGTTGCATTTATATTTTTGTTCAGATAAGATCTATTTGAAATACGACAGAGAGAAGACAAAGGGTCAGAGGTGGGGTTCAGCCTTTCAAGTCAAGCGTAAACACCGTCAAGCCTGTGACCCTAGCATTAAGCACCCACCACAGCACTCATAAACAGGTGTTGGAACAGCTGTAATAACGTAGTTCCCGGACCAGGGTATGTCCTGGAGTTATGGATCTCTCCCATTAGAGAGAGGGAGAGGAACGACAAAGGTCTTGATTAACGTCTACTGCAATGGTAGTAAAATCAAACTTACTGAGCTCTGCGATGCTTCCCACACGGGTAGCCAGTAGGGTCTGTTCCAGGTTGCAGAGTTCAGCCTGATTGTTGGCATTGCCCTTGTCACCCTTCCCAGAGCGCTGCTGGTCCCGGTGCAGGGTCAGATTTTCCGGCAAGCTCAGCACACCTGGTGAGGGCACATGACAGAGGTTAGAGGTCAGGGGGGAGTACACAAAAAAAGGTATTGAATTGTTCTTTGTCAGGGGTGATGGTTCTTTACTGCTGTGATGGTTGTGTAGAACCATACTGTTCTTTCCCTCTCCTCCATGACATGACATGCTACACTGTTAAAACCTCTTGGAAATAGGGGGCAACCTTTTCATTTTTGGATAAAATTGTGTCCAATTTAAACGGCCTCGTACTCTTTCCTAGATCATATGATATGCATATTATTATTACTATTGGATAGAAAATACTGAAGTTTCTAATATCTGTGAGTAAAACAGAATTCATTTGGCAGGCAAACTTCCAAACAGGAAGTGGAAATTCTGAAATGGGTCTCTATGAAAGGCATCGCCTATTCAATTGCCTTGTATTTATGGATCTGTATGCACTTCATAGGCCTTCCACTAGATATAAACAGGCAGTAGAACGTGGAATGAAGTGTCTAGCCTTATTTGGGACCGGATGAGAGTCTTTGGAGTGAGAGGTCAGCCATATTGGCAGTATTTGGCTACACACTCGGGCATGTCATATCTTTGTCTGCAATGCGTTAGGTAGACACGAAGAAATGCTCTGTCTGGGACGTTATTGGATATATATGAGAAAAACATCCTAAAGATGGATTCTTAACTGAGTTTATTCGACTTTTATTATCACTTTTTGAATTTTTCGTTCATGCGTCAAATCTTCATGGACACGGGAGCTACACATGCTAGCCAAAGTTGCTAATTCGACAGAAATGGACATTCTAAAACAAAACAACAATTTATTGTGGAACTAGGATTCCTGGCACTGCATTCTGATGAAAGTTCATCAAAGGTAAGGGAATATTTATGATGTTATTTCGTATTTTTGTTGACTCTGTTAACTCCAACATGGCGGAGAATGGCTGAGCGCTGTCTCAGATTATTGCATGCTGTGCTTTTTACTAAAGTTATTTTTTTAAATCTAACACAGTGGTTGCATTAACCTCTTTGGGCTGCAGGGGCAGTATTGAGTAGCCTGGATAAAAGGTGCCCATTTCAAACGGCCTCGTACTCAATTCTTGCTCGTACAATATGCATATTATTATTACTATTGGATAGAAAACACTCTCTAGTTTCTAAAACTGTTTGAATTATATCTGTGAGTAAAACAGAACTCATTTTGCAGCAAACTTCCTGACAGGAAGTGGAAAATCTGAAATCGATGCTCTGTTCTAGGGCCTGCCTATAAATGTGCTTGATATTTATTAGTATACATGCACTTCATATGCCTTCCACTAGATGTCAACAGGCAGTGAGAGAAGAAATGGAGTGTATAACATCATCTGAGGTCGAATAAAAGCTCTTGGCATGACGTGATCCCAATTTCCTGTTTTCTGGAACACGCGAGAAGTGACCTGCTATTGCCTTCTGTAAAACTGTCGTTATAGATGACTAATATCTCCGGCTTTGATTTTATTTGATACATGTGACAATATCATCGTAAAGTATGTTTTTTCAATATAGTTTTATTAGATGATTGAAATTTTTTCGGGACGTTAGGCGTGTTGCTTTGTCTGTGTATGTTCAGGAAGGAGAGCTTAGCGCCACTTTGCTAGCTTTCCGTGCTAATTGACTAGAGAAGAGGACATTCTAAATCCAAACAACGATTGTTCTGGACAAAGGACCCCTTGTACAACATTCTGATGGAAGATCATCAAAAGTAGGACCCATTTTATGATGCTATTTCATATATCTGTCGAACATGTGAACTAGTAGTTTGCGCCCAGATTTTGGGTACGCTCTCGCCATAACGTAAACTGCATGTCGTAATGAAGTTATTTTTAGAATTCTAACACCGTGATTGCATTAAAACCTTTTCTCAAAAGCGGGTGTTGTTTTCACTTTGTAAAAATTCGTTCCCAAATTAACCTGTCTGGGACTGGGGTTCCGCTAGCGGAACTCCTCCCACATCCCACTGAAAAGGCAGAGCGCGAAATATTCAAAAAATATTTTTTGAAAAATATTTTTTTGAAATAGTTTAACTTTCACACATGAACAAGTCCAATACAGCAAATGAAAGATACACATCGTGTGAATCCAGCCAACATGTCCGGATTTTTAAATGTTTTACAGGGAAAACACAATATATATTTATGTTAGCTCACCACCAAATTCAAAGAAGGACAGACATTTTTCACAGCACAAGTAGCATGCACAAAGCCAACCTAACTAACCAAGAACCAACCAAACTAACCAAGAAACAACTTAATCAGATGACAGTCTTATAACATGTTACACAATAAATCTATGTTTTGTTCGAAAAATATGCATATTTGAGGTATAAATCAGTTTTACATTGCAGCTACCATCAGAGCTACCGTCAAAAATAGCACCGAAGCAGCCAGAGCAATTATAGAGACCAACGTGTATTACCTAATTACTCATCATAAAACATTTCTTAAAAATACACAGCGTACAGTAATTGAAAGACACAGATCTTGTGAATCCAGACAATATTTCAGATTGTCTAAGTGTTTTACAGCGAAAACACAATATATCGTTATATTAGCATACCATATGTGCAAACATTACCCCAGCATTGATTCACGGCAAAAATAGCGATAACGTTCTCACCACCAAAATATATTAATTTTTTCACTAACCTTCTCAGAATTCTTCAGATGACACTCCTGTAACATCATATTACAACATACATATAGAGTTTGTTCGAAAATGTGCATATTTAGCCACAAAAATCGTGGTTTTATAATGAGAAAAGTAGCCAAGCTGGTCAGAAAATGTCGGGCGCCATATTGGACAGTGATCTAGTCTACTGAATAAATACTCATAAACTTGACTAAAAAATACAGGGTGGACAGCGATTGAAAGACAATTTAGTTCTTAATGCAATCGCTGAATTACATGTTTTAAATTATCCTTACTGTGCAATACAGGGTGCGCCAAAGCAGAGCTACCCCAAAGAAAATGGCGGCATATGCGTTTAACATTTTTCGACAGAACAACGATTTACTATTAGCTATTAGCTGAACTGCCATCAGAATCTTGGGCAATGAATCCTTTCTCCGGTCTAATCGTCTTTTGGTCAAAAGATGTCCTCTTGTCCCGTCGAAATGGCCACTAACGTTCGGCATGTACTAGAAAAGTGCCCAGCTCTTGGCAGTGCGTCACACAGAAATGGCAGAAAATCACACTAAACGGATATAAATTGCTATAAAACGGTTTAAATTAACTACCTTATGATATTTTTAACACCTATAACGAGTAAAAACATGACCGGCGATATATTACTGGCTAAACAACAGCTTGGAAAAAGGCCAGTCCGATGTCCATCGTGCGCCAAGCGCAGGGAAGAAAAGACATGTACTTCCGCTCTTTGGTGTTTTATACAGTCCCAGATTGCGCAATCGACTCCATTCAAATTGTCACCACTTACTGACATCTAGAGGAAGGCGTAGGCAGTGTTTGTATCCTCATAGCATTCACAGGGACCTAAAAACTGACCTGGGAGCAGAGGCCAAGATTTCTGAAATCTCACTCCATGTCAGGGAAAGTGCTATAGAATGAGTTCTGTTTCACTTAGAGACATAATTCCAACGGTTATAGAAACTAGAGTGTTTTCTATCCAATAATAATAATAATATGCATATTGTACGAGCAAGAATTGAGTACGAAGCCGTTTAAATTGGAGACGTTTTCCAAAAAAAGTGTAAACAGCACCCCCTGTCCTCATCAGGTTAAACTGCCTCGTACTCAATTCTTGCTCGTACAATATGCATATTATTATTACTATTGGATAGAAAACACTCTCTAGTTTCTAAAACCGTTCGAATTATATCTGTGAGTAAAACAGAACTCACGTTGGAGCAAACTTCCTGTTAGGAAGTGAGAAATCTGAAATCAGGCAATCTGTTCCAGGGTCAGTTTATTAATTTGCATGTATTCTATTGGTCGACATGCACTCCATACGCCTTCCCCTAGATGTCAGCAAGCAGTGAGAATTGGAATGGAGTTGCTAGGCAGATCTGAGGCCATATAAAGGGTCTTGGTACGTGGGGTGCACTCTTTTCAACGTTCGCCATGACGCGAGACAGACCTCAGGATGGCGTTCTGAAAAGCTCTCGTTGTAGGCCTTAGATATATCCGGCTCTGATTTTATTCGATATAGGTGTTAAAAACGTCATAATGTAGTTATTTTAAACCGAGTTATATCATTTTATATCAGTATATTGCGATTTTCAGAATTTTCTTAGTGCTGCGTTATAGTTAGTTGGGCAAGTCTTCGCCACATGGCTAATGTTTACTGCTAATTCCAAAGTTGAAGGCGACAATCTACAACCGAGCAACGATTCTTCTGGACAAAGGACACCTTGCCCAAGATTCTGATGGAAGCACATCAAAAAGTAAGAACTATTTATGATGTTAATTCGTTGTTCTGTTGAAAAATGTAAAATGCATATTCCGCCATTAATTTCAGGAGTTGTCTCGCTTTAACCCACGCTGTATGTCGTAGTAACGTTAATTTTAAAAATCTAACACAGCGGTTGCATTAAGAACTAATGTATCTTTCATTTGCTGTCCAACCTGTATTTTTTAGTCAAGCTAATGATTAGTTATTGATTAGACTAGGTGCCTCTCCCAAGATTTTTCCCGACATTTTCTTTGCAGCTTGGCTAATATTCTCATTGTATAACCACGATTTGTGCCGCTAAATAGGCACATTTTCGAACAAACAATATATGTATTGTGTAATATGATGTTATAGGACTGTCATCTGATGAAGTTTTGAGAAGGTTAGTGAAAAATGTAATATCTTTTGCTGGTTTATTCGCTATCGCTAACGTGCATGAATCAATGTTGCTGTGTGGTTGGCTATTGTAGTAAGCTAATATAATGCTAAATTGTGTTTTCGCTGTAAAACACTTAAAGAATCTGAAATATTGGCTGGATTCACAAGATTTTTGTCTTTCATTTGCTGTACGCTGTGTATTTTTCATAAATGTTTTATGATGAGTATTTAGGTAATTCACGTTGGTCTCTGTAGTTATTCTAGTTGCTTTGGTGAGAGTTGTGGTGGTGGCTGCAATGTAAAACTATGATTTATACCTGAAATATGCACATTTTTCTAACAAAACATATGCTGTACAATAAATATGTTATCAGACTGTCATCTGATGAAGTTGTTTCTTGGTTAGTGACTATTTATATCTTTATCTTTATCCAGACTCATATCTCCATCCAGACTCATATCTCATATCTCCAGACTATCACATCTCCAATCCAAAATCAAATCTAGAGTCGGCTTTCTATTCCGCAACAAAGCCTCCTTCACTCACGCCGCCAAACTTACCCTAGTAAAACTGACTATCCTACCGATCCTCGACTTCGGCGATGTCATCTACAAAATAGCTTCCAATACTCTACTCAGCAAACTGGATGCAGTTTATCACAGTGCCATCCGTTTTGTTACTAAAGCACCTTATACGACCCACCACTGCGACCTGTATGCCCTAGTCGGCTGGCCCTCGCTACATGTTCGTCGTCAGACCCACTGGCTCCAGGTCATCTACAAGGCTATGCTAGGTAAAGTGCCGCCTTATCTCAGTTCACTGGTCACGATGGCTACACCCACCCGTAGCACACGCTCCAGCAGGTGTATCTCACTGATCATCCCTAAAGCCAAAACCTCATTTGGACGCCTTTCCTTCCAGTTCTCTGCTGCCTGCGACTGGAACGAATTGCAAAAATCTCTGAAGTTGGAGACTTTTATCTCCCTCAACAACTTTAAAAATCTGCTATCCGAGCAGCTAACCGATCGCTGCAGCTGTACATAGTCCATCTGTAAACTACCCACCCAATTTACCTACCTCACCCCCATACTGTTTTTATTTATTTACTTTTCTGCTCTTTCGCACACCAGTATCTCTTCTTGCACATGATCATCTGATGATTTATCACTCCAGTGTTAATCTGCTAAATTGTAATTATTCGATTTATTGCCTACCTCATGCCTTTTGCACACATTGTATATAGATTCTTTTTTTCTACCATGTTATTGACTTGTTTATTGTTTACTCCATGTGTAACTCTGTGTTGTTGTCTGTTCACACTGCTTTATCTTGGCCAGGTCGCAGTTGCAAATGAGAATTTGTTCTCAACTAGCCTACCTGGTTAAATAAAGGTGAAAAAATAAAATAAATAAAAAAATTGGTCGAATTTGTGATAGCTACCTATGCAGGAAAAAAATGGTGAAAAAAAAAGTTGTCTTTTGCTATCGTGGTTAGCTAATAGAAATACATATTGTGTCTTCCCTGTAAAACATTTTAAAAATCAGAAATTATGGCTGGATTCACAAGATGTGTATCTTTCATCTGGTGTCTTGGACTTGTGATTTCATGATATTGAGATGCTAGTATTTACTTGTGGCGCTATGCTAGGCTATGTTAGTCAGCTTTTTTACTGATGAGGGTGCTCCCGGATCCGGGATGGTGACTCGTGAGAAGTTAAGAACTAGTGTATCTATAATTTCCTATACAACATGTATTTTTTAGTAATGTTTATGAATAGTTATTTGGTCAGAATATGTGAGTGTCAGAAAAATATCCGGACGTTGTGGGAAAGAGATGCTACGTTAGCACAATGTATAACCACTGATTTCAGCTCTAAATATGCACATTTTCGAACAAAACATAAGTGTATGTATAACCTGATGTTATCGGACTGTCATCTGATGAAGCTTATCAAGGTTAGTAAAAAATTATATATCTTTTGCTGGTTTGTTACGATCGCTAACTTTTGCTGCTGGTAAATGGCTTGTGTTTCTGGCTATTGTGGTAATGTAATATAATGCTATATTGTGTTTTCGCTGTAAAACACTTAAGAAATCGGAAATATTGGCTGGAATCACAAGATGCATGTCTTTCATTTGCTGTACACCATGTATTTTTTAGAAATATTTTATGATGAGTATTTAGGTATTTGACGTTGGTGTGTGTAATTACTCTTGCTGCTTCGGTGCCATTTCTGGCCGGTAGCTGTGATGGTAGCTGCAATGTAAAACTGATTTATAGCTCAAATATGCACATTTTTTTAACAAAACCATAGATTTATTGAATAACATGTTATAAGACTGTCATCTGATGAAGTTGTTTCTTGGTTAGTTTGGTTGGTTCTTGGTTAGTTAGGTTGGTTTTGTGCATGCTACCTGTGCTGTGAAAAATGTCTGTCCTTTTTTGTATTTGGTGGTGAGCTAACCAAAAATGTGTGCTGTTTTCGCTGTAAAACATTAAAATCGGACATGTTGGCTGGATTCACAAGATGTTTATCTTTCATAAGCTGTATTGGACTTGTTAATGTGTGAAAGTTAAAGATTTCTAAAAAATATATTTTGAATTTCGCACCCTGCACTTGAAGTGGCTGTTGTCATATTGTGCCAGGCTTCGGGCTTGCAGCCCAAAGAAGTTAAGGACCAGTGTATTTTTAATTATATGTACAACATGTATTTTTCAGCAAAGTTTATGATGAGTTTTTCTGTTAGATTACGTGGCTGTCTAAAATTTCTCCGGACCTTTTGGTGCCATTTGTGACCATGGCGGCAATGTAAAACCACGATTTGTAGCTATAAATATGCACATTTTCGAACAAAACATAAATGTATTGTATAACATGATGTCATAAGACTGTCATCTGATGAAGTTCTTGAAAGGTTAGTGATTAATTTTATCTCTATTTGTGGGTTTTGTGAAAGCTATCTTTACGGTGAAAAAATGGCGTTGTGTTTTGGGCTATTGTGGTGAGCTAACATAAATATATGTTGTGCTTTCGTTGTAAAACGTTTTAAAAATCTGACATGTTGGCTGGATTCACAAGATGTTTATCTTTAATTATGTGTACAACATGTATTTTTCATAAAGGTTTTATGATGAGTATTTCTGTATTTCACGTTGCTCTCTGTAATTATTCTGGCTGTTTTGGTGCCATTTGTGATCATGGCGGCAATGTAAAACCACGATTTGTAGCTATAAATATGCACATTTCCGAGCAAAACATAAATGTATTGTATAACATGATGTCATAAGACTGTCATCTGATGAAGTTGTTCAAAGGTTAGTGATTAATTTTATCTCTATTTGTGGGTTTTGTGAAAGCTATCTTTACGGTGAAAAAATGGCGTTGTGTTTTGGGCTATTGTGGTGAGCTAACATAAATATATGTTGTGTTTTCGCTGTAAAACATTTTAAAAATTGGACATGTTGGCTGGATTCACCAGATGTTTATCTTTCATTTGCTGTATTGGACTTGTGATTTCATGAAATTATATTATATTCCCTGTGGCGCTAGGCCAGGCTATGCTCGTCAGCGTTTCTGATGAGAATTATCCCGGATCCGGGATGGGTGGTCCGAAGAGGTTTTAAGTGGTCGATGGTTATGTTGTCAATGGTTGAGCAGCTCTTTCAACACTGAGTTCTACAATCTTTGTAAGAGCATGTGTATTTGTAGAGAGCTGCACTGGATGAGCTGCACTGGGCGAGAAGACCAATTGCTAATGCCTTTTAGCTACAGGTGAAGAAAGCCACAGGGAAGGTTGGATCATCTGATGGGAGGGAGAAAGATCAAACTAGACTGTGTGCTTTACTATAAATCGCAATATGGTGGCAGTGGATAAGGCAGCCATGCACTCGGAAAACCACCAAGTGGTGTAAGAAGATATTTTTCCATCTGATCGACACTGCTGTCCTCAATGGCCACATAGTTCACTGCCAGCTAAAAATTGAGATGATTACTGAACACGGGTTTTTGTTATTGGACATAAAGTTCACATACAAATCAAATATAGTTCCATTATGCAATTATACTGACAATCTCACCCACCTCCCCACTCCTTCATCCTCAAGGGTTAGGGTTAGCCTAAATGCTAATTAATTCAAATTCTAGCCATGACCAGGGCAGCTTCAAAGTATACAACACAAGCCAATACTTATTTGATGCCATTAGCATTGTTTTACAGAACTAATGAAAATATGTAGCTACATAAGCACAATTGAGTATAACACCATAAAGGGTATGAAATCATTGCATCACGTGTCTGCGGTTATGAAGGCATATACACAGAATACATTATGCTTCACACATAAATATGGTGTTACAGTAGAAATTACACATCATGATACAGGCACTTACTTTGATAGGAACGCACAGAGCAATTATTAGTAAGGAAAACAATGTTTATTTATTAGGGATCACCAATAGCTCCTCCCAATGCAGCAGCTACTCTTCCTGGGGTCCAAACACATTATGGCACTGCATTACACAAAACAAAATGTATGATACCACTATACAACAATATTACAATGTACGTGTGTGTAGAGTGCATGTGCATATGCGTGTCTGCACCTTTGTGTATGTCTCTTCACAGTCCCCATTGCTCGATATGGTGTATTTTTGCAAGTATATTAATTTTTTGATGTATTTCCATTGCTTGCATCAGTTACCTGATGCGGAATATAGTTCCATGTAATCATGGCTCTATGTAGTCCCGTGCGCCTCCCATATTCTGTTCCGGACTTGGGGATTGTAAAGAGACCTCTGGTGGCATGTCTTGTGGGGTAGGCATGGGTGTCCGAGCTGCGTGCTAGTAGTTTAATCCTTGTGTAATTTTTGGGTCTGTGGGACCCATTTTCAATGTTTACTAGAAGAAAAATTATACAATTAATACTTTTTTCACCGTGAGACTCATTGGCCGAGGCTCATTTTCTGTGAAGAACATGTAAAAGAACACATTTGCATTGAGTTCACACTTTGCACCACCCTAAACATATATATTACGTATGTGGTGTTCAGGTCCACTGGACCCAAGTGTAATAAAAGTGTGCGCGTGTGTGTGAAAACAAGTAAAAATTAAACAAAAAGGTTTGCTGTGTCTTCACTCCCTTTTCCTCCTCCCTGTGCCTGCTGATTCAACATAGCACCAAGAACATGTCTGTGTCCCGCATAATTACCCTTTGCAGTGTTTGAAACTACACAATGCTCTTTCGGGAACCTGCACAATATTATTACAATAGATTATTTCCATACATTGTAAAAATATATATTTTCCCACACTACCTCAGCCGGGTGCAAATTGGGGGAGGGACACAACACATACAGTTGAAGTCAGAAGTTTACATACACTTAGGTTGGAGTCATTAAAATTCGTTTTTCAACCACTCCACAAATGTATTGTTAAAAAACTATAGTTCTATAGCAAGTCGGTTAAGACATCTACTTTGTGCATGACACAAGTCATTTTTCTAACAATTGTGTACAGACAGATTATTTCACTTATAATTACTTCACTGTATCAAAATTCCAGTGTGTCAGAAGTTTACATACACTAAATTGACTGTGCCTTTAAACCATCCATTTCACCCGCCTCTTCGAGTTTCTTTTTTGTGAAGAAGAAGGATGGCGGTTTACGCCCGTGCATTGATTATCGAGACCTTAATAAAATCACGGTAAAATATAGTTACCCGCTACCCTTGATAAATACAGTAATGGAGTCAATGCGCGGGGCCCGCTTCTTCACAAAATTGGATCTCAGGAGTGCGTACAATCTGGTGCGTATTAGGAGGGGTGATGAGTGGAAGACGGCATTTAGCACCACCTCAGGTCATTATGAGTACCTGGTCATGCCATATGGGTTGATGAATGCTCCATCAGTCTTCCAATCGTTTGTAGATGAGATCTTCAGGGACCTGAACGGGCAGGGTGTAGTGGTGTATATCGATGATATTTTGATATACTCTGCTACACGCGCTGAGCATGTGTCCTTGGTGCGCAAGGTGCTTGGTCGCCTGTTGGAGCATGATTTATATGTCAAGGCTGAGAAATGCTTGTTCTTCCAACAATCCATCTCCTTCCTAGGGCATCAGATTTCCACTTCAGGAGTGGAAATGGAGAGCGACCGCATTACAGCCGTGCGTAATTGGCCGACTCCAACCACGGTAAAGGAGGTGCAGCGTTTTTTAGGGTTTGCCAATTACTACCGGAGATTTATCCGGGGTTTTGGTCAGGTTGCAGCTCCCATTACCTCACTGCTAAAGGGGGGACCGGTGCGCTTGCAGTGGTCGGCCGAGGCGAATAGGGCTTTTTGTAAACTGAAGGCTCTGTTTACCTCGGCGCCTGTGTTGGCTCATCCGGATCCCTCTTTGCCATTCATAGTAGAGGTGGACGCATCCGAAGCTGGGATAGGAGCAGTGCTCTCTCAGCGTTCGGGTGTGCCACCGAAGCTTCGCCCCTGTGCTTTCTTTTCGAAGAAGCTCAGCCCGGCGGAGCGTAACTATGATGTGGGGGACCGAGAGTTGTTAGCTGTCGTAAAAGCCTTGAAGGTGTGGAGGCATTGGCTTGAGGGGGCTAATCACCCTTTTCTCATCTGGACTGACCACCGCAATCTGGAGTACATCCGGCAGGCGAAGAGACTAAATCCTCGCCAGGCAAGATGGGCCATGTTTTTCACTCGTTTTGTATTTACGCTTACTTACAGACCAGGCTCCCAGAACGTCAAGGCAGACGCATTGTCTCGGCTGTATGACACAGAGGAGCGACCCATGGATCCCACTCCCATACTCCCAGAGTCGTGTTTGGTGGCGCCAGTAGTGTGGGAGCTGGACGCGGACATTGAGCGGGCGTCACGTGCAGAGCCCTCTCCTCCTGAGTGTCCAGCTGGTCGTCTGTACGTTCCGTCTGCTGTCCGCGACCGATTGATCTATTGGGCTCACACATCACCCTCCTCTGGTCATCCCGGGATAGGTCGGACGATGCGCTGTCTTGATGGGAGGTACTGGTGGCCCACTTTAGCTAAGGACGTGAGGATTTATGTTTCCTCCTGTTCGGTGTGCGCCCAGTGCAAGGCTCCTAGACACCTGCCTAGAGGTAAGCTTTTACCTTTACCCGTTCCTCAACGGCCGTGGTCGCACCTGTCAGTGGATTTTGTGACTGATCTTCCACCTTCACAGGGTTACACCACGATCCTGGTCGTTGTGGATCGGTTCTCTAAGTCCTGTCGTCTTCTCCCTTTGCCCGGTCTCCCTACGGCCTTACAAACTGCGGAGGCTCTGTTTACACATGTTTTCCGGCATTATGGGGTGCCTGAGGATATAGTGTCTGATCGGGGTCCCCAGTTCACGTCAAGGGTCTGGAAGGCATTCATGGAACGTCTGGGGATCTCGGTTAGTCTTACCTCAGGTTTTCACCCCGAGAGTAATGGGCAGGTGGAGAGAGTTAACCAGGATGTGGGCAGGTTTCTGCGGTCCTATTGCCAGGACCGGCCAGGGGAGTGGGCGAAGTTCGTGCCCTGGGCAGAGATAGCCCAGAACTCGCTACGTCACTCCTCCACTAACCTTACCCCTTTCCAATGTGTATTAGGGTATCAGCCGGTTCTGGCTCCTTGGCATCAGAGTCAGACCGAAGCTCCTGCGGTGGACAATTGGTTTCGGCACGCTGAGGAAACTTGGGAGGCAGCCCACGTCCACCTTCAGCGTGCCATAAGGCGCCAGAAAATTGGCGCAGACCGTCGCCGCAGTGAGGCCCCGGTGTTCGTACCAGGGGACAGGGTCTGGCTCTCGACCCGAAACCTGCCCCTCCGCCTGCTCTGCCGGAAGCTGTGTCCGCGGTTTGTGGGGCCGTTTAAAGTCCTGAGGAGAGTGAACGAGGTATGTTATAGATTACAACTGCCCACTAATTACCGTATTAACCCCTCGTTCCATGTGTCTCTCCTCAGGCCGGTGGTGGCTGGCCCGCTCCAGGAGGATGAAGTGCGTGAAGTTCCTCCGCCTCCTCTAGACATCGAGGGGGTCCCGGCGTACGCTATTCGATCCATTTTGGATTCGAGACGTCGGGCGAGGGGCCTTCAGTACCTCGTGGACTGGGAGGGGTACGGGCCGGAGGAGAGATGCTGGGTTCCGGTGAAGGACGTTTTAGATCCTTCCATGTTAAAAGAATTCCACCGCCTCCATCCGGATCGCCCTGCACCTCGCCCTCCGGGTCGTCCCCGAGGCCGGTGTCGACGCGCTGCTGGAGCCGCGCGTCAGGGGGGGGGTAATGTCACGACTTCTGCCGAAGTCGTTGCCTCTCCTTGTCCGGGCGGTGTTCGGTGGTCGACTTCACCGGTCTTCTAGCCATCATCGATCCATTTTTCATTTTCTATTGGTTTTGTCTTGTCTTCCCACACACCTGTTGTCAATCCCATTCATTACCTGTTGTGTATTTAACCCTCTGTTTCCCTTCATGTGTTTGTCAGAGATTGTTCGTTGTCAAGTGTTGTGTTGATTGTGTATAGGTGTACGATGGGTCTTCGTACCCAGATTTGTTTTATGTTTTTTTTCCCGTGAGTGTTATGGAGCAGATTACTGGGACTTTAATTAAAGTACTCCATTCTACACTCTATTTGACTCTCCTGCGCCTGACTTCCACTGCCACTTATACACGCCATTGTGACACTACCCCGGGTCCGGGAGCACCCCCCCCCCCCCCCTCCCCCACACTGATTAGCATCGCTAGCATAGCGTCACAATTAAATAGTGGCATCTAAATATCATTAAATCACAAGTCCAAGACACCTAATGAAAGATACAGATCCTGTGAATAAAGCCACCATTTCAGATTTTTATAATGTTTTACAGGGAAGACACAATATGTAAATCTATTAGCTAAACACGTTAGCAAAAGACACAATTTTTTTACTCCAACAGTTTTTTCCTGCGTCAGTAGCTATCACTAATTCGACTAAATAAAAATATATATAGCCACTAACCAAGAAACAACTTCATAAGATGACAGTCTGATAACATATTTATGGTATAGCATAGTTTCTTTTTGAAAAATTTGCATTTTTCAGGTATAAATCACAGTTCTACATTGCAGCTGCAATCTGAAATAGTGCCGACGCAGCCAGAACAATTACAGAGACCAACGTCATATAACTAATTACTTGTCTTAAAACATTTCAGAAAAAATACACAGCGTACAGATATTGAAAGCCCAACATCTGGTGAATCCAAACAATATTTCTGATTTATTAAATGTTTTATAGCGAAAACAAAATGTAGCGCTAAATTAGCATAGCCACGCCAGCCAGAACCAGCTGGGCGCCCCCGACCAGTTCAGATATAGATACAGATATATGAAATAACATCGTAAATTGGGTCTTACTATTGCTGATCTTTCATCAGACTGTTGATCAAGGTGTCCTTAGTCCTGATGAGTCGTTCAATCCATTCATAATGGCAACTTTCCCTCTTCATTTAGCATATGTACTGGTCGACTGGCCAAAGTAAAAAAAGTCACAGAACGGAACACGGCAAAACTCCCGAAAAAATTCAAATAATCTGATTAAACTATATTGAAAAAACATACATTAAGATGATATGGTCACATGTATCAAACAAACTTCGAGACGGAGATAGTTTTCATCCGTAACGGCAGCAAAACAGTAGACAATTGCACCTCCAAATCGCGCGATTCAGAGAACCGGAAGTTGTCGGTCACGCCAAAGAAATAGGTCTTATTTCACGTCAGTACAAGATAAACAAAAATGTTCTCCTCTGACGTCCTCTTGACACCCAGAGGAAGACGAATGAAGTGTGTTTCGGGTCATAGGTGGCGTGACCATATATAGGCAGAGCGTTGAAGCGAGCATACACATCTTGCATTCTTCTTCTTGGTCAGGGAAAGTGCTGTCAAATGACTTCTGTTTCACTCAGAGACAAAATTGAAACGGTTTTAGAAACTATAGATTGTTTTCTATCCAATGGTATTAATTATATGCATATAGTAAGAGCAATAATTGAATAAGAGGCAGTTTAATCTGTAGAGGAAATTATGCTAATGCAAAAACATCACCCCCTGTATTCTCAAGAAGTTAATGAACCCCTGACGCAGGGATTCAGAGATATAATTATCCATAGCCACTGTCCCCGCTTGCGACAGAGGATACACATGACTCCTGGGATATGCAGCGTCTACCAGGAGATCTATCGCACAATCCCCCTGTCGATGGGGTGGTAATTGAGTCGCCTTCTTTTTACAGAAGGCGAGTGCCAAATCGGCATATTCTGGGGGAATGCGCACGGTGGAAACCTGGTCTGGACTTTCCACCGTAGTAGCACCAACGGAAACCCCTACACACCTACCTGAGCACTCTCGCGACCACCCCGTGAGAGTAGTTAACCAGGGTAGGCCTAGCACCACAGAATACGCAGGGGAATCAATAAGGAAAAGACTAATCTTCTCCTTGTGACCCTCCTGCGTTATCATAGACAAAGGTGCGGTGACCTCCCTGATAAACCCTGACCCTATTGGTCGACTATCTAAGGCATGAATAGGGAAAGGCATATCCACAGAAACAATAGGAATCCCTAAACTATGAGCTAAATTTTTATTAATGAAATTCCCAGCCGCGCCTGAATCTACTAGCGTCTTATACTGGGAATGCAAGGAAAAATCCGGAAAAGTGACAGAGACAAACATAAGTGCAGCAGAGGGCTCTGGATGAGTATGGTGCCTACTCACCTGGGGTGATGCCAGAGTGCCCTGCCTGCCTTCTCTATTCCCAGAGGAACCAACCCGGCACCGATCAGCAGTGTGATCTCTGCGATCATAGATGGTGCTCGAGTGGGTACCCCCTCCGGTCTCCCTGCGCACCATCCCTCCCAATTCCATAGATTCGGGAGAGAGAGTGCGGGAGGATGGAACAACCAGACCCCGATCTAGACGTCCCCGAGTAGCCAGCATGTTGTCCAGCCTGATGGACATATCCACCAGCTGGTCGAAGTTGAGGGTGGTGTCTCTACAGGCCAGCTCCCGACGAACGTCCTCGCGTAGACTACAACGGTAGTGGTCGATCAGGGCCCTGTCGCTCCATCCAGCGCCGGCAGCCAAGGTCCTAAACTCCAAAGCAAACTCCTGGGCACTCCTCGTCTCCTGCCTCAGATGATAGAGGAGCTCACCCGCCGTTTTTCCTTCGGGAGGATGGTCGAATACTCTCCTAAAATAAAGGGTGAACTCCTCAAAATGGTCCAACACCGCATTCTCCTCTCTATACACAGCGCTGGCCCACTCCCGGGCTTTCCCGGTGAGGCATGAGACGAGGGCGGAACTCTTCTCCCGGTCGGATGGTACTGGGGAGACCGTGGCCAGATATAAGTTCAGTTTAAGGAGGAAACCCTGGCAGCCTGCAGTATCACCGTTGTAACCCGTGGGTAGGGGTAAACGGATTTTGTTAGGTTCAGGTGGGGAAAACGCGTTAAAGGTAAATCCCCGTTGTGGCAGTGGAGGCGCTGGAGAAACTCCCTGTCTCTCCCAGCGATCCATATTCTGGACAATGCGATCCATGAGGGCGCTCAAACAGTCAATCTCCTTCGCTTGGTCTATAACGCGCTTTTCCATCTCCATGGGCGTCGTGTCCTCTCCTGCTGACTTCATATTTTAAGGGTCAGAGATTCTGTCACAATGGCGTGTATAAGTGGCAGTGGAAGTCAGGCGCAGGAGAGTCAAATAGAGTGTAGAATGGAGTACTTTAATTAAAGTCCCAGTAATCTGCTCCATAACACTCACGGGAAAAAAAACATAAAACAAATCTGGGTACGAAGACCCATCGCACACCTATACACAATCAACACAACACTTGACAACGAACAATCTCTGACAAACACATGAAGGGAAACAGAGGGTTAAATACACAACAGGTAATGAATGGGATTGACAACAGGTGTGTGGGAAGACAAGACAAAACCAATAGAAAATGAAAAATGGATCGATGATGGCTAGAAGACCGGTGAAGTCGACCGCCGAACACCGCCCGGACAAGGAGAGGCAACGACTTCGGCAGAAGTCGTGACAGGTAGGTAGGTGCTCGGTAGAGGTTAAAGGCAATGCTACCATATACTAATTTAGTGTATGTAAACTTCTGACCCACTGAGAATGTGATGAAATAAATAAAAGCCTAAATAAATTGTTCTCTACTATTATTCTGACATTACACATTATTAAAATAAAGTGGTGATCCTAACTGACCAAAGACAGGGAATTTTTATTAGGATTAAATGTCAGGAATGGTGAAAATCGAAGTTTAAATGTATTTGGCTAAGGTATATGTAAACTTCAGACAATGTGGGACAAGTGGGTGGACCGCCTTCCCCTAAATATCTTTGGATGTGTGACTCCTTACCACAATCAATGAGTATGGCAAAAATAGTCTCTGCTCAGAGGAAATAAGAAAAAAAAATAGAAATAATTTTTGCAGAGAGAGAAGGAGCGTCTTCCACTTTGGAAGATGAAGAATTTTTGGAATGAGGATCATGTCTCTGTCAATTTAGAGTTGGACAGTGAGTTGGAAGAAGAGGATGAGATTGACCGTCAGCCAAAACCAGGACCAGCCAGTCAGCAACCAGCTCATCAGCAGCCTGCAGAAGGAGAAATATGGATGTCAAAAAATTGTGAAATGGAATGGTCTTCTTGTCCAAGGATTGACTGCCAATGAGATAAGAATGCAACCAGGGCCGACACGGATGGCAGTTACTCATGTTCAGGACATAGTCTTCTTTTGAACTGTTCATCCCAGACACCATCCAGAAAATCATTATGGACTGCACTAATTTGGAGGGAAGGTGTGTTTTTGGAGAGAGATGGAAGGAGACTCATTTACATGCATACTCTTGTGTTCTTAGCCTTGCTGGTGTTTTCAGATCCCTGTGGGATGCGGAAACTGGTAGAGAACTTTAATGTGCAACAATTTCTCTGGAAAACTACCACATTATTTCCAGGATTATCTGCTTCCGTAACCGAGACAGCACAGTAGCTCGGTGGCAGAGAGACAAGCTAGCTGCAGTCAGGTCAATGTGGGACAAGTGGGTAGACCGCCTTCGCTATTTTACAAACCTGGGCCCAACGTTACTTTTGATGAGCAGCTTATGCCATTTAGGGGCCGCTGGCCCAGTACATACCGTCTAAACCCGCAAAATATGGAATCAAGATCTGGGCTCCCTCTGCTGTTTAATTATATGGGTGGAACTTGCAAGTGTATAAAGGGAAGTCTGATAGAGGAGCCCCTGAGAAGAAACAAGGGATGCGGGTTGTCCTGGACGTGACACAGGGACTTCGTGGCCACTACATCACATGCAATAACGTTACTTCGCACAAGCTGGGACAGGAGCTCCTCAAGAGGAAGCTGACGATGGTAAGAACAGTACAAAAAAACAAGCCAGAGCTCTCACTTCAGCCGTTGAATCCACGGAACAGGCCTGTCAATTCCTCAAAGTTTGTGTTTCATGACTGACACATATGTGCCAAAGAAAGGCAAAAATGTGGTACTCATGAGTATGCTGAATATGGATGGGAGAATATGTGGCCAGGAACATCAAAAAACTGAAATCATAATGGATTACAATGCCACAAAAGGAAGGGTGGACAATTTAGACAAGCTGGCAACAGCTGCAAAAGAAGAACCCTAAGCTGGCCACTTGTGATATTCTTCAATATCTTGGACATCTCGGTGTACAACACGTTTGTCATATGGATGGCATTGAACCCAGATTGGAACAGAGGGAAGCTACAGAGGAGATGGCTCTTTCTCGAGCTGCTGGGCAAGACATTGGGTAGGACCTCAAATCCAGATGAGGCAACATACCCCAAGGACCCCAGCTTCTGCAGCCATCATGAGGAGGATGCTTGTGCCCCATCCGCCCAACCCGCAGAACCAACAACTCCAATACCGGATGTAAGTGTGAGTGATGTTGCATGTGTGTCTGACTCCCCTAACTTGGCCTGCTGAACCTGAGATGTTAGTAAATGTTCATTCTAGATTGCAGCCGGTAGCAGCAAGAAGAAGCGCTGCGATGTGTGTGGACCCAAGAAGGACAGGAAGACACAGTACACATGCATCAAGTGTAGGAAATACATTTGCAACACACACAGTAAAACTCTGTCCCACAGGCATTAAAACTTCTTATGGCTGCAAGGCAAAGTGTTGAGTAGCCAGTGAAATCATGCCCATTTCAAACGGCCTCCTACTCAAATCTTGCTCGTACAATATGAATATTATTATTCTTTTTGGATAGAAAACACTTTGTAGTTTCTAAAAGAGTTGGAATTATTTCTCTGAGTGAAACAGAAGTCCTTTTGCAGCACTTTTCCTGACCAGGAAGTAAAATGTCAGAAATCGGTGCTCTTTTCAAATTGATGCCTATACATGGGCTTAACACTTAGGAGTCTGCTGACAATCTATACGCCTTCCTATTGGTGTAAAGAGGATGTCAGAGAATAAATTTTTCTGCTCATCTTGTTCTGTGGTGGGAAAAAAACTATTTATTTGTCTTGACCGTCCACTTCCGGTACTCTGGAGGAAGTGGGATGGACTTTTGTTTTGCCTTGGTAACGAACGGCTAACGTCTCCAGCTTGAATTTTTTTTGCTACATGTGACCATATCACCGTAATGTATGTTTTTTCAATATAGTTTAATCAGATTATTGAAACTTTATTCGGGAGTTTTGCCGTGTTCCGTCATCTGACTGTGTTTACGTTGGAGAAATTTATGCCACTACGCTAGTGCCAATGCTAATTGAAGAGGGACATTTGCCATTCTGAATCGAAACAACGACTCATCTGGATAGAGTACACGTTCTTCAACATTCTGATGAAAGATCAGCAAAAGTAAGACCCATTTTATGATGTTATTTCATATATCTGTCGTGCATGTGAATTGGCCGTGGGCGCCCAATTATTTCTGTCTATTTTAGCTACGCTAATATAGCGATACATTTTGTTTGCGCGGTGCACATCTTGTGAATCAAGCCAACATGTCCGATTTTTTTAATGTTTTACATGGAAGACACAATATGTAAATCTATTAGCTAACCACGTTAGCAAAAGACACCAATATTCTTACTCCATCAGTTTATGACTCCATCAGTAGCTATCACAAATTCGGCCAAATAAAGATAAAAATAGCCACTAACCAAAAAACAACCTCATCAGATGACAGTCTGATAACATATTTATTGTATAACATATGTTTTTTTCAAAAAAATTGCATATTTCAGGTATAATTCATAGTTTACATTTCAGCTACACTCAGAAATTGCACCGAAAGCAGCCATAATATTTACAGACACCAACGTCAAATACCTAATTACTCATCATAAAACATTTCTGAAAAATACATAGAGTACAGCAATTGAAAGACAGGCATCTTGTGATTCTAGACAATATTTACGATTTATTAAATGTTTTACAGCGCAAACAAAATGTAGCGTGATATTAGCATAGCCACAATAGCCAGAAACACTTGGGCGCCCACGACCAGTCAACATGCACGACAGATATTAGAAATAGCATCATAAAATATTTCTTACTTTTGGTGATCTTCCGTCAGAATGTTGGATAAGGTGTCCTTTGTCCAGAACAGTCGTTGTTTTGATCTGGAACGACAAATATCCCTCTTCATTTAGCATGGGCACTTGCCAAGTGGGACGGATCACTCCAAAGTCAACAAAGTTAGAGAACGGAACACGGCAAAACTCCCGAAAAAATTTCAATAATCTGATTAAACTATATTGAAAAAACATACGTTACGATGATATGGTGACATGTATCAAATAAAATCTAAGACGGAGATGTTCGTCGTTCATAACGACAGGTAAACAGAAGCCATATCCATGTCCTCTTTCGCGCGCTCCAGAAACAGGATATGGACGGTCACGTCAAACAAAGACCTTTTATTCCACCTCAGACCAAGATAGACACGAAATTTCTTCTCTCACCGCATCTTGACAACCAGGGGAAGGCGTAGGAAGTGTTTGTAGACTATTACGTATCACGCCCATGTATAGGCATGCAGTTGAACAGAGCATCGATTTCTGACATTTCACTTCCTGGTCAGGAAAAGTGCTGCAGAAGGAGTTCTGTTTCACTCAGAGAAATAATTCAAACGGTTTTAGAAACTAGAGAGTGTTTTCTATCCAATTGTAATAACACTATGCATATTGTACGAGCAAGAATTGAGTACGACGCCATTTGAAATGGGCACATTTTATCTGGCTACTCAATACGCCCCCTGCAGCCATAACAGGTTAATGGGTGCATGCTTATTAGTAACTGGAATAGCTTTCCACCATTAGCTCGGACAAATTGAAAACCCTAGTCATTGGCGACTCCATTACCTGCAGTATTAGACTTAAAACGAATCACCCAGCGATCATACACTGTTTACCAGGGGGCAGGGCTACCGACGTTAACCTGTTAAGGCTGGGGGCGCTGTTGTCACTATTTATGGTAATCGTGTAATTTTTGAAACGGCTTCCTACAAAATTCTTGATCGTACAATATGCATATTATTATTATTATTGGATAGAAAACAGTCTATAGTTTCTATAGGAGTTGAAATTTTGTCTCTAAGTGGAACAGAACCCATTCTACAGCAATTTCCCTGACATGGAGTCAGATTTCAGAAATTTTGGCCACTGTTCTGGAGTCAGTTTTAAGGCCAATGTTATTCCTATGAGTATACGGACACTGCTTACGTCTTCCCCTGGATGCCTTTACGTGATGACGATTTGAATGGGGTCGATTGCGCAATCACAGGCACTATAAATTAAAAAACCCTGTAGGTAGGAGCTCCTTTCCAGCTGCGTCATGCGCGTGGAGGACATCGACCTGCTATTTTTCCAAGCGTTAGTTTAGCCTGTTATATTTCTCCGGTCATGTTTTTACTCGTTATAGGAGTTAAAAACATCATAAGGTAGTTAATTTAAAGCGTTTTATAGCAATTTATATCCGTTTAGTGCGATTTTGGGACATTTATTTCTGAAACGCTGTGAATCGCTGGGCACGCTTCCAGTTCATCCCGAACGCAGTTGGCATTTCCACATGGCAAGAGGACAGCTTTCCACCAAAAGACGATTAGACCCAAGAAAGGATCCTTTGCCCAAGATACTGATGGAAGAACAGCTCAAAGTAGGAAATTTTTATTATGATAAATCGTGTTTCTGTCGAAAAATGTTAGTGGCTTAGGACGCCATGTTTTTTGACGTAGCTTCGCTTGGCGCAAACTGTATTGAAAAGTAAGGATAATTTAAAAAATGTAATTCCGCGATTGTATTAAGAATTAAATTGTCTATCAATCGCTGTCCACCCTATATTTTTTAGTCACGTTTATGAGTATTTATGTATACGAGTAGATCACTGTCTAATATGGCGCACGGACATTTTCTCACCAGCTGGGCTACTTTTGTCATTGTGTAACCATGATTTTGGTGGCTAAATATGCACATTTTCGAACAAACTGTATATGTATGTTGTAATGTGATGTTTACAGGGGTGTCATCTGAAGAATTCTGAGAAGGTTAGTGAAAAAAATAATATATTTTGGCGATGTTTACGTTATCGCTCTCTTTGGCTAGAATCAATGCTGGGGTAATGTTTGCACATGTGCTATGCTAATATAACGATTTATTGTGTTTTCGCTGTAAGACACTTAGAAAATCTGAAATATTGTCTGTATTCACAGGATCTGTGTCTTTCGATTCGTGTATGCTGTGTATTTTTACGAAATGTTTGATGATTAGTAGTTAGGTAAACACGTTGCTCATTGTAATTATTCTAGTCCATTTGTGACGGTGGGTGCAATTGTAAACTATGCCATCTACCTGAAATATGCACATTTTTCTAACAAAACCTATCCCATACTATAAATATGTTATCAGACTGTCATCTGATGAGTTTTTTTCTTGGTTAGGGGCTATAAATATCTTAGTTTAGCCGAATTGGTGATAGCTACTGGTGTTGGTGGACAAATAAAAGATGGTGGATTATGCTAATGTGTTTTTAGGTAATAGATTTACATCTTTACATATTGTGTCTTCCCTGTAAAACATTTTAAAAATCGGACATGTTGGCTGGATTCACAAGATCTGTGTCTTTCATTAGCTGTATTGGACTTTAATGTGTGAAAGTTAAATATTTAAAAAATATATTTTTTTTGAATTTCGCGGCTCTGCCTTTTCAGTGGGGGTGGGGGGGGTGTGCCGCGAGCGGCACCCTAGTCCTAGACAGGTTAAGGCTAATCTGAAGATGTTGCTGGCTAAAGCTAAAACTGGCGAGTGTAGAGAGTATAAAGATTTTTTTATCCACGTCGGCACCAACGATGTTAGGATGAAACAGTCAGAGGTCACCAAGCGCAACATAGCTTCAGCGTGTAAATCAGCTAGAAAGATCTGTCGGCATCAAGTAATTGTCTCTGGCCCCTTCCCAGTTAGGGGGAGTGATGAGCTGTACAGCAGAGTCTCACAACTCAATCGCTGGTTGAAAACAGTTTTCTGCCCCTCCCAAAAGATAGAATTTGTAGATAATTGGCCCTCTTCCTGGGACTCACCCACAAACAGGACCAAGCCTGGCCTGCTGAAGAGTGACGGACTCCATCCTAGCTGGAGGGGTGCTTTCATCTTATCTATCAACATAGACAGGGCTCTAACCCCTCTAGCTCCACAATGAAATAGGGTGCAGGCCAGGCAGCAGGCTGTTAGCCAACCTGCCAGCTTAGTGGAGTCTGCCACTAGCATAGTCAGTGTAGTCAGCTCAGCTATCCCCATTGAGACTGTGTCTGTGCCTCGACATAGGTTGGGCAAAACTAAACATGGCGGTGTTCGCCTTAGCAATCTCACTAGGATAAAGACCTCCTCCATTCCTGCCATTATTGAAAGAGATCGTGATACCTCAAATCTCAAAATAGGGCTACTTAATGTTAGATCCCTCACTTCAAAGGCAGTTATAGTCAATGAACTAATCACTGATCATAATCTTGATGTGATTGGCGTGACTGAAACATGGCTTAAGCCTGATGAATTTACTGTGTTAAATGAGGCCTCACCTCCTGGTTACACTAGTGACCATATCCTCCGTGCATCCCGCAAAGGCGGAGGTGTTGCTAACATTGACGATAGCAAATTTCAATTTACAAAAAAAAAAAAATGACGTTTTCGTCTTTTGAGCTTCTAGTCATGAAATCTATGCAGCCTACTCAATCACTTTTTATAGCTACTGTTTACAGGCCTCCTGGGCCATGGACAGCGTTCCTCACTGATTTCCCTGAATTCCTATCGGACCTTGTAATCATAGCAGATAATATTCAAATTTTTGGGGGATTTTAATATTCATATGGAAAAGTCCACAGACCCACTCCAAAAGGCTTTTGGAGCCATCATCGACTCAGTGGGTTTTGTCCAACATGTCTCTGGACCTACTCACTGCCACAGTCATACTCTGGACCTAGTTTTGTCCCATGGAATAAATGTTGTGGATCTTAATGTTTTTCCTCATAATCCTGGACTATCGGACCACCATTTTATTACGTTTGCAATCGCAACAAATAATCTGCTCAGACCCCAACCAAGGAGCATCAAAAGTCGTGCTATAAATTCTCAGACAACACAAAGATTTCTTGATGCCCTTCCAGACTCCTTCTGCCTACCCAAGGACGTCAGAGGATAAAAATCAGTTACCCTTTTCTCAATAGGGGGTGCTGTTTGCACTTTGTAATAATTTCGTTCCCAAATTAACCACCTAACAGAGGAACTCAATTTAACATTGCGCAATACCCTAGATGCAGTTGCACCCCTAAAAACTAAACACATTTGTCATAAGAAACTAGCTCCCTGGTATACAGAAAATACCCGAGCGCTGAAGCAAGCTTCCAGAAAATTGGAACGGAAATGGCGCCACACTAAACTGGAAGTCTTCCGACTAGCTTGGAAAGACAGTACCGTGCAGTATCGAAGAGCCCTCACTGCTGCTCGATCATCCTACTTTTCCAACTTAATTGAGGAAAATTAGAACAATCCAACATTTATTTTTGATACTGTTGCAAAGCTAACTAAAAAGCAGCATTCCCCAAGTGAGGATGGCTTTCACTTCAGCAGTAATAAATTCATGAACTTCTTTGAGGAAAAGATCATGATCATTAGAAAGCAAATTACGGACTCCGCTTTAAATCTGCGTATTCCTCCAAAGCTTAGCTGTCCTGAGTCTGCACAACTCTGCCAGGACCTAGGATCAAGAGAGACACTTAAGTGTTTTAGTACTATATCTCTTGACACAATGATGAAAATAATCATGGCCTCTAAACCTTCAAGCTGCATACTGGATCCTATTCCAACTAAACTACTGAAAGAGCTGCTTCATGTGCTTGGCCCTCCTATGTTGAACATAATAAACGGCTCTCTATCCACCGGATGTATACCAAACTCACTAAAAGTGGCAGTAATAAAGCCTCTCTTGAAAAAGCCAAACCTTGACCCGGAAAATATAAAAAACTATCGGCCTATATCGAATCTTCCATTCCTCTCAAAAAAAATTGAAAAAGCTATTGCGCAGCAACTCACTGCCTTCCTGAAGACAAACAATGTACACGAAATGCTTCAGTCTGGTTTTAGACCCCATCATAGCACTGAGACTGCACTTGTGAAGGTGGTAAATTACCTTTTAATGGCGTCAGACCGAGGCTCTGCATCTGTCCTCGTGCTACTAGACCTTAGTGCTGCCTTTGATACCATCGATCACTACATTCTTTTGGAGAGACTGGAAACCCAAATTGGTCGACACGGACAAGTTCTGGCCTGGTTTAGATCTTATCTGTCGGAAAGATATCAGTTTGTCTCTGTGAATGGTTTGTCCTCTGACAAATCAACTGTACATTTCGGTGTTCCTCAAGGTTCCGTTTTAGGACCACTATTGTTTTCACTATATATTTTACCTCTTGGGGATGTTATTCGAAAACATAATGTTAACTTTCACTGCTATGCGGATGACACACAGCTGTACATTTCAATGAAACATGGTCAAGCCCCAAAATTGACCTCGCTAGAAGCCTGTGTTTCAGGCATAAGGAAGTGGATGGCTGAAAACGTTCTACTTTTAAACTCGGACAAAACAGAGATGCTTGTTCTAGGTCCCAAGAAACAAAGAGATATTCTGTTAAATCTGACAATTAATCTTGATGGTTGTAAAGTCGTCTCAAATAAAACTGTGAAGGACCTCGGCGTTACTCTGGACCCTGATCTCTCTTTTGACGAACATATCAAGACAGTTTCAAGGACAGCTTTTTTCCATCTACGTAACATTGCAAAAATCTGAAATTTTCTGTCCAAAAATGATGCAGAAAAATTTATCCATGCTTTTGTTACTTCTAGGTTAGACTACTGCAATGCTCTACTTTCCGGCTACCCGGATAAAGCACTAGATAAACTTCAGTTAGTGCTAAATAGGGCTGCTAGAATCCTGACTAGAGCCAAGAAATTTGATCATATTACTCCAGTGCTAGCTTCCCTACACTGACTTCCTGTTAAGGCAAGGGCTGATTTCAAAGTTTTACTGTTAACCTATAAAGCGTTACATGGGCTTGCTCCTACCTATCTTTCCGAGTTGGTCCTGCCGTATATACCTATACGTACACTACGGTCACAAGACACAGGCCTCCTAATTGTCCCTAGAATTTCTAAGCAAACAGCTGGAGGCAGGGCTTTCTCCTGTAGATCTCCATTTTTATGGAATAGTCTGCCTACCCATGTGAGAGACGCAGACTCGGTCTCAACCTTTAAGTCTTTACTGAAGACTTATCTCTTCAGTAGGTCATATGATTGAGTGTAATCTGGCCCAGGAGTGTGAAGGTGAACGGAAAGGCTCTGGAGCAATGAACCGCCCTTGCTGTCTCTGCCTGGCCGATTCCCCTCTCTCCACTGGGATTCTCTGCCTCTAACCCTATTACAGGGGCTGAGTCACTGGCTTACTGGTGCTCTTTCATGTCGTCCCTAGGAGGGGTGCGTCACTTGAGTGAGTTGAGTTACTGACGTGGTCTTCCTGTCTGGGTTGGCGCCCCCCCTTGGTTTGTGCTGTGGTGGAGATCTTTGTGGGCTATACTCAGCCTTGTCTCAGGATGGTAAGTTGGTGGTTGAAGATATCCCTCTATTGGTGTGGGGGCTGTGCTTTGGCAAAGTGGGTGGGGTTATATCCTTCCTGTTTGGCCCTGTCCGGGGGTATCATCGGATGGGGCCACAGTGTCTCCTGACCCCTCCTGTCTCAGCCTCCAGTATTTATGCTGCAGTAGTTTATGTGTCGGGGGGCTAGGGTCAGTTGGTTATATCTGGAGTACTTCTCCTGTCTTATCCGGTGTCCTGTGTGAATTTAAGTATGCTCTCTCTAATTCTCTCCTTCTCTCTCTCGGAGGACCTGAGCCCTAGGACCATGCGTCAGGACTACCGGGCATGATGACTCCTTGCTGTCCCCAGTCCACTTGGCCTTGCTGCTGTTCCAGTTTCAACTGTTCTGCCTGCGGCTATGGAACCCTGACCTGTCCACCGGACGTGCTACCTGTCCCAGACCTGCTGTTTTCAACTCTCTAGAGACCGCAGGAGCGGTAGAGATACTCTTAATGATCGGCTATGAAACGCCAACTGACATTTACTCCTGATTATTATTTGACCATGCTGGTCATTTATGAACATTTGAACATTTTGGCCATGTTCTGTTATAATCTACACCCGGCACAGCCAGAAGAGGACGGGCCACCCCTCATAGCCTGGATCCTCTCTAGGTTTCCTCCTAGGTTTTGGCCTTTCCTAGCCACCGTGCTTCTACACCTGCATTGCTTGCTGTTTGGGGTTTTAGGCTGGGTTTCTGTACAGCACTTCGAGATATTAGCTGATGTACGAAGGGCTATATGAAATAAACTTGATTTGATTTGAATAATCAATTCCATAAATTTGTCAAGTGCAACGTCTGGTTGATCCTCATTACACACCACAGACCAACAAATATTGTTTACCTTAACAACATTTACCTTACCTTAACTACAAAAGATATTGTATGACCTCGTATATACTATATTAGGCCCAGCCTTTGACCTTTTATTTTCCTAGATATAGCTACTATATTGTGATCACTACATCTGAAGGATAGGGATACAGTAGTATAGCATTAGTACAGATGTGATCAATACATGTTG
Organism: Salvelinus fontinalis; assembly: GCF_029448725.1. Classification (NCBI taxonomy): domain Eukaryota; kingdom Metazoa; phylum Chordata; class Actinopteri; order Salmoniformes; family Salmonidae; genus Salvelinus; species Salvelinus fontinalis. The sequence continues at coordinate 19,859,546 of NC_074675.1, read as the reverse complement.
ATTTTCATTCCTGTGCTGTTTATAACTTTCCTGGTAGGTTGACCTGCACCAGGTTGCAGGCACTGGTTACAGTTTTTAACTTTTTCTTGAGTGGGCAACTTGATGAAAGCCAGTCTATTTAAATCACCCAGATAATATACCTCTGTTGATATCACATACATTATCAGGCATTTTACCCATGTTATCCAGATACTGACTGTTAGCACTTGGTGGTCTATAGCAGCTTCCCACAATGGGCTTTATGTGAGGCAGATGAACCTGTAGCCATATATAATATTTCAACAGTATTTAACATGAGATCCTCTCTAAGCTTTACAGGAATGTGGTTCTAAATATAAAACAGCAACACCTCCACCATTGTCAGTCCTGTCTTTTCTATAGATGTTATAACCATATACTGCTACCACTGTATCAAAGGTATTATCTAAGTGAGTTTCAGAGAGAGTCGGAATATGAATGTTATCCATTACAAGCCAATTCTTAATTTTATTAACCTTATTTCTTAACCTGTCTAGGATCAGCGTGGCGCTAGCGGCACACCCCCCCCCCCCCCCCCCCCACTGAAAAACCAGTGCCGCGAAATTCAAAAAATATTTTTTTTAAATATTTAACTTTCACACATTAAAGTCCAATACAGCTAATGAAAGACACAGATCTTGTGAATCCAGTCAACATGTCCGATTTTTAAAATGTTTTACAGGGAAGACACAATATGTAAAGATGTACATCTATTACCTAAAAACACATTAGCATAATCCACCATCTTTTATTTGTCCACCAACACCAGTAGCCATCACCAATTCGGCTAAACTAAGATATTTATAGCCCCTAACCAACAAAAAAACTCATTAGATGACAGTCTGATAACATATTTATGGTATGGGATAGGTTTTGTTAGAAAAAAGTGCATATTTCAGGTAGATGGCATAGGTTACAATTCCACCCACCGTCACAAATGGACTAGAAAAACTACTTAGAGCAACGTGTTTACCTACTTACTAATCATCAAACATTTCGTAAAAATACACAGCATACACGAATCGAAAGACACAGATCCTGTGAATACAGACAATATTTCAGATTTTCTAAGTGTCTTACAGCGAAAACACAATAAATCGTTATATTAGCGTAGCACATAGCACATAGCAGCCCAGCATTGATTCTAGCCAAAGTGAGCGATAAAAGTCAACATCGCCAAAAGATATTAATTTTTTCACTAACCTTCTCAGAATTCTTCCGATGACACTCCTGTAACATCATATTACACATTCCATATAGAGTTTGATCGCAAATGTTTATATTTAGCCACCAAAATCATGGTTAGACAATGTGAAATGTAGACAAGCTGGTCAGAAAAAGTCCTTGCGCCACTTAGACAGTGATCTACTCTTATACATAAATACTCATAAACGTGACTAAAAAATATAGGGTGGACAGGGATTGATAGACAATTTAATTCTTAATACAATTGCGGAATAACATTTTTTAATTTATCCTTACTTTTCAATACAGTTTGCGCCTAGCGAAGCTACGTCATAAAACATGGCGTCCTAAGCCACTAAAATGTTTCGACAGAAACACGATTTATCATAATAAAAATGTCCTACCTTGAGCTGTTCTTCCATCAGTATCTTGGGCAAAGGATCCTTTCTTGAGAGCAATCGTCTTTTGGTGGAAAGCTGTCCTCTTGCCATGTGGAAATGCCTACTGCGTTCGGGATGAACTGAAAAGCGTGCCCAACTATTCACATCGTTGCAAAAATAAATGTCCCAAAATCGCACTAAACGGATATAAATTGCTATAAAACGCTTTAAATTAACTACCTTATGATGTTTTTAACTCCCATAACGAGTAGAAACATGACCCGAGTAATATTACCCCCTTCACTAATGCTTGGAACAGGAGCGGGCCGGTGTCCTCTAGGCGCATGACGCAGCTCCAAAAGAATGACTAGCTTCAGGGTTTTTTCATTTGTGGGGCCTGTGAACGCGCAATCGACCCCATTGGAATCGTCATCACGTAAAGGCATCCAGGGGAAGACGTAAGAAGTGTCCGTACAGTCATAGCAATATCAGTGCCTTTTTAACTGACTTCAGAACAGTGGCCAACATTTCTGAAATCTGAATCCATGTCAGGGAAATTGCTGTAGAATGGGCTCTGTTCCACTTAGAGACAAAATTTCAACTCCTATAGAAACTATAGACTGTTTTCTATCCAATAATAATAATAAAATGCATATTGTACGATCAAGGATTTTGTGGGAAGCCGTTTCAAAAATTACCAAATTAGCATAAATAGTCTAAACAGCGCCCCCATCCCCAACAGGTTAAGCTACAAATGTTAACGTGAGCAATTTTTTGCACTTTTCTGGGATTTCTGATTGTTTTCATTGCTTTACTGGGAAGCTTAGCAGAAGTAGATATGCTTATGTTATTTATGTTAGTGCAGGGTGAGCTGCACAGAGTGGATTTCCTACTAGGTCACACCACCTCAGTGCTAAGAGTATAACCCGGGTTCATAGGCACATGATTACTGTATACAATAGCTGTAGGATCAGCAGAGGCATTCAGGGCAGTTAGAGGGACATCAATTAGGTTACTTACATTGTGTCCACCAACGCTGCTGGTATAATGTACATTTTCTGAAGAATTATGATAACTCAGCGACACAATGATAGAGATTAATTTAGCTGGGCTTTGGTCGTTGATAAGTCAGTCTCAACATAGCCTTATAACGCTGTGAAAGGATACAGGAAGCAACATTATTAATGTGGATCCCATCCTACTTATAAAATGTTTTGTTTCCAAAAGGGATTGAAATTGTCAACAGAAGTTACACCCATTGAGCTGCGATCCTATAATCCTCGGCAAGCAAACTTGGAAGTCCAAGTGATCCAGTTTTCCCAAAACAAAGCGTAGTAGATACAGCTCCGACAGCGCTGGAACTGTTCATTTACTTCTCCAGACAGAGGTCTACATTGAAAAACTAATCTGGGACTAACTTTGTTAGCTTGATGGCTATCAGCTTAGCTAGTCAGATAACCTTATCGGCTCTGTCAAGCAGAATTCCGGAACAAGAAATAGCGGTCCTAGCAATTTGCTAATGCTAACTGCTTTGCAGAATCCATGCAAAACAAGTAAAGTATTTATATTTAAAACGAGTGTTTCCGGCTTACAGTGTTCAGCAGTTCACTCTGATGACGTCATGAAGACAATGCGAGCACCAACTGGAAAATGCTATAGTGGGACACTATAGGTTAGTGAACATTACCGAGATCAGCCACAGTAAGTTACTTTGAACGTTACAATAACTACTTGCAGCAACTGTATTTATGTAAATTATTGAAAAATCAACATGAACCTGGTGAATGGTAGAATGGCGCCGGAAGGGATGGCTGCCGTTTTACGGGCTCCTAATCAACTGTGCTATTTAAAAAAAAATTGCAATGTTTAACTTTTTTTGAATGTTAGGATTTTATTAGTTTTTTCTTTCGTTTATTTAGTAAATATTTTCGTAACTCTTTCTTGAACTGCATTATTGGTTAAGGGCTCCCGAGTGGCACAGCGGTCTAAGACACCGCATCTCAGTGCATCTATGACTCGAGTGTTAATTGCTAAATTGTAATTACTTCGCCACTATGGCCTATTTATTGCCTTATTTCCTTACTTCATTTGCACACACTGTATACAGATTTTTCTATTGTGTTATTGACTGTATGTTTGTTTATCCCATGTGTAACTCTGTGTTGTTGTTTTTGCCACACTGCTTTGCTTTATCTTGGCCAGGTCACAGTTGTAAATGAGAACTTAAATAAAGGTGAAATAAAAAAGAGGCGTCACTACAGTCCCTGGTTTGAATCCAGGCTGTATCACATCTGGCAGTGATTGGGAGTCCATTAGGGCAGTGCACAATTGGACCAGCGTCGTCTGGGTTTGGCCGGGGTAGGCCGTCATTGTAAATAAGAATATGTTCTTAACTGACTTGCCTAGTTAAATAAAGGTTTAAAACAAGGGCTTGTAAGTAAACATTTCACGGTGAGATCTACACCTGTTGTATTCGGCGCATGTGACAAATAAAGTTTGATACAGTGCAGCTTTTGATTGTCACAAGTACTTACAAATGATTGTATAACAGGGTTTGGACAAATTAGGTGCTCAACCCTCAACAACATAATGATAAAAACGCTTAGACTGGTTCTTCACTTCCACTAGTGGTTGGCACATATACAACACATTTTGAACCATGCCCCAAAATATGCTTATGAGCAGTGCCTGCACATTACCCCCAACCATACAGAGTGACCCCGAGGGAATGTACAGTGCATTCGGAAAGAATTCAGACCCCTTGACTTTATCCACATTGTTACATTAGAGCCTAAAATTGATGAAGAAAAAAACAATTCAGAAAATACCGCACAATGTCAAAGCAAAAACAGGTTTTTAGAAATGTTTGCAAATGTATTAAACATAAAAAACAGATACCTTATTTAGATAAGTTGTCACGCCCTGACCTGAGAGAGCCTTTTTATGTCTCTATTTGATTTGGTCAGGGTGTGATTTGGGATGGGAATTCTATGTTTGGTTTTTCTATGATTTTGTATTTCTATGTTTTGACCGGGTATGGTTCTCAATCAGGGACAGCTGTCTATCGTTGTCTCTGATTGGGAACCATACTTAACCTGTTGGGGATGGGGGCGCTGTTTAGACTACTTATGCTAATTTGGCTAATTTTTTAAACGGCTTCCCACAAAATCCTTGATCGTACAATATGCATATTATTATTATTATTGGATAGAAAACAGTCTATAGTTTCTATAGGAGTTGAAATTTTGTCTCTAAGTGGAACAGAGCCCATTCTACAGCAATTTCCCTGACATGGAGTCAGATTTGAGAAATGTTGGCCACTCTTCTGAAGTCATTTAAAAGGGCACTGTCGTTGCTATGACTATACGGACACTTCTTACGTCTTCCCCTGGATGCCTTTACGTGATGACGATTCCAACGGGGTCGATTGCGCGTTCACAGGCCCTACAAATGAAAAAAACCTTTAGCTAGCAAGTCTTTTCTTGCTGCGTAACGCGCGTGGAAGACACCGACCCTCTCCTGTTCCAAGCGTTAGTTTAGCCTGTTATATTTCTCCGGTCATCTTTTCACTCGTTATAGGAGTTACAAACATCATAAAGTAGTTAATTTAAAGCGTTTTATAGCAATTTATATCCGTTTAGTGCGATTTTGGGACATTTATTTTTGCAACGATGTGAAAAGTTGGGCACGCTTTTCAGTTCATCCCGAACGCAGTTGACATTTCCACATGGCAAGAGGACAGCTTTCCACCAAAAGACGATTTCTCCCAAGAAAGGATCCTTTGCCCAAGATACTGATGGAAGAACAGCTCAAGGTAGGACATTTTTATTATGATAAATCGTGTTTCTGTCGAAACATTTTAGTGGCTTAGGACGCCATGTTTTTTGACGTAGCTTCGCTTGGCGCAAACTGTATTGAAAAGTAAGGATAAATTAAATGTAATAACGCAATTGTATTAAGAATTAAATTGTCTATCAATCCCTGTCCACCCTATATTTTTTAGTCACGTTTATGAGTATTTATGTATAAGAGTAGATCACTGTCTAAGTGGCGCAAGGACATTTTCTGACCAGCTGAGCTACATTTCACATTGTCTAACCATGATTTTGGTGGCTAAATATAAACATTTTCGATCAAACTGTATATGCATGTTGTAATGTGATGTTACAGGAGTGTCATCGGAAGAATTCTGAGAAGGTTAGTGAAAAAATTAATATCTTTTGGCGATGTTGACTTTTATCGCTCACTTTGGCTAGAATCAATGCTGGGCTGCTAATTGCTATGTGCTAAGCTAATATAACGATTTATTGTGTTTTCGCTGTAAGACACTTAGAAAATCTGAAATATTGTCTGTATTCACAGGATCTGTGTCTTTCGATTCGTGTATGCTGTGTATTTTTACGAAATGTTTGATGATTAGTAGTTAGGTAAACACGTTGCTCATTGTAATTATTCTAGTCCATTTGTGATGGTGGGTGCAATTGTAAACTATGCCATCTACCTGAAATATGCACTTTTTTCTAACAAAACCTATCCCATACCATAAATATGTTATCAGACTGTCATCTAATGAGTTTTTTTGTTGGTTAGGGGCTATAAATATCTTAGTTTAGCCGAATTGGTGATGGCTACTGGTGTTGGTGGACAAATAAAAGATGGTGGATTATGCTAATGTGTTTTTAGGTAATAGATGTACATCTTTACATATTGTGTCTTCCCTGTAAAACATTTTAAAAATCGGAAATGTTGACTGGATTCACAAGATCTGTGTCTTTCATTAGCTGTATTGGACTTTAATGTGTGAAAGTTAAATATTTTAAAAAAATATTTTTTTTGAATTTCGCGGCACTGGTTTTTCAGTGGGGGGGGGGGGGGTGTGCCGCTAGCGCCACGCTGATCCTAGACAGGTTATGTAGCCCTTTTCGCTCCTTTCTTTGTGGGAGGTTAACTTTATTATTATTATTATATGCATATAATAGAAGATTTGGATAGAAACACTCCAAAGTTTCTAAAACTGTTAAAATAATGTCTGTGAGTATAACATAATGTCACGATCGTGTGGCGGATTGATGGACCAAAACGCAGCTTTTGGAAAGTAAGCCATCTTCTTTTATTTTTTAAAGATGACGAAAAATAAACACGACACGAAACACTTTAACAAAACGAACAAAACAACAAACGACCGTGAAGCTAAATAACGTTGTGCACTTACACACACTGGCTACAAACGTTCTGACATAGACAATTACTCACAACCAATGAGAGCCTATGGCTACCCTAAATAAGGCTCCCAATCAGAGACAACCGAAATCAGCTGTCTCTAATTGGGAACTCATTCAGGCAACCATAGACTCTCCTAGACAACTAAACATACATAGACAACACTAGACACATGTACTCCACACAAACCCATATACTATACCCAACAACCCCTTTACCATAAAAACACCCAAAACCAACAAAACACAAACATTCCCCATGTCACACCCTGACCTAACTAAAATAATAAAGAAAACAAAGAATACTAAGGCCAGGGCGTGACATAACCCCCCCCTTAAGGTGCGAACTCCGGGCGCACCATTACACAGTCTAGGGGAGGGTCTGGGTGGGCTTCCATCCACGGTGGCGGCTCCGGCTCTGGTCGTGGTCCCCACGTCACCACAGTCCCTAACCACCTCCTTAGCTTCTTCAAAATGACCCCTCTCCACATTAACCCCATTGCATTAAGGGGCAGTTCCGGACTAAGGGGCAGCTCCGGACTAAGGGCCAGTACCAGGGTAAGGGGCAGTTTCAGGGTCAAGGGCAGTACCAGGGTAAGGGGCAGTACCAGGGTAAGGGGCAGCACCAGGGTAAGGGGCAGCACCAGGGTAAGGGGCAGCACCAGGGTAAGGGGCAGTACCAGGGTAAGGGGCAGCACCAGGGTAAGGGGCAGCACCAGGGTAAGGGGCAGCACCAGGGTAAGGGGCAGCACCAGGGTAAGGGGCAGCACCAGGGTAAGGGGCAGCTCCGGACTGAGGAATGGCAGCTCCGGACTGAGGAATGGCAGCTCCGGACTGAGGGACTGCAGCTCCGGACTGAGGGACGGCCCATGGCTAGCTGACGGATCTGGCTGCTCATGGCTGGCTGACGGATCTGGCTGCTCATGGCTAGCTGACGGATCTGGCTGCTCATGGCTAGCTGACGGATCTGGCTGCTCATGGCTGGCTGACGGATCTGGCTGCTCATGGCTGGCTGACGGATCTGGCTGCTCATGGCTGGCTGACGGATCTGGCTGCTCATGGCTAGCTGACGGATCTGGCTGCTCATGGCTAGCTGACGGATCCGGCTGCTCATGGCTAGCTGACGGATCCTGCTGCTCATGGCTAGCTGACGGATCTGGCTGCTCATGGCTAGCTGACGGATCTGGCTGCTCATGGCTAGCTGACGGATCTGGCTGCTCATGGCTAGCTGACGGATCTGGCTGCTCATGGCTGGCTGACGGATCTGGCTGCTCATGGCTGGCTGACGGATCTGGCTGCTCATGGCTAGCTGACGGATCTGGCTGCTCATGGCTGGCTGACGGATCTGGCTGCTCATGGCTGGCTGACTGATCTGGCAGATCCTGTCTGGTTGGCGGCTCTGGCAGATCCTGTCTGGTTGGCGGCTCTGGCAGATCCTGTCTGGTTGGCGGCTCTGGCAGATCCTGTCTGGTTGGCGGCTCTGGCAGATCCTGTCTGACGGACGGCTCTAGCGGCTCCTGTCTGGCTGGCGGCTCTAGCGGCTCCTGTCTGGCGGACGGCTCAGTAGGCTCATGACAGACGGGCGGCTTTGCAGGCTCATGGCAGACGGGCGGCTTTGCAGGCTCATTGCAGACGGATGGCTCAGATGGCGCTGGGGAGACGGATGGCTCAGATGGCGCTGGGGAGACGGATGGCTCAGATGTCGCTGGGGAGACGGATGGCTCAGATGGCGCTTGGCAGACGGGCAGTTCAGTCATCGCTGTGCAGACGGCAGATTCCTGCCGGCTGAGGCGCACTGTAGGCCTGGTGCGTGGTGCCGGGACTGGTGGCACCGGGCTGGGGACACGCATCTCAGGGCTAGTGCGGGGAGCAGCAACAGGACGCATAGGACTCTGGGGACACACAGGAGGCTTGGTGCGTGGTTTAGACACTGGTGGTAAAGGGCTGGAGACACGCACCATATAGCTAGTGCGTGGAGGAGGCACTGGTGGTACTGGGTTGGGGCGGGGAGGTGGCGCCGGAAATACCGGACCGTGCAGGCGTACTGGCTCCCTTGAACGCCGAGCCTGCCCAACCTTACCTGGTTGTATGCTCCCCGTCGCCTGACCAGTGCGGGGAGGTGGAATAACCCGCACCGGCCTATGTAGGCGAACCGGGGACACCATGCGTAAGGCTGGTGCCATGTACGCCGGCCCGAGGAGACGCACTGGTGACCAGATGCGTTGGGCCGGCTTCATGACATACGGCTCAACGCTCAGTCTAGCCCGGCCGATACGTGGAGCTGAAATGTACCGAACCGGGCTATGCACGCGTACAGGAGACACCGTGCGCTCTACTGCGTAACACGGTGTCTGCCCGTACTCCCGCTCTCCACGGTAAGTACAGGGAGTAGGCGCAGGTTTCCTACCTGACTTCGCCACGCTCCCTTTAAGGCCCCCCCCAAGAAATTTTTGGGTTGTACTCACGGGTCTCCAGCCTTGTCTCCGTGCTGCCTCCTCATATCGCCTCCTCTCGGCTTTAGCTGCCTCCAGCTCTTCACGAGGAAGGCGATATTCTCCCGGTTGAGCCCACGGCCCCTTACCATCCAGTATCTCCTCCCATGTCCATGAATCCTGTGTAGGTAGGTCCTGTTGCCGCTTTCCATGCCGCTTGGTCCTATGGTGGGTAATTCTGTCACGATCGTGTGGCGGATTGATGGACCAAAACGCAGCTTTTGGAAAGTAAGCCATCTTCTTTTATTTTTTAAAGATGACGAAAAATAAACACGACACGAAACACTTTAACAAAACGAACAAAACAACAAACGACCGTGAAGCTAAATAACGTTGTGCACTTACACACACTGGCTACAAACGTTCTGACATAGACAATTACTCACAACCAATGAGAGCCTATGGCTACCCTAAATAAGGCTCCCAATCAGAGACAACCGAAATCAGCTGTCTCTAATTGGGAACTCATTCAGGCAACCATAGACTCTCCTAGACAACTAAACATACATAGACAACACTAGACACATGTACTCCACACAAACCCATATACTATACCCAACAACCCCTTTACCATAAAAACACCCAAAACCAACAAAACACAAACATTCCCCATGTCACACCCTGACCTAACTAAAATAATAAAGAAAACAAAGAATACTAAGGCCAGGGCGTGACATAACCCCCCCCTTAAGGTGCGAACTCCGGGCGCACCATTACACAGTCTAGGGGAGGGTCTGGGTGGGCTTCCATCCACGGTGGCGGCTCCGGCTCTGGTCGTGGTCCCCACGTCACCACAGTCCCTAACCACCTCCTTAGCTTCTTCAAAATGACCCCTCTCCACATTAACCCCATTGCATTAAGGGGCAGTTCCGGACTAAGGGGCAGCTCCGGACTAAGGGCCAGTACCAGGGTAAGGGGCAGTACCAGGGTCAGGGGCAGTACCAGGGTAAGGGGCAGTACCAGGGTAAGGGGCAGCACCAGGGTAAGGGGCAGCACCAGGGTAAGGGGCAGCACCAGGGTAAGGGGCAGCACCAGGGTAAGGGGCAGCACCAGGGTAAGGGGCAGCACCAGGGTAAGGGGCAGCACCAGGGTAAGGGGCAGCACCAGGGTAAGGGGCAGCACCAGGGTAAGGGGCAGCTCCGGACTGAGGAATGGCAGCTCCGGACTGAGGAATGGCAGCTCCGGACTGAGGGACTGCAGCTCCGGACTGAGGGACTGCCCATGGCTAGCTGACGGATCTGGCTGCTCATGGCTGGCTGACGGATCTGGCTGCTCATGGCTAGCTGACGGATCTGGCTGCTCATGGCTAGCTGACGGATCTGGCTGCTCATGGCTAGCTGACGGATCTGGCTGCTCATGGCTAGCTGACGGATCTGGCTGCTCATGGCTGGCTGACGGATCTGGCTGCTCATGGCTGGCTGACGGATCTGGCTGCTCATGGCTAGCTGACGGATCTGGCTGCTCATGGCTAGCTGACGGATCTGGCTGCTCATGGCTAGCTGACGGATCTGGCTGCCCATGGCTAGCTGACGGATCTGGCTGCTCATGGCTAGCTGACGGATCTGGCTGCTCATGGCTAGCTGACGGATCTGGCTGCTCATGGCTGGCTGACGGATCTGGCTGCTCATGGCTGGCTGACGGATCTGGCTGCTCATGGCTAGCTGACGGATCTGGCTGCTCATGGCTGGCTGACGGATCTGGCTGCTCATGGCTGGCTGACTGATCTGGCAGATCCTGTCTGGTTGGCGGCTCTGGCAGATCCTGTCTGGTTGGCGGCTCTGGCAGATCCTGTCTGGTTGGCGGCTTTGGCAGATCCTGTCTGGTTGGCGGCTCTGGCAGATCCTGTCTGACGGACGGCTCTAGCGGCTCCTGTCTGGCTGGCGGCTCTAGCGGCTCCTGTCTGGCGGACGGCTCAGTAGGCTCATGACAGACGGGCGGCTTTGCAGGCTCATGGCAGACGGGCGGCTTTGCAGGCTCATTGCAGACGGATGGCTCAGATGGCGCTGGGGAGACGGATGGCTCAGATGGCGCTGGGGAGACGGATGGCTCAGATGTCGCTGGGGAGACGGATGGCTCAGATGGCGCTTGGCAGACGGGCAGTTCAGTCATCGCTGTGCAGACGGCAGACTCCTGCCGGCTGAGGCGCACTGTAGGCCTGGTGCGTGGTGCCGGGACTGGTGGCACCGGGCTGGGGACACGCATCTCAGGGCTAGTGCGGGGAGCAGCAACAGGACGCACAGGACTCTGGGGACACACAGGAGGCTTGGTGCGTGGTTTAGACACTGGTGGTAAAGGGCTGGAGACACGCACCATATAGCTAGTGCGTGGAGGAGGCACTGGTGGTACTGGGTTGGGGCGGGGAGGTGGCGCCGGAAATACCGGACCGTGCAGGCGTACTGGCTCCCTTGAACGCCGAGCCTGCCCAACCTTACCTGGTTGTATGCTCCCCGTCGCCTGACCAGTGCGGGGAGGTGGAATAACCCGCACCGGCCTATGTAGGCGAACCGGGGACACCATGCGTAAGGCTGGTGCCATGTACGCCGGCCCGAGGAGATGCACTGGTGACCAGATGCGTTGGGCCGGCTTCATGACATACGGCTCAACGCTCAGTCTAGCCCGGCCGATACGTGGAGCTGAAATGTACCGAACCGGGCTATGCACGCGTACAGGAGACACCGTGCGCTCTACTGCGTAACACGGTGTCTGCCCGTACTCCCGCTCTCCACGGTAAGTACAGGGAGTAGGCGCAGGTTTCCTACCTGACTTCGCCACGCTCCCTTTAAGGCCCCCCCCCAAGAAATTTTTGGGTTGTACTCACTGGTCTCCAGCCTTGTCTCCGTGCTGCCTCCTCATATCGCCTCCTCTCGGCTTTAGCTGCCTCCAGCTCTTCACGAGGAAGGCGATATTCTCCCGGTTGAGCCCACGGCCCCTTACCATCCAGTATCTCCTCCCATGTCCATGAATCCTGTGTAGGTAGGTCCTGTTGCCGCTTTCCATGCCGCTTGGTCCTATGGTGGGTAATTCTGTCACGATCGTGTGGCGGATTGATGGACCAAAACGCAGCTTTTGGAAAGTAAGCCATCTTCTTTTATTTTTTAAAGATGACGAAAAATAAACACGACACGAAACACTTTAACAAAACGAACAAAACAACAAACGACCGTGAAGCTAAATAACGTTGTGCACTTACACACACTGGCTACAAACGTTCTGACATAGACAATTACTCACAACCAATGAGAGCCTATGGCTACCCTAAATAAGGCTCCCAATCAGAGACAACCGAAATCAGCTGTCTCTAATTGGGAACTCATTCAGGCAACCATAGACTCTCCTAGACAACTAAACATACATAGACAACACTAGACACATGTACTCCACACAAACCCATATACTATACCCAACAACCCCTTTACCATAAAAACACCCAAAACCAACAAAACACAAACATTCCCCATGTCACACCCTGACCTAACTAAAATAATAAAGAAAACAAAGAATACTAAGGCCAGGGCGTGACACATAACTGAAATAGCAGGCAAAAACCTGAGGGAAATCCATCCAGGAAGTGGCATTATTTTGAAATGGCTGTTTTTCCAATGAAAGCCTATACACCATTTAAAGGGATAGTTCCCAGATTCCATTCCCTATGGCTTCCACTAGTTGTGAACAGTCTTTAGACATTGTTTCAGCCTGTTATTCTGAAAAATGAGGGAGAATGACAACTTTGGGATGTCCCCAGAGCTGTTTGCCACGCGCGACCGAGAGTGTGCCTTTCTTGTTTTTCTTTTATATTGACGACGCTATTGTCCGGTTGAAATATGATCTATTATTTAGGCTGAAAACAACCTGAGGATTGATTATAAACATCGTTTGAATTTAGTACAATTTGGAATTTTCGTCTGCCTTTTGTGACCGCATGAGCCATTGGATTACTGAACAAAACGCGCCAACAAATGGAGGTTTTTGGATATAAAGAGGGACTTTATCGAACAAAATGAACATTTATTGTGTAACTGGGGGTCTTGTGAGTGCAACCATACGAAGATCAAAGGTAAGTGATTAATTTTATTGCTATTTCTGACTTTCTGACTAATATACTTGGCTGGTAACTGTATGTATTGTTTTGTGTGCTGAGCGCTGTCCTCAGATAATCGCATGGTTTGCTTTTGCCATAAAGCCTTTTTGAAATCTGATATGGCTGCTGGATTAACAACAAGTTAACTTCTTGCAGAGGGAGGAGGTGTTTAGTCCCAGGATCCTTAGCTTAGTAATGAGCTTTAGGGGACTATGGTGACTACAGTCAATGAATAGGATTCTCACATAGGTGTTCCTTTTGTCCAGGTGGGAAAGGGCAGTGTTGAGAGCAATAGAGATTGCATCATCTGTGAATCTGTTGGGGCGGTATGCAAATTGGAGTGGGTCTGGGGTAATGGTGTTGATGTGAGCCATGACCAGCCTTTCAAAGCACTTCATGGCTACAGACGTGAGTGCTATGGGTCAGTAGTCATTTAGGCAGGTTGTCTTAGTGTTCTTGGGCACAGGGACTATGGTTGTCTGCTTTAAACATGTTGGTATTACAGACTCAGATGGGGAAAGGATGAAAATGTCAGTGAAGACACTTGCCAGTTGATCAGCTCATGCTCGGATTACACGTCCTGATAATCCATTTGGCCATGCTGCCTTGTGAATGTTGACCTGTTTAAATGTCGTACTCACGTGGCTACGGAGAGCGTGATCACACAGTCGTCCTGAACAGCTGATCCTCTTGTGCAAGTTTCAGTGTTACTTGCCTCGAAGCGAGCATAGAAGTAATTTAGGTTGTCTGGCAGGCTCATATCAGTGCTCGCAGCTCTGCTTCCCTTTGTAGTCTGTAATAAGCCCTGCCACATCCGACCCGTCAGAGACGGTGTGGTTGTTTCGATCTTAGTCCTGTAATGACCCTTTGCCTGTTGTTTTGTCGGAGGGCATAGGGGGATTTCTTATAAGCTTCCGGGTTAGAGTCCCGCTCCTTGAAAGCCACAACTCTAACCTTTAGCTCAGTGTGAATGTTGCCTGTAATCCATGGCTTCTGGTTGGGGTATGTACGTACGGTCACTGTGGGGACGATGTCATCGATGCACTTATTGATGAAGCCAGTGACTGATGTGGTGTACTCCTCTATGCCATCGGAAGAATCCCAGAACATATTCCAGTCTGTGCTAGCAAAACACTCCTGCAGCTTGGCATCAGCGTCATCTGACCATTTTCTTATTGACCGAGTCACTGGTGCTTCCTGCTATAGTTTTTGATTATAACCAGGCATCAGGAGGATAGAATTATGGTCAGATTTGCCAAATGGAGAGCAATGGAGAGCATTGTACGCATCTCTGTGTGTGGACAAAGGTGGTCTAGAGTTTCTTTCCCCCTCTGCTTGCACATTTAACATGCTGGTAGAAATGAGGTAAAACAGCTTAAAGTTTCCCTGCATTAAAATCCCTGGCCACTAGGATCCATCTAGGATCCATCCGCCTCTGGTTGAGTGTTTTCCTGTTTGCTTATGGCCGTATACAGCTAATTGAGTGCGGTTTTAGTGCCAGTATCGTTTTTTGGTGGTAAATAGACAGCTATGAAGAATACAGATGAAAACTCTTGGTAAATATTGTGTTCTACAGCTTATAATGAGATACTCTACCTCAGGCGAGCAAATCTTGAGACTACCTTAGATTTCGTGCACCTGCTGTTGTTTTCAAATTTACATAGACCCCCTCTCCTTGTCTTTCCAGAGGCCGCTGTACTATACTGCCGAAAAAGCTTATATCCCGCCAGCTTTAGGTTATTCATGATGTCGTTCAGCCACGACTTAGTGAAACATAAGATATTACAGTTAATGTCCCGTTGGTAGGATATACGTGATCGTAGTTTGTCTATTTTATTTTTCATTGATTGTACATTGGCTAATAGGACTGACGTTAAGGGGAGACTATCCGCTCAACGTCAGATCCTTACAAGGCACCCAGACCTTCGTCCCCGATATCTGTGTCTCTTTCTCCTGCGAATGACGGGGAAGAGGGCCTTGTCAGGCATCTGAAGTAAATCCTTCCCGTCCAACTTTCTAAAGAAAAAGTATTCCTCCGGTACGGTAAACATTTGTTCCAGAGACATTTGCATTTTGAGCTTTGTGGAAAGCGAGACAAGCTCAAGTTTTTCACTATAAAGGTCCCTGCATCTTCATCAAAACCTTGCCCACTGAATAACCACAGTTGTTTCAAACCTAGGATTACATTCTGTTGATTTCATGAACTGTATTGAAAAGACCAGCCATAGATACATTAGATACAGTGACTTCAGAAAGTATTCACACCCGTTGACTTTTTCAACCCCGAAAAAATGGTGTTACAGCCTGAATTTAAAATGGATTACATAGCGATTTTGTGTCGCTGGCCTACACACAATACCCCATAATGTCAGTTTTTTTTTTATTAATTGAAAATGAAAAGCTGAAATGTCTTGAGTGAATAAGTATTCAACCCCTTTCTTACGGCAAGCCTAATTAAGTTCAGGAGTAAATATTTGCTTAATAACTTCATCTCGACAGGGGCCAGCATTTCCACTTTGAACGAATTGCGTACCCAAATGGAATTTCCTCCTACTCAGCCCCAGAAGGTAATACATGCATAGTATTATTAGTAATGTATAGAACACTCTGAAGTTTCTAAAACTGTTTGAATTATGTCTGTAAGTATAACAGAACTCGTTTGGCAGACAAAAAACGGAGAAGATATCCAAACAGGAAGTGAGAACTTGATTTTCAAAACAGTGCCAAATGATACCCATTATAGTTATGGATGAGCAAACACTTCCTAGGGCTTCCAATAGATGTCAACGTCTTTAGAGTTTGGTTATATGATTCTACTATAAAGGAGGGGCTCATAGGAGCTATTTTACTGAGTGGTCTTCAGAAATTCTCAGTCTCATTTTGCGAGCTCACGAGAGAGTGCTCTCATTCCAATGCTCTTTCTTCAGACAATGAAATTCTCCTGTTGGATCCTTATTGATGATTAATGTTAAACACATCCTAAATATGGATTGCATACATCATTTGACTTGTTTCTACGACCTGTAATGGAACTTTTTGAGTTTTTGTCTGGAGGGATTGCTCGTGCTTCATGAAAATGGATTACTGGGCTGAACATGCTAACAACAAGTGAAATGATGGGCTTTATGGAACTTTATGGAACAAATCAGTCATTTATTGTCGAACTGGGAATCCTGGTAGTGCTTTCTGATGAAGTTATTCGAAGGTAAGTGCATATTTATAGTGTTTTTGTAGCTTCTGTTGACGCCAAAATGGCGACTATTTCTTTGGCTGGATTGTGCTCTGAGCGCCGTTCTCATATTATTCTTTTTCCGCAAAGTTTATTTTGAAATCTGACACAGCGGTTGTTGCATAGAGGATAAGTTTATCTTTAATTCTGTGAATGACACTTGCATCTTTTATCAATGTTTATTATGAGTATTTCTGCAAAATCACCAGATGTTTTGGAATCAAAACATCACTGCACGTAACGCGCCAATGTAAACTGAGATTTTTTAAATATATATATATGCACATTATCGAACTAAACATAAATGTATTGTGTAACATGATGTCATATGACTCATCTGATGAAGATGTTCAAAGGTTAGTGATTCATTTTATCTCTATTTGTGGGTTTTGTGAAAGCTATCTTTGCTGTGAAAAAAAGTCTGTGCTTTTTTGGATTTGTTGGTGAGCCAACATAAATATATGTTGTGTTTTCGCTGTAAAACATTTTAAAAATCGGACATGTAGGCTTGATTCACAAGATATTTATCTTTCATTTGCTGTATTGGACTTGTTAATGTGTGAAAGTTAAATATTTAAAAAATATATTTTTGAACTTCGCGCGCTGCCTTTTCAGTGGAATGTTGTGGGTGTTCCGCTAGCGGAACCCCTGGGTGAGAAAGGTTAACCTGTTGAGGACAGAGGGCGCTGTTTTCACTTTGGGGGAAAATCGTGCCCAATTTAAATGGCCTCGTACTCAATTCTTGCTCGTACAATATGCATATTATTATTACTATTGGATAGAAAACACTCTCTAGTTTCTAAAACCGTTTGAATTATATCTGTGAGTAAAACAGAACTCATTTTGCAGCAAACTTCCTGACAGGAAGTGGAAAATCTGAAATCGATGCTCTGTTCTAGGGCCTGCCTATAAATGGGCTTCATAATTATCATTATACATGCACTTCATACGTCTTCCACTAGATGTAACTTGATCTGGGGTCGAATAAAAGCTCTCGGCATGACGTGTCACCAGTTTCCTGTTTTCTGGAGAGCGTGTGAAGGCACCTGGTTTTGCCTTCTGTAAAGCTGTCGTTATGGACGACTAATATCTCCGGCTTTGATTTTATTTGATACATGTGACAATATCATCGTAAAGTATGTTTTTTCAATATAGTTTTATTAGATTATTGAAATTTATTCGGGACGTTAGGCGTGTTGCGTTGTGTGCCTTTGTTCAGGAAGGAGAGCTTCGCGCCACTTTGCTAGCTTTCCGTGCTAATTGACTGGAGAAGAGGACATTCTAAAACCAAACAACGATTGTTCCCGACAAAGGACCCCTTGTACAACATTCTGATGAAAGATCATCAAAAGTAGGACCCATTTTATGATGCTATTTCATATATCTGTCGTACATGTGAAATAGTCGTTTGCGCCCAGATTTTGGGTACTCTCTCGCTATAACTAAGCTGGATGTCGTAATTAAGTTATTTTTAGAATTCTAACACGGCGAGTGCATTAAGAACTAGTGTATCTATCATTTCCTATACAACATGTATTTTCTAGTAACGTTTATGAATAGTTATTTGGTCAGAATAGTTGAGTGCCATAAAAATATCCGCACATTCTGGGAAAAAGCTTCTACGTTAGCACAATGTATAACCACTGATTTCAGCTCTAAATATGCACATTTTCGAACAAAACATAAGTGTATGTATAACCTGATGTTATAGGACTGTCATCTGATGAAGGTTTATGAAGGTTAGTGAAAATTAATATCTTTTGCTGGTTTATTCCCTATCGCTAACGTGCCTATTGCTATCGCTAATGTGCCTTGATGAATGAAAGCAGTAGTGTGGTGGGCTATTGTAGTAAGCTAATATAATGCTATATTGTGTTTTCGCTGTAAAACACTTAAAATCGGAAATATTGGCTGGATTCACAAGATGTTTGTCTTTAATTTGCTGTACACCATCGATTTTTCAGAAATGTTTTATGATGAGTATTTAGGTATTTGACGTTGGTGTCTGTAATTACTCTGGCTGCTTCGGTTCTATTTCTGACGGTAGCTGTGATGGTAGCTGCAATGTAAAACTGATTTATACCTCAAATATGCACATTTTTCTAACAAAACATAGATTTATTGTATAACATGTTATAAGACTGTCATCTGATGAAGTTGTTTCTTGGTTAGTTTGGTTGGTTCTTGGTTAGTTAGGTTGGCTTTGTGCATGCTACCTGTGCTGTGAAAAATGTCTGTCCTTTTTTGTATTTGGTGGTGAGCTAACATAAATATATGTGATGTTTTCGCTGTAAAACATTTAAAAAATCGGACATGTTGACTGGATTCACAAGATGTGTATCTTTCATTTGTTGTATTGGACTTGTTAGTGTGTGAAAGTTAAATATTTCGAAAAAATATCTTTTGAATTTCGCGCTCTGCCTTTTCAGTGGAATGTGGGAGGAGTTCCGCTAGCGGAATGCCGGTGCCAGACAGGTTAACCTCCTATACCGGGACAGTTGAGCTAACATGCACTAATGTGATTAGCATGACAGTTGTAAGTAACACACTTTCCAGGACATAGACATGTATTATATGACAAACTGTGTAAACGGCTAAAAATCAAGCTAGGCTTCCTCTATAGAAACAGGACATGTTTGTCCTCTACAAATAGAAGACAAATTGTACAAGCTACTTATGTCTGTTATAGATTATGGGGATATTATCTACATGCATGCTACGGCATCCACACTTAAATCGCTCGATGCTACTTATCATTGCATACATACAGTGGGGCAAAAAAGTATTTAGTCAGTCACCAATTGTGCAAGTTCTCCCACTTAAAAAGATGAGAGAGGCCTGTAATTTCCATCATAGGTACACTTCAACCATGACAGACAAAATGAGAAAGAAAATCCCGAAAATCACATTGTAGGATTTCTTATGAATTTATTTGCAAATTATGGTAGAAAATAACAAACAAGCAAGATTTCTGGCTCTCACAGACCTGTAACTTCTTCTTTAAGAGGCTCCTCTGTCCTCCACTCGTTACCTGTATTAATGGCACCTGTTTGAACTTGTTATCAGTATAAAAGACACCTGTCCACAACCTCAAACAGTCACACTCCAAACTCCACTATGGCCAAGACCAAAGAGCTGTCAAAGGACACCAGAAACAAAATTGTAGACCTGCACGGGGCTCCACGCAAGATCTCACCCCGTGGGGTCAGAATGATCACAAGAACGGTGAGCAAAAATCCCACAACCACACGGGAGGACCTAGTGAATGACCTGCAGAGAGCTGGGACCAAAGTAACAAAGCCTACCATCAGTAACACACTACGCCGCCAGGGACTCAAATCCTGCCGTGCGAGACATGTCCCCCTGCTTAAGCCAGTACATGTCCAGGCCCGTCTGAAGTTTGCTAGAGAGCATTTGGATGATCCAGAAGAAGATTGAGAGAATGTCATATGGTCAGATGAAACCAACATGTAACTTTTTGGTAAAAACTCAACTCGTCGTGATTGGAGGACAAAGAATGCTGAGTTGCATCCAAAGAACACCATACCTACTGTGAAGCATGGGGGTGGAAACATCATGCTTTGGGGCTGTTTTTCTGCAAAGGGACCAGGACGACTGATCCGTGTAAAGGAAAGAATGAATGGGGCCATGTATCGTGAGATTTTGAGTGAAAAGCTCCTTCCATCAGCAAGGGCATTAAAGATGAAGCGTGGCTGGGTCTTTCAGCATGACAATGATCCCAAACACACCGCCCGGGCAACGAAGGAGTGGCTTCGTAAGAAGCATTTCAAGGTCCTGGAGTGACCTAGCCAGTCTCCAGATCCTAACCCCATAGAAAATCTTTAGAGGGAGTTGAAAGTCTGTGTTGCCCGGCAACAGCCCCAAAACATCACTGCTCTAGAGGAGATCTGCATGGAAGAATGGGCCAAAATACCAGCAACAGTGTGTGAAAACCTTGTGAAGACTTACAGAAAACGTTTGACCTATGTTATATACCCTTTGTTGGAAATGACAAAGTATTGAGACAAACTTTTGTTATTGACCAAATACCGGTTCCAACTTGCGCAACGTGACTACACAATATCTCAAAAGTTACCTGTAAGCTTTGTCCAAACATTTCAAACTACGTTTGTAATACAATTTTATGTATTTTTTAATGTAAATAATCAATAAAATTGAAGACGGGGTGATCTGTGTTCAATACCGGAAGCAAACAATTTCTAGCATGCTTTCTTGTCACGCGCCTCTAACAAACAGTACACTTCACTGGAGCCTTATTCTGAACATGGCTACTTCATTTCTCAAAGGAAAAACCTCAACCAATTTCTAAAGACTGTTGACATCCAGTGGAAGCGATAGGAACTGCAGGAAGGTCCCTTAGAAATCTGGATTCCCAATGAAACCTCATTGAAAAGAGAGTGACCTCAAAATAGAAATCTGAATGGTTTGTCCTCGGGGTTTTGCCTGCCAAATAAGTTATGTTATAGTCACAAACATTATTCAAACAGTTTTAGAAACGTCAGAGTGTTTTCTATCCAATACTAATAATAATATGCATATTAGCATCTGGGACTGAGTAGGAGGCAGTTTACTCTGTGCACACTTTATCCAAACGTGAAAATGCTGCCCCCTATCCTAGAGAAGTTAATTGAAATGCATTCCAGGTGACTACCTCATGAAGCTGGCTGAGAGGCACACTCTTGGCAGTCATCAAGGCAAAGGGTAGCTGCTTTGAAGGATATCAAATATATTTTGATTTAACACTTTTTTGGTTACTACATTATTCCAATGCCTGGTGTGGCAACTGCACCGCCCGCATCCGCAAGGCTCTTCAGAGGGCGGTGCGGTCTGCCCAACACAGGGGCAAACTACCTGCCCTCCAGGACATCTACAGCACCTGATTTCAAAGGAAGGCCAAAAAGATCATCAATGACAAAAGTTTGACCACCTACTCATTCCAGGGTTCTCTTTTTTTAAACTATTTTCTATAATTGTAGAATAATAGTGAAGACATCGACTATAAAATAACATATGGAATCATGTAGTAACGAAAAATCTATTTTGAGATTCTTCAAATTAGCCATTCTTTACCTTGATGACAGCTTTGCACATGCTTGGCATTCTCTCAACCAGCTTCGTGAGGTAGTCACCTGGAATGTATTTCAATTAACAGGTGTGCCTTCTTAAAAGTTAATTTGTGGAATTTCTTGTTAAATTACGAGCCTAGTTGGTTTAGCCATGGAAAAAGCGGAACCTAGCCATGATTGGCTGAGATGAGTTTGGATTGGTCTGCCATGTATCAGACTTCTGTCTATAAAGTGCTGCTCAGTATGTGCAGGTAATTATTTTCTAATGCTTTTTTAAAGATATCACAAAGAACTGCAAAAGTGTTGCTAATGCTCTCCACTTTCTGGAGGACTCTGAAAATGAATGAATCAGACGACATGGAAATTCCTTAGTTAGGTTATAAAAAGTAATTGATCCAGATATTGTAGTCTTCTGAAATGGTGACAGACAGTGTTGTCACAAGAATTTGACCTGGTATTTAAATTAGTGGAATGCCCGGTGGAAGCACAGTATGACAGATAAGGAGATGGAGACAATGCGGGCATTTGATGCAAATTTGCAGAGGGAATCAAAAAGAGAACACACAGGCAGTTGTATAAAACACCTGTCTCTGGATTTACATCTTCAAACTAAGGTCAACCATGGCATCCGTGACAGAGGGAGAAGCATTCATCCATGTATACTGGTAAGAGTAGTTTTCTACATTTTCAGATATTATACTTTCAAATTTTGTGATTCGTTTTCATTACAAGTTAAGACATGAAGGTCAGTCAATTTGGAAAATTAAGAACGTTGAACGTTTCTTCAAGTGCAGTCGCAAAAACCATCATGATGAAACTGGCTCTGGAGAACTGCCACTGGAAAGGAAGAACCAGTGTTACCTCTGCTGCAGAGGATACGTTCATTAGAGTTTCCAGCCACATAGATTGCAGCCCAAATAAATGCTACAGAGTTCAAGTAAGACACATCTCAACATCAACTGTTCAGAGGAGACTGCATGAACCATACCTTCATGGTCAAATTACTGCAACGAAACCACTACTGAAGGACACCTATAAGAAGAGACTCGCTTGGGCCAAAAAACACGAGCAATGGGCATTAGACCGGTGGAAATCTGTCCTTTGGTCTGATGAGTCCAAATTTGACATTTTTGTTTCCAACTGCCGTGTCTTTGTGAGCCACAGGGTAGGTGAACGGATGATCTTCGCATGTGTGGTCCCACCATGAAGCATGGAGGAGGTGCTTTGCTGGTGACACTGTCTGTGATTTTTTTAGAATTCAAGGCACACAACCAGCATGACTACCACAGCATTCTGCAGCAATACGCCATCCCATCTGGTTTGCGCTTGGTGGGACTATCATTTGTTTTGCAACATGACAATGATCCAACACACCTCCAGGCTGTGAAATAGCTATTTTACCAAAGAGAATGATGGAATGCTGCATCAGATGACCTGGTCACCACAGTCACCCAACCTCAACCCAATTGAGATGGTTTGGGATGAGTTGGACCGCAGAGTGAAGGAAGACGGTAGGTATAGGGCGGTGCACAATTGGACCAGCGTCGTCCGGGTTAGGCCGGAGTAAGCCCTCATTGTAAAATAAGAATGTGTCCTTAACTGACTTGCCTAGTTAAATTAAGGTTAGAATAAAAAAAAGCAGCCAACAAGTGCTCAGCGTGTGGGAACTCCTTCAAGATTATTGGAAAAGTATTCCAGGTGAAGCTGGTTGAGGGAATGCCAAGAGTGTGCAAAGCTGTCAAGGAAAATGGTGGCTACTTTGAAGAATCTCATATTTTGATTTGTTTAACACTTTTTTAGTCACTACATAATACTTGTGTTTTTTCATTTTGGATGTCTTTCACCACTGTTCTACAATGTAGAAAATAAAGAAAAACCCTGGAATGTGTAGGTGTCCAAACTTTTTACTGGTACTGTACGTCAATTCACTCAAAAAGGCAAGGCAGTGCCAAATTGGAAAATATGCAAATAAGGTTGAGTAAATTCTCAAGTTGATTTGTATGTTCACTCAACCTAAAAATTGAGGAAACTCACAATCCTATTACGTTTGGTTGCTTTACAATTGTATGCTGAATCAACTTCAATGCTATTGCACCTGGTTGCCTTACAATTGAATTAACATGTTTTTTTTTGTTTTTTTTTACAGTGACTATTTGACTTGCTGCAGCAGGCACAGATCTCATGAATATACAGCATTGGGCTTTGTCTGTTTACAGTTCTGATACACGCACAAACACTTCTAGATATTCACAGAGAAGGTGAGAGCAAGGTCAAGCCATACATTATACAGGCAGTACATTTTGCAGTGTATAAAGTCCTTAGAGGATTGATCAAGTCCATATGGATGGTGTCCAAGTTAGTGCAACTAACTATAATATTAACTACAGTATAATCACTCCAAAGTTTGTTTCTGGAAAAGTGTTCAATGAACCAGGCACAGCTAAAACTTCCTGAGGTGAGTCCTCAAACAACCTACTCCTACAATGAAGAAGCTTGACTTGGACAAAAGCTGTGGTGATTGTGGTTGCAGGGGGCCAACGGTTGAATCGGGAGCTTGGTGATTTCATTGCATAGCACGATCACAGGTCTCTAACCCGCAGGGGTAATGGGGCAGTTGGGTAGTGGCTGAGTTCACTGCTCTGAATGCTGCACAGGGCAGGTCCGTAATATCTAACCTCCCCATAGCACTACCCGTGCTCAGTCTATTTTAGAGATGAATGGGACAGAAGGAATGATGAAGTGAGCTAAAAACAGGGGGAGGAGAGAGAGAAGGGAGGAGAGAGAGGGAATGAATCTCCCTCCCTCCCCCTCCCTTGGCTATATATCTGAATACTCTTCCAAGGTTCAGCCCTCTTTCCCAGAAAGAAATCGACGCAGGTCCCTACTGCTTTGTGGTGTTGAATGCTACAGGAAACATTATGCAAAATGTTAAACATGTTGATTAGCCCTAGTTAGGAGGTTAGGATGGATGTCTTTACTTAGTATTTTTATTACATTTATTTAACTAGGCAAGTCAGTTAACAACAAATTCTTATTTACAGTGACAGCCTACGCAGGCCAAACCCTAACCTGGACGATGCTGGGACAATTGTGAGCAACGCTATGGAACTCCCAATCACGGCCGGTTGCGATACAGCCTGGAATCGAACTAGGGTCTCCAGTGCTGAGATTTAGTACACTTGGGAGCCCAAGAGGGAGACCTGTTTTTCAACAAAAACACCTACAAAAATGTTTACATTAATTTACATGTATTTATTTGTCTTCATGCACAATAATCTTTCCAGAACCGTAAGACTCCTTGTGTTGGACCTTGACCAATGTTGACAATTACAAAACCAAAATATGTG
Organism: Salvelinus fontinalis; assembly: GCF_029448725.1. Classification (NCBI taxonomy): domain Eukaryota; kingdom Metazoa; phylum Chordata; class Actinopteri; order Salmoniformes; family Salmonidae; genus Salvelinus; species Salvelinus fontinalis. Next base: position 19,834,511 of record NC_074675.1, on the reverse strand, counting down.
TGTGTGTGTGTGTGTGTGTGTTCCCAGCCTGGGATATTTTCAAACAAGCTTCCCAAGCCTGCATTAGCCTAGATTAACAGTCCAGTCTCGTGTCCCTCTCCACGTCTGAAAGATTTTAAAAAGGGTTAACACAACCTGCGCCCCCTGACTACTGCCAATCAGTGTTCCCATATCCCTGGGCTGGCCCAGATGGCCGCCATATGTTGACAAAACATGTACAGAGAGTCAGGAACACACGACTGGAGACGGGCGAATGCACAAGATGGTGTGCCATTATTTGTTTATTCATGCACCCCCATTGCCTTTAATGGGAGTGTCCAGCAATCGCAATTTATGTTGAGTATTCGACTTGATTTCAACCGTACGCTAGTACAAACAAACTAATTACCAGAGTAACTTGAAGCATGTTATTCAGAGGATATGAGATAAATGTTTGGTTTCTGCGTATGATATATACTGTAAGTTCAACTCAGATGGAGCATCATCTCTGAGTTGAGTAAAATCCTCAAGGTCAGATGCTTGTGAACTTGTAACAACTAAGGAAGGGACGATTGTAATTGTTATGGATCCCCATCATGGGGTATAGCGAAAATAAGGCAGTTTATACAATTTTAAAAACATTACATTCACAGATTTCACAACACACTGCCCTCCGGTCCCTACTCCACCAATACCATAGGTCGTGCTGCCCTATTCTGAGCCAATTGCAATTTTCCAGAGTCCCTTTGTGGCACCTGACCACACAACTGAAAAGCAGTCCAAGTGCGACAAAACTAGGGCCTGTAGGAAATGCCTTGTTGATAGCATTAGGGCAGAGCACTGCTTTATTATAGACAGACTTCTCCCCATCTTAGCTACTGTTGTGTCAATACGTTTTGACCATGACAGTTTACAATCCAGGGTTATTCCAAGCAGTTTAGTTACCTCAACTTGCTCAATTTCCACATTATGTATTACGATTTAGGGTTTAGTGAACGTTTTGTCCCAAATACAATGCTTTTAGTTTTAGAAATGTTTAGGACAACGTATTCCTTGCCACCCACTCCGAAACTGAAACTCACTGTTAAGTGTTGCAGTCATTTCAGTCGCTGGAGTAGTTGACATGTATAGTGTGGAGTCATCCGCATACATACACAGTGGCATGTCATTAGTAAAGATTGAATAAAGGGGCCTAAACAGCTACCCTGGAGAATTCCTAATTCTTCCTGGATTATGTTGGAGAGGCTTGAATTAAAGAACACCCTCTGTTCTGTTAGACAGGTAACTCTTTATCCACAATATATTTATTGCCATTTATTGCCACCGGGGCCTGCCTGCTGTAACTGCTTACTGACTGTACACCAACGTTACGACATGATTGTACCAGGTTTACTAACGCGTTAGTTCTATTAGCTTTGCTGACGGACGTTACTTTGGCTAATATGGTGACAATGATGTAGGCTGTGTGTAGTGGTTTGGCTTGAATGTTTTTTTTTGCCTGGTCACATACAGCTGATGTGTTGTGCATTGAAGTCCACAAGCGAAGGGAAGAGGTGAAAGGAGGAGCGCATAACGTAGATGCGAGAAGGAATACAACGTGGCTACTATGAAACTGTGAACTGTGTTTACGCATGATCTGGGGTGTATTCATTCTGCCGAAAAACTTTACATGAACAGAATCAAACAGAACAAAAAACGGGGATAAACATACCTGAATTTGTCCAATAGAAACTCTTGTTTACAACTTTTGGACTAATGATTACACCCACTATCAGCTAGGTTGTAGCAACCTCATGATGGGTATAGGGAACATTTGAGTATCACGTAGTAGCCTAAACCTGTCGCTGTTATATTTAACTGGGTGAATTGAATATGAATGAGTCATCCAATATGCTGTAATAGAAGGCCATGCTCATGAAAAAATGTATTGGCCTCACTCATCTGAAACGGCACTGACCACCACTGGGTACAACAGATCCCTCCATAGATAAAGCAAATATACTGACGATACAGTATATTTGAGAAGGTCAGTAGACAGAAAGGCAGACACCTTCAGTCATTTGGAGTTTGTAATGGTACAGACACGCCAAGAAATCTGACTGCCGATAGGTACTTAGCACAGTAGGAGGCCATTCCTTCTCTTGCTAGACTAAGACGTCCCTGCAGTGTACAGACCTGGTACCAACGAATCTGTTGTTGTAGAATTGCAATGCCTTCAGTGGCCGACAACTTGCGCCACAAGGAGAGCCCACCACTAGGGAGGTCGACCTCTGGCTGTTAAATTATTCCAGATGAGAGGCATCGTTTGACAGGTCTGCCGAGCAGCGCTCACAACAGACAGAACATGCAGCCACCAGCAATATTACAACAGTGAGGGGAAATATATTTACCACCAGTGAGAACCTAAGTGGGGGATTATTTAGTGAAAATTGAAAATGAAGTGCCTAGTGTCAGGTTCAGTGGCAGGCAGGGGCTTGGGTGCTTCATGAACAGGATGAATGATAAACTTCACTGCTCTGGATCAAATATTTTTGGGACCCCAGGAAGAGTAGCTGTTGCTTCAGCAAAAGCTAATGGGGATCCAAATAAAATACAAAATCTCACGTCCACTTACAGGGCGGAATCCTGACTTCGATCACATTGATATCAATGCCTGATTTATGCTAAACTTTGAGTTACGGTTTATAACATGCTGACCAGACCGGACACGTTGCGTGCGCGAGCGTCGTAAAATAAATTTAGAAATCCATGTTATTCAATTATTGCACCCACACTGCTCACGCGCACCAACAAGCGTCTGCGACGCAAATGGCTAAAATAGAAGTCATTCCTATTTCTGACGCAGATCGCGCTGAAAGTCATCTCCTCATTGGTTTATAGAAGCAGGTACCCACGTCCCATCTCCTCATTGGTTATACCCACGTGGGTGATTGAAAGATGAACTTCGTTGCCGGTTGTCCTGGTAATACAATGAAAGTTTAGATGTGATCACCATATACGTTCAAAGATGAAAAAGCCTGGAAGGAGGAGAGATGACTAGAAACGATTTGGTTAGCCGTTTTATGTGTGGATTAATTGTAGGAGTAGAGGTCCTTGTGCATTTCAGGTAAAATAACAACTCAATGTTTATATTCCAGGACAAATTAGCTAGCAACAGCAAGCTAGCTAAATAGGACAAACTAACGTTAGCTAGCAAGTGCAAGCTAGCTAGATAAATTGCCATACATGTTTAATGTTTTTCGACCTGTCCCCAAATTAATGTCATTGGTTCAGAGTTTGTTTTGATATTTTAACCTGCGTGTCGTGATCGCATTTGGTGTGGGGGGGAAAAATACATTTATGCACGATAGCGCACGATGGTGCACTCGCGGAGCCGGTTTGGGTTCCGTGTTAGGCAATAATTGGCCACTATAGTAATTAATGTATCATTTTTGCAGATTGTATTATACTATTTCAAGGCAGTATTAAGATATTGACTCAGAAACAGACCAAGCCCCGCTAAGGTAATACCTCCCATACTTGAAGTTGTTGTCATCGTACTGTTGTCTATACAACCAGGGGTGTTCGAACTCCACTCTTACAGCTGCTATTTTTAGCTCAAAAGAAGCCCACTGTGGTCTGCTCACCCAGTACTATTAGTTAAAATGTGAATTCCATAAGCTTGAATACCCCTCGGTTTTCAAATCACGTAGAGTGCTTGGACTGTTGCATGATGGCAATCAAAGCCCATAAACAGTACCAGTCAAAAGTTTACACCTACTCATTCCACATGCTTTTCCCACATGCTTTTTACTCTGCGGTCCAACTCCTCTCAATTGGGTTGAGGTCGGTTGATTGTGGAGGCCAGGGATCTCTATTATAAACGTTGACCCATACGTACGCACGTAAACTGGAGAAATGAGAAATGAGAAACTGCGACGCAGATGGCAGAAGGATGAAACTCGAGAAACGCTTTGAAATTGATACCATTGTGTAAAATAAATTGAAATATTACCTCTCACATATTATATATGAAGACGTTCCTGGAGTGCACAAAAAAACAAACACGATTTAGGATAATAAATGCAAACGGAAATATCTGTTTTGCAAAAGAACCCCTCAAAAAAGTTGTACAGTTTAATTGAGAATCATATTTAATTGGGAATCATATTTCATTGGATCTGTAACTATTAAACTATTAAACAATACTTGCATGTTATGACATTATGTAACGGCAGTCTAAGTCGTCCTCCTCCTCAGACGAGGAGAGGCGAGAAGGATCTGAGGACCAATGTGCAGCGTGGTAATTTTCCATGATTTATTTAACACAAAACAAGACACTATACAAAATGACAAAACAAACTAACCGTCACAGTCCTAGCTGGTGCAGACAAAACACAAAGACAGGAAACAACCACCCACAATCCCCAACACAAAACAAGCCACCTATATATGATTCTCAATCAGGGACAACGATTGACAGCTGTCTCTGATTGAGAACCATATTAGGCTGAACACAGAAACAGACGAACTAGACACACAACATAGAATTCCCACCCAGCTCACGTCCTGACCAACACTAAACAAGCAAAACACATAAGAACTCTGGTCAGGACGATACACATTAATTCTCATAAATAGCAAGGAGAACAGTAGATACGAGTACACAGTTTCATATATTGTTATCACATGTTCGTTGCGCAGAACTTTTAATGTGTGTCACGAACGCTTGTCACGATCGTCTTGCTGTGAGAGATTGGACCAAGGCGCAGCGTGTGCAAAATACATCTTCCTTTATTGAAGAAGAGAGAAAACAAACAAGAAACGAACAACTATACACGAACTAACTAAATAACAAAACTGACAACCGTGAAGCTATAAAGACAGATAGTGCTGACACAAACACTACCCATAGACAATTACCCACAAACAGCTAAAGCCTATGGCTGCCTTAAATATGGCTCCCAATCAGAGACAACAATAACCAGCTGTCTCTGATTGAGAACCAATTCAGGCAACCATAGACTTTCCTAGACACCTATACTAAACACTAACCCATCTACTCTACTTATCCCCCTAAACCATACAACAGCCTAGACAATACAAAAACACACAAAGACAACCCACCCCAACTCACGCCCTGACCAACTAAATAAATAAAAGAAAAAGGAACAATAGGTCAGGAACGTGACAACGCTTGAATGATGGTCGGACCAAGGCGCAGCATATGTAGAGTTCCACATATTTATTAAAGAATAAAGTGAAACTTTAGCAAAGACAAAACAAATAAAGAATAAATGAAACGTGATGACAATGGCAGTGCTAACAGGCAACTAAACATAAACAATATCCCATAACCCACAGGTGGAAAAAATTCTACTTAAGTATGATCCCCAATTAGAGACAACGATAACTAGCTGCCTCTAATTGGGAATCAAACAAATCACCAACATAGAAAATAAACCTAGATCCCAACATAGAAAATATAAACTAGAACAACACCCCAGTCATGCTCTGACCTACTCTACCATAGAAAATAAAAGCTTTCTATGGTCAGGATGTGACAATGTGATAATGGACCTGTCAGTGTTAGTTATAATCAGGGTAATTACCACACCAGAAGGTTTTACGCAATTGGTATGCTTTGACAATCAAATGGGTGGGTTTAAAAAAGGCATGCAATTACAATGCGTAATGACGCACAATGGCTGCTTTGGCACTGTTGGAAGATTTGGCAAGTGGAAGAATTCGGAGAGAGCAAATTTTAAGAGACAAGCAAGATTTACTGGCCAATGATGAGTGGCTTATGAGACGGTTTTGATTACCATTGCTGTTCTCTTGGATCTATGTGCTATAGTTGAGCCCAGCTTTACAGAGAAGCATTTTCAGAAACCAAGCTGTGCCTGTCCCACTTCAACTCCTTGGCAACCTCGTTAATAGCATCAATGGGGTCTCTTTGCATTTGCAGGACTGCATCTGTGAGGACACGGCCGCTGAAGGGTTGTGACGCACGAGGTACAGTGGAGATGCCGGGGCTGGGTGCACTCAGCTCCTGCTCAGCTGCAGCAGCACCGATCCCGCTGGGTCACTCAGCGACTAAAAATAGAAAAATTTCACAATTGTTAGTGCAAATAAATGTTTAAACACAAGTTGAATGCATTTGGTTTACACTTTTCAAAAGAGGGAATGCTAATTGCATACCTGGATCATACTGCATACTGCATGTCCGTGTCCCACTCCACCTCCGTCACTTCTCCACTCAGGAGGGATTCCCTTATAATACCGGCAAGTCGCTCATCAAGGGGAGTGAGCTCCAGTGTCCCCTTTCCCCAGCCCGTGGCACAAACACTGTGTAAGGCTATACGCCTTTTGGCCTCCACTTATGTCGGACCACGTCTTTTTTATATCCGAGAGGGTCCGACCTGAGCCAGCAGCATTCACAGCGTCCGCCACATGCTGCCACTAACGCCTTTTGGGTATTTGTAATGCCCACACGGTGTCCACTAAACAATCATTTTTCTTGCTTCAACCTTCCATTTCATGTTCTTGAAATTTTCTGGATTGACTGACCTTCATGTCTTAAAGTAATAATGGACTGTCGTTTCTCTGCTTATTTGAGCTGTTCTTGCTATTATACGGACTTGGTCTTACCAAATACATCTTCTGTATACCACCCTTACCTTGTCACAACACAACTGATTGGCTCAAACGCAGTAAGAAGGAAAGAAATTCCACAAATTAACAATGCACACCTGTTCATTGAATTGCATTCCAGGTGACTACCTCATGAAGCTGGTTGAGAGAATGCCAAGAGTGTGCAAAGCTGTCATCAAGGCAAAAGAGTGGCTACTATGAAGATTCCCAAACATATTTTGAACACTTTTTGGTTACTACATGATTCAATGCGTATCATTCCATAGTTCTGATGTCTTCACTATTATTCCAGAACGTAGAAAATAGTGAAAACAAAGAAAAACCCTGGAATGAGTAGGTGTCCAAACGTTTGACTGGGACTGTATGTCAGGCTTGGATTTGCCATGCCACAAGGTCTTTCCCCAGGTGCATGAACAATGTGGATATTTACTGCAGTTTTGATGCGAACCTATTGCCAAATGCTCAAGACAGGCTCGATGCAAACTAGTGCCTGCTAAACATTGTTTCTTTCTTTTCTTTCATTGATTTCATTCTGGAAAGAGGTCTTCAATGATCACATCTTTGATTAGAAATTGGATGTTCAGTCAATTTGCATGGACAGTGCAAGTGTATTGTCTAATGTGAAAACAGTGTAAAGTACTTTTATTCATTTCATTCCACAGTAAACGTACGTATATTTTGGATCAATGGTTGTGGTGTGAAATATGAATAAAAGGTTTTGAATGTAAGACATTCTGCGTTACAAGTGTTACCATTTGAGTTTTGAAAATTAACCACATACTCGTACCAATATGATAAAAAATAATTTGTAGCACTGTTTTTGTGTTTAACACTGGATAATTTGCTGTTTATAAAACAAAAGTTCCATTCTCTATCTAGTATTGTAGTGTAATTTATCAATTACATCTTGCACATTGATACAACAGGGCAACAGCTCATCTTTTTTTTTTTACATCCTGATACAGTCATTGAGTCTCCACTTTCTTTTCTCTGGAAGCACGAGATATCACACAGAATGACAGAGGAAAAACAAACCCAGCACCACTTAAGTTGCTGAGCAGTTAGTGACAGAGAAGAGATGGAAACAGGGCCAGGAGCGTCTGGGTCGGTGCTTCAGCTGGTGTGAGTTTAGGTCACTGTCCTCCTCTGCCACTCACTGACCATAAAAGACACCTCATAGGCTTCATGGGTGACAGGGCAAGATGCCAATTGTGTATTCACAACCATGAAACAGGGGTGCATTTCTCTTGATCTCTACTATCACTCAATAATGGAGGTACCATAGGAAGTGGTGCACACTGTCACATCAAGACAAGGTAAAATATCCACCTGGAAATGCGTCTATGACGACACCACAGAATTGAAAACAAATTAGATTTAGGAGATCATTAGAATATCAGCAAAGGTGGCAGTTTCCTGCATAATAACCATTTCAATAATTCTCACCCAAGCCAAATTTAGGCACACGTCTGGTGGACCCCCTATTCACAGACGGGACAGCAGTGGAGAAGGTGTAAAGTTAAGTTCCTCGGTGTACATGTCACTGACAAACAGACAGTGTGGTGAAGACGCACCCAATGTCAAAGGAAGGCGAAAAAGATCATCATGGACGACAACCACCCGTGCCACTGCCTGTTCACCCAGCTATCATCCAGAAGGAGAAGTCAGTGGAACAGAGACTGTTCTCTACAGTTGAAGTTGGAAGTTTACATGCACTTAGAGTCATTAAAACTTGTTTTTCTATTACATCACAAATTTCTTGTTAGCAAACTATAGTTTTGCCAAGTCGGTTAGAACATCTGCTTTATGCATGACACAAGTCATTTTTCCAACGATTGTTTACCAACGATTGTTAATTTCAAGGCCTACTTTCAAACTCAGTGCCTCTTTGCTTGACATCGTGGGAAAATCAAAAGAAATCAGCTAAGACCTAAAAAAAAATGTAGAACTCCACAAGTTTGGTTCATCCTTGGGAGCCATTTCCAAACGCCTTAACTTCTTCTATTGCCCGAAGCCGGGCACAATATGACAACAGCCACTTCAAGTGCAGGGCGCGAAATTCAAAATATATTTTTTTGAAATATTTAACTTTCACACATTAACAAGTCCAATACAGCATGTGAAAGATACACATCTTGTGAATCCAGCCAACATGTCCGATTTTTAAAATGTTTTACAGCGAAAACACCACATATATTTATGTTAGCTCACCACCAAATACAAAAAAGGACAGACATTTTTCACAGCAAAGGTAGCATGCAAAGCCAACCTAACTAACCAAGAACCAACCAAACTAACCAAGAAACAACTTCATCAGATGACAGTCTTATAACATGTTATACAATAAATCTATGTTTTGTTCGAAAAATGTGCATATTTGAGGTATAAATCAGTTTTACATTGCAGCTACCATCACAATTAACGTCACAAATAGGACCGAAGCAGCCAGAGTAATTACAGACACCAACGTCAAATACCTAAATACTCATCATAAAACATTTCTGAAAAATCGATGGTGTATAGCAAATTAAAGACAAACATCTTGTGAATCCAGCCAATATTTCCGATTTTTTAAGTGTTTTACAGCGAAAACACAATATAGCATTATATTAGCTTACTACAATAGCCTACCACACTACCGCATTCATTCATCAAGGCACGTCAGCGATAGCAATAGGCACGTTAGCGATAGCGAATAAACCAGCAAAAGATATATCATTTTTGACTAACCTTGATAAGCTTCATCAGATGACAGTCCTATAACATCAGGTTATACATACACTTATGTTTTGTTCGAAAATGTGCATATTTAGAGCTGAAATCAGTGGTTATACATTGTGCTAACGTAGCATCTTTTTCCCAGAATGTGCGGATATTTTTATGGCACTCAACTATTCTGACCAAATAACTATACATAAGCGTTATTAAAAAATACATGTTGTATAGGAAATGATAGATACACTAGTTCTTAATGCAATCGCCGTGTTAGAATTCTAAAAATAACTTCATTACGACATCCAGCTTAGGTATAGCGAGAGAGTACCCAAAATCTGGGCGCAAACGACTATTTCACATGTTCGACAGATATATGAAATAGCATCATAAAATGGGTCCTACTTTTGATGATCTTTCAACAGAATGTTGTACAAGGGGTCCTTTGTCGGGAACAATCGTTGTTTGGATTTAGAATGTCCTCTTCTCCAGTCAATTAGCACGGAAAGCTAGCAAAGTGGCGCTAAGCTCTCCTTCCTGAACAAAGGCACACAACGCAACACGCCTAACGTCCCGAATAAATTTCAATAATCTAATAAAACTATATCGAAAAAACATACATGTGACAATATCATCGTAAAGTTTTAAATAAAATCAAAGCCGGAGATATTAGTCGTCTATAACGACAGCTTTACAGAAGGCAATAGCAGGTCACTTCTCGCGTGTTCCAGAAAACAGGAAATTGGGGTCACGTCATGCCAAGAGCTTTTATTCGACCTCAGATGATGTTATACACTCCATTTCTTCTCTCACTGCCTGTTGACATCTAGTGGAAGGCGTATGAAGTGCATGTATACTAATAAATATCAAGCACATTTATAGGCAGGCCCTAGAACAGAGCATCGATTTCAGATTTTCCACTTCCTGTCAGGAAGTTTGCTGCAAAATGAGTTCTGTTTTACTCACAGATATAATTCAAACGGTTTCAGAAACTAGAGAGTGTTTTCTATCCAATAGTAATAATAATATGCATATTGTACGAGCAAGAATTGAGTACGAGGCCGTTTGAAATGGGCACCTTTTATCCGGCTACTCAATACTGCCCCTGCAGCCCAAACAGGTTAAGGTACCATGTTCATCTGTAAAAACAATAATACACAAGTATAAACACCATGGGACCACGCAGCTGTCACACCGCTCAGCAAGGAAGAAGCCACTGCTCCAAAACCGCCATAAATAAGCCAGACTGGTTGGCAACTGCACATGGGGACAAAGATCGTAGTTTTTGTAGAAATATCCTCTGTTCTGATGAATCAAAAATAGAACTGTTCGGCCATAATGACCATCGTTATGTTTGGAGGAAAAAGGGGGACGCTTGCAAGCTCAAGAACACAAGCCCAACCGTGAAGCACGGGGACGGCAGCATCATGTTGTGGGGGTGCTTTGCAGCTGGATGGACTGGTGCACTTCACAAAATAGATGGCTTCAAGAGGTAGGGAAATTATGTGGATATATTGAAGCAACATCTCAAGACATCAGTCAGGAAGTTAAAGCTTGGTCTTCCAAATGAGCCTTTCAAATGGACAATGACCCCAAGCATACTTCCAAAGTTGTGGCAAAATGGCTTAAGGACAACAATGTCAAGGTATTGGAGTGGCCATAACAAAGCCCTGACCTCAACCCTTTTGACAATTTGTGGGCAGACCTGAACAAAGTGTGTGTGAGCAAGGAGGCCTACAAACCTGACTCAGTTACATTAGCTCTGTCAGGAGGAATGGGCCAAAGTTCACCAAACGTATTGTGGGAAGCTTGTGGAAGACCACCCAAAACATTTGACCCAAGTTAAACAATTTAAAGGCAATGCTACCAAATACTAATTGAGTGTATGTAAACTTCTGACTCAACTGGGAATGTGATGAAAGAAATAAAATCTGAAATAAGTAATTCTCTCCACTATTATTCTGACATTTCACATTCTGAAAATGAAGTGGTGATCCTTATTGACCTAAGAAAGGGGAATTTTTACAATGATTAAATGTTAGGAATGGTGAAAAACTGAGTTTAAATGTATTTGGCAAAGGTGTATGTAAACTTCCGACTTCAACTGTATATACAGACTTCATTTTCCACTTTAATAATGTTTACATGTCTTGCATTACTCATCAAGACAAAGGAGATGATTGTGAACTACAGGAAAAAGAGGTTTGAGTACACCCCCATTCTCATCGACAGGGCTGCAGTGGAGCTGGTTGAGAGCTTCAAGTTCCTTGGTGTCCACATCACCAACAACTAACATGGTCCAAGCACACCAAGACAGTTGTGAAGCTGGCATGACAAAACCTAATCCCCCTCAGGAGACTGAAAAGATTTGACATGGGTCCTCAGATCCTCGAAAGCTTCTATAGCTGCATCATCAGGAGCATCCTGACTGGTTGCATCACTGCCTGGTATTGCAACTGCTCGGCCTCCGATCGCAAGGCACTACAGAGGGTAGTGCAAATGGCCCCAAGCTTCCTGCCATCCAGGACCTCTATACCAGGTTGTGTCAGAGGAAGGCCCTAAAAATTGTCAAAGACTGTGCTTTCTGCTACCACACGGCAAGCGGTACCGGGGCGCCAAGTCTAGGTCCAAGAGGCTTCTAAACAGCTTCTACCCCCATGCCATAAGACTCCTGAACACCTAATCAAATGGCTACCCAGACTATTTGCATTGCCCCCTCTTTTACACCGCTGATAGTCTCTGCTGTTATCATCTATGCATAGTCACTTTAATAACTCTACCTTCCTGTACATATTACCTCAAATAACCTGTGCCCCTGCACATTGACTCTGTACCGGTACCCCCGCCCCCCCCCGTCCCCCCGTATATAGTCTCACTATTGTTATTTTACTGCTGCTCTTTAACCTGTTGGGGATGGGGGCGCTGTTTAGACTATTTATGCTAATGTGGCTAATTTTTTAAACGGCTTCCCACAAAATCCTTGATCGTACAATATGCATATTATTATTATTATTGGATAGAAAACAGTCTATAGTTTCTATAGGAGTTGAAATTTTGTCTCTAAGTGGAACAGAGCCCATTCTACAGCAATTTCCCTGACATGGAGTCAGATTTGAGAAATGTTGGCCACTTTTCTGAAGTCATTTAAAAGGGCACTGTCGTTGCTATGACTATACGGACACTTCTTACGTCTTCCCCTGGATGCCTTTACGTGATGACGATTCCAACGGGATCGATTGCTCGTTCACAGGCCCTACAAATGAAAAAAACCTTTAGCTAGCAAGTCTTTTCTTGCTGCGTAACGCGCGTGGAAGACACCGACCCTCTCCTGTTCCAAGCGTTAGTTTAGCCTGTTATATTTCTCCGGTCATCTTTTCACTCGTTATAGGAGTTAAAAACATCATAAGGTAGTTAATTTAAAGCGTTTTATAGCAATTTATATCCGTTTAGTGCGATTTTGGGACATTTATTTTTGCAACGATGTGAAAAGTTGGGCATGCTTTTCAGTTCATCCCGAACTCAGTTGACATTTCCACATGGCAAGAGGACAGCTTTCCACCAAAAGACGATTTCTCCCAAGAAAGGATCCTTTGCCCAAGATACTGATGGAAGAACAGCTCAAGGTAGGACATTTTTATTATGATAAATCGTGTTTCTGTCGAAACATTTTAGTGGCTTAGGACGCCATGTTTTTTGACGTAGCTTCGCTTGGCGCAAACTGTATTGAAAAGTAAGGATAAATTAAAAAATGTAATAACGCAATTGTATTAAGAATTAAATTGTCTATCAATCCCTGTCCACCCTATATTTTTTAGTCACGTTTATGAGTATTTATGTATAAGAGTAGATCACTGTCTAAGTGGCGCAAGGACATTTTCTTTACCAGCTTGTCTACATTTCACATTGTCTAACCATGATTTTGGTGGCTAAATATAAACATTTTCGATCAAACTGTATATGCATGTTGTAATGTGATGTTACAGGAGTGTCATCGGAAGAATTCTGAGAAGGTTAGTGAAAAAATTAATATCTTTTGGCGATGTTGACTTTTATCGCTCACTTTGGCTAGAATCAATGCTGGGCTGCTAATTGCTATGTGCTAAGCTAATATAACGATTTATTGTGTTTTCGCTGTAAGACACTTAGAAAATCTGAAATATTGTCTGTATTCACAGGATCTGTGTCTTTCGATTCGTGTATGCTGTGTATTTTTACGAAATGTTTGATGATTAGTAGTTAGGTAAACACGTTGCTCATTGTAATTATTCTAGTCCATTTGTGATGGTGGGTGCAATTGTAAACTATGCCATATACCTGAAATATGCACTTTTTTCTAACAAAACCTATCCCATACCATAAATATGTTATCAGACTGTCATCTAATGAGTTTTTTTGTTGGTTAGGGGCTATAAATATCTTAGTTTAGCCGAATTGGTGATGGCTACTGGTGTTGGTGGACAAATAAAAGATGGTGGATTATGCTAATGTGTTTTTAGGTAATAGATGTACATCTTTACATATTGTGTCTTCCCTGTAAAACATTTTAAAAATCGGAAATGTTGACTGGATTCATAAGATCTGTGTCTTTCATTAGCTGTATTGGACTTTAATGTGTGAAAGTTAAATATTTTAAAAATATATTTTTTTTGAATTTCGCGGCACTGGTTTTTCAGTGGGGGGGGGGGGTGTGCCGCTAGCGCCACGCTGATCCTAGACAGGTTAATTACTTGTTACAGATAAGAATAAGAAATACAATATATATATATATATATATTTTAACTGCATTGTTGGTTAGGGGCTCGTAAGTTAGCATTTCACTGTAAGGTCTACACCTGATGTATTTGGTGGATGTGACTAATAAAATGTGATATGTATATACTGTATTCTGTACTATTCTACTATATCTTAGTCTATGCCACTCTGACATTGCTCATCCATATATTTATATATTCTTAATTCCATTCCTTTACTTAGATGTGTGTATTAGGTATTTGTTGCGAATGTTAGATATTACTTGTTAGATATTGCTACACTGTCGGAACTAGAAGCACAAGTATTTCACTACACCCGCAATAACATCTTGTCACGTTCCTGACCTATTTCTGTTAGTTTGTTATATGTGTTAGTTGGTCAGGACGTGAGTTTGGGTGGGCATTCTATGTTTTCTGTTTCTGTGTTGGTTTATTGGGTTGCCTGGTATGGCTCTTAATTAGAGGCAGGTGTTTGGCGTTCCTCTAATTAAGAGTCATATTTAGGTAGGCGTTTTCACAGTGTTCGTTGTGGGTGATTGTCTCCTGTGTCTGTGTATATGTTTGCACCATACGGGACTGTTTACGGTTTGTTTGTTTTATGTAGTCTGTTCCTGTTCATTGCGTTCTTCACGTTATATGTAAGTTCGTCGTTCAGGTCTGTCTGCATCGTTTATTTGTTTTGTTTGTTTATGCAAGTTTAGTTTGTTTTTCCGTCGTGTTCAATAAATCATGTCATTTCACTACGCTGCGCCTTGGTTCGATCACTACTCCTCCTCTTCTGATGAAGAGGAGGAGGATTACCGTTACACATCTGCTAAACACGTGTATGTGACCAATAAAATTGGATATGATTTGACTACTGTCGATAAGAAAATTGGGTGCATTGTGAAATTAGACAATTACAGCTTTGAAATTTAAGAATGTTTCTTAACACCAGGTGCGTCCTCAGCCAGGCATGGGATCTCTAATTGGGAAAGAAAAACTTAAATTGTTGCACCACGGCTAAATTGTTGAATTTATCATCATTTGTTCCACGTTTAGAGCATGAGTCTGCCTATTCCTGAACACAGCAACACAGATCATCGATATCCCTCTTTACACATCCAGCTGGTATCACCTTAACCACAGGCATGGAGTGAAGCGCTGTCATGGGGAGATCCTCTGATCTTTAGCTTGTGTAAAGACTTGACTCTTATGCATGTACACACACACACACACGAGCAGTATCACACCGCACTTGTCGACCTAAGACAAGTGACCCAATATGGGTATTATCCACTGGGTAGGGATAAACATGTTTTATTATTTTTAAGTCTGAAATACAAGATACAGATACTGACTGAATACAGAAGAATGCAAGAGTCCAACTCCCAACCCAGTCATTTTCATGACAGCCTAGATCCTGGAGAGGTGGGAGTGGAGGGCAACAGAGAAACAGCAAGCTGTAAAATAGCTGGATATTGCTTTAGAAAGGAAATCACAAGCTGAAATCCATTCTGCTGGCGAAGCCAAGGCTGTATAGCAGAAGCCTCTGAGAAGATCCTTCTTTGTCCTCAGCACTCTGGTAAACACACCTCCAATGACACGCCAGGGCTGTTGCCTGGTTACTGCAAAAATGCGGCATTGTGTTGACCACTTCACCACCTCCACAGAGGGATAGGAGGGAAAGAGGACGTGGGCAGCTTACACAGGTTCTCACCCCTTCGCACTGAGGCAGGTGATGTGGCTCTCAATAGCACCGTTTTATTTAGTGTGACTCAGCTCGGCAGGTGATTGTGCTGTGTACAGCAAGGAAACCTCAAATCAAAGTCAGGGGAGTGAACCTAATCTAGCTTACTATGCATAAAAGGAGTAACTCTTGCCAAGCATGGTGCAGCGACATGGATTTGAAATGAAGTGACGTCAACTCAATTAGACTTTGTGTGGAATGCTAGTACATCTACATTCCTGGATCATATTGTCTTAGATTACATCTTACATGAGAACCCCGACGACACATCGTGTGGCTAAACTCTTAGACATATAATGCAGCGCACTCCATGGGGTGCAAGCCCAGAATGCTGCAGTGTTGTCACCATTACTCCCTCATATCGTTTTCCCATGCACTGATGAGTCACACGTTAATACAGTAGCCATGCCATGTAGGCAATGAAGAAATATCTCCTGCCATCTACCGTATCAAGGAGATACCTCTGGGAGTTGGATATCAATGGTGCCGCATGATTTCTGACGCAACGTGTGTCGCTGTTGCCAAACAAAGACAGGAATACTGAAATGTGCAAGCAAAGCTGTAGGAACTGCTTACTTTTCATCTGTTGTCAAATTCTCTTTACACTATCCATCGACGTTAACTTATTTTAATAAGAACATAGTTTATTCACACTTCCTTATTATGGTCTACTCTGCCCTGAGTTGTAAATAATTCACTGTGCATGGAAATCAAATGGCCTATTTTGCAAAGCAGAGTTCATCCAAGAGCAGAGCTCTAAGAACTAATCTTGGCAGACAGTGCCAAAAATGAACACCCGCCAAATGCGGTAGATTTTGGCATTGGCGGGTAAGAATGACTAATTAACCAGCCCCGTTGGCGGGTGGTCAACTCGGGGCTCTACAGTGCAAGCAAATGTCAAGTCTAGGCCCATGTGGAAGTTTTGATTTATAGCCCAAAAAATGCTGCCGTAGCTGTTTAACCTGTCTAGGATGAGCGTGCCGCTAGCGGCACCCCCCCCCCCCCCCCCCACTGAAAAACCAGTGCCGCGAAATTCAAAAAAAACATTTTTTTTAAATATTTAACTTTCACACATTAAAGTCCAATACAGCTAATGAAAGACACAGATCTTGTGAATCCAGTCAACATGTCCGATTTTTAAAATGTTTTACAGGGAAGACACAATATGTAAAGATGTACATCTATTACCTAAAAACACATTAGCATAATCCACCATCTTTTATTTGTCCACCAACACCAGTAGCTATCACCAATATCACCAATGGTGAATGCACCAATTTGTAAGTCGCTCTGGATAAGAGCGTCTGCTAAATGACGTAAATGTAATTCGGCTAAACTAAGATATTTATAGCCCCTAACCAACAAAAAAACTCATCAGATGACAGTCTGATAACATATTTATGGTATGGGATAGGTTTTGTTAGAAAAAAGTGCATATTTCAGGTAGATGACATAGGTTACAATTGCACCCACCGTCACAAATGGACTAGAATAATTACAATGAGCAACGTGTTTACCTAACTACTAATCATCAAACATTTCGTAAAAATACACAGCATACACTAATCGAAAGACACAGATCCTGTGAATACAGACAATATTTCAGATTTTCTAAGTGTCTTACAGCGAAAACACAATAAATCGTTATATTAGCATAGCACATAGCAGCCCAGCATTGATTCTAGCCAAAGTGAGCGATAAAAGTCAACATCGCCAAAATATATTAATTTTTTCACTAACCTTCTCAGAATTCTTCCGATGACACTCCTGTAACATCATATTACACAATCCATATAGAGTTTGATCGAAAATGTTTATATTTAGCCACCAAAATCATGGTTAGACAATGTGAAATGTAGCTCAGCTGGTCAGAAAATGTCCTTGCGCAACTTAGACAGTGATCTACTCTTATACATAAATACTCATAAACGTGACAAAAAAATATAGGGTGGACAGGGATTGATAGACAATTTAATTCTTAATACAATTGCGGAATTACATTTTTTAAATTATCCTTACTTTTCAATACAGTTTGCGCCAAGCGAAGCTACGTCAAAAAACATGGCGTCCTAAGCCACTAACATTTTTCGACAGAAACACGATTTATCATAATAAAAATGTCCTACTTTGAGCTGTTCTTCCATCAGTATCTTGGGCAAAGGATCCTTTCTTGGGAGTAATCGTCTTTTGGTGGAAAGCTGTCCTCTTGCCATGTGGAAATGCCAACTGCGTTCGGGATGAACTGAAAAGCGTGCCCAGCTATTCACAGCGTTTCAAAAATAAATGTCCCAAAATCGCACTAAACGGATATAAATTGCTATAAAACGCTTTAAATTAACTACCTTATGATGTTTTTAACTCCTATAACGAGTAAAAAGATGACCGGAGAAATCTAACAGGCTAAACTAACGCTTGGAACAGGAGCGGGTCGGTGTCCTCCACGCGCGTTACGCACCAAGAAAAGACTTGCTAGCTACAGGGTTTTTTAATTTATAGTGCCTGTGAACGCGCAATCGACCCCATTGAAATCGTCATCACGTAAAGGCATCCAGGGGAAGACGTAAGCAGTGTCCGTATAGTCATAGCAATAACAGTGCCCTTTTAACTGACTCCAGAACTGTCAAGTTTTGACCTCTTTCTTGTGCAATTCCCCACTTGAAAAGGACAATCCCTCCACGTGAAGATTTTAACTGGATTTCACTCAATAAACAGCCATAGAATCAGTTGTTTGTCTTTTATTTACCATTCTTTGGTTGGCAGTAAACAGGTGAAAAACCTCAAAATAGAGATGACAAATACAAGTGATTATTTGAGTTGACAGCCTAATTAAATACACAAAATTATCCACATTCACCTCAGAAACACATTTCTGCCATTATCAAATACAAGGTTTCCACTGTTAAGCAAATGTTTCCCAAAATAGAAACCCACCATTTTTAATCAAATGAGCAGAATCAGTACACTTTTATCCAAATTTGCATTTTAGCCAAACACATTCAAAATACCTCTAGTAGCAAAAAACCACACTTATTTTCTAATCAGCAGTTAAGCAGACAAATCCTACATCTTTTAGCCAAAGATTTTCCAGACTATACATTTGTTACTGAATTAAGAACTTGGTTTACTAAGATTTCTACAAAGTTTAAATTACTTTTAACCATTTCAAACAAGTTCTATCAACAATGAATTTGGCTCTTCTTACTTTATACCCCACAAACAACATTTGAAGTTATAAATACCACTGCAAAAGTCCTATCAAAGTTAAGAGTTAAGTCTGTGTTTTCCAGAGTATCATTAGCAGTGCACTGCTTAAGTCAGTCTAACAAAACATGGCGCTTACCGGCTGTCTTTCACAGTTTTGTGGAGGGCTTGGACTTGCACAGTCACCTTGATCACATAGATGAAGTTTCCTTGGTCTTGTGGTGCTATAAATGCTCCTTTCACTGCGTTCTAAAGACAACAGCAGAGCCAGGTGCTGGCACGCCCAGATTGCCTGGAAGATTTGTTCCACCTGGTTCACCACTGATTGAAGGAGGAGGAGTTTCACCACTGAGGAGCTCCCAGGCAGTTTGTCAGCACACCTCCCACTCAATCTTCCCACGGTAACCGATGGAAAGATTGTAAATCAGCACCTACATACTGCCGGTCAGCTCCGAGTTTGATCCTCAACTGGTAGCAAGACAACCAGGCGTCGAACATCTCTGTGCAGGACTGTGGTTTGCGTAGCTTCTTTCAGGACTTTGGCCGATGGCCGGTTTAGTGCGGGTTTTGTGACAGGAAGGCAGGAGCTTTGGACCACTTTGACGTTCACGTCTCGAACAATGCTCTTAGCATCTGGATTAATGCTCATCACCCGTCCTAGCTTGAATTGGCCCCTCACTGCATTTTGGTCACACAACCAGACATTACCTCCGACATCAACGTTGCGATATGAAGTGTGCCATTTACTTCTCAGAAATAAGTTTGGGCCGGCAAGCTGGCTCCAAGACCTCCAGAATTTGTTGACCTGGTTCTGCATCTCTGAGTCTCTTGTAAGGGTAGTTCGCAAAGTCAAATGTTCTGATCTCACCGCTTGGAGAGGCCCAGCCCAGGAGAAGTGTGTTGGGTGACACATACTGCACGCTTTCTTCATGGCTCTGCACCCTGGCATCTATTGGGCATTCGTTGGCAAGGTTTGCAGCAAGTTGTAGTGTTGTCTGAAGCTCGCTGTAGCTAAGGCCTGTGTTGTTGCCCAGGCTCTGCAGTGCCTTCTTGAGAATGCAAACAGCGGCTTCAGCAGCCCCATTGCGGTGAGGTGAGTCAGCAGGGTGAATTGTCCACTCCCATTTGGTACCTTTTTGAGCCGACATCTCTTCTATTGAAGCTCTATTCTGAGCATCCAGGAACTGGTACAGCTCTCTTAGGACAGGTTTGGCGCCGATGAAGTTTGTCCCCGGGTCGGACCAGATCTTTCTTGGGTGCCCTCTAATTGCAGTAAAGCGTTGGTAAGCCATCAAGAAGCTCTCTGTCGACATTGTGTTGACCAGGTCTGCATGAATTGCCCTGCTGGCCATACAGCTGAAGACGACACCCCACACTTTCATTGAGACCCGTTTCTTGATGTCATCTTTGACAAGGTACGGTCCGAAGAGGTCGACTGTAGTGAACTCGAACGGAGCTGCAGGTGTGGCTCTTTCAGCAGGTAAGTCAGCCATTACCTGTTCGCACCTTCTTGCTCTTGACTTTTTGCAGAAAAGGCAGTTATCCACTACTTTTTGGGAAATTTTTCTTCCTTGGATGACCCAGGCTTTCCTACTCATTTTCAGCAGGGTTGCAGCCACACCTACATGACCCTCATCGTGCGCCTCCCGTGCCAATAAAGTAGAGACCCATGCATTGAAAGGCAGAAGGGGAACTGCAGCGCCATCCTCCCTGAAGCCATGGATTCTCCCACCGCAGACTAGTAACCCAGATTCTGGCTCTCTGTACACAACCAAGCGGTCCGTAGTGGTAGTTGGGAACGTCACCCCCTCGTGAGCAGCAAGATAGATGTCTCTTATTGCCTCTTGACGTTCTGTGGCAGTGATAACTCCTTTTGTGGGAATCGCCTCCCACTTTGGGGTCTCAATGGATTTTGTTGCAGATCTAAACTTTTTGGCGGCTCTCCAGATCAAAGCAACCGTCTTGATTAGACACTTTAGGCTACTAAAGCGCCTCTCATCCACCAAGTTTAGGACAGCTGCACCTGCAGGAAATCGTCCCACAAGACTTGGAAGACTTCTTTTCGCTTGGGCTCTGGTGAGTGCTGCCACAAATTACTTCTTTTGCATATTGTTAATGCTCTCTCGAGCTGTCACAGACACATCTTTTGACGACATAATTGGCCACTCGCTCTCTGGAAGATATAGAAACTCTGGCCCTTGCTGCCACTCTGAATGGGCATCAAGTTCCTTTGGCCCAGCTCCTCGAGTGATAATGTCGGCTATGTTGAGTGGTCCAGGGATCCACCACCAGTCCTGTAGCCGTGTGCTCTCTTGGATCTCTCCAATTCTATTAGCGAAGAAAGTCTGAAATCCATAGCTTTCTCGCTGGATAGCTCCAAGAACAGTCTGACCGTCTAACAAATGGTACCACCTTTTTATCTGGATCTGGGTATGCTGTTCAAAGTACTTTTTCAGGCGGCTTGCAAAGACTGCACCGCAAAGTTCTGCTTTGACTGCATCCCCCTTCTGGTCTAGTGGTGTCAGCTTTGCTTTGGACTCCACTAGTCGAATTGTTAATTGTTTGTTGCAGTTCCACCGCAGGTAGAGGACAGCACCATAGGAGCTTTCACTGCCATCTGAAAAAGTGACAGCGACTGGTTCAGTTGTTGCCTTTGGTGGAGTAAGAGCTCTTGGGAACATTACTTTGCTTAGCTGGACGTACTCCTCAAAAATTCCAATTCCATCTTTGCGGAGCTCATCCGACAGGGGAAGGTCCCATGTGTCCTTGACCATGCTGCACTTTGATTTTGCCTCTTGGAATGCCCTTCGGACCAAGATAGCCCCTCTTTGCTTTGATGGCGTTGTCAGGCCAACTGGGTCGTACAAACCAGCAACTTGACTCAGCAGTTCACGTCTTGTCAGCGGGTCTGGTGTCTGTGCTCGTACTTCTTCTAGTAGTAAGTCTTGCCCAAGTCTCATCTTTTTCTTCCGCCTGGAGAAGTTGACCCTCACCATGACATGCAACATGTCTTCATCCACAATGTAGCCGAGACCGAGCGCCTTGTTGTCTTCCTCCTTAAGCTGATTTGGCAGGACAACAATATTTGGTGATGCCTTTTCTCTTTCTCCTTTATTTTGGCCTGAGAAGACCAAAGGCTTCAGTGCAAACCCTCCTGCTTTTAGAATCAGCTCCACATTCTTTGTGATGACTTCGAGCTTTTCAGGGCAGTTGTGGGATGTCAAGATGTCATCGACGTAGCTGTGCTCATGTAATACTTGCCATTCATCTGTGAGGTGGCTGAATTGAGGCAGGTTAGCCGTCTCCCTCATGGCCAGTTGTGCTATGCACCCTGCTGGCTTGTCCCCGATATTCACTCTGGTTATGGCGTATTGTTCCACCTCATCGCCCTCTGAATCCCGCCACAAGAACCGGTGTAGATGGACTTCCCTCTCCTCGAGCCACACAGAATTGTACATTTTTCTGACGTCTCCTAAAGCGGCGTAGGAGCCTTGGCGGAACTTGAGGAGGACAGCTCGAATCGGATTGAGAACGTCAGGGCCTTTCATCAGAAGGTCATTCAGACTTTGGCCTTTGTACTTCTGACTGCTGTTCCAGACAAGTCTTACCGGAGTTGTAACAGAGAGGGGGTTGGGTGCGATAAGATGACTACTATACCAGACAGGTCCATTCCAGTTGGTTAGATCCTCTTTGGTCAGCTTTCTTGCAGCCCGGCGGTCAACCATTTCGTGGACTTGAGCACCATAGGCTTTTTTCCACTGCGGTTCTTTGGCGAGCTGTCTCTCTGTTCTGAGAAAGGTTGCCTCCACTGCTTTTATGTTGTTTGGCAATGTAGATGGGTCAATGAGCCATGGATACCTTGCATGCCAGTGTGGACTATCACTGTGGTCATCAGCACCAACATAAGTCAGGCCACCCTTAACCTGTTGGGGATGGGGGCGCTGTTTAGACTATTTATGCTAATTTGGCTAATTTTTTAAACGGCTTCCCACAAAATCCTTGATCGTACAATATGCATATTATCATTATTATTGGATAGAAAACAGTCTATAGTTTCTATAGGAGTTGAAATTTTGTCTCTAAGTGGAACAGAGCCCATTCTACAGCAATTTCCCTGACATGGAGTCAGATTTGAGAAATGTTGGCCACTCTTCTGAAGTCAGTTAAAGGGGCACTGTCGTTGCTATGACTATACGGACACTTCTTACGTCTTCCCCTGGATGCCTTTACGTGATGACGATTCCAACGGGGTCGATTGCGCGTTCACAGGCCCTACAAATGAAAAAACCCTGAAGCTAGTCATTCTTTGGGAGCTGCGTCATGAGCCTAGAGGACACCGGCGCGCACCTGTTCCAAGCGTTAGTTTAGCCTGTTATATTTCTCCGGTCATCTTTTCACTCGTTATAGGAGTTAAAAACATCATAAGGTAGTTAATTTAAAGCGTTTTATAGCAATTTATATCCGTTTAGTGCGATTTTGGGACATTTATTTTTGCAACGATGTGAAAAGTTGGGCACGCTTTTCAGTTCATCCCGAACGCAGTTGACATTTCCACATGGCAAGAGGACAGCTTTCCACCAAAAGACAATTTCTCCCAAGAAAGGATCCTTTGCCCAAGATACTGATGGAAGAACAGCTCAAGGTAGGACATTTTTATTATGATAAATCGTGTTTCTGTCGAAACATTTTAGTGGCTTAGGACGCCATGTTTTTTGACGTAGCTTCGCTTGGCGCAAACTGTATTGAAAAGTAAGGATAAATTAAAAAATGTAATAACGCAATTGTATTAAGAATTAAATTGTCTATCAATCCCTGTCCACCCTGTATTTTTTAGTCACGTTTATGAGTATTTATGTATAAGAGTAGATCACTGTCTAAGTGGCGCAAGGACTTTTTCTTTACCAGCTTGTCTACATTTCACATTGTCTAACCATGATTTTGGTGGCTAAATATAAACATTTTCGATCAAACTGTATATGCATGTTGTAATGTGATGTTACAGGAGTGTCATCGGAAGAATTCTGAGAAGGTTAGTGAAAAAATTAATATCTTTTGGCGATGTTGACTTTTATCGCTCACTTTGGCTAGAATCAATGCTGGGCTGCTAATTGCTATGTGCTAAGCTAATATAACGATTTATTGTGTTTTCGCTGTAAGACACTTAGAAAATCTGAAATATTGTCTGTATTCACAGGATCTGTGTCTTTCGATTCGTGTATGCTGTGTATTTTTACGAAATGTTTGATGATTAGTAGTTAGGTAAACACGTTGCTCATTGTAATTATTCTAGTCCATTTGTGATGGTGGGTGCAATTGTAAACTATGCCATCTACCTGAAATATGCACTTTTTTCTAACAAAACCTATCCCATACCATAAATATGTTATCAGACTGTCATCTAATGAGTTTTTTTGTTGGTTAGGGGCTATAAATATCTTAGTTTAGCCGAATTGGTGATGGCTACTGGTGTTGGTGGACAAATAAAAGATGGTGGATTATGCTAATGTGTTTTTAGGTAATAGATGTACATCTTTACATATTGTGTCTTCCCTGTAAAACATTTTAAAAATCGGAAATGTTGACTGGATTCACAAGATCTGTGTCTTTCATTAGCTGTATTGGACTTTAATGTGTGAAAGTTAAATATTTAAAAAAAATGTTTTTTTTGAATTTCGCGGCACTGGTTTTTCAGTGGGGGGGGGGGGGGTGTGCCGCTAGCGCCACGCTGATCCTAGACAGGTTAACAACTTCCAGCTCCCTTTCTTCGGCCAGAGTCATTTCTTTGCCACCAAGTTGACAACTGCCGCAGCGACATCCTCCACATTTTGGGGTGCAGGGGGCGCCAATGCTATCCCATCTCCACCACTCAATAAAATCCCGAGTGGAAATAGCAGAATAAGAAGACTTGATGGTAGGTTTGGCGCAGATATGTTCTTCATACATCAATGCTGCTGTTCTCATGGATCTGGCGAAGTGCGCTCTGGACTGGTGTGCTGTAACCTCTTCAAACAGACCAGGGTGTGTCCCTGCAATTGTCTTTCCCAATGGCCCATCCCATAGTACAAGGTCCCCAACGGTGCGTATTTTCTGTGGGACCAGTCGCCCTTCCTTATGGCTTATCAAAAGCTGTATCTGTCTTGGTCTAACAAGTTCATTTTGGGGGACGTCTGGAAAGAATTTTTGGAGTCTTTTGGCTGTCACATGTTTGTGAATCTCTGCAATGCTGTCCAAACCATATCAGAGGAGTTGGTGGGATCTGACATTGCCTTGCTCTGTGCGGACCCGGGTCTTTAGGAGGTACCGTTTTGTGGTGACTTGAACTTTCATTCCTCCCACACCATGGACAACAAGGGTTATGGCTTCACTTCTAAGGTTCAAACGATCAGCTGCATCATGAGTTATATAGTTTGTATCCGATGCCAGGTCGATCAAAGTCCCAACTTTTTGTCCTGCATTGGCCGTGACCTCTAAGAGCATCATGATGACTGGCCACTCCACTATTCCATTCTCTGCTAGAAGACTGGGTTGGTTAGACACAAGAGAGGTTCTGGCTATAGTGTTGCAAAAGGCATTGCAACACTTCTCTGCAAGTTCAGGTGAGAGACTTTTAATGAACTCTTCTTGGGCTTGGGTATAACGCTCGCTTGTGTCACCTCCCACTTTGCTGTTATTGGATCTCTGGACGACATTCCCTTTGGATGTACCAGCTCTCGGGCAGAGGTAATAGTGGTGTTCTGCAGCACGCTGTTCTATGCAGTCTGGCCTCCTGCACAGAAACTCTGATTTACAATAGTCACCTTCCTTGTGCATCTCCAGGCGTCTTTTGCAGGCTCCCAGCTTCCTGACAGCATCTATTTTCTCTGACAGCTTAAGCGTGCGAAACTTTTGGCAGAAATATAGCCTTTTCTTATGCTTGCAGTCTCCGCAGACCACACATCCTTGAGCCTGGTCGCATAGTTGGGTGGAGATTCTGGTTCGAGCTTGCCGAGGTTCAGATTTAGGTTTTGGTTCCTCCTCTCTCAGTTGGTCCAGCTTCTCATAGATGGCTTCTTGACCTTGAAGAAACTTGTGTAGGTAGTCAAATCGCTTGTCTTCTTCAGCTTCATCACCTTTGCCAGCTACATGAAGAAGCCATTCCTTCTTCAGGCCATCAGGAAGTTTGCTCTCTATTGTCCTTGTTACAAGAGGGTTCTTTATAGCACCGGTCTTGCCAAGCTCGTTCAGATCGACCAGGGCTTTTTCTACTGATTGGATGAGCTCAACAATCCTCCTGGGCTGGTTACCTTTAACTGCTGGGAGTCTTTGGAGCTCTTCTACTATCTCAAGGGCTATAGTTGTCTTATTTCCAAAGCGGTTCTCCAAGACCCGGAAAACCTCCTCAGCAGTTGTGTAAGTTGTCAGGTGAAGGTCTCGTATGGTCTTCTCATCCACACTGTCGAGAAGTTGGAACTTTTTAACCTCTCTGGATCCAGTAGGTTCTCCCTGCATCTGGAGCGCTTCCCAGTCTTTTTTCCACCGGTGAAACTCTCGGCGGATGCCAGAAAACTTTGGGAGGGAAGCAGGCTTTAATTTAATTGCTGGTGTGGCCACAGAACTGTTTGAAGTAGTACTCAATCTGCTGGTTTCTCCTCCAACGTGTGCCCCTGTAAAGTCTGCTTGTCTTATTGTGAGATTTGGCAGGATAGTTTCAAGGTCTTTGATACGACTCTGGAAATGTTGTTGCTCTGCTGGGGGGGCCCAGCACTTCCAATGTTTATGCACCTCTTTCGCAGCCTTCAGAAGTTTCTCTAGTTGTCCGATCATGAAGAGATATGCATCTGGGTTTTTACTTGGGTCCACAGCTCCCACGTTTTCTGCTTGCGACTCTGCTGTTGTAATTGCTTGTGTCAGTTCATATTCCCCGAAATTGGCCCACAATGTCTTTTGTACGAGGTCCTTTAGCTCTTGCAGTTTTTTCTCACAATCATTGGCTGTTTTGAACAAGTCAGACTTCTGCTGCTCGCTCAACTCCTCTGCATCAGAGTTTTCTTCAATGCATTGCCCCTCTACATCATCGTTGGCTTCCAGGACTTTGCCAGCTTCTGCAGTGAGCTTCCTAAAATTGTCTCTGAGCTCCTCTTCTGACATCATTGTATGCATTCGTAGCACATTATTGGCCAGACGGGAAAACTGACGCTTCGCTGATGTCCTTGCGGTCTTTAGCTGCTCCACCAGTAATGAATCAGCCATTTCAATCACAGCAGCAGGCGGGAACAGTCTGTACTTGTCTCTCTGGACACGTGTGGTCACTTTTCTGGTCCTTTTCCAGTCTTGACCCACGGTTTTTCACTGCTTCTAAGGTTCACTCTCACTCCACAAACATTTGAACTTCGAGTTTTTCAAATTTTGGCCAAAACAAGTGGCCAAAATTTCTGAAATCTGACTCCATGTCAGGGAAATTGCTGTAGAATGGGCTCTGTTCCACTTAGAGACAAAATTTCAACTCCTATAGAAACTATAGACTGTTTTCTATCCAATAATAATAATAATATGCATATTGTACGATCAAGGATTTTGTGGGAAGCCGTTTCAAAAATTACACGATTAGCATAAATAGTCTCAACAGCGCCCCCATCCTCAACAGGTTAAGTATTTCTGCAGTTTTGTTTAAAATGCACAAAGACATACGAATCCTAGCGTTATATCCCACCTCGCGCAGTAACACCTCCTGCCTGGGGGACTGCGCACTGCGTGAAGCTGAAAAGAGTCAGTTTTAGATCAACTTGTATACCTGTGCTCATTGCTTCTATCTACTATAGTGAGACTTCCTTGTGTTTCTTGGATATTTACATTTAAAAACAACCTAACTTGTGAACAAAACAATGTTTGAGTCCACTAACGAAGAGATCGTGCTGTGAAAAAGTATTTGCCCCCTTTCTAATTCTCACCTTTTCCATATGTTTTTATATTGAATGTTATCAGATCTTCAAACAAAACCTAATATTAGATAAAGGGAACCTGAGTGAACAAATAACACAATTATACCTATTTAATTTATTTCAAAAAACAAAGTTATGCAACACCCAATGCCCCTGTTGAGAACAAGTAATTGCCCCCTTACATGCAATAACTGGTTGTGCCACCTTTAGCTGTAATGTCTCTAACCAAATGCTTGTTGTAGTTATTGATCTGTCTCTCATGTCGCTGTGGAGGCAACTTGAACCACTCTTTCAAAGAGAACTGCTGTAACTCAGCAACATTTGTAGGTTTTCAAGCATCAACTGCCTCTAGTTAAAAGATCACAGAAACATTTGAGGACCTGAGTCGCCTTTACCACGGTAACCTTAAAATGGTCAGCTGAATTTTAGTCTCATCTGTGATATTTTGGTTAAAAGACTCACAAAATATTGCATTGAAAACAAGAAATGTATTACTAGTAATGTACTACTACCTGGGACCAACACTCTACATGTTTCATTTATATTTTTGTTCAGTATAGTTTTGGGCTCTGTTGGCAGAGTTACCTTCATGCTTTCTATTACGGAATACTCTGGGCAAAAAGACCAGTGATTTAGTCCATAGACTTCATACCTTGCCGGCTGGATACAAATTGACCATAAAATACTCTGTCCTTGGTATGATAACCAAAGAAAATGGGATTCCCTTTCTGTTACTTCTTCATCCGTAGAGAAAGACAGTGGTCAAAGCCGACCTGTAGTTGAGGTGCATCCGAAATGTAAAGTTCACTTTAAGATGAAAGCATTCATGTTTGAACCTATTATTTTCGTATGAAAACAGTCGTAAATAAAGTATTGTTTTATTTGAAGGCTGAGAGCTGTGCCTTATTTTATAACAAATAATTTCTCCCACCATCCGTCCTCTGAGTCTCCCCTTACATTTCCCCCAATCACCCCACAATGACCAGATAATCCCCAACCCTTTACCACCCCTTCCCCATGGACCTGAAAGCAAAAAAAGTAACAAAAGTCTAAATAAATATTGGTTTATATGAGTAGGGCTTTATCTAAGATTGTTCTTAAAGAGTGAAGTATATTTGTCCAGAATTCAATTGTACCTTATCTACCAGAGGTGTCGACTCGAGTCACATGACTTGGAATCGAGTCACAAATATGATGACTTGCAACTCAAGTTTGACATTAACAACAATGACTCGTGAGGTCTCTTCACAGTCCCCAAGTCCAGAACAGACTATGGGAGGCATACAGTATAACTAGATCAAACTCTATTCCACATCAAGTAACTGATTCAAGTAGTAAAATGTAATTTAAAAAACGGATAAAAAATACACCTTATGGAACTGAGGGGACTGTGAAGCTACACAAACATAGGCACAGAACCATGTATACACACACACGATAACATACGCACTATACAGACACATGGATTTTGGGTTGTAGATATTTGGTAGTGGAGTAGGGGTCTGAGGGCATACTTAGTGCGTCGTGAAATCTGTTGTGAATGTACTGTTATGTTTTCAAAATTGTATAACTGACTTAATTTTGCTGGATCCCAGGAAGAGTAGCTTCTGCCTTGGCAGTAGCTGTTGGCGATCCATAATAAATACAAATACATCCAGCCACAAAAGCATTAGTGGTGTCGGCTCGCAGTCTGCGTTCCAATTCATTCCAAAGGTGTTCAATGGAGTTGAGGTCAGGGCTCTGAACAGGCCAGTCATGTTCTTCCACACCGATCTCTTCCACTATTTCTGCACTGACCGCGCATTGTGCACGGGGGCATTGTCATGCTGACACAGGAAAGGGATAACCCCAAACTGTTGCTACAAAGTTGGAAGCATAGAATCATATAGAATGTCACTGTATGCTGTAGCATTAAGATTTCCCTTCACTGGAACTATGGGGCCTGGCCTGAACCATGAAAAACTTCCCCACACCATTATCCCTTCTCCACCAAACTTTACATTTGGCACTATACATTCGGGCAGGTAGCATTCTCCTGGTATTCGCCAAACCCGGAATATTCCATCGGTCTGAGAGGGTGAAGCGTGATTCATCACTCCAGAGAACGTGTTTCCACTGCTCCAGAGTCCAATGGCGGTGAGCTTTACACCACTCCAGCCGACGCTTGGCATTGTGCATGATGATCTTAGGCTTGTGCGACTGCTTGGCCATGGAAACCCATTTCATGAAGCTCCTGACAAACAGTTCCTATGCTGACGTTTCTTCCAGAGGCAGTTTGGAACTCGGTAGTGAGTGTTGCAACAGAGGACACACACATTTTTTTAGCACTCAGCGATCCTGTGTTGTGAACTTGTGTGGCCTACCACTTCACGACTGAGCTGATGTTTCTCCTAGACGATTCCACTCCACAATAACAGCACCACCCCAGTTTACCGGGGCAGCTCTTGCAGGGGAGAAATTTGACGAACTGAATTGTTGGAAAGGTGACATCCAATGACGGTGCCAAGTTGAAAGTCACTGACCTCTTCAGCAAGGTCATTATACTGACAATGTATGTCTATGGAGATTACATGGCTGTGTGCTCGATTTTATACACCTGTCAGCAACAGGTGTGGCTGAAATATCCACTAATTTAAAGGGCTGTCCACATACTTTTGTGTTTATAGTGTAAATGCATAAAAATGCACCTAATCCAGTTCCCACCTGTGACTGAAAACAGGGGGAGAGATGCCAATTGAAAAGGTCTCTTAAAAATGTAGCTAGCTACAGTATCTAGCTATATTACATAAAATGCTGTGTTAAACAGCTAAAAGGCTAAAAAGTAACAATAACTGTAAAGCTATCAGTCACTAGTGGAAACATTTACAACTAGTAAGGTTGCTAGCTAGCACTCCTAGCAGCTTATTCTTACTAGCTAGCTGGCTAGTATTTACTGTTGGTGTAACTAGCTAGCAAATTAGCATAAACTAGCGCTAACTGGGCTAGTCATTGTCTATATCACAGGTAGAAACACATTCCTAACCACAAAGGGGTAACTAGCCCCCAGGGGCCCAATTACCCCCTAGTAAGAGCCCCCTCTTACCCCCCTGGGGTGTGTTCCCAACACACTCATCCAACATATTACTACTTTACTCAAATGATCTACATTTTTCTCTCTAAACAAGTAGATTATTTATCTTAAGGCTTTCCTTCTTGTATATTTAAAAAACAATTATAGATCTAACTTCATTGGAATATATCTACAACACAGAAAGTGTTAATTGTGACATCTTTGGGTCTTAATGCAAATTAAGGGGGGGGGGGGGTTAGTTGCCCCAGGAAGCTAGCTACCCCCTACTACCCTAACTTTGGCAAATAGGTTTAAAAAACGCTTAACCTATGACAAAATGTGGCTTAAAAATGCATATTATGAACCAATAATCTGTGCGTGATGACGTAGATTTTGTTCCTCTATCAAAATAGCTCAATTATGAAAGACCCATTAAAATAAGCTTTATGTAGTCACCTCTATAAGCAGTCCCTCAACTCGATGTGAGGTGACCTTCATTCACAACAACATTGGCAAAGGCCAATGATACAAACAGACGCCTATTAACATATCCCTATATCCCCTGATGCACTGGCAGATCTGCCAGCCAAATAATAGAAACAAAAACAAAGGATCTGTGCCAACGATGTGGTGAACAAAGTACATTCTGCTTGAAACCACATGAGTTTCCAATGAAAAACCCACAACATAAAATATCCGATTGCACTCAGGACACATTTCTGTCAACAGAAAATGAGCAACATGTATTTTGTTTTTCTTACCACTTGCATTATGCCCACATATGAGGTGCTGGTTGGGCTGCAGCAGACCCCAGATCTCTGAGTCATTGTTGATGGCCTGCTCTAGGGACTCGAGCATAAATGTGGAGGTGCCGTTGTCATTCTCGATGAGCGCGATCCGCTGGACTCGGCTGAATACCTCAAGGAACAGGCTTTCCACACAGGCAGTGAAGTATATAGCTGCGTGTTCATGGACCCGGAGTGCCACTCGATTCTCAACCATCCACTTGAAAAAATGTCCTACAGAAAAGACGAGCCCGCACCGTGCTGACTTGCCCCGGTAGAGTTTATCCCTAGTGCTCATATTATAGAGTGAAAGTGCACCGAGAGCTGCGGTGATGCAGTTGACAGAGATGGTCCAGGAGAGAACCATCTTGATGGCGCTTTGGATCTCGTGCTTGGTGCACTTGGCATAGCGCAGACTGAGGCGCTGAGCCTCCCGGGCGACCCTCACCAACGCCCGACTGACCAGTGCTGAGAGCTTGGCCAGGACCTCTTGTGACGGGCTCCCCACACATAGCTCCTCTTTCTTCCTGAGTGCGCACTCCACCTCGCTGAGGCTCCATGGCACGTCCTCAAGCTCGGGAAGCTTGGAGCATTGGCTGGAGAACTCCAATATATCCGTGTCCTCCGCCAGGACGGTGTTGACCGTGTCCAAGCTGTTGTGTCGGCTGTGCATAGATTCGGTCAGATGCCAGCATTTTCCCCCATGCGCATATGACAGATTCGTGTATGAGCAACACAGCGAAACACTGGAAGACCTGAAGGAGTCAGCGGCTCCACCATAACCGGAATCGAGCGTTAAATCCTCCAGCGTCCTCACAGTTGTCTTACTCTTGCCTGTCATGGCTGCATTGCATACTAAAGGTCTGCTTTTTCAATGAATGCCCTGTCTCTATCGCAGCTATTCCACAGCTGCTGGCTCCAATAGTTATATTCGGCTACATAAAATCTCTGTAAATGAAGTGAATGTTTTACCTAGTTTTCGCTTTCTTGCGTTTACTGAAAATATCCCATTAAACTGGTCTTTCTCTAACTCATGTGTAACCTGAGAGAGATCGAATCCACAAGCCACTGCATCAGGCGCAGCACGGACTCGTGCGTGGAGAGGAGGGGCTATGCACATGGTGGGCTGCTAAAGGCCAATCTGATGCCTTTATAACTCTTGACTGACATAATTAATTTGTCAACTGGGATGTATGATGATAGCAGCTGTTGATGGGCACATTAATATGTTTCAAATATGACTGGTAAAGGATTTACTCAAAAATATGAGTCTTATATCATAATAAATACAACAGATTTAAAACAGGCAGATTAAGAATGACACTCTCCCACACACATTTTTCCACCTGCTAATGATCAGGCCTAATGGCTGGGAGGGTGTTGCATTTAGCACATTAACAATGCCTGTCTACACATATGAAATCACACTCCGTACGTTACATGCACATATTTATGCGATTGTTGTGGATAGTCAGATTAATATGATAGTTGATTAAAACGTTTACACGCTTTGCAAGAAAAATGATTTCTATAATTATCCTGTTTACATGGACACATCTGAAATCAGGCTACCTAATAGCACTCTGATGAATGCAGAAAATCGGCAATCTAAATGAACATTCAACCACTGTGACCATGCTATTTTTTGAATATATGAAATTTGTATGTGAAAATTACTTCTAAGGCGCATACATTCAGTTGTTCCAAACTCACTTAGTTCATGTTAAAGACTTGCTCGGCTGGTGCTTGCACATGTGCAGATCAAATATACAGCTGAGATGCCGATTGGGGTGTTTAAATATGCTAAGAATTCGAAAGATTGCTCAGATTGCTCCTGTGTTTGATCTGAGTATACTTACTTCGATTTTGGCCGCTGATTTAAGATAGGCAAAGTAAGGTGTTTACATGACTATTGCATAATCTGCCTACTGCCATAACCAGTTTAATAGTGATGCATGTAAACGTACTCACTGATATAAGCTACAAATTAATAGACTGCTTGGGTAAAATTATTAAAAAGAATTTGACTATGGCAATGATATGAAAATGGAATGAATAC
Source organism: Salvelinus fontinalis (assembly GCF_029448725.1). NCBI lineage: Eukaryota > Metazoa > Chordata > Actinopteri > Salmoniformes > Salmonidae > Salvelinus > Salvelinus fontinalis. The sequence continues at coordinate 19,800,695 of NC_074675.1, read as the reverse complement.
AGGATCCTGAAATACACAAAAAATAAACATTCACAATATTGATGGAAAGGATAATAAAATAAAACATAATAAAACATAAAAAATAAAACATGTCTTTGGGGTGAAGGTCCTATCTTCACAGGGGTGCACCGTTACTGAATGTTGGGACTATATCAGATATGGTTTTCTGTCAGGTGGGTAGGGTTAAAATAATGTATCATGTCCGCTCAGCTCAATGCTACATTTCTTTCTGTAACGTTCTGAATGGCTCACATTACTGAACATACCCTTGCAGTCCTACTGCAGATAATCTTATGAAAACATCATCAAATGTCAAAAGGATATAAAGGAACAATTCATTGCTAATCAAGAAATGGCAGTGGGCTAAAGGCTATATGAACATTTTAACTATCTATGTAGTTTGTACAATCCTAATTGATGGGGTCTTTTTTATATTTCCTAATTTGAGTGCCATAAAACACACAGTTCTGGTACTTAGTTACCTTGCTTTTCATTCAGGATTTAGATTTATAGCTTTACCACATTATTCTACATTAGTTTTACTCATATGCATAGAGCTCTTTATCACATCCATTGGGTATTGCGCAATATGCTAGCAACATTCATAACAACTCACCCAGCAAAATTTGCCACATGAAGAGCTTATAAATGCTTTTAGCATTTTTATGCTAAATTAATTTATGTTATAAATGCAATGTAATGCATATGAGGCTTATAAATGTTCATATGTTTATAACATTTGTTAGAACCATTCGTAATGTGGTCATGACACTTTTAAAAAGCCTAAAATAAAAAAAGCATATTATTCATTCGTCATTCATTTAAAATACACTTAATGTAAATACAGGTTGTTCATAGAAAGAGCTTCCAATGCTGTTATAGCCCTAGACACACAGATTAGGCCCCTGGACTAAAAGCACATTCAATGCAGATTAGGGAACACAATGGAAAGAAGTCACTGACTTTGTGTTATCCTTGTAAAGATTTTAAAATGTATGTACTGTGTGTATATATGATTTTTTTTTAAACTGGCAAATAAAATTATTTAATCGAGAAGGCTTTTTAGTGCAATCTCCATTTAAAGTGCTTTTTGTCCAGGACTAGGTTTAACCTGATGAGGACAGGGGGCGCTGTTTTCACTTTTGGGGAAAAACGTCTCCAATTTAAACGGCCTCGTACTCAATTCTTGCTCGTACAATATGCATATTATTATTACTATTGGATAGAAAACACTCTCTAGTTTCTAAAACCGTTTGAATTTTGTCTGTGGGTAAAACAGAACTCATTTGGCAGCACACTTTGTGACCAGGAAGTAGAAAGTCTGAAATCTATGTTCTGTTCAAGTGACTGCCTATAAATGGGCATGATAGGTATACGTGCACGTCATACACCTTCACCCGGATGTCAAGAGGAAGTGAGAGGAAAAATGAGTTGATTATCTCTGTCTGACGTTGAATACGCCCTCTTGGAACAAGGTGTCCCCCATTTTCTGTTTTCTGCAAGGCGCGTGTTGGGACCTGTTATTGCCTACTGGAAACCAGTCGTTATGGGGCGAATATGATCTCCGGCTTTGATTTTATTTGATACATGTTACAATATCATCCTAAAGTATGTTTTTTCAATATAGTTTCATTAGATTATTGAAATTTATTCGGGACGTTAGTTGTGTTGCGTTGTTTGACTTTGATGAAGTTGGAGAGCTTAGCGCCGCATGGCCAGTGTGCTTGCTAATTCAAGAGGGAAAAAGAACGTTCTGAATCCAAACAAAGACGCTTCTGGACAAATGACCAAAGGTACAACATTCTGATAGAAGATCAGCAAAAGTAGGAACCATTTTGTGATGCTATTTCATATATCTGTCGAACTGTGTACTAGTAGCTTTGCGCTCAGGTTTTGGTTATTCCCTTACCATAACTAAGTCTTATGTCGTAATTAAGATATTTTTTGAATTCTAACACTACGATTGCATTAAGAACTAATGGATCTATCTTTTCCTATACAACATGTATTTTTTTGTAATGTTTATGAATAGCTATTTGGTCAAAATAGGTGAGAGTCTAATAGAAATATCCGCACATTCTGGGGAAAAGATGCTACATTAGCACGTTATGCTACGTTATGCTACGTTGTATAACCACGGATTTCAGCTCTAAATATGAACATTTTCGAAAGAAACATAAGTGTATGTATAACCTGATGTTATAGGACTGTCATCTGAGGAAGGTTTATGAAGGTTAGTGAAATTTAATATCTTTTGCTGGTTTATTCGCTAACGCTAACGTGCCTATTGCTATCGCTAACGTGCCTTGATGAATGAATGCGGTAGTGTGGTAGGCTATTGTAGTAAGCTAATATAATGCTATATTATGTTTTCGCTGTAAAACACATACAAAATCGGAAATATTGTCTGTATTCACAAGATCTTTGTCTTTCATTTGCTATACACCCTGTATTTTTCAGAAATGTTTTATGATGAGTATTTCGGTATGTCACGTTGGTGTCTTCGGTGCAATTTCTGATTGTAGCTGCAATGTGAACTATGATTTATACCTGAAATATGCACATTTTTTAACAAAACAGATTTATTGTATAACATGTTATAAGACTGTCATCTGATGAAGTTGTTTGTTGATTAGTTTGGTTGGTTATTGGTTAATTAGGTTGGCTTTGTGCATTCTACCTGTGCTGTGAAAAATGTCTGTCCTTTTTTGTATTTGGTGGTGAGCTAACATAAATATACGTGCTGTTTTCGCTGTAAAACATTTAAAAAATCGGACATGTTGGCTGGATTCACAAGATGTGTACCTTTCATTTGCTGTATTGGACTTGTTAATGTGTGAAAGTTAAATATTTTAAATAAATATCTTTTGAATTTCGCGCCCTGCACTTGAAGTGGCTGTTGTCATAAGTGTACCGACGGCGGGGTGCAGCCATAAGAAGTTTTAATAGAAATACATTGACTAAAGGTAATGAACCTCACTTCAGCGACTGGCAAGTATTAGGCTTCATCAGGAGGGAGAGCAAAAGACCCAAGAGTGTTAACCCCTCTCTAGGCTAGGGGGCTGTATTTTCACGTCCAGATGATGTGTGCCCAAAGTAAACTGCCTACTACTCAGCCGCAGAAGCTAGGATATGCATATTATTAGTAGATTTGCACAGTAAACACTCTAAATTGCAGTCATGCACAGCAAATAAATATTGGTATGGCCTTTTAAAATCAATTTAAAGTTTTTGCCTAATTCAGTTTTTTCCCAAATTCCATTTTCTTAGTTTTGTTTTTCCAGGTTTTGGGTTCCCCCCCATTTTTAACTGGCTTACCACATTTTTCCACACATGAAGTGATGGGACGTAAAGAAAGGTTAATCACACTCAGGCTTTCTGACTGTTCTTACCGCTCCGTCACTTCTTCCACGTCCGCGGTGCTGCTGACCCCTGTCCGCGGTGCTGCTGACCCCTGTTGAAGGTATCCTCTTCCCCTTGCTTGCGTCCTAAAAAAGATACACTCCCATGTAAATTGAATCTACATCAAAAGAAGATGCACTCGAGTGTGGAGGTAAGGTAACCTGTTTTGGGACGGCCTCGCCACAGATAAACCTCATTCTGTTCATAGTCATTGTATGTGTGGACCCACAAAAAGAGGTGGGTAAAAGTGCAGGGTAAATTGTTTAACTGTTGTTGTTTTAAATGCACAGAGTATGTATGATTTTTGTTTGCTCGAGCCCCTGCAAAAGAATGGGGGGCAGGCATTGATTGTTTTTCTTTTGCAAGGTGAATTGTTCACCTTTGTAAGTCTTTGAGTAGACAAAATAAAACCTTTGAATCATCTGTTCCACCAACAAGCTCTCTTCGCGGAGATGACAACCAGCAGTGAAGCTGGGTTGGTCCCCAAGAGGGACTTAAGAACACAGTGCGATTCCAGTGAAAGGAGATTGATGGGTCGATGATGAGGGACACTTTTGGAAAGACTGTTTTGAAGAAAAAAAGTGAGTGTTGTGATGTGCAATTCTTTGAAGCATAAATGTGATGTGACTTTTTATACGGAAGCTAAAGGTGATGCTGTCATGAATCTAGTTAAAGGAGGTGAGAAATTGTCTGATTTTCATGTGGCATGCCTGTTTAGAAAGAACTTCCGGGTGGTGACTGTGCACATGGAAAGTTCTGTCATACTTTCCAGGTCTATGCCCAAACAGTTCGAACTTCTAATTTTAAAAATTAATCTCTCCAGAAATAAGTCTCTCACTGTTGCCGCCTGCTACCGACCCCCCTCAGCTCCCAGCTGTGCCCTGGACACAATCTGTGAATTGATCGCTCCCCATCTAGCTTCAGAGTTTGTTCTGTTAGGTGACCTAAACTGGGATATGCTTAACACCCCGGCAGTCCTGCAATCTAAGCTTGAATTCCTCAATCTCACACAAATCATCAAGGAACCCACCAGGTACAACCCTAAATCCGTAAACATGGGCACCCTAATAGACATTATCCTGACCAACTTGCCCTCCAAATACACCTTTGCTGTCTTCAATCAAGATCTCAGCGATCACTGCCTCATTGCCTGTATCCGCCACGGGTCCACGGTCAAACGACCACCCCTCATCACTGTCAAACGCTCCCTAAAACACTTCTGCGAGCAGGCCTTTCTAATCGACCTGGCCCGGGTACCCTGGAAGGATATTGACCTCATCCCGTCAGTTGAGGATGCCTGGTCACTCTTTAAAAGTTACTTCCTCACCATATTAGACAAGCATACTCCGTTCAAAAAATGCAGAACCAAGAACAGATATAGCCCTTGGTTCACTCCAGACCTGACTGCCCTCGGCCAGCACAAAAACATCCTGTGGCGAACTGCAATAGCATCGAAGAGCCCCCGCGATATGCAACTGTTCAGGGAAGTCAGGAACCAATACACGCAGTCAGTCAGGAAAGCAAAGGCCAGCTTTTTCAAGCAGAAATTTGCATCCTGTAGCTCTAACTCCAAAAAGTTCTGGGATACTGTAAAGTCCATGGAAAACAAGAGCACCTCCTCCCAGCTGCCCACTGCACTGAGGCTAGATAACACGGTCACCACTGATAAGTCCGTGATAATCGAAAACTTCAACAAACATTTCTCAATGGCTGGCCATGCCTTCCTCCTGGCAACTCCAACCTTGGCCAACAGCCCCGCCCCCCGGCTGCTACTCGCCCAAGCCTCCCCAGCTTCTCCTTTACCCATATCCAGATAGCAGATGTTCTGAAAGAGCTGGAAAACCTGAACCCATACAAATCAGCTGGGCTTGACAATCTGGACCCCCCTATTCCTGAAACTGTCCGCCGCCATTGTCGCACCCCCTATTACCAGCCTGTTCAACCTCTCCTTCGTATCATCTGAGATCCCCAAGGATTGGAAAGCTGCCGCTGTCATCCCCCTCTTCAAAGGGGGAGACACCCTGGACCCAAACTGTTACAGACCTATATCCATCCTGCCCTGCCTAGCTAAGATCTTCGAAAGCCAAGTCAACAAACAGATCACTGACCATCTCGAATCCCACCGTACCTTCTCCGCTGTGCAATCCGGTTTCCGAGCCGGTCACGGGTGCACCTCAGCCACGCTCAAGGTACTAAACGATATCATAACCGCCATCGATAAAAGACATTACTGTGCAGCCGTCTTCATCGACCTGGCCAAGGCTTTCGACTCTGTCAATCACCATATTCTTATCGGCAGACTCAATAGCCTCGGTTTTTCTAATGACTGCCTTGCCTGGTTCACCAACTACTTTGCAGACAGAGTTCAGTGTGTCAAATCGGAGGGCATGTTGTCCGGTCCTCTGGCAGTCTCTATGGGGGTACCACAGGGTTCAATTCTCGGGCCGACTCTTTTCTCTGTATACATCAATGATGTTGCTCTTGCTGCGGGCGATTCCCTGATCCACCTCTACGCAGACGACACCATTCTGTATACTTCCGGCCCTTCCCTGGACACTGTGCTATCTAACCTCCAAACGAGCTTCAATGCCATACAACACTCCTTCCGTGGCCTCCAACTGCTCTTAAACGCTAGTAAAACCAAATGCATGCTTTTCAACCGTTCGCCGCCTGCACCCGCACGCCCGACTAGCATCACCACCCTGGACGGTTCCGACCTAGAATATGTGGACATCTATAAGTACCTAGGTGTCTGCCTAGATTGCAAACTCTCCTTCCAGACTCATATCAAACATCTCCAATCCAAAATCAAATCTAGAGTCGGCTTTCTATTCCGCAACAAAGCCTCCTTCACTCACGCCGCCAAACTTACCCTAATAAAACTGACTATCCTACCGATCCTCGACTTCGGCGATGTCATCTACAAAATAGCTTCCAATACTCTACTCAGCAAACTGGGTGCAGTTTATCACAGTGCCATCCGTTTTGTTACTAAAGCACCTTATACGACCCACCACTGCGACCTGTATGCCCTAGTCGGCTGGCCCTCGCTACATGTTCGTCGTCAGACCCACTGGCTCCAGGTCATCTACAAGGCTATGCTAGGTAAAGTGCCGCCTTATCTCAGTTCACTGGTCACGATGGCTACACCCACCCGTAGCACGCGCTCCAGCAGGTGTATCTCACTGATCATCCCTAAAGCCAAAACCTCATTTGGACGCCTTTCCTTCCAGTTCTCTGCTGCCTGCGACTGGAACGAATTGCAAAAATCTCTGAAGTTGGAGACTTTTATCTCCCTCAACAACTTTAAAAATCTGCTATCCGAGCAGCTAACCGATCGCTGCAGCTGTACATAGTCCATCTGTAAACTACCCACCCAATTTACCTACCTCACCCCCATACTGTTATTATTTATTTACTTTTCTTCTCTTTTGCACACCAGTATCTCTTCTTGCACATGATCATCTGATGATTTATCACTCCAGTGTTAATCTGCTAAATTGTAATTATTTGATTTATTGCCTACCTCATGCCTTTTGCACACATTGTATATAGATTCTCTTTTTTCTACCATGTTATTGACTTGTTTATTGTTTACTCCATGTGTAACTCTGTGTTGTTGTCTGTTCACACTGCTATGCTTTATCTTGGCCAGGTCGCAGTTGCAAATGAGAACTTGTTCTCAACTAGCCTACCTGGTTAAATAAAGGTGAAATTAAAAAATTAAAAAAAATGTACACCCACCACTTGTTAGATGTTTTGGATATTCATTTTTGGTCCAGAAACTATGAGGTAATGTCCTCAGTCCATTATATTAAGGACTCACTGGGGTACTGGAATGGGAGGAGGCCATTCCAGAGTGGTTTGGAGGGTTTTGTACACCCCCAGCACTCTTCTTACTGGGGCAGACAGAGGGACTCTATTTTTATGACCAACAGCTCCCCTTTTGCAAGCGATGCATGGCCTACGGGCAAATTTTCACTTCATGTAGCACACGGAGATGCCGTTTCTGCCTCTCCGAGGCTCACGAGGCCAAGGACTGTACGAAGCCAAGGAAATATGGTGGGGCTGGCCGGCGGGAAGAAATATTGAAAATAAAGGAGGCAAACACATGCTAACAAGAACTGATCATATGTAACAAACCTCTTCCTGTGAATAACTGGACCAAAGCGCAGCGTGAGACGTGTTCATGATATTTTATTAAAATCAGAACACTAGAACCAAAAATAACAAAGAGGAAAACGAACAGTTCTGTAAGGAAACTAACAATACAGAAAACAACTACCCACAAAACACAGGTGGGAAAAGGATACCTAAGTATGGTTCTCAATCAGAGACAACGATAGACAGCTGCCTCTGATTGAGAACCACATCCGGCCAAACACACAAAAATAGAAAACATAGAACACAAAACATAGAATGCCCACCCCAACTCACGCCCTGACCAAACCAAAATAGAGACATAAAAAGGATATCTAAGGTCAGGGCGTGACATCATACTAACAAAAGTAAAGAAATAAGGAAAATGAAAAACTCAGACCACGCCTTACAGGTGCCAAAGCACCTGTAGTTCCTCCAACGGTCACTTCACCAAGTTTCAAAAAGACAAGAATCAAGAACACGAGTAAATCTGAACAAAATACAAAATTAAACTTAAATCAAAAGGAAAGGCGCCCCCCGACCATCGATCGCTTGATCTTAGCCAAAAGGCGGAGAAGCGATAACCCACAAAATCCCCACCAGGCAACCGGGGGTCTTGGGAGACCTCTGCAGTTTGGCAAAGTGGGCTCCTCATGTCACCATGCACCCCCAACTTTTACCTGGTGACAGGCAAGTCGTTTTTCTTAAAAGTTGCCGGCATCAAGTCACTAGCTTTTTATGTCCAGTGCGACTATTTGTTCAAAGCCCAGAAAATACGTTGACTACAAGATACTATCCAAGGTCATTGCAGTATGCACGCAGCCCATCTTTTCATCGTCCAAGCCTGGAAAATATGCCAGCCATCAGGCTTGAACTCAAATACGGCAGTCAACGTGCTTGAAGTCAATTGCCTGTCTATTTTGTTCTAAGCCTGGAAAAATATGCTAGTCATCGGGCTTGAATTCAATTGCCAGAGGTACTATTTTATTCAAAGAGCCTAAGTTCCACAGCAGGCACCGTCTTTGTTTATTTCTCTTGAAACAAGATATTGGGCTCTGCCAGAAGCAAAGCCCCTCCAAAAATAAGTTGAACTTATAAGTGTTCCTCTCCACGGAAGATTTTAGTAAAAGGCAAAAGGCTTGTGCGTAATGAAGAGAAACCAGAGTCGCACTCCGTGCACTTTGTCACAATTGGTCCCCGTACCCACCGAAACTCACCAAGTTTTCAGGGACTGTGGAGAAAACACCACAGACAGACACACTCACACACACCATCTAGCCGAAGTTGAATATGTTTTGTTTGGTAAAAAAAAATGAAAGGAGGCAAAATACCGGACTGCACAAACAGTGCATCGCCCTTCATTAATTTTTTCTACATTCCACAAAAAACGAACAACAATTTACAGACACCTACAAACAATCACTACATCTCTTCTGCCCAGACTTACGTGCTCCCATCCCTAGTGCTTGCATTATTGTTTGCCACTTGGTCTTAAATTGTACCAATTTGTTTTTCTCAGTCGCCCATACTATTTCAACATTTCAATTACAAAACATTAAATTTTTCCATTGTGTCAACGATAGCGGATTGATTGACTTCTACGTTTTTAGGATAGGTTTTTTCAAAATGAGTGATGAGAAAATAATAATCTTTACGGTTGGAAGCAGTCCTGTCATGTTGGTGTCTGTCCATAAACCAAATAACTGGGCTTCTGTCTTGTCACAGTTCTCTACCTGTTGGTCCTGTCCACGGATAAAAGGTCAGTGCATAAAATGTTGACGTCATCCATGTAAAAAAACGCATTTGGTGGTCATCCCCATGCTCCCCGGTATTCCCACCCCACAGATCCATTGGTCCGTTCTCAAGATCTGTGCCAGTGGTTCCATGCAAGCCACAAATGATTGTGGACAAATGATTGTGGACAACAGGAAAAAGAGGACCGAGCATGCCCCCATTCTCATCGACAGGGCTGCAGTGGAGCAGGTTGAGAGCTTCAAGTTCCTTGGTGTCCACATCACCAACAAAGTAACATGGTCCAAGCACACCAAGAAAGTTGTGAATAGGGCACGGCCATCCAGGACCTCTATACCAGGCGGTGTCAGAGGAAGGCCCTAAAATTGTCAAAGACTACAGCCACCCTAGTAATAGACTGTTCTCTCTGCTACCACATGGGAAGCGGTACCGGATCGCCAAGTCTAGGTTCAAGAGGCTTCTAAACAGCTTCTACCCCCAAGCCATTAGACTCCTGAACATCTAATCAAATGGCTACCCAGACTATGTGCATTGCCTCCCCCCTCTTTTACAACACTGCTACTCTCTGTTGTTATCATCTATGCATAGTCACTTTAATAACTATACATGCATGTACATATTACCTCAACTAACCGGTGAACCCGCACATTGACTTGGTACCACAGGCTTGATCTGGGTGGATCCTCTCCCCTAAAACAGAAAACATTCTGAGTGTAGCAGAGAAGTAGACGAAGCTGGAATACTTGACATATTTTGTCTAAATGGTTGCAAAGTGGAGTTATTAGCTGATTTGTGTCAAAACTTGCTTGATTTCACTTACAGAGAATGTCAGTTGGAAGTGATGATGTCACAATGGGGCACTTTAGTATCTTGAGAAATCCAATGAAAGCTGATGGAGGACAAAAAGAGGACAAGAAAGTGAATAACGGAAAAATTATAACAGATATAAAATATTCTATCTATATTCTATATGGAGAAAAAAATGACATTCGCATGAAAAGTTACAGCAGTTTAAGTAACAGCACCAACATTGTTTTCTGTACCATTTTGGCAAACAATGTCCATTTTGACCAATACTGCAAAAAGTTAGACAAAAGGTTAGAGTGTATGGGATATTTATCTACTTCTCTGCTATTCATAGCTGTGTGCGGAATCAAAATATTCCATACGGAACTTACGTTACAGCTGTTTTTGAAACTGCATTACTACGTGTTTTTCAAACTTTCCCAAACAACGGTCGTTTTGACCACTTTCGGAACGTTTTTGAGGAAAAAAGTAGCGCAACATAACATCTTCCCCTGCTTCTCTGCTCTTCATAGACGAAGTCGGATTTTAAATCGGGGCTACCAATCTGTAACTATAGCCGTTTTTGTAACCCATTGCCTCTCTTTCAAGTGTCTGTAAATCATGTCAGCAGCAAGGCAATTCATTACTTTCCAAACAACTATCGTTTTGACCACTAAACAAACAGTTAGACAAACATAGTTTGGCTTAAAATCTTCCTCCACTTCTCTACTTCTCAAAGCGGAAACGCTTTTTAAATTGGGTCTACCTGTCTCGAGGGAGAGCGACGTCAGCAACCCCTCACCTGCTCTTCACTAACAGCTAACTGTGTGAGTACGGATATTCCAAAACGGAACCGTTGGCTAGGATACTCGCTGACGCTGCAGGGCCAAAATCATGAGGAGACACTCCTCCTACACCGTTAAGCTAGCAATGCCTTTCCAATTTCAAAAATTCAGCAACGGTCTCGATCGGTTGTTTGTATAGAATTTTTGATATCTGTTAAACTTTTTCCAATATTCACTTTCTTGTCCTCTTTTTGTCCTCCATCCACTTTCATTTGATTTCTCAAGATACTAAAGTGCCCCATTGTGACATCATCACTTCCAACTGACATTCTCTGTAAGTGAAATCAAGCAACTTTTGACACAAATCAGCTAATTACTGTACTTTGCAACTACTTAGACAAAATATGTCAAGTTTTCTAGCTTCGTCTACTTCTCTGCTACTCAAATTTGGAGATTGGAGAAAAAAATGACATTCGCATTAAAAGTTACAGCAGTTTAAGTAACAGCACCAACATCATTTTCTGTACCATTTTGGCAAACAATGTCCATTTTGACCAATACTGCAAAAAGTTAGACAAAAAGTTAGAGTGTATGGGATATTTGTCTACTTCTCTGATATCCATAGCTGTGTGCGGACTCAAAATATTCCATACGGAACTTACGTTACAGCTGTTTTTGAAACTGCATTACTACGTGTTTTTCAAACTTTCCCAAACAACGGTCGTTTTGACCACTTTCGGAACGTTTTTGAGGAAAAAAGTAGTGCAACATAACATCTTCCCCTGCTTCTCTGCTCTTCATAGACGAAGTCGGATTTCAAATCGGGGCTACCAATCTGTAACTATAGCCGTTTTCGTAACCTATTGCCTCTCTTTCAAGTGTCTGTAAATCATGTCAGCAGCAAGGCAATTCATTACTTTCCAAACAACTATCGTTTTGACCACTAAACAAACAGTTAGACAAACATAGTTTGGCTTAAAATCTTCCTCCACTTCTCTACTTCTCAAAGCGGAAACGCTTTTTAAATTGGGTCTACCTGTCTCGAGGGAGAGCGACGTCAGCAACCCCTCACCTGCTCTTCACTAACAGCTAACTGTGTGAGTACGGATATTCCAAAACGGAACCGTTGGCTAGGATACTCGCTGACGCTGCAGGGCCAAAATCATGAGGAGACACTCCTCCTACACCGTTAAGCTAGCAATGCCTTTCCAATTTCAAAAATTCAGCAACGGTCTCGATCGGTTGTTTGTATAGAATTTTTGATATCTGTTCAACTTTTTCCAATATTCACTTTCTTGTCCTCTTTTTGTCCTCCATCCACTTTCATTTGATTTCTCAAGATACTAAAGTGCCCCATTGTGACATCATCACTTCCAACTGACATTCTCTGTAAGTGAAATCAAGCAACTTTTGACACAAATCAGCTAATTACTGTACTTTGCAACTACTTAGACAAAATATGTCAAGTTTTCTAGCTTCGTCTACTTCTCTGCTACTCAAATTTGGAGATTGGAGAAAAAAATGACATTCGCATTAAAAGTTACAGCAGTTTAAGTAACAGCACCAACATCATTTTCTGTACCATTTTGGCAAACAATGTCCATTTTGACCAATACTGCAAAAAGTTAGACAAAAAGTTAGAGTGTATGGGATATTTGTCTACTTCTCTGATATTCATAGCTGTGTGCGGACTCAAAATATTCCATACGGAACTTACGTTACAGCTGTTTTTGAAACTGCATTACTACGTGTTTTTCAAACTTTCCCAAACAACGGTCGTTTTGACCACTTTCGGAACGTTTTTGAGGAAAAAAGTAGGGCAACATAACATCTTCCCCTGCTTCTCTGCTCTTCATAGACGAAGTCGGATTTCAAATCGGGGCTACCAATCTGTAACTATAGTCGTTTTCGTAACCTATTGCCTCTCTTTCAAGTGTCTGTAAATCATGTCAGCAGCAAGGCAATTCATTACTTTCCAAACAACTATCGTTTTGACCACTAAACAAACAGTTAGACAAACATAGTTTGGCTTAAAATCTTCCTCCACTTCTCTACTTCTCAAAGCGGAAACGCTTTTTAAATTGGGTCTACCTGTCTCGAGGGAGAGCGACGTCAGCAACCCCTCACCTGCTCTTCACTAACAGCTAACTGTGTGAGTACGGATATTCCAAAACGGAACCGTTGGCTAGGATACTCGCTGACGCTGCAGGGCCAAAATCATGAGGAGACACTCCTCCTACACCGTTAAGCTAGCAATGCCTTTCCAATTTCAAAAATTCAGCAACGGTCTCGATTGGTTGTTTGTATAGAATTTTTGATATCTGTTAAACTTTTTCCAATATTCACTTTCTTGTCCTCTTTTTGTCCTCCATCCACTTTCATTTGATTTCTCAAGATACTAAAGTGCCCCATTGTGACATCATCACTTCCAACTGACATTCTCTGTAAGTGAAATCAAGCAACTTTTGACACAAATCAGCTAATTACTGTACTTTGCAACTACTTAGACAAAATATGTCAAGTTTTCTAGCTTCGTCTACTTCTCTGCTACTCAAATTTGGAGATTGGAGAAAAAAATGACATTCGCATTAAAAGTTACAGCAGTTTAAGTAACAGCACCAACATCATTTTCTGTACCATTTTGGCAAACAATGTCCATTTTGACCAATACTGCAAAAAGTTAGACAAAAAGTTAGAGTGTATGGGATATTTGTCTACTTCTCTGATATTCATAGCTGTGTGCGGACTCAAAATATTCCATACGGAACTTACGTTACAGCTGTTTTTGAAACTGCATTACTACGTGTTTTTCAAACTTTCCCAAACAACGGTCGTTTTGACCACTTTCGGAACGTTTTTGAGGAAAAAAGTAGGGCAACATAACATCTTCCCCTGCTTCTCTGCTCTTCATAGACGAAGTCGGATTTCAAATCGGGGCTACCAATCTGTAACTATAGTCGTTTTCGTAACCTATTGCCTCTCTTTCAAGTGTCTGTAAATCATGTCAGCAGCAAGGCAATTCATTACTTTCCAAACAACTATCGTTTTGACCACTAAACAAACAGTTAGACAAACATAGTTTGGCTTAAAATCTTCCTCCACTTCTCTACTTCTCAAAGCGGAAACGCTTTTTAAATTGGGTCTACCTGTCTCGAGGGAGAGCGACGTCAGCAACCCCTCACCTGCTCTTCACTAACAGCTAACTGTGTGAGTACGGATATTCCAAAACGGAACCGTTGGCTAGGATACTCGCTGACGCTGCAGGGCCAAAATCATGAGGAGACACTCCTCCTACACCGTTAAGCTAGCAATGCCTTTCCAATTTCAAAAATTCAGCAACGGTCTCGATCGGTTGTTTGTATAGAATTTTTGATATCTGTTCAACTTTTTCCAATATTCACTTTCTTGTCCTCTTTTTGTCCTCCATCCACTTTCATTTGATTTCTCAAGATACTAAAGTGCCCCATTGTGACATCATCACTTCCAACTGACATTCTCTGTAAGTGAAATCAAGCAACTTTTGACACAAATCAGCTAATTACTGTACTTTGCAACTATTTAGACAAAATATGTCAAGTTTTCTAGCTTCGTCTACTTCTCTGCTACTCAAATTTGGAGATTGGAGAAAAAAATGACATTCGCATTAAAAGTTACAGCAGTTTAAGTAACAGCACCAACATCATTTTCTGTACCATTTTGGCAAACAATGTCCATTTTGACCAATACTGCAAAAAGTTAGACAAAAAGTTAGAGTGTATGGGGTATTTGTCTACTTCTCTGATATTCATAGCTGTGTGCAGACTCAAAATATTCCATACGGAACTTACGTTACAGCTGTTTTTGAAACTGCATTACTACGTGTTTTTCAAACTTTTCCAAACAACGGTCGTTTTGACCACTTTCGGAACGTTTTTGAGGAAAAAAGTAGGGCAACATAACATCTTCCCCTGCTTCTCTGCTCTTCATAGACGAAGTCGGATTTCAAATCGGGGCTACCAATCTGTAACTATAGCCGTTTTCGTAACCTATTGCCTCTCTTTCAAGTGTCTGTAAATCATGTCAGCAGCAAGGCAATTCATTACTTTCCAAACAACTATCGTTTTGACCACTAAACAAACAGTTAGACAAACATAGTTTGGCTTAAAATCTTCCTCCACTTCTCTACTTCTCAAAGCGGAAACGCTTTTTAAATTGGGTCTACCTGTCTCGAGGGAGAGCGACGTCAGCAACCCCTCACCTGCTCTTCACTAACAGCTAACTGTGTGAGTACGGATATTCCAAAACGGAACCGTTGGCTAGGATACTCGCTGACGCTGCAGGGCCAAAATCATGAGGAGACACTCCTACATCGTTAAGCTAGCAATGCCTTTCCAATTTCAAAAATTCAGCAACGGTCTAGATTGGTTGTTTGTATAGAATTTTTGATGTGTTAACCTGTCTAGGATCAGCGTGGCGCTAGCGGCACACCCCCCCCCCCCCCCCCCCCACTGAAAAACCAGTGCCGCGAAATTCAAAAAAAATATTTTTTTAAAATATTTAACTTTCACACATTAAAGTCCAATACAGCTAATGAAAGACACAGATCTTGTGAATCCAGTCAACTTGTCCGATTTTTAAAATGTTTTACAGGGAAGACACAATATGTAAAGATGTACATCTATTACCTAAAAACACATTAGCATAATCCACCATCTTTTATTTGTCCACCAACACCAGTAGCCATCACCAATTCGGCTAAACTAAGATATTTATAGCCCCTAACCAACAAAAAAACTCATTAGATGACAGTCTGATAACATATTTATGGTATGGGATAGGTTTTGTTAGAAAAAAGTGCATATTTCAGGTAGATGGCATAGGTTACAATTGCACCCACCGTCACAAATGGAATAGAAAAACTACTTAGAGCAACGTGTTTACCTACTTACTAATCATCAAACATTTCGTAAAAATACACCGCATACACGAATCGAAAGACACAGATCCTGTGAATACAGACAATATTTCAGATTTTCTAAGTGTCTTACAGCGAAAACACAATAAATCGTTATATTAGCGTAGCACATAGCACATAGCAGCCCAGCATTGATTCTAGCCAAAGTGAGCGATAAAAGTCAACATCGCCAAAAGATATTAATTTTTTCACTAACCTTCTCAGAATTCTTCCGATGAAACTCCTGTAACATCATATTACACATTCCATATAGAGTTTGATCGCAAATGTTTATATTTAGCCACCAAAATCATGGTTAGACAATGTGAAATGTAGACAAGCTGGTCAGAAAAAGTCCTTGCGCCACTTAGACAGTGATCTACTCTTATACATAAATACTCATAAACGTGACTAAAAAATATAGGGTGGACAGGGATTGATAGACAATTTAATTCTTAATACAATTGCGTTATTACATTTTTTAATTTATCCTTACTTTTCAATACAGTTTGCGCCTAGCGAAGCTACGTCATAAAACATGGCGTCCTAAGCCACTAAAATGTTTCGACAGAAACATGATTTATCATAATAAAAATGTCCTACCTTGAGCTGTTCTTCCATCAGTATCTTGGGCAAAGGATCCTTTCTTGAGAGCAATCGTCTTTTGGTGGAAAGCTGTCCTCTTGCCATGTGGAAATGCCTACTGCGTTCGGGATGAACTGAAAAGCGTGCCCAACTATTCACATCGTTGCAAAAATAAATGTCCCAAAATCGCACTAAACGGATATAAATTGCTATAAAACGCTTTAAATTAACTACCTTATGATGTTTTTAACTCCCATAACGAGTAGAAACATGACCCGAGTAATATTACCCCCTTCACTAATGCTTGGAACAGGAGCGGGCCGGTGTCCTCTAGGCGCATGACGCAGCTCCAAAAGAATGACTAGCTTCAGGGTTTTTTCATTTGTGGGGCCTGTGAACGCGCAATCGACCCCATTGGAATCGTCATCACGTAAAGGCATCCAGGGGAAGACGTAAGAAGTGTCCGTATAGTCATAGCAATATCAGTGCCGTTTTAACTGACTTCAGAACAGTGGCCAACATTTCTGAAATCTGAATCCATGTCAGGGAAATTGCTGTAGAATGGGCTCTGTTCCACTTAGAGACAAAATTTCAACTCCTATAGAAACTATAGACTGTTTTCTATCCAATAATAATAATAATATGCATATTGTACGATCAAGGATTTTGTGGGAAGCCGTTTCAAAAATTACCCAATTAGCATAAATAGTCTAAACAGCGCCCCCATCCCCAACAGGTTAAACTTTTTCCGTTATTCACTTTCTTGTCCTCTTTTTGTCCTCCATCCACTTTCATTTGATTTCTCAAGATACTAAAGTGCCCCATTGTGACATCATCACTTCCAACTGACATTCTCTGTAAGTGAAATCAAGCAACTTTTGACACAAATCAGCTAATTACTGTACTTTGCAACTACTTAGACAAAATATGTCAAGTTTTCTAGCTTCGTCTACTTCTCTGCTACTCAAATCTGGAGATTGGAGAAAAAAATGACATTCGCATTAAAAGTTACAGCAGTTTAAGTAACAGCACCAACATCATTTTCTGTACCATTTTGGCAAACAATGTCCATTTTGACCAATAATGCAAAAAGAAAGACAAAGAGTTAGAGTGTATGGGATATTTGTCTACTTCTCTGATATTCATAGCTGTGTGCGGACTCAAAATATTCCATACGGATCTTACGTTACAGCTGTTTTTGAAACTGCATTACCACTTGTTTTTCAATCTTTCCCAAACAACGGTCGTTTTGACCACTTTCGGAACGTTTTTGAGGAAAAAAGTAGGGCAACATAACATCTTCCCCTGCTTCTCTGCTCTTCATAGACGAAGTCGGATTTCAAATCGGGGCTACCAATCTGTAACTATAGCCGTTTTCGTAACCTATTGCCTCTCTTTCAAGTGTCTGTAAATCATGTCAGCAGCAAGGCAATTCATTACTTTCCAAACAACTATCGTTTTGACCACTAAACAAACAGTTAGACAAACATAGTTAGGCTTAAAATCTTCCTCCACTTCTCTACTTCTCAAAGCGAAAACGCTTTTTAAATTGGGTCTACCTGTCTCGAGGGAGAGCGACGTCAGCAACCCCTCACCTGCTCTTCACTAACAGCTAACTGTGTGAGTACGGATATTCCAAAACGGAACCGTTGGCTAGGATACTCACTGATGCTGCAGGGCCAAAATCATGAGGAGACACTCCTCCTACACCGTTAAGCTAGCAATGCCTTTCCAATTTCAAAAATTCAGCAACGGTCTCGATCGGTTGTTTGTATAGAATTTTTGATATCTGTTCAACTTTTTCCGTTATTCACTTTCTTGTCCTCTTTTTGTCCTCCATCCACTTTCATTTGATTTCTCAAGATACTAAAGTGCCCCATTGTGACATCATCACTTCCAACTGACATTCTCTGTAAGTGAAATCAAGCAACTTTTGACACAAATCAGCTAATTACTGTACTTTGCAACTACTTAGACAAAATATGTCAAGTTTTCTAGCTTCGTCTACTTCTCTGCTACTCAAATCTGGAGTTTGGAGAAAAAAATGACATTCGCATCAAAAGTTACAGCAGTTTAAGTAACAGCACCAACATCATTTTCTGTACCATTTTGGCAAACAATGTCCATTTTGACCAATAATGCAAAAAGAAAGACAAAAAGTTAGAGTGTATGGGATATTTGTCTACTTCTCTGCTATTCATAGCTGTGTGCGGAATCAAAATATTCCATACGGAACTTCCGTTACAGCTGTTTTTGAAACTGCATTACTACGTGTTTTTCAAACTTTCCCAAACAACGGTCGTTTTGACCACTTTCGGAACGTTTTTGAGGAAAAAAGTAGCGCAAGATAACATCTTCCCCTGCTTCTCTGCTCTTCATAGACGAAGTCGGATTTTAAATCGGGGCTACCAATCTGTAACTATAGCCGTTTTCGTAACCCATTGCCTCTCTTTCAAGTGTCTGTAAATCATGTCAGCAGCAAGGCAATTCATTACTTTCCAAACAACTATCGTTTTGACCACTAAACAAACAGTTAGACAAACATAGTTTGGCTTAAAATCTTCCTCCACTTCTCTGCTTCTCAAAGCGGAAACGCTTTTTAAATTGGGTCTACCTTTCTCGGGGGAGAGCGACATCAGCAGCCCTTCACCTGCTCTTCACTAACAGCTAACTGTGTCAGTACGGATATTCCAAAACGGAACCGTTGGCTAGGATACTCGCTGACGCTGCAGGGCCAAAATCATGAGGAGACACTCCTCCTACACCGTTAAGCTAGCAATGCCTTTCCAATTTCAAAAATTCAGCAACGGTCTCGATTGGTTGTTTGTATAGAATTTTTGATGTGTTAAACTTTTTCCGTTATTCACTTTCTTGTCCTCTTTTTGTCCTCCATCCACTTTCATTTGATTTCTCAAGATACTAAAGTGCCCCATTGTGACATCATCACTTCCAACTGACATTCTCTGTAAGTGAAATCAAGCAACTTTTGACACAAATCAGCTAATTACTGTACTTTGCAACTACTTAGACAAAATATGTCAAGTTTTCTAGCTTCGTCTACTTCTCTGCTACTCAAATCTGGAGTTTGGAGAAAAAAATGACATTCGCATTAAAAGTTACAGCAGTTTAAGTAACAGCACCAACATCATTTTCTGTACCATTTTGGCAAACAATGTCCATTTTGACCAATAATGCAAAAAGAAAGACAAAAAGTTAGAGTGTATGGGATATTTGTCTACTTCTCTGATATTCATAGCTGTGTGCGGATTCAAAATATTCCATACGGATCTTACGTTACAGCTGTTTTTGAAACTGCATTACCACTTGTTTTTCAATCTTTCCCAAACAACGGTCGTTTTGACCACTTTCGGAACGTTTTTGAGGAAAAAGTTGAGCAACATAACATCTTCCCCTGCTTCTCTGCTCTTTATAGACGAAGTCGGATTTCAAATCGGGGCTACCAATCTGTAACTATAGCCGTTTTCGTAACCTATTGCCTCTCTTTCAAGTGTCTGTAAATCATGTCAGCAGCAAGGCAATTCATTACTTTCCAAACAACTATCGTTTTGACCACTAAACAAACAGTTAGACAAACATAGTTTGGCTTAAAATCCTCCTCCACTTCTCTACTTCTCAAAGCGGAAACGCTTTTTAAATTGGGTCTACCTGTCTCGAAGGTGAGCGACGTCAGCAACCCCTCACCTGCTCTTCACTAACAGCTAACTGTGTCAGTACGGATATTCCAAAACGGAACCGTTGGCTAGGATACTCGCTGATGCTGCAGGGCCAAAATCATGAGGAGACACTCCTCCTACACCGTTAAGCTAGCAATGCCTTTCCAATTTCAAAAATTCAGCAACGGTCTCGATCGGTTGTTTGTATAGAAATTTTGACATCTGTTCAACTTTTTCCGTTATTCACTTTCTTGTCCTCTTTTTGTCCTCCATCCACTTTCATTTGATTTCTCAAGATACTAAAGTGCCCCATTGTGACATCATCACTTCCAACTGACATTCTCTGTAAGTGAAATCAAGCAACTTTTGACACAAATCAGCTAATTACTGTACTTTGCAACTACTTAGACAAAATATGTCAAGTTTTCTAGCTTCGTCTACTTCTCTGCTACTCAAATCTGGAGATTGGAGAAAAAAATGACATTCGCATTAAAAGTTACAGCAGTTTAAGTAACAGCACCAACATCATTTTCTGTACCATTTTGGCAAACAATGTCCATTTTGACCAATAATGCAAAAAGAAAGACAAAAAGTTAGAGTGTATGGGATATTTGTCTACTTCTCTGCTATTCATAGCTGTGTGCGGACTCAAAATATTCCATACGGATCTTACATTACAGCTGTTTTTGAAACTGCATTACCACTTGTTTTTCAATCTTTCCCAAACAACGGTCGTTTTGACCACTTTCGGAACGTTTTTGAGGAAAAAAGTAGGGCAACATAACATCTTCCCCTGCTTCTCTGCTCTTCATAGACGAAGTCGGATTTTAAATCGGGGCTACCAATCTGTAACTATAGCCGTTTTCGTAACCCATTGCCTCTCTTTCAAGTGTCTGTAAATCATGTCAGCAGCAAGGCAATTCATTACTTTCCAAACAACTATCGTTTTGACCACTAAACAAACAGTTAGACAAACATAGTTTGGCTTAAAATCTTCCTCCACTTCTCTGCTTCTCAAAGCGGAAACGCTTTTTAAATTGGGTCTACCTTTCTCGGGGGAGAGCGACATCAGCAGCCCTTCACCTGCTCTTCACTAACAGCTAACTGTGTCAGTACGGATATTCCAAAACGGAACCGTTGGCTAGGATACTCGCTGACGCTGCAGGGCCAAAATCATGAGGAGACACTCCTCCTACACCGTTAAGCTAGCAATGCCTTTCCAATTTCAAAAATTCAGCAACGGTCTCGATTGGTTGTTTGTATAGAATTTTTGATGTGTTAAACTTTTTCCGTTATTCACTTTCTTGTCCTCTTTTTGTCCTCCATCCACTTTCATTTGATTTCTCAAGATACTAAAGTGCCCCATTGTGACATCATCACTTCCAACTGACATTCTCTGTAAGTGAAATCAAGCAACTTTTGACACAAATCAGCTAATTACTGTACTTTGCAACTACTTAGACAAAATATGTCAAGTTTTCTAGCTTCGTCTACTTCTCTGCTACTCAAATCTGGAGTTTGGAGAAAAAAATGACATTCGCATTAAAAGTTACAGCAGTTTAAGTAACAGCACCAACATCATTTTCTGTACCATTTTGGCAAACAATGTCCATTTTGACCAATAATGCAAAAAGAAAGACAAAAAGTTAGAGTGTATGGGATATTTGTCTACTTCTCTGATATTCATAGCTGTGTGCGGATTCAAAATATTCCATACGGATCTTACGTTACAGCTGTTTTTGAAACTGCATTACCACTTGTTTTTCAATCTTTCCCAAACAACGGTCGTTTTGACCACTTTCGGAACGTTTTTTAGGAAAAAGTTGAGCAACATAACATCTTCCCCTGCTTCTCTGCTCTTTATAGACGAAGTCGGATTTCAAATCGGGGCTACCAATCTGTAACTATAGCCGTTTTCGTAACCTATTGCCTCTCTTTCAAGTGTCTGTAAATCATGTCAGCAGCAAGGCAATTCATTACTTTCCAAACAACTATCGTTTTGACCACTAAACAAACAGTTAGACAAACATAGTTTGGCTTAAAATCCTCCTCCACTTCTCTACTTCTCAAAGCGGAAACGCTTTTTAAATTGGGTCTACCTGTCTCGAAGGTGAGCGACGTCAGCAACCCCTCACCTGCTCTTCACTAACAGCTAACTGTGTCAGTACGGATATTCCAAAACGGAACCGTTGGCTAGGATACTCGCTGATGCTGCAGGGCCAAAATCATGAGGAGACACTCCTCCTACACCGTTAAGCTAGCAATGCCTTTCCAATTTCAAAAATTCAGCAACGGTCTCGATCGGTTGTTTGTATAGAAATTTTGACATCTGTTCAACTTTTTCCGTTATTCACTTTCTTGTCCTCTTTTTGTCCTCCATCCACTTTCATTTGATTTCTCAAGATACTAAAGTGCCCCATTGTGACATCATCACTTCCAACTGACATTCTCTGTAAGTGAAATCAAGCAACTTTTGACACAAATCAGCTAATTACTGTACTTTGCAACTACTTAGACAAAATATGTCAAGTTTTCTAGCTTCGTCTACTTCTCTGCTACTCAAATCTGGAGATTGGAGAAAAAAATGACATTCGCATTAAAAGTTACAGCAGTTTAAGTAACAGCACCAACATCATTTTCTGTACCATTTTGGCAAACAATGTCCATTTTGACCAATAATGCAAAAAGAAAGACAAAAAGTTAGAGTGTATGGGATATTTGTCTACTTCTCTGCTATTCATAGCTGTGTGCGGACTCAAAATATTCCATACGGATCTTACATTACAGCTGTTTTTGAAACTGCATTACCACTTGTTTTTCAATCTTTCCCAAACAACGGTCGTTTTGACCACTTTCGGAACGTTTTTGAGGAAAAAAGTAGGGCAACATAACATCTTCCCCTGCTTCTCTGCTCTTCATAGACGAAGTCGGATTTCAAATCGGGGCTACCAATCTGTAACTATAGCCGTTTTCGTAACCTATTGCCTCTCTTTCAAGTGTCTGTAAATCATGTCAGCAGCAAGGCAATTCATTACTTTCCAAACAACTATCGTTTTTACCACTAAACAAACAGTTAGACAAACATAGTTTGGCTTAAAATCCTCCTCCACTTCTCTACTTCTCAAAGCGGAAACGCTTTTTAAATTGGGTCTACCTGTCTCGAAGGAGAGCGACGTCAGCAACCCCTCACCTGCTCTTCACTAACAGCTAACTGTGTCAGTACGGATATTCCAAAACGGAACCGTTGGCTAGGATACTCGCTGATGCTGCAGGGCCAAAATCATGAGGAGACACTCCTCCTACACCGTTAAGCTAGCAATGCCTTTCCAATTTCAAAAATTCAGCAACGGTCTCGATCGGTTGTTTGTATAGAATTTTTGACATCTGTTCAACTTTTTCCGTTATTCACTTTCTTGTCCTCTTTTTGTCCTCCATCCACTTTCATTTGATTTCTCAAGATACTAAAGTGCCCCATTGTGACATCATCACTTCCAACTGACATTCTCTGTAAGTGAAATCAAGCAACTTTTGACACAAATCAGCTAATTACTGTACTTTGCAACTACTTAGACAAAATATGTCAAGTTTTCTAGCTTCGTCTACTTCTCTGCTACTCAAATCTGGAGATTGGAGAAAAAAATGACATTCGCATTAAAAGTTACAGCAGTTTAAGTAACAGCACCAACATCATTTTCTGTACCATTTTGGCAAACAATGTCCATTTTGACCAATAATGCAAAAAGAAAGGCAAAAAGTTAGAGTGTATGGGATATTTGTCTACTTCTCTGCTATTCATAGCTGTGTGCGGACTCAAAATATTCCATACGGATCTTACATTACAGCTGTTTTTGAAACTGCATTATCACTTGTTTTTCAATCTTTCCCAAACAACGGTCGTTTTGACCACTTTCGGAACGTTTTTGAGGAAAAAAGTAGGGCAACATAACATCTTCCCCTGCTTCTCTGCTCTTCATAGACGAAGTCGGATTTCAAATCGGGGCTACCAATCTGTAACTATAGCCGTTTTCGTAACCTATTGCCTCTCTTTCAAGTGTCTGTAAATCATGTCAGCAGCAAGGCAATTCATTACTTTCCAAACAACTATCGTTTTTACCACTAAACAAACAGTTAGACAAACATAGTTTGGCTTAAAATCCTCCTCCACTTCTCTACTTCTCAAAGCGGAAACGCTTTTTAAATTGGGTCTACCTGTCTCGAAGGAGAGCGACGTCAGCAACCCCTCACCTGCTCTTCACTAACAGCTAACTGTGTCAGTACGGATATTCCAAAACGGAACCGTTGGCTAGGATACTCGCTGATGCTGCAGGGCCAAAATCATGAGGAGACACTCCTCCTACACCGTTAAGCTAGCAATGCCTTTCCAATTTCAAAAATTCAGCAACGGTCTCGATCGGTTGTTTGTATCGAATTTTTGACATCTGTTCAACTTTTTCCGTTATTCACTTTCTTGTCCTCTTTTTGTCCTCCATCCACTTTCATTTGATTTCTCAAGATACTAAAGTGCCCCATTGTGACATCATCACTTCCAACTGACATTCTCTGTAAGTGAAATCAAGCAACTTTTGACACAAATCAGCTAATTACTGTACTTTGCAACTACTTAGACAAAATATGTCAAGTTTTCTAGCTTCGTCTACTTCTCTGCTACTCAAATCTGGAGATTGGAGAAAAAAATGACATTCGCATTAAAAGTTACAGCAGTTTAAGTAACAGCACCAACATCATTTTCTGTACCATTTTGGCAAACAATGTCCATTTTGACCAATAATGCAAAAAGAAAGGCAAAAAGTTAGAGTGTATGGGATATTTGTCTACTTCTCTGCTATTCATAGCTGTGTGCGGACTCAAAATATTCCATACGGATCTTACATTACAGCTGTTTTTGAAACTGCATTATCACTTGTTTTTCAATCTTTCCCAAACAACGGTCGTTTTGACCACTTTCGGAACGTTTTTGAGGAAAAAAGTAGGGCAACATAACATCTTCCCCTGCTTCTCTGCTCTTCATAGACGAAGTCGGATTTCAAATCGGGGCTACCAATCTGTAACTATAGCCGTTTTCGTAACCTATTGCCTCTCTTTCAAGTGTCTGTAAATCATGTCAGCAGCAAGGCAATTCATTACTTTCCAAACAACTATCGTTTTTACCACTAAACAAACAGTTAGACAAACATAGTTTGGCTTAAAATCCTCCTCCACTTCTCTACTTCTCAAAGCGGAAACGCTTTTTAAATTGGGTCTACCTGTCTCGAAGGAGAGCGACGTCAGCAACCCCTCACCTGCTCTTCACTAACAGCTAACTGTGTCAGTACGGATATTCCAAAACGGAACCGTTGGCTAGGATACTCGCTGATGCTGCAGGGCCAAAATCATGAGGAGACACTCCTCCTACACCGTTAAGCTAGCAATGCCTTTCCAATTTCAAAAATTCAGCAACGGTCTCGATCGGTTGTTTGTATAGAATTTTTGACATCTGTTCAACTTTTTCCGTTATTCACTTTCTTGTCCTCTTTTTGTCCTCCATCCACTTTCATTTGATTTCTCAAGATACTAAAGTGCCCCATTGTGACATCATCACTTCCAACTGACATTCTCTGTAAGTGAAATCAAGCAACTTTTGACACAAATCAGCTAATTACTGTACTTTGCAACTACTTAGACAAAATATGTCAAGTTTTCTAGCTTCGTCTACTTCTCTGCTACTCAAATCTGGAGATTGGAGAAAAAAATGACATTCGCATTAAAAGTTACAGCAGTTTAAGTAACAGCACCAACATCATTTTCTGTACCATTTTGGCAAACAATGTCCATTTTGACCAATACTGCAAAAAGTTAGACAAAAGGTTAGAGTGTATGGGATATTTGTCTATTTCTCTGCTATTCATAGCTGTGTGCGGAATCAAAATATTCCATACGGAACTTACGTTACAGCTGTTTTTGAAACTGCTTTACTACGTTTTTTTCAAACTTTCCCAAACAACGGTCGTTTTGACCACTTTCGGAACGTTTTTGAGGAAAAACGTAGCGCAACATAACATCTTCCCCTGCTTCTCTGCTCTTCATAGACGAAGTCGGATTTCAAATCGGGGCTACCAATCTGTAACTATAGCCGTTTTCGTAACCTATTGCCTCTCTTTCAAGTGTCTGTAAATCATGTCAGCAGCAAGGCAATTCATTACTTTCCAAACAACTATCGTTTTTACAACTAAACAAACAGTTAGACAAACATAGTTTGGCTTAAAATCCTCCTCCACTTCTCTACTTCTCAAAGCGGAAACGCTTTTTAAATTGGGTCTACCTGTCTCGAAGGAGAGCGACGTCAGCAACCCCTCACCTGCTCTTCACTAACAGCTAACTGTCAGTACGGATATTCCAAAACGGAACCGTTGGCTAGGATACTCGCTGATGCTGCAGGGCCAAAATCATGAGGAGACACTCCTCCTACACCGTTAAGCTAGCAATGCCTTTCCAATTTCAAAAATTCAGCAACGGTCTCGATCGGTTGTTTGTATAGAATTTTTGACATCTGTTCAACTTTTTCCGTTATTCACTTTCTTGTCCTCTTTTTGTCCTCCATCCACTTTCATTTGATTTCTCAAGATACTAAAGTGCCCCATTGTGACATCATCACTTCCAACTGACATTCTTTGTAAGTGAAATCAAGCAACTTTTGACACAAATCAGCTAATTACTGTACTTTGCAACTACTTAGACAAAATATGTCAAGTTTTCTAGCTTCGTCTACTTCTCTGCTACTCAAATCTGGAGATTGGAGAAAAAAATGACATTCGCATTAAAAGTTACAGCAGTTTAAGTAACAGCACCAACATCATTTTCTGTACCATTTTGGCAAACAATGTCCATTTTGACCAATACTGCAAAAAGTTAGACAAAAGGTTAGAGTGTATGGGATATTTGTCTATTTCTCTGCTATTCATAGCTGTGTGCGGAATCAAAATATTCCATACGGAACTTACGTTACAGCTGTTTTTGAAACTGCTTTACTACGTTTTTTTCAAACTTTCCCAAACAACGGTCGTTTTGACCACTTTCGGAACGTTTTTGAGGAAAAACGTAGCGCAACATAACATCTTCCCCTGCTTCTCTGCTCTTCATAGACGAAGTCGGATTTCAAATCGGGGCTACCAATCTGTAACTATAGCCGTTTTCGTAACCCATTGACTCTATTTCAAGTGTCTGTAAATCATGTCAGCAGCAAGGCAATTCATTACTTTCCAAACAACTATCGTTTTTACCACTAAACAAACAGTTAGACAAACATAGTTTGGCTTAACCTGTCCAGGATCAGCGTGGCGCTAGCGGCACACCCCCCCCCCCCCCCCCCACTGAAAAACCAGTGCCGCGAAATTCAAAAAAAAAATATTTTTTTAAATATTTAACTTTCACACAACCTGTTGGGGATGGGGGCGCTGTTTAGACTATTTATGCTAATGTGGCTAATTTTTTAAACGGCTTCCCACAAAATCCTTGATCGTACAATATGCATATTATTATTATTATTGGATAGAAAACAGTCTATAGTTTCTATAGGAGTTGAAATTTTGTCTCTAAGTGGAACAGAGCCCATTCTACAGCAATTTCCCTGACATGGAGTCAGATTTGAGAAATGTTGGCCACTTTTCTGAAGTCATTTAAAAGGGCACTGTCGTTGCTATGACTATACGGACACTTCTTACGTCTTCCCCTGGATGCCTTTACGTGATGACGATTCCAACGGGCTCGATTGCTCGTTCACAGGCCCTACAAATGAAAAAAACCTTTAGCTAGCAAGTCTTTTCTTGCTGCGTAACGCGCGTGGAAGACACCGACCCTCTCCTGTTCCAAGCGTTAGTTTAGCCTGTTATATTTCTCCGGTCATCTTTTCACTCGTTATAGGAGTTAAAAACATCATAAGGTAGTTAATTTAAAGCGTTTTATAGCAATTTATATCCGTTTAGTGCGATTTTGGGACATTTATTTTTGCAACGATGTGAAAAGTTGGGCATGCTTTTCAGTTCATCCCGAACTCAGTTGACATTTCCACATGGCAAGAGGACAGCTTTCCACCAAAAGACGATTTCTCCCAAGAAAGGATCCTTTGCCCAAGATACTGATGGAAGAACAGCTCAAGGTAGGACATTTTTATTATGATAAATCGTGTTTCTGTCGAAACATTTTAGTGGCTTAGGACGCCATGTTTTTTGACGTAGCTTCGCTTGGCGCAAACTGTATTGAAAAGTAAGGATAAATTAAAAAATGTAATAACGCAATTGTATTAAGAATTAAATTGTCTATCAATCCCTGTCCACCCTATATTTTTTAGTCACGTTTATGAGTATTTATGTATAAGAGTAGATCACTGTCTAAGTGGCGCAAGGACGTTTTCTTTACCAGCTTGTCTACATTTCACATTGTCTAACCATGATTTTGGTGGCTAAATATAAACATTTTCGATCAAACTGTATATGCATGTTGTAATGTGATGTTACAGGAGTGTCATCGGAAGAATTCTGAGAAGGTTAGTGAAAAAATTAATATCTTTTGGCGATGTTGACTTTTATCGCTCACTTTGGCTAGAATCAATGCTGGGCTGCTAATTGCTATGTGCTAAGCTAATATAACGATTTATTGTGTTTTCGCTGTAAGACACTTAGAAAATCTGAAATATTGTCTGTATTCACAGGATCTGTGTCTTTCGATTCGTGTATGCTGTGTATTTTTACGAAATGTTTGATGATTAGTAGTTAGGTAAACACGTTGCTCATTGTAATTATTCTAGTCCATTTGTGATGGTGGGTGCAATTGTAAACTATGCCATATACCTGAAATATGCACTTTTTTCTAACAAAACCTATCCCATACCATAAATATGTTATCAGACTGTCATCTAATGAGTTTTTTTGTTGGTTAGGGGCTATAAATATCTTAGTTTAGCCGAATTGGTGATGGCTACTGGTGTTGGTGGACAAATAAAAGATGGTGGATTATGCTAATGTGTTTTTAGGTAATAGATGTACATCTTTACATATTGTGTCTTCCCTGTAAAACATTTTAAAAATCGGAAATGTTGACTGGATTCACAAGATCTGTGTCTTTCATTAGCTGTATTGGACTTTAATGTGTGAAAGTTAAATATTTTAAAAATATATTTTTTTTGAATTTCGCGGCACTGGTTTTTCAGTGGGGGGGGGGGGGGGTGTGCCGCTAGCGCCACGCTGATCCTAGACAGGTTAAAGTCCAATACAGCTAATGAAAGACACAGATCTTGTGAATCCAGTCAACATGTCCGATTTTTAAAATGTTTTACAGGGAAGACACAATATGTAAAGATGTACATCTATTACCTAAAAACACATTAGCATAATCCACCATCTTTTATTTGTCCACCAACACCAGTAGCCATCACCAATTCGGCTAAACTAAGATATTTATAGCCCCTAACCAACAAAAAAACTCATTAGATGACAGTCTGATAACATATTTATGGTATGGGATAGGTTTTGTTAGAAAAAAGTGCATATTTCAGGTAGATGGCATAGGTTACAATTGCACCCACCGTCACAAATGGAATAGAAAAACTACTTAGAGCAACGTGTTTACCTACTTACTAATCATCAAACATTTCGTAAAAGTACACAGCATACACGAATCGAAAGACACAGATCCTGTGAATACAGACAATATTTCAGATTTTCTAAGTGTCTTACAGCGAAAACACAATAAATCGTTATATTAGCATAGCACATAGCACATAGCAGCCCAGCATTGATTCTAGCCAAAGTGAGCGATAAAAGTCAACATCGCCAAAAGATATTAATTTTTTCACTAACCTTCTCAGAATTCTTCCGATGACACTCCTGTAACATCACATTACAACATGCATATACAGTTTGATCGAAAATGTTTATATTTAGCCACCAAAATCATGGTTAGACAATGTGAAATGTAGACAAGCTGGTCAGAAAATGTCCTTGCGCCACTTAGACAGTGCCACTTACTCTTACTCTTATACATAAATACTCATAAACGTGACTAAAAAATATAGGGTGGACAGGGATTCATAGACAATTTAATTCTTAATACAATTGCGGAATTACATTTTTTAATTTATCCTTACTTTTCAATACAGTTTGCGCCAAGCGAAGCTACGTCAAAAAACATGGCGTCCTAAGCCACTAAAATGTTTCGACAGAAACACGATTTATCATAATAAAAATGTCCTACCTTGAGCTGTTCTTCCATCAGTATCTTGGGCAAAGGATCCTTTCTTGGGAGTAATCGTCTTTTGGTGGAAAGCTGTCCTCTTGCCATGTGGAAATGCCAACTGCGTTCGGGATGAACTGAAAGCGTGCCCAGCTATTCACAGCGTTAAAGAAATAAATGTCCCAAAATCGCACTAAACGGATATAAATTGCTATAAAACGCTTTAAATTAACTACCTTATGATGTTTTTAACTCCTATAACGAGTGAAAAGATGACCGGAGAAATATAACAGGCTAAACTAACGCTTGGAACAGGAGAGGGTCGGTGTCCTCCACGCGCGGGACGCACCAAGAAAAGACTTGCTAGCTACAGGGTTTTTTGATTTATAGGGCCTGTGAACGCGCAATCGACCCCATTGGAATCGTCATCACGTAAAGGCATCCAGGGGAAGACGTAAGAAGTGTCCGTACAGTCATAGCAATATCAGTGCCCTTTTAACTGACTTCAGAACAGTGGCCAACATTTCTGTAATCTGAATCCATGTCAGGGAAATTGCTGTAGAATGGGCTCTGTTCCACTTAGAGACAAAATTTCAACTCCTATAGAAACTATAGACTGTTTTCTATCCAATAATAATAATAATATGCATATTGTATGATCAAGGATTTTGTGGGAAGCCGTTTCAAAAATTACCCAATTAGCATAAATAGTCTCAACAGCGCCCCCATCCTCAACAGGTTAAAATCTTCCTCCACTTCTCTGCTTCTCAAAGCGGAAACGCTTTTTAAATTGGGTCTACCTTTCTCGAGGGAGAGCGACGTCAGCAACCCCTCACCTGCTCTTCACTAACAGCTAACTGTGTGAGTACGGATATTCCAAAACGGAACCGTTGGCTAGGATACTCGCTGAAACTGCAGGGCCAAAATCATAAGGAGACACTCCTCCTACACCGTTAAGCTAGCAATGCCTTTCCAATTTCAAAAATTCAGCAACGGTCTCGATTGGTTGTTTGTATAGAATTTTTGACATCTGTTCAACTTTTTCCGTTATTCACTTTCTTGTCCTCTTTTTGTCCTCCATCCACTTTCATTTGATTTCTCAAGATACTAAAGTGCCCCATTGTGACATCATCACTTCCAACTGACATTCTCTGTAAGTGAAATCAAGCAACTTTTGACACAAATCAGCTAATTACTGTACTTTGCAACTACTTAGACAAAATATGTCAAGTTTTCTAGCTTCGTCTACTTCTCTGCTACTCAAATCTGGAGATTGGAGAAAAAAATGACATTCGCATTAAAAGTTACAGCAGTTTAAGTAACAGCACCAAAATCATTTTCTGTACCATTTTGGCAAACAATGTCCATTTTGACCAATAATGCAAAAAGAAAGACAAAAAGTATGAGTGTATGGGATATTTGTCTACTTCTCTGCTATTCATAGCTGTGTGCGGACTCAAAATATTCCATACGGATCTTACATTACAGCTGTTTTTGAAACTGCATTACCACTTGTTTTTCAATCTTTCCCAAACAACGGTCGTTTTGACCACTTTCGGAACGTTTTTGAGGAAAAAAGTAGGGCAACATAACATCTTCCCCTGCTTCTCTGCTCTTCATAGATGAAGTCGGATTTCAAATCGGGGCTACCAATCTGTAACTATAGCCGTTTTCGTAACCTATTGCCTCTCTTTCAAGTGTCTGTAAATCATGTCAGCAGCAAGGCAATTCATTACTTTCCAAACAACTATCGTTTTGACCACTAAACAAACAGTTAGACAAACATAGTTTGGCTTAAAATCCTCCTCCCCTTCTCTACTTCTCAAAGCGGAAACGCTTTTTAAATTGGGTCTACCTTTCTCGAGGGAGAGCGACATCAGCAACCCCTCACCTGCTCTTCACTAACAGCTAACTGTGTGAGTACGGATATTCCAAAACGGAACCGTTGGCTAGGATACTCGCTGAAACTGCAGGGCCAAAATCATAAGGAGACACTCCTCCTACACCGTTAAGCTAGCAATGCCTTTCCAATTTCAAAAATTCAGCAACGGTCTCGATTGGTTGTTTGTATAGAATTTTTGATGTGTTAAACTTTTTCCGTTATTCACTTTCTTGTCCTCTTTTTGTCCTCCATCCACTTTCACTTGATTTCTCAAGATACTAAAGTGCCCCATTGTGACATCATCACTTCCAACTGACATTCTCTGTAAGTGAAATCAAGCAACTTTTGACACAAATCAGCTAATTACTGTACTTTGCAACTACTTAGACAAAATATGTCAAGTTTTCTAGCTTCGTCTACTTCTCTGCTACTCAAATCTGGAGATTGGAGAAAAAAATGACATTCGCATTAAAAGTTACAGCAGTTTAAGTAACAGCACCAACATCATTTTCTGTACCATTTTGGCAAACAATGTCCATTTTGACCAATAATGCAAAAAGAAAGACAAAAAGTATGAGTGTATGGGATATTTGTCTACTTCTCTGCTATTCATAGCTGTGTGCGGACTCAAAATATTCCATACGGATCTTACATTACAGCTGTTTTTGAAACTGCATTACCACTTGTTTTTCAATCTTTCCCAAACAACGGTCGTTTTGACCACTTTCGGAACGTTTTTGAGGAAAAAAGTAGCGCAACATAACATCTTCCCCTGCTTCTCTGCTCTTCATAGACGAAGTCGGATTTCAAATCGGGGCTACCAATCTGTAACTATAGCCGTTTTCGTAACCTATTGCCTCTCTTTCAAGTGTCTGTAAATCATGTCAGCAGCAAGGCAATTCATTACTTTCCAAACAACTATCGTTTTGACCACTAAACAAACAGTTAGACAAACATAGTTTGGCTTAAAATCCTCCTCCCCTTCTCTACTTCTCAAAGCGGAAACGCTTTTTAAATTGGGTCTACCTTTCTCGAGGGAGAGCGACATCAGCAAACCCTCACCTGCTCTTCACTAACAGCTAACTGTGTGAGTACGGATATTCCAAAACGGAACCGTTGGCTAGGATACTCGCTGAAACTGCAGGGCCAAAATCATAAGGAGACACTCCTCCTACACCGTTAAGCTAGCAATGCCTTTCCAATTTCAAAAATTCAGCAACGGTCTCGATTGGTTGTTTGTATAGAATTTTTGATGTGTTAAACTTTTTCCGTTATTCACTTTCTTGTCCTCTTTTTGTCCTCCATCCACTTTCACTTGATTTCTCAAGATACTAAAGTGCCCCATTGTGACATCATCACTTCCAACTGACATTCTCTGTAAGTGAAATCAAGCAACTTTTGACACAAATCAGCTAATTACTGTACTTTGCAACTACTTAGACAAAATATGTCAAGTTTTCTAGCTTCGTCTACTTCTCTGCTACTCAAATCTGGAGATTGGAGAAAAAAATGACATTCGCATTAAAAGTTACAGCAGTTTAAGTAACAGCACCAACATCATTTTCTGTACCATTTTGGCAAACAATGTCCATTTTGACCAATAATGCAAAAAGAAAGACAAAAAGTTAGAGTGTATGGGATATTTGTCTACTTCTCTGCTATTCATAGCTGTGTGCGGACTCAAAATATTCCATACGGATCTTACATTACAGCTGTTTTTGAAACTGCATTACCACTTGTTTTTCAATCTTTCCCAAACAAAGGTCGTTTTGACCACTTTCGGAACGTTTTTGAGGAAAAAAGTAGGGCAACATAACATCTTCCCCTGCTTCTCTGCTCTTCATAGACGAAGTCGGATTTCAAATCGGGGCTACCAATCTGTAACTATAGCCGTTTTCGTAACCTATTGCCTCTCTTTCAAGTGTCTGTAAATCATGTCAGCAGCAAGGCAATTCATTACTTTCCAAACAACTATCGTTTTGACCACTAAACAAACAGTTAGACAAACATAGTTTGGCTTAAAATCCTCCTCCACTTCTCTATTTCTCAAAGCGGAAACGCTTTTTAAATTGGGTCTACCTGTCTCGAGGGAGAGCGACGTCAGCAACCCCTCACCTGCTCTTCACTAACAGCTAACTGTGTCAGTACGGATATTCCAAAACGGAACCGTTGGCTAGGATACTCGCTGATGCTGCAGGGCCAAAATCATGAGGAGACACTCCTCCTACACCGTTAAGCTAGCAATGCCTTTCCAATTTCAAAAATTCAGCAACGGTCTCGATCGGTTGTTTGTATAGAATTTTTGACATCTGTTCAACTTTTTCCGTTATTCACTTTCTTGTCCTCTTTTTGTCCTCCATCCACTTTCATTTGATTTCTCAAGATACTAAAGTGCCCCATTGTGACATCATCACTTCCAACTGACATTCTCTGTAAGTGAAATCAAGCAACTTTTGACACAAATCAGCTAATTACTGTACTTTGCAACTACTTAGACAAAATATGTAAAGTTTTCTAGCTTCGTCTACTTCTCTGCTACTCAAATCTGGTGATTGGAGAAAAAAATGACACTCGCATTAAAAGTTACAGCAGTTTAAGTAACAGCACCAACATCATTTTCTGTACCATTTTGGCAAACAATGTCCATTTTGACCAATAATGCAAAAAGAAAGACAAAAAGTTAGAGTGTATGGGATATTTGTCTACTTCTCTGCTATTCATAGCTGTGTGCGGACTCAAAATATTCCATACGGATCTTACATTACAGCTGTTTTTGAAACTGCATTACCACTTGTTTTTCAATCTTTCCCAAACAAAGGTCGTTTTGACCACTTTCGGAACGTTTTTGAGGAAAAAAGTAGCGCAACATAACATCTTCCCCTGCTTCTCTGCTCTTCATAGACGAAGTCGGATTTCAAATCGGGGCTACCAATCTGTAACTATAGCCGTTTTCGTAACCTATTGCCTCTCTTTCAAGTGTCTGTAAATCATGTCAGCAGCAAGGCAATTCATTACTTTCCAAACAACTATCGTTTTGACCACTAAACAAACAGTTAGACAAACATAGTTTGGCTTAAAATCCTCCTCCCCTTCTCTATTTCTCAAAGCGGAAACGCTTTTTAAATTGGGTCTACCTGTCTCGAGGGAGAGCGACGTCAGCAACCCCTCACCTGCTCTTCACTAACAGCTAACTGTGTCAGTACGGATATTCCAAAACGGAACCGTTGGCTAGGATACTCGCTGATGCTGCAGGGCCAAAATCATGAGGAGACACTCCTCCTACACCGTTAAGCTAGCAATGCCTTTCCAATTTCAAAAATTCAGCAACGGTCTCGATCGGTTGTTTGTATAGAATTTTTGACATCTGTTCAACTTTTTCCGTTATTCACTTTCTTGTCCTCTTTTTGTCCTCCATCCACTTTCATTTGATTTCTCAAGATACTAAAGTGCCCCATTGTGACATCATCACTTCCAACTGACATTCTCTGTAAGTGAAATCAAGCAACTTTTGACACAAATCAGCTAATTACTGTACTTTGCAACTACTTAGACAAAATATGTCAAGTTTTCTAGCTTCGTCTACTTCTCTGCTACTCAAATCTGGTGATTGGAGAAAAAAATGACACTCGCATTAAAAGTTACAGCAGTTTAAGTAACAGCACCAACATCATTTTCTGTACCATTTTGGCAAACAATGTCCATTTTGACCAATAATGCAAAAAGAAAGACAAAAAGTTAGAGTGTGTGGGATATTTGTCTACTTCTCTGCTATTCATAGCTGTGTGCGGACTCAAAATATTCCATACGGATCTTACATTACAGCTGTTTTTGAAACTGCATTACCACTTGATTTTCAATCTTTCCCAAACAACGGTTGTTTTGACCACTTTCGGAACGTTTTTGAGGAAAAAAGTAGGGCAACATAACATCTTCCCCTGCTTCTCTGCTCTTCATAGACGAAGTCGGATTTCAAATCGGGGCTACCAATCTGTAACTATAGCCGTTTTCGTAACCTATTGCCTCTCTTTCAAGTGTCTGTAAATCATGTCAGCAGCAAGGCAATTCATTACTTTCCAAACAACTATCGTTTTGACCACTAAACAAACAGTTAGACAAACATAGTTTGGCTTAAAATCCTCCTCCCCTTCTCTACTTCTCAAAGCGGAAACGCTTTTTAAATTGGGTCTACCTGTCTCGAGGGAGAGCGACGTCAGCAACCCCTCACCTGCTCTTCACTAACAGCTAACTGTGTCAGTACGGATATTCCAAAACGGAACCGTTGGCTAGGCTACTCGCTGACGCTGCAGGGCCAAAATCATGAGGAGACACTCCTCCTACACCGTTAAGCTAGCAATGCCTTTCCAATTTCAAAAATTCAGCAACGGTCTCGATCGGTTGTTTGTATAGAATTTTTGATATGTTAAACTTTTTCCAATATTCACTTTCTTGTCCTCTTTTTGTCCTCCATCCACTTTCATTTGATTTCTCAAGATACTAAAGTGCCCCATTGTGACATCATCACTTCCAACTGACATTCTCTGTAAGTGAAATCAAGCAACTTTTGACACAAATCAGCTAATTACTGTACTTTGCAACTACTTAGACAAAATATGTCAAGTTTTCTAGCTTCGTCTACTTCTCTGCTACTCAAATCTGGAGATTGGAGAAAAAAATGACATTCGCATTAAAAGTTACAGCAGTTTAAGTAACAGCACCAAAATCATTTTCTGTACCATTTTGGCAAACAATGTCCATTTTGACCAATACTGCAAAAAGTAAGACAAAAAGTTAGAGTGTATGGGATATTTGTCTACTTCTCTGCTATTCATAGCTGTGTGCGGAATCAAAATATTCCATACGGAACTTACGTTACAGCTGTTTTTGAAACTGCATTACTACGTGTTTTTCAAACTTTCCCAAACAACGGTCGTTTTGACCACTTTCGGAACGTTTTTGAGGAAAAACGTAGCGCAACATAACATCTTCCCCTGCTTCTCTGCTCTTCATAGACGAAGTCGGATTTCAAATCGGGGCTACCAATCTGTAACTATAGCCGTTTTCGTAACCCATTGACTCTATTTCAAGTGTCTGTAAATCATGTCAGCAGCAAGGCAATTCATTACTTTCCAAACAACTATCGTTTTGACCACTAAACAAACAGTTAGACAAACATAGTTTGGCTTAAAATCTTCCTCCACTTCTCTGCTTCTCAAAGCGGAAACGCTTTTTAAATTGGGTCTACCTTTCTCGAGGGAGAGCGACATCAGCAACCCTTCACCTGCTCTTCACTAACAGCTAACTGTGTCAGTACGGATATTCCAAAACGGAACCGTTGGCTAGGATACTCGCTGACGCTGCAGGGCCAAAATCATGAGGAGACACTCCTCCTACACCGTTAAGCTAGCAATGCCTTTCCAATTTCAAAAATTCAGCAACGGTCTCGATCGGTTGTTTGTATAGAATTTTTGATATGTTAAACTTTTTCCAATATTAACTTTCTTGTCCTCTTTTTGTCCTCCATCCACTTTCATTTGATTTCTCAAGATACTAAAGTGCCCCATTGTGACATCATCACTTCCAACTGACATTCTCTGTAAGTGAAATCAAGCAACTTTTGACACAAATCAGCTAATTACTGTACTTTGCAACTACTTAGACAAAATATGTCAAGTTTTCTAGCTTCGTCTACTTCTCTGCTACTCAAATCTGGAGATTGGAGAAAAAAATGACATTCGCATTAAAAGTTACAGCAGTTTAAGTAACAGCACCAAAATCATTTTCTGTACCATTTTGGCAAACAATGTCCATTTTGACCAATACTGCAAAAAGTTAGACAAAAAGTTAGAGTGTATGGGATATTTGTCTACTTCTCTGCTATTCATAGCTGTGTGCGGAATCAAAATATTCCATACGGAACTTACGTTACAGCTGTTTTTGAAACTGCATTACTACGTGTTTTTCAAACTTTCCCAAACAACGGTCGTTTTGACCACTTTCGGAACGTTTTTGAGGAAAAACGTAGCGCAACATAACATCTTCCCCTGCTTCTCTGCTCTTCATAGACGAAGTCGGATTTCAAATCGGGGCTACCAATCTGTAACTATAGCCGTTTTCGTAACCCATTGACTCTATTTCAAGTGTCTGTAAATCATGTCAGCAGCAAGGCAATTCATTACTTTCCAAACAACTATCGTTTTTACCACTAAACAAACAGTTAGACAAACATAGTTTGGCTTAAAATCTTCCTCCACTTCTCTGCTTCTCAAAGCGGAAACGCTTCTTAAATTGGGTCTACCTTTCTCGAGGGAGAGCGACATCAGCAACCCCTCACCTGCTCTTCACTAACAGCTAACTGTGTCAGTACGGATATTCCAAAACGGAACCGTTGGCTAGGATACTCGCTGACGCTGCAGGGCCAAAATCATGAGGAGACACTCCTCCTACACCGTTAAGCTAGCAATGCCTTTCCAATTTCAAAAATTCAGCAACGGTCTCGATTGGTTGTTTGTATAGAATTTTTGATGTGTTAAACTTTTTCCGTTATTCACTTTCTTGTCCTCTTTTTGTCCTCCATCCACTTTCATTTGATTTCTCAAGATACTAAAGTGCCCCATTGTGACATCATCACTTCCAACTGACATTCTCTGTAAGTGAAATCAAGCAACTTTTGACACAAATCAGCTAATTACTGTACTTTGCAACTACTTAGACAAAATATGTCAAGTTTTCTAGCTTCGTCTACTTCTCTGCTACTCAAATCTGGAGATTGGAGAAAAAAATGACATTCGCATTAAAAGTTACAGCAGTTTAAGTAACAGCACCAACATCATTTTCTGTACCTGTTTGGCAAACAATGTCCATTTTGACCAATACTGCAAAAAGTTAGACAAAAAGTTAGAGTGTATGGGATATTTGTCTACTTCTCTGCTATTCATAGCTGTGTGCGGAATCAAAATATTCCATACGGAACTTACGTTACAGCTGTTTTTGAAACTGCATTACTACGTGTTTTTCAAACTTTCCCAAACAACGGTCGTTTTGACCACTTTCGGAACGTTTTTGAGGAAAAAAGTAGGGCAACATAACATCTTCCCCTGCTTCTCTGCTCTTCATAGACGAAGTCGGATTTCAAATCGGGGCTACCAATCTGTAACTATAGACGTTTTCGTAACCTATTGCCTCTCTTTCAAGTGTCTGTAAATCATGTCAGCAGCAAGGCAATTCATTACTTTCCAAACAACTATCGTTTTGACCACTAAACAAACAGTTAGACAAACATAGTTTGGCTTAAAATCTTCCTCCACTTCTCTACTTCTCAAAGCGGAAACGCTTTTTAAATTGGGTCTACCTGTCTCGAGGGAGAGCGACGTCAGCAACCCCTCACCTGCTCTTCACTAACAGCTAACTGGGTGAGTACGGATATTCCAAAACGGAACCGTTGGCTAGGATACTCGCTGAAACTGCAGGGCCAAAATCATGAGGAGACACTCCTCCTACACCGTTAAGCTAGGAATGCCTTTCCAATTTCAAAAATTCAGCAACGGTCTCGATCGGTTGTTTGTATAGAATTTTTGATATGTTAAACTTTTTCCTCCTCTTGTCCTCTTTTTGTCCTCCGTCCACTTTCATTTGATTTCTCAAGATACTAAAGTGCCCCATTGTGACATCATCACTTCCAACTGACATTCTCTGTAAGTGAAATCAAGCAACTTTTGACACAAATCAGCTAATTACTGTACTTTGCAACTACTTAGACAAAATATGTCAAGTTTTCTAGCTTCGTCTACTTCTCTGCTACTCAAATCTGGAGATTGGAGAAAAAAATGACATTCGCATTAAAAGTTACAGCAGTTTAAGTAACAGCACCAACATCATTTTCTGTACCATTTTGGCAAACAATGTCCATTTTGACCAATACTGCAAAAAGTTAGACAAAAAGTTAGAGTGTATGGGATATTTGTCTACTTCTCTGCTATTCATAGCTGTGTGCGGAATCAAAATATTCCATACGGAACTTACGTTACAGCTGTTTTTGAAACTGCATTACTACGTGTTTTTCAAACTTTCCCAAACAACGGTCGTTTTGACCACTTTCGGAACGTTTTTGAGGAAAAAAGTAGGGCAACATAACATCTTCCCCTGCTTCTCTGCTCTTCATAGACGAAGTCGGATTTCAAATCGGGGCTACCAATCTGTAACTATAGACGTTTTCGTAACCTATTGCCTCTCTTTCAAGTGTCTGTAAATCATGTCAGCAGCAAGGCAATTCATTACTTTCCAAACAACTATCGTTTTTACCACTAAACAAACAGTTAGACAAACATAGTTTGGCTTAAAATCTTCCTCCACTTCTCTGCTTCTCAAAGCGGAAACGCTTTTTAAATTGGGTCTACCTTTCTCGAGGGAGAGCGACATCAGCAACCCCTCACCTGCTCTTCACTAACAGCTAACTGTGTCAGTACGGATATTCCAAAACGGAACCGTTGGCTAGGATACTCGCTGACGCTGCAGGGCCAAAATCATGAGGAGACACTCCTCCTACACCGTTAAGCTAGCAATGCCTTTCCAATTTCAAAAATTCAGCAACGGTCTCGATTGGTTGTTTGTATAGAATTTTTGATGTGTTAAACTTTTTCCGTTATTCACTTTCTTGTCCTCTTTTTGTCCTCCATCCACTTTCACTTGATTTCTCAAGATACTAAAGTGCCCCATTGTGACATCATCACTTCCAACTGACATTCTCTGTAAGTGAAATCAAGCAACTTTTGACACAAATCAGCTAATTACTGTACTTTGCAACTACTTAGACAAAATATGTCAAGTTTTCTAGCTTCGTCTACTTCTCTGCTACTCAAATCTGGAGATTGGAGAAAAAAATGACATTCGCATTAAAAGTTACAGCAGTTTAAGTAACAGCACCAACATCATTTTCTGTACCATTTTGGCAAACAATGTCCATTTTGACCAATACTGCAAAAAGTTAGACAAAAAGTTAGAGTGTATGGGATATTTGTCTACTTCTCTGCTATTCATAGCTGTGTGCGGAATCAAAATATTCCATACGGAACTTACGTTACAGCTGTTTTTGAAACTGCATTACTACGTGTTTTTCAAACTTTCCCAAACAACGGTCGTTTTGACCACTTTCGGAACGTTTTTGAGGAAAAAAGTAGGGCAACATAACATCTTCCCCTGCTTCTCTGCTCTTCATAGACGAAGTCGGATTTCAAATCGGGGCTACCAATCTGTAACTATAGACGTTTTCGTAACCTATTGCCTCTCTTTCAAGTGTCTGTAAATCATGTCAGCAGCAAGGCAATTCATTACTTTCCAAACAACTATCGTTTTGACCACTAAACAAACAGTTAGACAAACATAGTTTGGCTTAAAATCTTCCTCCACTTCTCTACTTCTCAAAGCGGAAACGCTTTTTAAATTGGGTCTACCTGTCTCGAGGGAGAGCGACGTCAGCAACCCCTCACCTGCTCTTCACTAACAGCTAACTGGGTGAGTACGGATATTCCAAAACGGAACCGTTGGCTAGGATACTCGCTGAAACTGCAGGGCCAAAATCATGAGGAGACACTCCTCCTACACCGTTAAGCTAGCAATGCCTTTCCAATTTCAAAAATTCAGCAACGGTCTCGATCGGTTGTTTGTATAGAATTTTTGATATGTTAAACTTTTTCCAATATTCACTTTCTTGTCCTCTTTTTGTCCTCCATCCACTTTCATTTGATTTCTCAAGATACTAAAGTGCCCCATTGTGACATCATCACTTCCAACTGACATTCTCTGTAAGTGAAATCAAGCAACTTTTGACACAAATCAGCTAATTACTGTACTTTGCAACTACTTAGACAAAATATGTCAAGTTTTCTAGCTTCGTCTACTTCTCTGCTACTCAAATCTGGAGATTGGAGAAAAAAAGGACATTCGCATTAATAGTTACAGCAGTTTAAGTAACAGCACCAACATCATTTTCTGTACCATTTTGGCAAACAATGTCCATTTTGACCAATACTGCAAAAAGTTAGACAAAAAGTTAGTGTATGGGATATTTGTCTACTTCTCTGCTATTCATAGCTGTGTGCGGACTCAAAATATTCCATACGGAACTTACGTTACAGCTGTTTTTGAAACTGCATTACTACGTGTTTTTCAAACTTTCCCAAACAACGGTCGTTTTGACCACTTTCGGAACGTTTTTGAGGAAAAAAGTAGGGCAACATAACATCTTCCCCTTCTTCTCTGCTCTTCATAGACGAAGTCGGATTTCAAATCGGGGCTACCAATCTGTAACTATAGCCGTTTTCGTAACCTATTGTCTCTCTTTCAAGTGTCTGTAAATCATGTCAGCAGCAAGGCAATTCATTACTTTCCAAACAACTATCGTTTTGACCACTAAACAAACAGTTAGACAAACATAGTTTGGCTTAAAATCTTCCTCCACTTCTCTGCTTCTCAAAGCGGAAACGCTTTTTAAATTGGGTCTACCTTTCTCGAGGGAGAGCGACATCAGCAACCCCTCACCTGCTCTTCACTAACAGCTAACTGTGTCAGTACGGATATTCCAAAACGGAACCGTTGGCTAGGATACTCGCTGACGCTGCAGGGCCAAAATCATGAGGAGACACTCCTCCTACACCGTTAAGCTAGCAATGCCTTTCCAATTTCAAAAATTCAGCAACGGTCTCGATTGGTTGTTTGTATAGAATTTTTGATGTGTTAAACTTTTTCCGTTATTCACTTTCTTGTCCTCTTTTTGTCCTCCATCCACTTTCATTTGATTTCTCAAGATACTAAAGTGCCCCATTGTGACATCATCACTTCCAACTGACATTCTCTGTAAGTGAAATCAAGCAACTTTTGACACAAATCAGCTAATTACTGTACTTTGCAACTACTTAGACAAAATATGTCAAGTTTTCTAGCTTCGTCTACTTCTCTGCTACTCAAATCTGGAGATTGGTGAAAAAAATGACATTCGCATTAAAAGTTACAGCAGTTTAAGTAACAGCACCAACATCATTTTCTGTACCATTTTGGCAAACAATGTCCATTTTGACCAATACTGCAAAAAGTTAGACAAAAAGTTAGAGTGTATGGGATATTTGTCTACTTCTCTGCTATTCATAGCTGTGTGCGGAATCAAAATATTCCATACGGAACTTACGTTACAGCTGTTTTTGAAACTGCATTACTACGTGTTTTTCAAACTTTCCCAAACAACGGTCGTTTTGACCACTTTCGGAACGTTTTTGAGGAAAAAAGTAGGGCAACATAACATCTTCCCCTGCTTCTCTGCTCTTCATAGACGAAGTCGGATTTCAAATCGGGGCTACCAATCTGTAACTATAGACGTTTTCGTAACCTATTGCCTCTCTTTCAAGTGTCTGTAAATCATGTCAGCAGCAAGGCAATTCATTACTTTCCAAACAACTATCGTTTTGACCACTAAACAAACAGTTAGACAAACATAGTTTGGCTTAAAATCTTCCTCCACTTCTCTACTTCTCAAAGCGGAAACGCTTTTTAAATTGGGTCTACCTGTCTCGAGGGAGAGCGACGTCAGCAACCCCTCACCTGCTCTTCACTAACAGCTAACTGGGTGAGTACGGATATTCCAAAACGGAACCGTTGGCTAGGATACTCGCTGAAACTGCAGGGCCAAAATCATGAGGAGACACTCCTCCTACACCGTTAAGCTAGGAATGCCTTTCCAATTTCAAAAATTCAGCAACGGTCTCGATCGGTTGTTTGTATAGAATTTTTGATATGTTAAACTTTTTCCTCCTCTTGTCCTCTTTTTGTCCTCCGTCCACTTTCATTTGATTTCTCAAGATACTAAAGTGCCCCATTGTGACATCATCACTTCCAACTGACATTCTCTGTAAGTGAAATCAAGCAACTTTTGACACAAATCAGCTAATTACTGTACTTTGCAACTACTTAGACAAAATATGTCAAGTTTTCTAGCTTCGTCTACTTCTCTGCTACTCAAATCTGGAGATTGGAGAAAAAAATGACATTCGCATTAAAAGTTACAGCAGTTTAAGTAACAGCACCAACATCATTTTCTGTACCATTTTGGCAAACAATGTCCATTTTGACCAATACTGCAAAAAGTTAGACAAAAAGTTAGAGTGTATGGGATATTTGTCTACTTCTCTGCTATTCATAGCTGTGTGCGGAATCAAAATATTCCATACGGAACTTACGTTACAGCTGTTTTTGAAACTGCATTACTACGTGTTTTTCAAACTTTCCCAAACAACGGTCGTTTTGACCACTTTCGGAACGTTTTTGAGGAAAAAAGTAGGGCAACATAACATCTTCCCCTGCTTCTCTGCTCTTCATAGACGAAGTCGGATTTCAAATCGGGGCTACCAATCTGTAACTATAGACGTTTTCGTAACCTATTGCCTCTCTTTCAAGTGTCTGTAAATCATGTCAGCAGCAAGGCAATTCATTACTTTCCAAACAACTATCGTTTTTACCACTAAACAAACAGTTAGACAAACATAGTTTGGCTTAAAATCTTCCTCCACTTCTCTGCTTCTCAAAGCGGAAACGCTTTTTAAATTGGGTCTACCTTTCTCGAGGGAGAGCGACATCAGCAACCC
Source organism: Salvelinus fontinalis (assembly GCF_029448725.1). Classification (NCBI taxonomy): domain Eukaryota; kingdom Metazoa; phylum Chordata; class Actinopteri; order Salmoniformes; family Salmonidae; genus Salvelinus; species Salvelinus fontinalis. The sequence continues at coordinate 19,755,906 of NC_074675.1, read as the reverse complement.
CTCACCTGCTCTTCACTAACAGCTAACTGTGTCAGTACGGATATTCCAAAACGGAACCGTTGGCTAGGATACTCGCTGACGCTGCAGGGCCAAAATCATGAGGAGACACTCCTCCTACACCGTTAAGCTAGCAATGCCTTTCCAATTTCAAAAATTCAGCAACGGTCTCGATTGGTTGTTTGTATAGAATTTTTGATGTGTTAAACTTTTTCCGTTATTCACTTTCTTGTCCTCTTTTTGTCCTTCATACACTTTCACTTGATTTCTCAAGATACTAAAGTGCCCCATTGTGACATCATCACTTCCAACTGACATTCTCTGTAAGTGAAATCAAGCAACTTTTGACACAAATCAGCTAATTACTGTACTTTGCAACTACTTAGACAAAATATGTCAAGTTTTCTAGCTTCGTCTACTTCTCTGCTACTCAAATCTGGAGATTGGAGAAAAAAATGACATTCGCATTAAAAGTTACAGCAGTTTAAGTAACAGCACCAACATCATTTTCTGTACCATTTTGGCAAACAATGTCCATTTTGACCAATACTGCAAAAAGTTAGACAAAAAGTTAGAGTGTATGGGATATTTGTCTACTTCTCTGCTATTCATAGCTGTGTGCGGAATCAAAATATTCCATACGGAACTTACGTTACAGCTGTTTTTGAAACTGCATTACTACGTGTTTTTCAAACTTTCCCAAACAACGGTCGTTTTGACCACTTTCGGAACGTTTTTGAGGAAAAAAGTAGGGCAACATAACATCTTCCCCTGCTTCTCTGCTCTTCATAGACGAAGTCGGATTTCAAATCGGGGCTACCAATCTGTAACTATAGACGTTTTCGTAACCTATTGCCTCTCTTTCAAGTGTCTGTAAATCATGTCAGCAGCAAGGCAATTCATTACTTTCCAAACAACTATCGTTTTGACCACTAAACAAACAGTTAGACAAACATAGTTTGGCTTAAAATCTTCCTCCACTTCTCTACTTCTCAAAGCGGAAACGCTTTTTAAATTGGGTCTACCTGTCTCGAGGGAGAGCGACGTCAGCAACCCCTCACCTGCTCTTCACTAACAGCTAACTGGGTGAGTACGGATATTCCAAAACGGAACCGTTGGCTAGGATACTCGCTGAAACTGCAGGGCCAAAATCATGAGGAGACACTCCTCCTACACCGTTAAGCTAGCAATGCCTTTCCAATTTCAAAAATTCAGCAACGGTCTCGATCGGTTGTTTGTATAGAATTTTTGATATGTTAAACTTTTTCCAATATTCACTTTCTTGTCCTCTTTTTGTCCTCCATCCACTTTCATTTGATTTCTCAAGATACTAAAGTGCCCCATTGTGACATCATCACTTCCAACTGACATTCTCTGTAAGTGAAATCAAGCAACTTTTGACACAAATCAGCTAATTACTGTACTTTGCAACTACTTAGACAAAATATGTCAAGTTTTCTAGCTTCGTCTACTTCTCTGCTACTCAAATCTGGAGATTGGAGAAAAAAAGGACATTCGCATTAATAGTTACAGCAGTTTAAGTAACAGCACCAACATCATTTTCTGTACCATTTTGGCAAACAATGTCCATTTTGACCAATACTGCAAAAAGTTAGACAAAAAGTTAGTGTATGGGATATTTGTCTACTTCTCTGCTATTCATAGCTGTGTGCGGACTCAAAATATTCCATACGGAACTTACGTTACAGCTGTTTTTGAAACTGCATTACTACGTGTTTTTCAAACTTTCCCAAACAACGGTCGTTTTGACCACTTTCGGAACGTTTTTGAGGAAAAAAGTAGGGCAACATAACATCTTCCCCTTCTTCTCTGCTCTTCATAGACGAAGTCGGATTTCAAATCGGGGCTACCAATCTGTAACTATAGCCGTTTTCGTAACCTATTGTCTCTCTTTCAAGTGTCTGTAAATCATGTCAGCAGCAAGGCAATTCATTACTTTCCAAACAACTATCGTTTTGACCACTAAACAAACAGTTAGACAAACATAGTTTGGCTTAAAATCTTCCTCCACTTCTCTGCTTCTCAAAGCGGAAACGCTTTTTAAATTGGGTCTACCTGTCTCGAGGGAGAGCGACGTCAGCAACCCCTCACCTGCTCTTCACTAACAGCTAACTGTGTGAGTACGGATATTCCAAAACGGAACCGTTGGCTAGGATACTCGCTGAAACTGCAGGGCCAAAATCATGAGGAGACACTCCTCCTACACCGTTAAGCTAGCAATGCCTTTCCAATTTCAAAAATTCAGCAACGGTCTCGATCGGTTGTTTGTATAGAATTTTTGATGTGTTAAACTTTTTCCGTTATTCTTCTTTCTTGTCCTCTTTTTGTCCTCCATCCACTTTCATTTGATTTCTCAAGATACTAAAGTGCCCCATTGTGACATCATCACTTCCAACTGACATTCTCTGTAAGTGAAATCAAGCAACTTTTGACACAAATCAGCTAATTACTGTACTTTGCAACTACTTAGACAAAATATGTCAAGTTTTCTAGCTTCGTCTACTTCTCTGCTACTCAAATCTGGAGTTTGGAGAAAAAAATGACATTCGCATCAAAAGTTACAGCAGTTTAAGTAACAGCACCAACATCATTTTCTGTACCATTTTGGCAAACAATGTCCATTTTGACCAATACTGCAAAAAGTTAGACAAAAAGTTAGAGTGTATGGGATATTTGTCTACTTCTCTGCTATTCATAGCTGTGTGCGGAATCAAAATATTCCATACGGAACTTACGTTACAGCTGTTTTTGAAACTGCATTACTACGTGTTTTTCAAACTTTCCCAAACAACGGTCGTTTTGACCACTTTCGGAACGTTTTTGAGGAAAAAAGTAGCATCTTCCCTGCTTCTCTGCTCTTCATAGACGAAGTCGGATTTCAAATCGGGGCTACCAATCTGTAACTATAGCCGTTTTCGTAACCCATTGCCTCTCTTTCAAGTGCTTTTAAATTATGTCAGCAGCAAGGCCATTCATTACTTTCCAAACAACTATCGTTTTGACCACTAAACAAACAGTTAGACAAACATAGTTTTGCTTAAAATCTTCCTCCACTTCTCTGCTTCTCAAAGCGGAAACGCTTATTAAATTGGGTCTACCTTTCTCGAGGGAGAGCGACATCAGCAACCCCTCACCTGCTCTTCACTAACAGCTAACTGTGTCAGTACGGATATTCCAAAGCGGAACCGTTGGCTAGGATACTCGCTGAGGCTGCAGGGCCAAAATCATGAGGAGACACTCCTCCTACACCGTTAAGCTAGCAATGCCTTTCCAATTTCAAAAATTCAGCAACGGTCTCGATCGGTTGTTTGTATAGAATTTTTGATATCTGTTAAACTTTTTCCGTTATTCACTTTCTTGTCCTCTTTTTGTCCTCAATCCACTTTCATTTGATTTCTCAAGATACTAAAGTGCCCCATTGTGACATCATCACTTCCAACTGACATTCTCTGTAAGTGAAATCAAGCAACTTTTGACACAAATCAGCTAATTACTGTACTTTGCAACTACTTAGACAAAATATGTCAAGTTTTCTAGCTTCGTCTACTTCTCTGCTGCTCAAATCTGGATTTTGGAGAAAAAAATGACATTCGCATGAAAAGTTACAGCAGTTTAAGTAACAGCACCAACATCATTTTCTGTACCATTTTGGCAAACAATGTCCATTTTGACCAATACTGCAAAAAGTTAGACAAAAAGTTAGAGTGTATGGGATATTTGTCTACTTCTCTGCTATTCATAGCTGTGTGCGGAATCAAAATATTCCATACGGAACTTACGTTACAGCTGTTTTTGAAACTGCATTACTACGTGTTTTTCAAACTTTCCCAAACAACGGTCGTTTTGACCACTTTCGGAACGTTTTTGAGGAAAAAAGTAGCATCTTCCCTGCTTCTCTGCTCTTCATAGACGAAGTCGGATTTCAAATCGGGGCTACCAATCTGTAACTATAGCCGTTTTCGTAACCCATTGCCTCTCTTTCAAGTGCTTTTAAATTATGTCAGCAGCAAGGCCATTCATTACTTTCCAAACAACTATCGTTTTGACCACTAAACAAACAGTTAGACAAACATAGTTTTGCTTAAAATCTTCCTCCACTTCTCTGCTTCTCAAAGCGGAAACGCTTATTAAATTGGGTCTACCTTTCTCGAGGGAGAGCGACATCAGCAACCCCTCACCTGCTCTTCACTAACAGCTAACTGTGTCAGTACGGATATTCCAAAGCGGAACCGTTGGCTAGGATACTCGCTGAGGCTGCAGGGCCAAAATCATGAGGAGACACTCCTCCTACACCGTTAAGCTAGCAATGCCTTTCCAATTTCAAAAATTCAGCAACGGTCTCGATCGGTTGTTTGTATAGAATTTTTGATATCTGTTAAACTTTTTCCGTTATTCACTTTCTTGTCCTCTTTTTGTCCTCAATCCACTTTCATTTGATTTCTCAAGATACTAAAGTGCCCCATTGTGACATCATCACTTCCAACTGACATTCTCTGTAAGTGAAATCAAGCAACTTTTGACACAAATCAGCTAATTACTGTACTTTGCAACTACTTAGACAAAATATGTCAAGTTTTCTAGCTTCGTCTACTTCTCTGCTGCTCAAATCTGGATTTTGGAGAAAAAAATGACATTCGCATGAAAAGTTACAGCAGTTTAAGTAACAGCACCAACATCATTTTCTGTACCATTTTGGCAAACAATGTCCATTTTGACCAATAATGCAAAAAGTTAGACAAAAAGTTAGAGTGTATGGGATATTTGTCTACTTCTCTGCTATTCATAGCTGTGTGCGGAATCAAAATATTCCATACGGAACTTACGTTACAGCTGTTTTTGAAACTGCATTACTACGTGTTTTTCAAACTTTCCCAAACAACGGTCGTTTGGACCACTTTCGGAACGTTTTTGAGGAAAAAAGTAGCATCTTCCCTGCTTCTCTGCTCTTCATAGACGAAGTCGGATTTCAAATCGGGGCTACCAATCTGTAACTATAGCCGTTTTCGTAACCCATTGCCTCTCTTTCAAGTGCTTTTAAATTATGTCAGCAGCAAGGCAATTCATTACTTTCCAAACAACTATCGTTTTGACCACTAAACAAACAGTTAGACAAACATAGTTTGGCTTAAAATCTTCCTCCACTTCTCTGCTTCTCAAAGCGGAAACGCTTATTAAATTGGGTCTACCTTTCTCGAGGGAGAGCGACATCAGCAACCCCTCACCTGCTCTTCACTAACAGCTAACTGTGTCAGTACGGATATTCCAAAGCGGAACCGTTGGCTAGGATACTCGCTGACGCTGCAGGGCCAAAATCATGAGGAGACACTCCTCCTACACCGTTAACCTGTTGGGGATGGGGGCGCTGTTTAGACTACTTATGCTAATTTGGCTAATTTTTTAAACGGCTTCCCACAAAATCCTTGATCGTACAATATGCATATTATTATTATTATTGGATAGAAAACAGTCTATAGTTTCTATAGGAGTTGAAATTTTGTCTCTAAGTGGAACAGAGCCCATTCTACAGCAATTTCCCTGACATGGAGTCAGATTTGAGAAATGTTGGCCACTGTTCTGAAGTCATTTAAAAGGGCACTGTCGTTGCTATGACTATACGGACACTTCTTACGTCTTCCCCTGGATGCCTTTACGTGATGACGATTCCAACGGGGTCGATTGCGCGTTCACAGGCCCTACAAATGAAAAAACCCTGAAGCTAGTCATTCTTTGGGAGCTGCGTCATGAGCCAAGAGGACACCGGCGCGCACTTGTTCCAAGCGTTAGTTTAGCCTGTTATATTTCTCCGGTCATCTTTTCACTCGTTATAGGAGTTAAAAACATCATAAGGTAGTTAATTTAAAGCGTTTTATAGCAATTTATATCCGTTTAGTGCGATTTTGGGACATTTATTTTTGCAACGATGTGAAAAGTTGGGCACGCTTTTCAGTTCATCCCGAACGCAGTTGACATTTCCACATGGCAAGAGGACAGCTTTCCACCAAAAGACGATTTCTCCCAAGAAAGGATCCTTTGCCCAAGATACTGATGGAAGAACAGCTCAAGGTAGGACATTTTTATTATGATAAATCGTGTTTCTGTCGAAACATTTTAGTGGCTTAGGACGCCATGTTTTTTGACGTAGCTTCGCTTGGCGCAAACTGTATTGAAAAGTAAGGATAAATTAAAAAATGTAATAACGCAATTGTATTAAGAATTAAATTGTCTATCAATCCCTGTCCACCCTGTATTTTTTAGTCACGTTTATGAGTATTTATGTATAAGAGTAGATCACTGTCTAAGTGGCGCAAGGACATTTTCTGACCAACTGAGCTACATTTCACATTGTCTAACCATGATTTTGGGGGCTAAATATAAACATTTTCGATCAAACTGTATATGCATGTTGTAATGTGATGTTACAGGAGTGTCATCGGAAGAATTCTGAGAAGGTTAGTGAAAAAATTAATATCTTTTGGCGATGTTGACTTTTATCGCTCACTTTGGCTAGAATCAATGCTGGGCTGCTAATTGCTATGTGCTAAGCTAATATAACGATTTATTGTGTTTTCGCTGTAAGACACTTAGAAAATCTGAAATATTGTCTGTATTCACAGGATCTGTGTCTTTCGATTCGTGTATGCTGTGTATTTTTACGAAATGTTTGATGATTAGTAGTTAGGTAAACACGTTGCTCATTGTAATTATTCTAGTCCATTTGTGATGGTGGGTGCAATTGTAAACTATGAAGTCTACCTGAAATATGCACTTTTTTCTAACAAAACCTATCCCATACCATAAATATGTTATCAGACTGTCATCTAATGAGTTTTTTTGTTGGTTAGGGGCTATAAATATCTTAGTTTAGCCGAATTGGTGATGGCTACTGGTGTTGGTGGACAAATAAAAGATGGTGGATTATGCTAATGTGTTTTTAGGTAATAGATGTACATCTTTACATATTGTGTCTTCCCTGTAAAACATTTTAAAAATCGGAAATGTTGACTGGATTCACAAGATCTGTGTCTTTCATTAGCTGTATTGGACTTTAATGTGTGAAAGTTAAATATTTTAAAAAAATATTTTTTTTGAATTTCGCGGCACTGGTTTTTCAGTGGAGGGGGGGGGGGGTGTGCCGCTAGCGCCACGGTGATCCTAGACAGGTTAAGCTAGCAATGCCTTTCCAATTTCAAAAATTCAGCAACGGTCTCGATCGGTTGTTTGTATAGAATTTTTGATATCTGTTAAACTTTTTCCGTTATTCACTTTCTTGTCCTCTTATTGTCCTCAATCCACTTTCATTTGATTTCTCAAGATACTAAAGTGCCCCATTGTGACATCATCACTTCCAACTGACATTCTCTGTAAGTGAAATCAAGCAACTTTTGACACAAATCAGCTAATTACTGTACTTTGCAACTACTTAGACAAAATATGTCAAGTTTTCTAGCTTCGTCTACTTCTCTGCTGCTCAAATCTGGATTTTGGAGAAAAAAATGACATTCGCATGAAAAGTTACAGCAGTTTAAGTAACAGCACCAACATCATTTTCTGTACCATTTTGGCAAACAATGTCCATTTTGACCAATACTGCAAAAAGTTAGACAAAAAGTTAGAGTGTATGGGATATTTGTCTACTTCTCTGCTATTCATAGCTGTGTGCGGAATCAAAATATTCCATACGGAACTTACGTTACAGCTGTTTTTGAAACTGCATTACTACGTGTTTTTCAAACTTTCCCAAACAACGGTCGTTTTGACCACTTTCGGAACGTTTTTGAGGAAAAAAGTAGCATCTTCCCCTGCTTCTCTGCTCTTCATAGACGAAGTCGGATTTCAAATCGGGGCTACCAATCTGTAACTATAGCCGTTTTCGTAACCCATTGCCTCTCTTTCAAGTGTTTTTAAATTATGTCAGCTGCAAGGCAATTCATTACTTTCCAAACAACTATCGTTTTGACCACTAAACAAACAGTTAGACAAAACATAGTTTGGCTTAAAATCTTCCTCCACTTCTCTGCTTCTCAAAGCGGAAACGCTTTTTAAATTGGGTCTACCTTTCTCGAGGGAGAGCGACATCAGCAACCCCTCACCTGCTCTTCACTAACAGCTAACTGTGTCAGTACGGATATTCCAAAACGGAACCGTTGGCTAGGATACTCGCTGACGCTGCAGGGCCAAAATCATGAGGAGACACTCCTCCTACACCGTTAAGCTAGCAATGCCTTTCCAATTTCAAAAATTCAGCAACGGTCTCGATCGGTTGTTTGTATAGAATTTTTGATATCTGTTCAACTTTTTCCGTTATTCACTTTCTTGTCCTCTTTTTGTCCTCCATCCACTTTCATTTGATTTCTCAAGATACTAAAGTGCCCCATTGTGACATCATCACTTCCAACTGACATTCTCTGTAAGTGAAATCAAGCAACTTTTGACACACATCAGCTAATTACTGTACTTTGCAACTACTTAGACAAAATATGTCAAGTTTTCTAGCTTCGTCTACTTCTCTGCTGCTCAAATCTGGAGTTTGGAGAAAAAAATGACATTCGCATCAAAAGTTACAGCAGTTTAAGTAACAGCACCAACATCATTTTCTGTACCATTTTGGCAAACAATGTCCATTTTGACCAATACTGCAAAAAGTTAGACAAAAAGTTAGAGTGTATGAGATATTTGTCTACTTCTCTGCTATTCATAGCTGTGTGCGGAATGAAAATATTCCATACGGAACTTACGTTACAGCTGTTTTTGAAACTGCATTACTACGTGTTTTTCAAACTTTCCCAAACAACGGTCGTTTTGACCACTTTCGGAACGTTTTTGAGGAAAAAAGTAGGGCAACATAACATCTTCCCCTGCTTCTCTGCTCTTCATAGACGAAGTCGGATTTCAAATCGGGGCTACCAATCTGTAACTATAGCCGTTTTCGTAACCCATTGCCTCTCTTTCAAGTGCTTTTAAATTATGTCAGCAGCAAGGCAATTCATTACTTTCCAAACAACTATCGTTTTGACCACTAAACAAACAGTTAGACAAACATAGTTTGGCTTAAAATCTTCCTCCACTTCTCTGCTTCTCAAAGCGGAAACGCTTATTAAATTGGGTCTACCTTTCTCGAGGGAGAGCGACATCAGCAACCCCTCACCTGCTCTTCACTAACAGCTAACTGTGTCAGTACGGATATTCCAAAGCGGAACCGTTGGCTAGGATACTCGCTGACGCTGCAGGGCCAAAATCATGAGGAGACACTCCTCCTACACCGTTAAGCTAGCAATGCCTTTCCAATTTCAAAAATTCAGCAACGGTCTCGATCGGTTGTTTGTATAGAATTTTTGATATCTGTTAAACTTTTTCCGTTATTCACTTTCTTCTCCTCTTTTTGTCCTCAATCCACTTTCATTTGATTTCTCAAGATACTAAAGTGCCCCATTGTGACATCATCACTTCCAACTGACATTCTCTGTAAGTGAAATCAAGCAACTTTTGACACAAATCAGCTAATTACTGTACTTTGCAACTACTTAGACAAAATATGTCAAGTTTTCTAGCTTCGTCTACTTCTCTGCTGCTCAAATCTGGAGTTTGGAGAAAAAAATGACATTCGCATGAAAAGTTACAGCAGTTTAAGTAACAGCACCAACATCATTTTCTGTACCATTTTGGCAAACAATGTCCATTTTGACCAATACTGCAAAAAGTTAGACAAAAAGTTAGAGTGTATGGGATATTTGTCTACTTCTCTGCTATTCATAGCTGTGTGCGGAATCAAAATATTCCATACGGAACTTACGTTACAGCTGTTTTTGAAACTGCATTACTACGTGTTTTTCAAACTTTCCCAAACAACGGTCGTTTTGACCACTTTCGGAACGTTTTTGAGGAAAAAAGTAGCATCTTCCCCTGCTTCTCTGCTCTTCATAGACGAAGTCGGATTTCAAATCGGGGCTACCAATCTGTAACTATAGCCGTTTTCGTAACCCATTGCCTCTCTTTCAAGTGTTTTTAAATTATGTCAGCAGCAAGGCAATTCATTACTTTCCAAACAACTATCGTTTTGACCACTAAACAAACAGTTAGACAAAACATAGTTTGGCTTAAAATCTTCCTCCACTTCTCTGCTTCTCAAAGCGGAAACGCTTTTTAAATTGGGTCTACCTTTCTCGAGGGAGAGCGACATCAGCAACCCCTCACCTGCTCTTCACTAACAGCTAACTGTGTCAGTACGGATATTCCAAAACGGAACCGTTGGCTAGGATACTCGCTGACGCTGCAGGGCCAAAATCATGAGGAGACACTCCTCCTACACCGTTAAGCTAGCAATGCCTTTCCAATTTCAAAAATTCAGCAACGGTCTCGATCGGTTGTTTGTATAGAATTTTTGATATCTGTTCAACTTTTTCCGTTATTCACTTTCTTGTCCTCTTTTTGTCCTCCATCCACTTTCATTTGATTTCTCAAGATACTAAAGTGCCCCATTGTGACATCATCACTTCCAACTGACATTCTCTGTAAGTGAAATCAAGCAACTTTTGACACACATCAGCTAATTACTGTACTTTGCAACTACTTAGACAAAATATGTCAAGTTTTCTAGCTTCGTCTACTTCTCTGCTGCTCAAATCTGGACTTTGGAGAAAAAAATGACATTCGCATCAAAAGTTACAGCAGTTTAAGTAACAGCACCAACATCATTTTCTGTACCATTTTGGCAAACAATGTCCATTTTGACCAATACTGCAAAAAGTTAGACAAAAAGTTAGAGTGTATGAGATATTTGTCTACTTCTCTGCTATTCATAGCTGTGTGCGGAATGAAAATATTCCATACGGAACTTACGTTACAGCTGTTTTTGAAACTGCATTACTACGTGTTTTTCAAACTTTCCCAAACAACGGTCGTTTTGACCACTTTCGGAACGTTTTTGAGGAAAAAAGTAGCATCTTCCCTGCTTCTCTGCTCTTCATAGACGAAGTCGGATTTCAAATCGGGGCTACCAATCTGTAACTATAGCCGTTTTCGTAACCCATTGCCTCTCTTTCAAGTGTCTGTAAATCATGTCAGCAGCAAGGCAATTCATTACTTTCCAAACAACTATCGTTTTGACCACTAAACAAACAGTTAGACAAACATAGTTTGGCTTAAAATCTTCCTCCACTTCTCTGCTTCTCATTGCAGAAACGCTTTTTAAATTGGGTCTACCTTTCTCGAGTGAGAGCGACATCAGCAACCCCTCACCTGCTCTTCACTAACAGCTAACTGTGTCAGGACGGATATTCCAAAACGGAACCGTTGGCTAGGATACTCGCTGACGCTGCAGGGCCAAAATCATGAGGAGACACTCCTCCTACACCGTTAAGCTAGCAATGCCTTTCCAATTTCAAAAATTCAGCAACGGTCTCGATCGGTTGTTTGTATAGAATTTTTGATATCTGTTAAACTTTTTCCGTTATTCACTTTCTTGTCCTCTTTTTGTCCTCAATCCACTTTCATTTGATTTCTCAAGATACTAAATTGCCCCATTGTGACATCATCACTTCCAACTGACATTCTCTGTAAGTGAAATCAAGCAGCTTTTGACACAAATCAGCTAATTACTGTACTTTGCAACTACTTAGACAAAATATGTCAAGTTTTCTAGCTTCGTCTACTTCTCTGCTGCTCAAATCTGGATTTTGGAGAAAAAAATGACATTCGCATGAAAAGTTACAGCAGTTTAAGTAACAGCACCAACATCATTTTCTGTACCATTTTGGCAAACAATGTCCATTTTGACCAATACTGCAAAAAGTTAGACAAAAAGTTAGAGTGTATGAGATATTTGTCTACTTCTCTGCTATTCATAGCTGTGTGCGGAATGAAAATATTCCATACGGAACTTACGTTACAGCTGTTTTTGAAACTGCATTACTACGTGTTTTTCAAACTTTCCCAAACAACGGTCGTTTTGACCACTTTCGGAACGTTTTTGAGGAAAAAAGTAGCATCTTCCCTGCTTCTCTGCTCTTCATAGACGAAGTCGGATTTCAAATCGGGGCTACCAATCTGTAACTATAGCCGTTTTCGTAACCCATTGCCTCTCTTTCAAGTGTCTGTAAATCATGTCAGCAGCAAGGCAATTCATTACTTTCCAAACAACTATCGTTTTGACCACTAAACAAACAGTTAGACAAACATAGTTTGGCTTAAAATCTTCCTCCACTTCTCTGCTTCTCATTGCAGAAACGCTTTTTAAATTGGGTCTACCTTTCTCGAGTGAGAGCGACATCAGCAACCCCTCACCTGCTCTTCACTAACAGCTAACTGTGTCAGGACGGATATTCCAAAACGGAACCGTTGGCTAGGATACTCGCTGACGCTGCAGGGCCAAAATCATGAGGAGACACTCCTCCTACACCGTTAAGCTAGCAATGCCTTTCCAATTTCAAAAATTCAGCAACGGTCTCGATCGGTTGTTTGTATAGAATTTTTGATATCTGTTAAACTTTTTCCGTTATTCACTTTCTTGTCCTCTTTTTGTCCTCAATCCACTTTCATTTGATTTCTCAAGATACTAAAGTGCCCCATTGTGACATCATCACTTCCAACTGACATTCTCTGTAAGTGAAATCAAGCAGCTTTTGACACAAATCAGCTAATTACTGTACTTTGCAACTACTTAGACAAAATATGTCAAGTTTTCTAGCTTCATCTACTTCTCTGCTGCTCAAATCTGGATTTTGGAGAAAAAAATGACATTCGCATGAAAAGTTACAGCAGTTTAAGTAACAGCACCAACATCATTTTCTGTACCATTTTGGCAAACAATGTCCATTTTGACCAATACTGCAAAAAGTTAGACAAAACGTTAGAGTGTATGGGATATTTGTCTACTTCTCTGCTATTCATAGCTGTGTGCGGAATCAAAATATTCCATACGGAACTTACGTTACAGCTGTTTTTGAAACTGCATTACTACGTGTTTTTCAAACTTTCCCAAACAACGGTCGTTTTGACCACTTTCGGAACGTTTTTGACGAAAAAAGTAGCATCTTCCCCTGCTTCTCTGCTCTTCATAGACGAAGTCGGATTTCAAATCGGGGCTACCAATCTGTAACTATAGCCGTTTTCGTAACCCATTGCCTCTCTTTCAAGTGTTTTTAAATTATGTCAACAGCAAGGCAATTCATTACTTTCCAAACAACTATCGTTTTGACCACTAAACAAACAGTTAGACAAACATAGTTTTGCTTAAAATCTTCCTCCACTTCTCTGCTTCTCAAAGCGGAAACGCTTTTTAAATTGGGTCTACCTTTCTCGAGGGAGAGCGACATCAGCAACCCCTCACCTGCTCTTCACTAACAGCTAACTGTGTCAGGACGGATATTCCAAAACGGAACCGTTGGCTAGGATACTCGCTGACGCTGCAGGGCCAAAATCATGAGGAGACACTCCTCCTACACCGTTAAGCTAGCAATGCCTTTCCAATTTCAAAAATTCAGCAACGGTCTCGATCGGTTGTTTGTATAGAATTTTTGATATCTGTTCAACTTTTTCCGTTATTCACTTTCTTGTCCTCTTTTTGTCCTCCATCCACTTTCATTTGATTTCTCAAGATACTAAAGTGCCCCATTGTGACATCATCACTTCCAACTGACATTCTCTGTAAGTGAAATCAAGCAACTTTTGACACAAATAAGCTAATTACTGTACTTTGCAACTACTTAGACAAAATATGTCAAGTTTTCTAGCTTCGTCTACTTCTCTGCTGCTCAAATCTGGAGTTTGGAGAAAAAAATGACATTCGCATCAAAAGTTACAGCAGTTTAAGTAACAGCACCAACATCATTTTCTGTACCATTTTGGCAAACAATGTCCATTTTGACCAATACTGCAAAAAGTTAGACAAAAAGTTAGAGTGTATGGGATATTTGTCTACTTCTCTGCTATTCATAGCTGTGTGCGTAATCAAAATATTCCATACGGAACTTACGTTACAGCTGTTTTTGAAACTGCATTACTACGTGTTTTTCAAACTTTCCCAAACAACGGTCGTTTTGACCACTTTCGGAACGTTTTTGAGGAAAAAAGTAGCATCTTCCCCTGCTTCTCTGCTCTTCAGAGACGAAGTCGGATTTCAAATCGGGGCTACCAATCTGTAACTATAGCCGTTTTCGTAACCCATTGCCTCTCTTTCAAGTGCTTTTAACCTGTTGGGGATGGGGGCGCTGTTTAGACTATTTATGCTAATGTGGCTAATTTTTTAAACGGCTTCCCACAAAATCCTTGATCGTACAATATGCATATTATTATTATTATTGGATAGAAAACAGTCTATAGTTTCTATAGGAGTTGAAATTTTGTCTCTAAGTGGAACAGAGCCCGTTCTACAGCAATTTCCCTGACATGGAGTCAGATTTGAGAAATGTTGGCCACTTTTCTGAAGTCATTTAAAAGGGCACTGTCGTTGCTATGACTATACGGACACTTCTTACGTCTTCCCCTGGATGCCTTTACGTGATGACGATTCCAACGGGGTCGATTGCTCGTTCACAGGCCCTACAAATGAAAAAAACCTTTAGCTAGCAAGTCTTTTCTTGCTGCGTAACGCGCGTGGAAGACACCGACCCTCTCCTGTTCCAAGCGTTAGTTTAGCCTGTTATATTTCTCCGGTCATCTTTTCACTCGTTATAGGAGTTACAAACATCATAAAGTAGTTAATTTAAAGCGTTTTATAGCAATTTATATCCGTTTAGTGCGATTTTGGGACATTTATTTTTGCAACGATGTGAAAAGTTGGGCACGCTTTTCAGTTCATCCCGAACGCAGTTGACATTTCCACATGGCAAGAGGACAGCTTTCCACCAAAAGACGATTTCTCCCAAGAAAGGATCCTTTGCCCAAGATACTGATGGAAGAACAGCTCAAGGTAGGACATTTTTATTATGATAAATCGTGTTTCTGTCGAAACATTTTAGTGGCTTAGGACGCCATGTTTTTTGACGTAGCTTCGCTTGGCGCAAACTGTATTGAAAAGTAAGGATAAATTAAAAAATGTAATAACGCAATTGTATTAAGAATTAAATTGTCTATCAATCCCTGTCCACCCTATATTTTTTAGTCACGTTTATGAGTATTTATGTATAAGAGTAGATCACTGTCTAAGTGGCGCAAGGACAAATTCTGACCAGCTGAGTTACATTTCACATTGTCTAACCATGATTTTGGTGGCTAAATATAAACATTTTCGATCAAACTGTATATGCATGTTGTAATGTGATGTTACAGGAGTGTCATCGGAAGAATTCTGAGAAGGTTAGTGAAAAAATTAATATCTTTTGGCGATGTTGACTTTTATCGCTCACTTTGGCTAGAATCAATGCTGGGCTGCTAATTGCTATGTGCTAAGCTAATATAACGATTTATTGTGTTTTCGCTGTAAGACACTTAGAAAATCTGAAATATTGTCTGTATTCACAGGATCTGTGTCTTTCGATTCGTGTATGCTGTGTATTTTTACGAAATGTTTGATGATTAGTAGTTAGGTAAACACGTTGCTCATTGTAATTATTCTAGTCCATTTGTGATGGTGGGTGCAATTGTAACCTATGAAGTCTACCTGAAATATGCACTTTTTTCTAACAAAACCTATCCCATACCATAAATATGTTATCAGACTGTCATCTAATGAGTTTTTTTGTTGGTTAGGGGCTATAAATATCTTAGTTTAGCCGAATTGGTGATGGCTACTGGTGTTGGTGGACAAATAAAAGATGGTGGATTATGCTAATGTGTTTTTAGGTAATAGATGTACATCTTTACATATTGTGTCTTCCCTGTAAAACATTTTAAAAATCGGAAATGTTGACTGGATTCACAAGATCTGTGTCTTTCATTAGCTGTATTGGACTTTAATGTGTGAAAGTTAAATATTTTAAAAATATATTTTTTTTGAATTTCGCGGCACTGGTTTTTCAGTGGGGGGGGGGGGGGTGTGCCGCTAGCGCCACGCTGATCCTAGACAGGTTAAATTATGTCAGCAGCAAGGCAATTCATTACTTTCCAAACAACTATCGTTTTGACCACTAAACAAACAGTTAGACAAACATAGTTTTGCTTAAAATCTTCCTCCACTTCTCTGCTTCTCAAAGCGGAAACGCTTTTTAAATTGGGTCTACCTTTCTCGAGGGAGAGCGACATCAGCAACCCCTCACCTGCTCTTCACTAACAGCTAACTGTGTCAGTACGGATATTCCAAAACGGAACCGTTGGCTAGGATACTCGCTGACGCTGCAGGGCCAAAATCATGAGGAGACACTCCTCCTACACCGTTAAGCTAGCAATGCCTTTCCAATTTCAAAAATTCAGCAACGGTCTCGATCGGTTGTTTGCATAGAATTTTTGATATCTGTTAAACTTTTTCCGTTATTCACTTTCTTGTCCTCTTTTTGTCCTCAATCCACTTTCATTTGATTTCTCAAGATACTAAAGTGCCCCATTGTGACATCATCACTTCCAACTGACATTCTCTGTAAGTGAAATCAAGCAACTTTTGACACAAATCAGCTAATTACTGTACTTTGCAACTACTTAGACAAAATATGTCAAGTTTTCTAGCTTCGTCTACTTCTCTGCTGCTCAAATCTGGATTTTGGAGAAAAAAAATGACATTCGCATGAAAAGTTACAGCAGTTTAAGTAACAGCACCAACATCATTTTCTGTACCATTTTGGCAAACAATGTCCATTTTGACCAATACTGCAAAAAGTTAGACAAAACGTTAGAGTGTATGGGATATTTGTCTACTTCTCTGCTATTCATAGCTGTGTGCGGAATCAAAATATTCCATACGGAACTTACGTTACAGCTGTTTTTGAAACTGCATTACTACGTGTTTTTCAAACTTTCCCAAACAACGGTCTTTTTGACCACTTTTGGAACGTTTTTGAGGAAAAAAGTAGCGCAACATAACATCTTCCCCTGCTTCTCTGTTCTTCATAGACGAAGTCGGATTTTAAATCGGGGCTACCAATCTGTAACTATAGCCGTTTTCGTAACCCATTGCCTCTTTCAAGTGTCTGTAAATCATGTCAGCAGCAAGGCAATTCATTACTTTCCAAACAACTATCGTTTTGACCACTAAACAAACAGTTAGACAAACATAGTTTGGCTTAAAATCTTCCTCCACTTCTCTGCTTCTCATTGCAGAAACGCTTTTTAAATTGGGTCTACCTTTCTCGAGGGAGAGCGACATCAGCAACCCCTCACCTGCTCTTCACTAACAGCTAACTGTGTCAGTACGGATATTCCAAAGCGGAACCGTTGGCTAGGATACTCGCTGACGCTGCAGGGCCAAAATCATGAGGAGACACTCCTCCTACACCGTTAAGCTAGCAATGCCTTTCCAATTTCAAAAATTCAGCAACGGTCTCGATCGGTTGTTTGTATAGAATTTTTGATATCTGTTAAACTTTTTCCGTTATTCACTTTCTTGTCCTCTTTTTGTCCTCCATCCACTTTCATTTGATTTCTCAAGATACTAAAGCGCCCCATTGTGACATCATCACTTCCAACTGACATTCTCTGTAAGTGAAATCAAGCAGCTTTTGACACAAATCAGCTAATTACTGTACTTTGCAACTACTTAGACAAAATATGTCAAGTTTTCTAGCTTCGTCTACTTCTCTGCTGCTCAAATCTGGAGTTTGGAGAAAAAAATGACATTCGCATCAAAAGTTACAGCAGTTTAAGTAACAGCACCAACATCATTTTCTGTACCATTTTGGCAAACAATGTCCATTTTGACCAATACTGCAAAAAGTTAGACAAAACGTTAGAGTGTATGGGATATTTGTCTACTTCTCTGCTATTCATAGCTGTGTGCGGAATCAAAATATTCCATACGGAACTTACGTTACAGCTGTTTTTGAAACTGCATTACTACGTGTTTTTCAAACTTTCCCAAACAAAGGTCGTTTTGACCACTTTTGGAACATTTTTGAGGATAAAAGTAGGGCAACATAACATCTTCCCCTGCTTCTCTGCTCTTCAGAGACGAAGTCGGATTTCAAATCGGGGCTACCAATCTGTAACTATAGCCGTTTTCGTAACCCATTGCCTCTCTTTCAAGTGTTTTTAAATTATGTCAGCAGCAAGGCAATTCATTACTTTCCAAACAACTATCGTTTTGACCACTAAACAAACAGTTAGACAAACATAGTTTGGCTTAAAATCTTCCTCCACTTCTCTGCTTCTCAAAGCGGAAACGCTTTTTAAATTGGGTCTACCTTTCTCGAGGGAGAGCGACATCAGCAACCCCTCACCTGCTCTTCACTAACAGCTAACTGTGTCAGTACGGATATTCCAAAGCGGAACCGTTGGCTAGGATACTCGCTGACGCTGCAGGGCCAAAATCATGAGGAGACACTCCTCCTACACCGTTATGCTAGCAATGCCTTTCCAATTTCAAAAATTCAGCAACGGTCTCGATCGGTTGATTGTATAGAATTTTTGATATCTGTTCAACTTTTTCCGTTATTCACTTTCTTGTACTCTTTTTGTCCTCCATCCACTTTCATTTGATTTCTCAAGATACTAAAGTGCCCCATTGTGACATCATCACTTCCAACTGACATTCTCTGTAAGTGAAATCAAGCAACTTTTGACACAAATCAGCTAATTACTGTACTTTGCAACTACTTAGACAAAATATGTCAAGTTTTCTAACTTCGTCTACTTCTCTGCTACTCAAATCTGGAGTTTGGAGAAAAAAATGACATTCGCATCAAAAGTTACAGCAGTTTAACCCTCCCGTTGTCCTTCTATTATGCCTAGCACACAG